>NC_142589.1:74484398-75084398 GCF_965207765.1 Zootoca vivipara
CATTTTCAAATCAGCTAGCAGAGCTACTCAATATTAAGCACCCCAAGCTGCCATTACAAACATCAGCACAAATGCATGCCTGAATGAGTAAGGAGGATCCTTTCCCCCTTTTGAAAAAGTGATGTTAGATACCGAGCATTTAAAATAGTAGAGTTGGAAGGGACCCTGAGGATCATCTAATCCAACCCCCTGCAATGCAGGAATATGCAGCTATCCCATATGGGGATCAAATCTGAAACCTTGGCATTATCGGCACCATGCTCTAACCAACTAAGCCATGAAGGACTTGTTTAGACGAGGGCACAGCATTGGCACATAACTGAAAGCATATGAAGCAATGCAGGAAGAATGCATGATTACGGGGCAAGAGGGTGTGCACAACATTCTGCTGCAAGGACTTTGCTTCCTGCCCTGAGTCCATGATTTCTCCCTGACCCACTGTGGACTACCTGGGCCTTTGGCATGTTGTTACCATGGGCATGGGATTTGCTTGGTGTGGCTGAGTTCTTGAATCCCTGCCCTCTAAACTCAGATATTTAGAGGGAGCTTCAGGCTTTTTTTAGCGGTGCTAGAACAAGCACTTTGCACATGATCAGAACCAAGCTGCATTACTGAGCCTAGGCATTGAAACAAGAGTGCTTTGGCTCTGATTAGATCAGGGGATTATCCACATCGAAGCAAAATGTGGATCCTGTCTTGTTGTCCGGACCTTTCCTCCTTTAAGTGCAGGGTTTTTCAGTTCTGGGCTTTTTGGACTTTTGAAGAAGGGGGAAAAATCACAATTTAAAGGGGAAATGTTCAGGACAGCACTGGGATGGGAAGGATGTCATGTGGATGCCCCTACATTAATGGGGAGAGAGGCAGGTGCAAATCCACATTTTGGTCCTGTGTGGACAAGCCCTTTTTAAAACCACCCCTCTACACACATCCCACAACTACAGATGCAAATATGCTCACACAGAGATCGTTTCCTTGCAATCAGTGATGGTTATAGTACATAAAATAAATGAAGTGCCACACAGAAATTTAAAATGGTCCAAATGCTTCTGGTGTAATTGTTGGCATGGCACATTGGCACAGTTGGGAGGGAGACAAGAATATATTTTTTAAAAAGGCATTCGTACAAATGTGGTGATTTGATGCCCCCTGCGCTTTCTCCCTTATATATTTTTTAAGATTTATAAAAACAAAAGAGATATCAAAGGACGAAAAAGCAAAAGGAGAAGTATTTTAAAAGGAAAACAACAACCAAATAGGACCACATAGGAAAGAGCTATTCCAGGCTGTGTACACATTACCAGTTAAAAATTCCGCTAAGTGGTTCTTTTTCTCTATTCAGATTGAAGCTGCTTTGGGGGAAAACACATCAAAACGCAGTATTTCATAAGAAACGACAGGAGAGATATGGATTTTGGCTAATGTTGTGTGTACACCATTTCCCAAACCAGCAGTGGGAGCACACTCGGAGTAGAGTAAACGGAAGGAAAAGATGATAGCAAAATCAAAACATTCCCTTCTGTCCCAGCTACACACATTTTTAAAGACCATCCCCACGGCTGCTGATTTCTCTGCACACATGGTTCTGCATGTGCAGGGAGGCTGGAGCTGGTGAAGATATGAGTGCTTTGGGAAACTGGAAACTAGCACTAGTGTGTTGAGGAATGTTTATTTGACATAAGGCATGTATGACACGTGTGCTTAAGACAAAATTTGAGAATAAACAGTTTGCTGTTGTAAAAGGAGAGAGAGACAAGTATGAAAGTGCAAATAGTAAAAATGTGCTCACAACAAGGACTCTGTGTGTATGTGAAGAAGCAAATGAGTATGAAAAAAGATGAGGACAGAAATGTGGACAGCTGGAATACGAGTGTAAATGCAGAGAGCTATAAAGACACAAGCAAGGTGGAATAGAGTTATCCTTCCAGTTTTGCTCACATATAGTGCATTGCAGGGGGTTGGACTAGATGACCCTTGGGGACCCTTTCACCTTTACAGTTCTGTTATTCTGTAACCAAGTCTTTTTCATGTATGCCTCACACCCTAACTACTAAAAGCATTCCCTTCTATGCTATCTATGGAGCTTCTGAGATTTCATCAAGTACTTTCAATTCTGTATTTGCAGCAAAACGGTCCAGAAAGTTGCAGTTTTTAAAACAGATGAATGTTAAGATTATCTGAATGCCAAAATCTGTGCCCACAATTTCTGCAGATGTCCTATGTGGTTGCAGAACAGTGGGGCACATACGTTCCTGCCTACAGTGCTTCAAGGTTTGTAGCTAGTTCACAGCCATTTCTGGTTTGGTTTTACACAGTGAAATCCCAACATGAACCACACAGTGCTGCTCAAAATTGGCAAAGTTAGGATGTGTTGGATTGTGATTCAGACATAACATTGGCTAGAATCCATTTTTGGTATCTGCCAATGCATTCACATGGTCATGCAGGTGTGTGATGAATGACAACCACCTAGTTTGTGAAGGAGACATGTGAAAAGGTCTGAAGAAATTGGTAAAGAAATAAAGGTCACCTCAGGATGAAAAAGCGGTGCCTGCCTTATATCAAGTGGTTGTATGAATGCATTGAGGGAGGGACTGTGACTCAAAGGGTCCCAGATTGAATCCCTAGCAACTCTCATCAACCCTGTCCATTGGCCATGCTGATGGGAGTTGTAGTTCAGCAACATCTGCACCCTTGCCCTAAATGGCTCCTTCTCAAGCCCAGAGGCCAAACTGTTTCCTCCAAGACTGGGAAGATCCAGCAGGGAATGCCAGAACCCAAGCCTCTCATTTTTGAACTCGGGTGACTCCTTGCATGACCTGTGAAAAATCCCCGTTCTGCACAAATATTAAATAAAAAAATTCTTTCCAGTAGCACCTTAGAGACCAACTAAGTTTGTCATACCTACCTATAACTACAAATATTAAAGTACACATTGGCTTCCTTTGCCTTTTATATTGCACATATGCCTTGGGAAGTGCCTCTGAATTCTGCCTTTCCACTGCTAAGGGGCCTGAATGCAGTGAAGGATTGGACTTCTCTATCTTTAACCAAGGATCAGGTTGTCATGCAGGGGGTGGGGGAATAGTCAGGTTATTTGCCTGCCACATTTCCACAACTACATCAATGCTGAAAGTGGTTTGTGTAAAAACATTCAAAAACAGTTAACATAAAAGAAAAGTCTAAATAAGTAATACAATAATATAATGAAAAGTATAATATAGCTACAATGCTAAAAACAACAACAACGCAGTAATTTAAAATACATCAACATTTAAGGGAGCATACATCTCACCAATAGATCAAGGAAAAAATATCAGTGACTTCACATCCCAATGTAACATCGACACACTTTGCAATGCCAACACCCCTTTTTATACCTCAGCCCAAAAGGCCAGTAAATCCTCTCAGAGTTGTTCCAGCCGCCTCTGCAAAGGGGCCATAGTAGAGCATTACTTGCCCTTGTGAATTCTGTTTCAATTTTTACCTTAACTGGGCTGTGGTGGATACACTGCTTTTCCAAAGTGATGGAGACCATGTACCTATGTGGCACAGCGGGGCAGGACTCAAGTCACATACCCCATTACCCTGGTCCTTCTGCACAGCATGTTCTTCCAGTTTTCGTGGTCCTTTTACAGTAACTTTGAGCTTGCCATTTCCACCACTTTTTGTGTAGAAATCCACTGCCTCCTTCACCTGGACACCCCCAGGTTGCAGGTTTTGGCCTACAGCAAGCAATGGGTCTAAATGTTGAGTGCAGCACTTGTAACAATGACTCTTCAAATTTGTTCATGGAATGTTTTAATGCTGAAATTCTCCGAGGGTAAGTTCTAAATATTTCCCCTCCCTTCTGATCAACTCTTTAAAGGTGCAGAAATCCCACCAGCTCCCCTTTTCAAAGAGTGCCAAGTGTGAGCCACACTCACAGAGGGATAATAGGGAGGATGCAGTAAAGCTTCTGATTATTCCTATGCCAGTGTGCCAGTGTGTGCCAGAGTTAAATTTGGTGTCTGATGCAAGCCACACTACTTCAGCTAGGGTTGGGTGATTTGCCCATGCACCATGGATCAGCCCCACCCATCTGTCAAACATGGCTAATGGTTTCAGGCACAATTTGACCCTGAAGTGGTTCCCCAGCCCTGTCTCAAAGGTACACGAGCTCTCTTTCCTACTTCGCATCTGGTTACCTTAGCCTTAATCCAAGAATGCGGATTCTGTGGCACTCCTGATGTTGTTGTATTCCAGCAACTTCCATCATCCCTGACTGGGCCATGTTGTCTGGGGCTGATGGGAGTCGGAGTCCAACAATATTGTTTTCCCCTTCTTTGCCTTTATCTCCAATGTGAAGCCATGGTGACGTGTGTGCACTTGGCTTTATAAGACACACACTCTGCACATGCGATTTCTTTGCCCCTGCCTTGTGGCCTGTCAAAAAACAAATAAATCTGCCACTTGAGCAAAGATATTAATGCAGATACTGTGAACAGACTGGGGACAAGCAGGGCCGCTTGCTTGCGTTAATGTCCTCTTGTCAACACCTTCTGGTCTAAGAAACATGAAGATGTGTCCCAAGAGAAGGAGCTTAAGGAGGGGAAAGACCTCTCTGTAGGACAGAACAGCCAAGAAGGCCTCAGGCCTAGACCTAGGGCTAGGGTTGCCACTGAAATTTCACCTGAATCAAAATTCGAGGCAAACACGCGTTGTGTTCCTCTGGAGGTGAAACATCCAAGGGAACTCAGAAGGGCATCGATGAGACAAACAACGTTTCGCAGTGATCTTTTGCCACCACATTTCATTCAAAGTAAAATGTGGAGCTTGGAAATTCCGGGGTTTCTCCTCAGGCGAAACGCCTGGGGGGAAAATCTCGGGAAAGCTAGAAGTTTCGACACAACCAGCAAAATAATGTAGATACTGGTAACAATCTACAGCAGAGGTTTGAATACTCCCGTGCCATGGACCCAGGCTTCATTAGAGGAGTGTACCTGCAAGCATTCGTGTGGAAATTGCCAGCCGCCTGTATAGGCAAGGGGAGAGATAGTAGTGAACCACAGACCCCCCTCCTTCTCTCTCTGCACCCCACCCCATAACTTGCCGTGCCTTCTGCCACCTCACCCCCCCCAAAACCTGCCCCATTCCCTGTACTTTCCCCCCGCCTGCTGCTCCCCTCCCCCGCCCTGCTCCCCCGGGAGCGCACTCTAATAATGTATTTGATCGACTGGCGGCCGCGGACAAGCGATTATTGTCTTGTAGGGAGTCAAAAGTATTGATCGGGGGAGAAATATGAGCAGCGCGATGGAGCCGGCGCGTCACATACAATAACCACAGCCCCGGGGGAGTGCCCGCGACACCGGCCGTCTCCTCTCATTACCGCCCGCCTCAGCCAGCCGCGGGGACAGGGACCGGGCAGGGCGACTCTGCTCTTGCCCCTCAATGCTGACCCACAGGCCTATTGCTATTCCAGCCACAGGTTCCTCATAGACGGCATGGGTTGTGAGCTGGGGGTGGGGGTAGGGAGCATGGCTGGCTCCTTAATGAATCTCTTTGCCCCCCTGAACAGCTCGGCTGGTGTGTTGCAGTTGCAACCTGTAGCTTTCCACTCCAGCAGAAAGAGGTCCTAATACTCTAGGTGGCCTGGGAGTGGGCATCTCTTCTGACCTGAAAGCCTGAGGATCTAATCCCAGAGACGTCGTGAGATTGCTCTGTACATGTTCAGAGGCCCTAAACCTTAGGTCAAAGGAAAGCCTGTCTGCGATCACATTCCCAAACTGGTGCACATCTCACAACTTTGATACCCTAGTTTGAGGGCAAACTTCAGCCTTAGTCTTGTATCCTGCATCAATGCATTGGCATCACACACTTCTGTTGTTTTGTCACACACATGTTTTGTTTTGTATGTCAAACAGCCTTGGTTGCTTAGACTGTAGTCCCAAGCCTCCTAACTAAGCAATAACTCCCATTAAATTTAGTCGGACATAATTCCAAGTACGCATGTTTAGGATTGGACTGCTGAAGTTTAGTTTAGTTTTAGTGATAGATCCCCTCTCTCAAAATCACAACTGCAGTGTTCCTATTTTGCAGGGCAAGAGCTGTACAGTACTTTCAAAGTTGCAAAACTGTTTTCGCAGTTTTTTGTTGTTGTTTGCAACGACCCTGTGAGGCAGGGCACCATTTGCATTTTACGTATCAGGGACTGACATTGGATCACTGGCTTAAGGCCTCTCAACGAATAACTTGTTTTGATCCATGCTTTCCTGCTTCTGTTTACAAGCTGCTGGGCCCTTTTAAGTGAACATGTATATAGAGCTGTCTTTATATAAAGAGTTGATCTAGTCCAGAGTGGCTCTCTGGCAGAACTAGCTGCTGACCCGTGGGATTGCTCCCACGTAGACATTGCATATAAAGGGTTCATCTTCATGGAGAATAAAACTATCAATGGCTACTAGCCATGATGGCTGTGCTCTTTCTTCATTGTCAGTGGCAGTCATGCTTCTGAATACCAGTTTCTGGAAGCGAGAGTGCTCTTGTGCTCAGGTCCTGCTTGCGATCGTCCCAGAAGCATCTGGTTGACCGCTGTGAGAACAGGATACTGGATTAGATGGTCATTGGCTTGATCCAGCAAGCTCTTCTTACGTTCTTAACTTTCATATACAATGGTACCTCTGGATGCGAATGGGATCCGTTCTGGAGCCCCATTCGCAACCTGAGCAGTGTGCAGCCTGAAGCGCCGAATCTGCGCATACTCGCCGCGCGATTCGGTGCTTCTGCGCATGCACGTGACGTCATTCGGTGCTTCTGTACATGTGCGAATCGCCGAACCTGGAAGTAACCCGTTCCGGTACTTCCGGGTTTGGTGCGTTCGTATCCCGTGATGTATGCAACCTGCAGCAAACGTAACCAGAGGTATGACAGTAGTAAATAAATGATCTCAGGTCAGAATACTTGCATTACAAAAACCTCTGGCCAATGATAAATCCATAATTATCACTGTCTGTATTTCTCTGCTTTTTCTTTCCTTCCTTCTCACTTTTAACAACTCCCCCCCCTCACCCCATCCAAAGCCATGTATATCTTTACCTGCAGCTCCAGATAATAATTTCATACATCTGATGAAGTGGGCTGTAGGTTTGGTCATAATAAATGTACTAGTCTTTAAGGAGCCACAAGACGCTTCATTGTTTTTGCTGCAAGAGACTCGCACAGCTACTCCTCTGAAAAAAGCAAAACTCTGTGTACTCCTGACTGTCCAAATGTGTGAGACTGTGAGTAGTAGTGGATGCACTGATGCTTGTGTGTGTGTGTGTGCATGTGTGCGTGTGTCACATTGCCGATAGCGAATGTGATGGTCATCATATGCAAGGGAGAGCCGTTGGGTGGGACCGTGCTGTCTCTCAGACTGTAACAGGCCACATCGCCACAGGTGAGTGTGAGAACTGGTGGCATGCTGCTTCCCCCCAGTGGTGAGTAGGCAAAAATGCAGAACCAACTGCTAGCATCGAGCAGCAGCTATCTGTTGTTGTCTTACTTACTTGGGTTTTATGGGACTTATCCACATTTACCTTTTGCCCCACTCATTCCAGGCATAGGTCCATGCTTTAAAGTGCTGTGTCTGATTGAGTGCTAAAGAGCGGACTTTTGCAGGGAAAGCTCTGGGTCAAAAAAAGGGGTGCTCAGACTTGGAGCTTTAAAGTACGTACCGTGCCTGGAAAGAGCAGAGGAAAGGTAAGTGTGGATAAACCCTGAGCCCCAGAATCTGTTTCTAATGCCAGAGGTCAGCCCTAGAGCATATGATGCAATAAGAAAACTGCCTCTGAGTATAAACAGAGTGGCTTTCTCTCACCACCACAGCCAGGCCCCACATTTCTGATGTTTGGGGAGGGTTTTCAGGGTTCATCAGTCTGCAGTCACCCCAATTGTGCAGACAGAAAGGTGGTTCTTGTCTCTTCAGGGATAACTAAACCTGGTTGAGTAGATGCCTCACCATCTTAACATATTAAGTTCCACCTTGATTCATCCACAATGAGCTGTGAGGATATTCAGTTAAGAAGACCATCATTATGAGATTTCCTGTAAGAGGTAGGATGGGATTAGGATTGCTAGGTCCAGACCCTCAGAGATCACATTTACCATTTCAGGGCTGTTTCTCTGTCTTATCATCCAGACAGTCTGAGTCCTGCTGTACCACCTGGGGACCCGATGCACTTGCCTAGGGCTGTGTACACATTACTGGCTTAAAACACAGTTAGGCTGCTCCCCCCCCCCCAAAAAAATCAGATCGAAGCTGGTTCTGGTTTGGGGTGGGGGTGGGGAATGCATAAAAATGTAGTTTTTTCTAAGAAATGACAAGGCAGATACAGAATATCTATGGATTGTGACCAACCCACTGCAAATGCTGCTTCCCAAAGCAGTGGTGAGGGCACACAGGATGCAGTGCAAACAGGATTGTGCATACACAGCCGTGGACAGCATTTCTCCAGCCACCGCCAAAGGGGTTCAGTTTCCTTTTCCCCCAGTCCCACATTAGCACACATGCTTCTGCTGCTAAGGACATGCCAACCAATAGATTGGGATTGTGACAGCAGCTGCAGAGGGAGTGCCTAGTAGGCCTGGGAGCCAGGTTTTAAGGATTGTCTGGATGAACAAGTCCTTGACCCAAGAGGTCTAAAGTCCATTGAGAGGTGTCAGGGGCAGTGACAAGCTGGAGGTCAATGGGAAATGTGTTGTATATCCAAGGGAGGCCCTAAGGCTCTTGACAAGCTATTGGCTATAAGCAGTATTTGAGGTGGGATGTAGGACTCTGCACACTGACTGGAGTTGCAGGATCTACGGTAGTTTCATAGAATCTTAGAATCATAGAGTTGGAAGAGACCACTAGGGCCATCCAGTCCAAACCCCTGCCAAGCAGGAAACACCACCAAAGCATTCTTGACATATGCCTGCCAAGCCTCTGCTTAAAGACCTCCAAAGAAGGAGACTCCACCACACTCCTTGGTAGCAAATTCCGCTGCCGAACAGCTCTTACTGTCAGGAAGTTCTTCCCAATGTTTAGGTGGAATCTTCTTTCTTGTAGTTTGAATCCATTGCTCCGTGTCCGCTTCTCTGGAGCAGCAGAAAACAACCTTTCTCCCTCCTCTATATGATATCCTTTTATATATTTGAACATGGCTATCATATCACCCCTTAACCTTCTCTTCTCCAGGCTAAACATACCCAGCTCCCTAAGCCGTTCCTCATAAGTTATCGTTTCCAGGCCTTTGACCATTTTAGTTGCCCTCTTCTGGACACGTTCCAGCTTGTCAGTATCCTTCTTGAACTGTGATGCCCAGAAGTGGATACAGTACTCCAGGTGAGGTCTGACCAGAGCAGAATACAGTTTGTGTGTGTGTGTTTTGGTGTGTGTTTTGGGGAGAGGGACTGTGTTGCTGATTTAATCTTTCAGCTAGCATGCCAGAAAGATTATAAATGGTCCTTACAAATGGTCCCACTCACGTTGGGGGTTGGGGCTGGGCATTATTTCAAATTCAAGAGAAAATTTGTCTGTGCTCATGCCCAGGTATGTAGTAAAGCATGTGTGAGAGAATGTGGTGCCGTGGTGTGTGCATTTTGCACGAACCCTTCACACCACATCTATGTTGGGTGTCCAGGAGTGTATGCATCAGAGCCCTGGGTATGGCAAGCACAAAAGGGGGGAGGAGGCAGCACCTGTGGGCTACAAGGGTAATTGGCAGGTAATACACATGTCCACACACATGTGTTTGTTGTGTGCCAGTCCTTGCAGTGTTCTTTGCTCCCCCCCCCAACATACTGCTATGGCTTCTTCCTCCCAGCTGCTTCCTGCCACATTCACTGTTCTTGCTGCTGAAGCATCAGGGGACTCCCCCAGCTCTGCCCCAAGCTCAGAGGCCCTTCCTTGTCCCGCCATCCGCTCTTCCCCTCTCTGGAAGAGGTACTGGCTGTCAGCGGCAGGCAGGGCTTTCCAATGCTCTCTCTCCTACACCAGAATCATCATTGCCATGGTGAACTCGGGGCTGTGGGCGGCAGGTAAGTGCCAGAGGATATACTGGTGCCAAATTGAGTGCATGGGCCACAAACGATGCTGCCCCTGTCACACCCTACTTTCAGCACTTTTTTGAAAACTATTATCTATCGCCAGCCCTGTCTTCTCTGCAGCTCAGTGCAAAGGTGAAGGGAGAGGATAGGGTTAGGTGAAAGAGACTCCAGTAGGCCTGAGGTTAGGGCTGGAGCATGGAGTTGGAGATAAGCAGCAAAAGCACACTGGGACTTACGGATGAAAGGTATTTGAAACAGGGGGGGGGAGCATTCTAGCTTTTCCCTAGTGGAGCTCCTGTGCCCAAGAGCTCCCTACCAGGCAGAAAGCCAGCCCAGCTAGAATGTTTTTGTCCCTGCATAGATGTGGGCTTGGAGGTGGGATGGTGGGAAGTGTCACACCTAATTTCTGCTGTTAAAGTCACAGGAGCCCTGCTGGGAAAAAGGTAGCAACCTGACTAAGAGCACAGGCCAAGATTTCCAACTTTGCAAGCAACCACAGTAGTCGTGCCTTCAGCAACAACTTGATGTACAGCCATTAGCAAGTGATGCTTATCTCCTTGCTGCGAAAAGTTTCACTTGCTGATTTCTGCAGAGCGAGGTACTGTTAAAAGCACAGGCTTTGGTCACTATGCAAACGGAGCTGGCTGCGAGTGTCAGTCCCAAACTTATTTCTATCCTGCAGTGTACTGATGAAGAACCTTGGCCCTTGTGATGTTGCTGGGCCACAGTTCCCTTTAACCCTGACCATTGAACGAGCTGGCTGGGGCTGACAAGAGCTAGAGTCACTGTTTCCCCATCATTGCTGCATAACTGTAGATTGAAACAAACAAACCAGTTTACTCTCCCTGTTCCCCCCAGGCTTCCAAATTCCTGCAAGGCTTCCTGAAATCCAGCAGGCTGTCCCATACAAAAGAAGACACTGTCCCTGTATCTGTCATAGCTGCTTGCATGCTATTTTTGCAGGTGCAGTTTGTTGTGCAGGAATGAAAACAGATTCCCTTTCCTGCAAAATGACTAAAATGGCTCAGAGCTCTGCCTTCCTTTGTTATCTGGCTACCCTAGCTATTTCCATCCCATTGTTTTCCTGCAGAGGGTGCTGTAGAGAGCCAAGGCAGGAGAATGAGGACCAGCTGCTAGGGGTAGGAGGAGCACTGCCCAGAGGCTGGTTTCTGGGCTTCTGTTTTTAGCTGGGGTTTCAGTAAATTGGAGTCTGTTTTTAAAACATCTAAAAATGTGAAAGGGAAGCAGAAGTGAAAGCCAGCAAAGGGTGGCCGGCAGTTTGGAGGACTGAGGTGGAGGAGGGGAGAGGCTGGAGAAGCATCATCTCTCAGGTCCAGCTGTAGCTGCCGGGTTCCCCTGAGAGAGAAAATTTGCAAATTTAAGAGCCATAGTGAGGAGGAAACTCCTGAAATTATTTCATGAGTGACGTGACAATTGGTAAAATTGCCACTTTAAAAAAATAGGCCCTGCTCCTGTATCTTTATACCAGTAACTCGAGATTCAGACATTCAGCTGGTGAAGCTTTCCCGGATGTGGAGATAAAACTTTCACCAGCAGATTCCTGAAGAAATTCTTGTATGTCTGGCTGCTGTTAAAGGCACAGGGGCAGGACCTACTTCCCTAAAGCAGCAGTCTTGGGCATTTTCAGATTCAGGATGCGCTTTTTCACACTGCTGTGCAACTTCAGACCCATTCTTCAATTTTCTGCCATTTGTACATTTTTCTTCTCCCTCTGTATTTCGCCATCTCTGGGCTCTTCCATAGCGTCAACATCTTCAGATGGGATTCCATCGCATAGTGACACATTTAGGCTGCACAATTTGGAGTTCTTGCTCAGCAAACCTGCTTCCCCAAAGAAGCAGACTTTCTGTGGTAAGCAAAGTGGAAACCGTAGGATGACATCCGCTTGACAATAGGGATGACAAAATCTGCCCATTTGGGTTTCTCTGAGTTTCTAATTTTTCCAGTCTTAAATGCAATTCTCCACATTTCCACATGAGCTTGCAATTTAAAGAAGAAGAAAAAGCTCTTACAAAAACTCACCAGCATTTTAGTGTGAATTTTGCCTAATACATGTCTGTTTGTATGCAATTTTGCCTAACTCAGAGAACTGAATTTTGAAGAATGGCTGTGTTTTGGTTTGTGTATTGTTTTGGAAAGTACAAAGTATGTAAATTCGCCTTTAAATAAGAACTGAATCAGATCCCACCCAATCCCTCTTTGATTCAGTGTCTCCTGCAAACAAATCAGAATGAATTCTCAATAAATAGCTGGCATAGTCTAACCTCCTTGCAAACAGATCAAGATGATTGCTCAGTAAATATATTGTTTGGAAGCAACATCTCTCTGCCTCTCTCCCCTTATCTTCTCCAATTGTCTGTTTCTCTGTGTGTTTCTCTTCCTTTTTTAAAAAAGACAGTAAGCAAAAGAGTTTTGGTGCCTGTGGTCTGACCAACTTTAGGTGAGGGTGCAGTAACTCACTTGTGGGTACCAATCCCACCGCTTGATGACTAGTGCTGAAGCATCTTTGAATGTGGGATGGCTCAGTTGGTAGAGCATGAGACTCTTAATTTCAGGGTCACAGGTTTGAGCCCCATATTGGGCAAAAGGATTCCTGCATGGGGTTGGATTAGATGACCCTTGTGGCCCCTTCCAACGTTACAGTTCTATGATTCTATGAATGCTACAGGTACAAGAGACACTAGCTGAGATGACTGTAAAGAACAGGACTGCCAGATTGTAACCTAGAGAATTTACTTCTGCTTTAAACCATACTCATGTAGCAGAAGAAGTTGCTGCTTCTGGGCCTCCTACCCCAACCCTTCCCACATCTTGCTGCTGAAAGAATGAGAAAGGAGGATGGAGGGCAAACAGAGGACTGACTGGGACAGGAGATGCAGCTGGACACGCTTTCACTGCTTTTGTGTGGTTAAAAAGTAAAAGGTAGAATCTCTGGGCTGTAACCTGATAGCCATAGTGTAAAAATACATCTCAGATACAAACAATCCTGTTCATAAACAATATGTTTTCACACACACCTGTTACTCACTTCATGCACATAGATGCACACAGCCAAGCATCTCGCATGTGCACACATTACCACTGTTAGTGCTGCTATTTCAGTTTGGTTGAGTGTCAGCGGAGTACTAGGAGGCCTTGTACAGAATTTGCAAGAAAAGTAAAAATTCAGTATGGGAAGCCTTTGCAGTAGGACAGAGTTTTTGTTGTTGTTGTTTGCAGATCGCAACACATTTTTCCTGCGATCCGTATATTATTTTTATATTTCTTATTTATTAAATAAAATATATTGGTCACTTTTTTACCAAGGCAACCCAAAGCAACCTACAGTATATAAACAAACACATTCATGAAAACTGGCATAAATAGACAAAGAAAAATCTAAAAGGCAGATCTTTTTTATATATATTTAAAAAAGCTAGATTAAAACATCCCACCCACCAGGGGTGCCAACTTGAATAAAATATTGTGGGGGCCCAGGTAAGCCCCGCCCCACAAAATTGATAACATGATGCACTGCACACACACCATTTGAATGGGAATGCTCATCAACTTTATGGGGGCCTGGCCCCCTAAAATATTTTATTGTGGGGGCCAATGCCCCCACAACCCCCAGGAGTTGGCTCCTATGCCACCCACTCAAAGCTACAGAAAATTTAAAGCCAAAGGCCTGGGGGTATTGTAATGTAATGTAATGTAATGTAATGTAATGTAATGTAATGTAATGTAATTGTAATGATGGTGCCAGGCAAGCCTCACCAGGGAGAGCACCCCACAAACAGGGAGCCACCACTGACAGGGCCCATTCTCCTGTTGCTGCCCTCTGGTCCTCAATTTCAGGGTCGGGGTTGGTTCATATGGGGACAGGCAGTCCTTGAGGTATTGGGGTCCTGAGCCACATAAGACTTTATAGATCAAACAAGCACTTGGAATTGGGCCTGGAAACTAATTGGCAGCCAGTGCAGTTGGGCCAGGATTGGTATTATGCGCTCAGACTGTATTTCCCCAGTGAGAAAGACCTCTGTAGAACTACCTCCTTGTACAAGTGTCATTTCTCTTGTCTTTTCGGCATCTAATTTTTTCAGCGCCTTCCTTTTTTCACAAGCGCTTTAAGCAAAGATTTTTAGATGGTAGATATACCTACAGTATTTGAATTTCTATTAACTGTTTATGTTTTTTATGGTTAATTATTTCGAAATGATTTCATGGGAAGTAATTCATAAGCTGAATAAGTAATTGCAAATAAATAACAGAGAAACTGACATAATTCTTAACCACTGTGAAAATATTTTAGGGCTGCCACATCTTGCTGGGCTCCTGCGTCTTTAACATTTGTTATTACTTTGTAATATTTGATCCCAGAACTCCCTGACAGGCAGAAATTCAATACAGAAGGGTTTTCCTATCCACATCAGAAAACATGTTGCCATTTAAATTTTCTGTTTGTCACAGAAGTCTTGCTAGGAGTTTGCGTGTGTGTGTGTGTGCGTGCGTATGCGTGTGTGTGTGTGTGCGTGCGTGCACATGCCATTTCATGATAGGGTTTGATCAACAAAATCTAATCCTTTTGGGTTTAAGAATGGTACTTTAATTTCTTGCATTTGTAAACTAAATGAACGAGCCCATTGATGGGAAGGTGCATTTAATTTGAAAATATGGCTCTTCCATTTTTAGTACTGAATTAACAACATTCAAAGGCGAGTTTCGATGTGTCGGTGTGTCTTGGGGGGAACTTAACCCTTTAGCTTTTTATTTTTTCTCAAAACCAACTTTCTTGCCTCTTATACATACCTACTGCCTCCCCATAATCTTTGATCAGAGGTTATAGAAACTGCTGATTTTTATCATTCTCGCAATTGGTCGGTCGCCTTACTGTAGGTTGCTTGCAGCAATGAGTTCCACTTATACTGATCATTCTGTGTACAGCGCTGCCAACTGTTCCTTCTGCAGTTATTCCCCTGCCTCTAGCAGCAGTTTGACACTCTGAAATGGAGTAGGTGAACTTTTGCCCATCATTTCATCAACACAGCAGGAAAAAAAGGTTCAGCTGTTTTATTTCTGCTTTTCATGGAGGCAAGCTAATTGTGAATATTCCTCGGTATCATTTTGAACCTTCTTTAATTTGTGATGTTGCTTCACATCTACATCACCCCCTTCTATATCTTGATTGTCATGAATCCCATGGAGATATCATGGAGGGGGGTGGTTGGATTCTGAGGACGAATGGGTGAAGCTCAGGGAGTTGGAAATGGATGACCCTGGGGAGCATGCTAGCGGAATGGGGAATGTAACATTGGGACCCTGAGATGTGCCTGAGTCTGAGGAGTAGGTCAGAAGTCTAGGAAGTGGAGAGCTGGATCCAGGGCAGGGTTGGCAGAGGTTTGTTTCACCCCATGACATCAGACAGATCAAGCCAGTGTGAAGAAGCCCATTTGCATGCAGTGAGGACCTGGACAGTTTGATCCAGCCCCTACAAGCCCGGACCTCACATCAAGACTGGTGACCAATAATTGCATGGCAACAACTAGGACAACTTAATTGCAACCATGGTCCAGTCCTTCCAGCACCCTTAGAAGGAGGAAACACCCACACTTTGGCTTCAAAATCAGAGGCGAGGGAGAAAATCAGTGGGTGATTACACTGTAGGCCGAGGACTGGAATTGGAATGCCAAGGTGTATATGGTGCAGTACCAGTTGGGGCTAAATGATGAGATCCTTGATGAATTGGGGCAAACAGCTCTGCCTGGCATCTGATTAGCCCTCATTCAGCTGTGCCTGAAAATAGGTGGTAGACTTGAAGGTTGCCTGGAGTTCCAGTACCACGCTCAGGCATACATTTCCCATTGTAGTGTGTGAACATCATCAGTTTCAGGGAAGGAACCTATGCAGTTCGGATTAGCATGTCCCCGGTTGATGGAGGATGAGAAGACAGGAAGGTGAAAGAAGTGTGTGTGCCTCTGTTGTGGGAATGTGAGGCACTGTGCCATGGTGTGTTCAGCCAAGGTGGTTGTCAAGACTCTGGTACTAGAAAACGCAAAATCCTAGCTCTTGTAGTCTGGGAGCTGGGACCAAAGGAGGAGTGTGGACGTCCCCAGAAGGCCCCTGAAGCTCCATGACCATCCAAGCCAGCCATCACCGTGCCTACTGTCTTGCACACCCCTTTGGGGAAAGGGGTGCCTACTTGAGTCATGATAAACTCAGGACCCTCTAGCAATTTCCTGGATTGGGACATTGCCAATCAGCAGGGCATTGGTTCATGGGAGCTCAGTGAGCTTCATGGATGCCATTGACAGTAGAGCAATGGTGCCTGGCACAATCATGTGGGAGACTGCACCTGCACCTACTACTCCTGAAGTTGCTGGACCCCCAAGAAGAGCTGACATTTTACCTGGCAACCCCACCATACCTTCCCATTATGCTGGGGGGTGCCCTGGTGCACTCAGCACAACTTGTGCATCTTGTGGGGGCAGCGGTCCTTGGCATTTTCACTTCTATCAGCAGTACTACAAGAAAACAGAGGATGTGTTGGCCACAGCCCCTGTGCTTTCTTCCCCTGAAAACACCTTGCCCCCTTTCACAGGAAACATGGACAAACTACCAGCCAAGTATGCCATCTTTCAGGATGTGTCCTGCAAGAAAGAGGTTGGCAAGCTACCACCACACTGTCCGTACACTGTGTCTATGGTACCGCAGCATCCCCATCGCAACCCAGATGGACCCAGGAAAGGCATAGTGTGGGTTGACCCAGCAGCCACCTTGAACCAAGAAGGGTTTTCAGCATCTCATGGGGTTCACAAATTATGCCTTCTCTTGCCTCACTGTGCCATTGACCAACTGCCTCAAAGGTGGGAAATCTTTTCCGTGGATCAAGAAGGCTCAAGAGGGTTTTCATGGTTGAAGACAATGCCTCTGATGTGCCTATTGGGGCAGTGTTGTAGTCCAACCAAGGAGAAGGGGTTGGTTCTGTGCACATACGATTCTCGGAAACTGACCCCTCCCAAGCAGACCTGCTCCAAACGGAAGAAATGAGGAAGGTGCACTGGAATATGTGGGATAACGCTCACTTGATGAAGCTTCATCTGATATTCCCACAACCAAATCATAATGAGTACTTATTAAATAGCCAACATGGTCTAATCTTTCTACAAACAAAGCAGCCTAGAGCTCATTAAAAAGGTTGCCTGGAAGCGACCAATAACATTGTTATCATACCTACTAATAGTGAACTCATGAGTGCCATTCCCTAGGAAGCCAAAACAGCCATAAGGGGGTATTGGCCAGCTTGGAGGCATCTTGTGCTTTGCAAAAGTAGTTTTTTTTTGGGGGGGAGACCCCAGAACAGCATGCTTGGTAGCTACAGAATTTTGAATGTCCATTGGAGTGGGGATGAAATCAAGTATCCAGGAAAATAGCATGACTGGCTGGAATCCTGAAACAAGAGCATTTTGCTCTGCAACATTTTGCTGCATGTCCCACTTATTACCCAGAATACTTTGCTTATTTCTCTCAGCAGGGGGCTAATTGACAGGTGGTGGAAAGCAGAGCAGGAAGGAGAGTTTGGGGAATCTTGGTGTGTATTTGACCCCATCCGCACTGTACATTTAAAGCAGTATCATACCACTTTAAACAGTCATGGCTTCCCCCAAAGAACCCCGGGAACCATAGTTTGTTAAGGGTGCTAAGAATTGTTAGGAGACCCTTTTGTATTCACAGAGCTACAGTCTCCAGATTTCCCTGGGAACAGGGATTGATTGTTGAACCGCTCTGGAAATGGTATCTCTGTGAGAGGAATAGGAGTCTGCTAATGCCTCTCACCCTTAATAATTGGCACTGTTGTGCCTTTTACAGCTGCAAGATAGACAGGGTTTCAACAGTTTTATCATTTAGTGGGCAGGGTTTAAAACCACAACATGAGTTGTGTGCATAGCTGCAAGAACTGTTGGTGCTTAATCAGCATAGTAGAATCAACAAATTAGAAGGCAAGGATAAACACAAAAGGGAATGCCTACTGGTAGGAACGGGAAAAACCAAAACTGCTCCTCATATACAAATTTGAAAATGTGTGGATTTTGGACTCTTCTGGTCTGATTCGAATGCAGGGCAGGGAAGAAGTGGATTTACAGTTAAGCAATGCTCACATATGGAAAAGCCCTACAGCACTTCTCATCCCCAATCAGTGGCAACGATGGTCACATTCATACCATACATGTAAAGCACTATGGTACCACTCTAAACATTCGTGGCTTCCCCCCAAAGAATTCTGGGAGCTGTAGTTTGTTAAGGGCGCCGAGAGCTGTTATGAGACCCCCATGTCCCCTCACAGTGCTACAATTTCCAGAGTGGTTTAACAGTCTACCCCTTCCCACAGGGAATTCTGGTAACTGTCATTCCATGAGGGAAATGGGGGTTTCCTAACAACTCTCAGTACCCTTAACAAACTACTTTTGCCAGAATTTTTCGGGGGAAGCCGTGGCCGCTTAAAGTGCTTAAACCGTATGGTGTGAATGTGGCAGATGCCTGCGGCTGGTGCGACTCAGCGGCCAACATCTGGGGACTCCCAGAGCCCCCAGCCCTACACACATGAGTGCACAGGGCCAGCCCACTCATGAGGCAGAGTGAAGCAACCGCCTCGGGTGACAGAAAACTGCAGGGCGGCACTCCCACAAGGTTGCATGACAGCTGCAGTGGCAGCTTCCGGTGAGATTTCATGTTTTCCAACGCATGCAAGGCAAAAATTGTCCTTTCTGGTGAAGTTAGGCAATCAAACTAATCCAGGTGAGAGAGAGCTTGCCTCAGAGTAGTTTGCCTGTTGGCACGAACTCTCTGTGCCACACTGCCTGGCTGCAAGAGGAATCCTTGCCCTCCTCTGCCATCCCCACAGCTGCTCCCCCCAGATTTCTGCTCAGGTGCAGAATATGGTGTTGCGTGTTGCCTAGAGGATGTGTTTTATGAGGTGACTAATATAACTAATAAATAAGCATGGTAAAATTCTCCTCAGCCTTTGACAGGATGATGCAGGGCACCGATACAGATGACCAAACTGCACCCTGGGAAACGTATAATCGTTTGTATATCGTTTTGTCAGGAGAATTTTTGCCACACAGAAGGTAGCAAAATGGTTGCCTGTGATGGACTTAATGGGCAGCTACCGCTGTTACACACGCACTTTGGTTAGGCTACAATTCAGTGGATGTTATTCATTTAATGAGAGGAGCCAACTCAGGGGGCGGCCCCACTTTTTCTTGGACTCTCCACCCGTCACTTGCCCCCCACATCACATGCTGAGGTCTAGCCTAGCTCAACAGGGCTTCCTTAAGCATATGCAAATCAGACAGGAACAGCCGGTGATAAGGCTCCAGACTTGGGGGTGGGAAACGGAAAAGACAGCTTAAGAGGAAGGCAACCCTCTACCCCCCATCCCTGTCCTGCACTGCAGGGCTGGTCCAGGTAGGAGCTGGAGGGCCAGGATAGGGCAAAAGAGCACCTGGAAGCAAGGAAGGCATTCCTTTTTTAAAAAATTTTTGGGGTGAGGCTGGTTTTAGGCCAGACTGGAGCGAGAAAAGCAGTGTAAAACCTGCTCACTAAAGCTTTCCATTGTGAATGGTGGGGGTGGAGGGAGAGTTGACTTTGATCACTTTCAGTTATCATAGTATGTAGGCCCAGCCGTGCCCGAAATGGTTACAGTCGTGTTCCTCAGCTGGTGCTGGTTGTTATTAAGAAAGATTTCCCCACTTCAAGCTAAGATATGTGCAGTTCTAGCATTTTGGGACAAAAAGTGCCCAGGGTGGGGAAGTCCACCCTCTGACTCTCCCCAGTTGCATCCAAATCACACCTTCCCCTCCCAGGTACCTCGCAGTGTTGTGTGTGCCTTGTTTGGCTGGCAGCACGTTCACTAAGGGCAGGATTAGGTAATTTGATTTGTGGAGATCTTGGGGGCTGGAATGGATGACTTTGTGGTTTTAACAATCTGTGGAAGGGTTTTTGTTGTTGTTACTTCTATTCCTCACTTCTCAACTTCGTGAAGCTGGGTGAGTGCTTGCCTAGGCCCTCCTTTAGAAAGGTTTCACTTTCTGATCTGAGCTGCTGGGGTCTCCCCAAACATATTGGGCCTTTCCAAAGAGTGTTCTATAGAATAGATTTTCGTAGTGCTAAAGTCACACAAACTAGGATCTAGCATTTTTAGTGCAGTATCTTATTCCTTTGTAGTGTAGCTTGGGAGGTGGTGGGAAGGAGAGATGTAGCGTATGTTGGAAAGCAAAAGTATGCCTCTTTTTATTTATTTTGTGCACCTGATCCATGTTAGAAAAAAAGCAACCTTTAGCCCTCATCTCTGCACCTTCTGCCATGCCACCCCTTCTATTTGGACCCAGTTATGTATAAATAAGGGTGTAGGAAAGCAGGGAGGGAGTCAGGCCAAATTATTTAGGAGAATCAAAAAATTCAACAGAACTAAATGAAAAATATGATAGCAGTAAGATTGCTAAATGAGATGATGATGATGATAATGATAGTAGTAGTAGTAGTAGTAGTAATACCCTGCCCATCTGGTTGGGTTTCCCCAGCCACTCTGAGCAGCTTCCAGCAAAAGATAAAAACATAAAAACATAATAAAATTCAAGCATTAAAAACTTCCTGATACAGGGCTGCCTTCAGATGTCTTCTAGAAGTTGTGTACAGTGGTACCTTGCAAGATGAATGCCCTGCAAGATGATTTTTTCGCAAGACGAATGGGTCTTGCGATCTGATGGTGACTCGCAAGAAGAATTCGTTTTGCGAAAAATTCGTCTTGCAAATTGTGGTTTCCCATAGGAATGCATTGAAATTTAATTAATGCGTTCCTATGGGCAAAAAAATTTCAATGCATTCCTATGGGAAACCGCGATTCGCAAAACGAATTTTTCGCAAAACGAATTGATTCGTGGAATGAATTAAATTCGTCTTGCGATGCACCACTGTAGTTCTTTATCTCCTTGACATCTGATGGGAGGGCATTCCACAGGGCGGGTGCCACTGCTGAGAAGGCCCTCTGCCTGGTTCCCTGTAACTTCACTTCTTGTGGGAGGGAACTGTCAGAAGACCCTTGGAGCTGGACCTCAGTGTCCAGGCTGAATGATGGGGGGGGACCACCTCCTGCAGTGAGCACTGGACGGGAGAATAAGTGGCCTTTAGGGGCCTGGTCCTCTCATGGATATTCCAGGTTCCTCCTCTGAATTTTCCACTTCCATTAAAAAGAGAAAGAAACTATTGTTTTTACTTGCAGGAGATAACTACGAAAAACATGCAAGCAGTGTTCTGCCCTCTTGCTCACCAAAAAATAAACTGCTTTTCAGTGTTGGCCACTGAAATGTCTTTCCATTATATTGGTCAAGACATAGTAAGACAGAGATGGGAATCTGCCAGAAGTTATTAGACCATTTTCCATCAGCCTTAGCCAGCAGGGCCAATAGTCAGCAGGGCCGGAGGCTCCAGAGGGTGGCGCCACTGCCACTGTGCACCCACTGCATGCCACCTCCAGTTGCCCACAGGGCACACATTGCTGCTGAGTGACCTCTTCCTCCTCCTGTTCCTCTGCCACTGTTGCGTCTCCTCTTACGCCGCATGGAGACAGCCTGGGGAAGCTCTGGTTTGCTTGGCTGGCAGGTGGTCTGCTGTGCAGGCTGTGGAGAGGTGGGGATAGATGGGGGGCTGTGGTGGTGAGGCATGATCACAGCAGCGGAGGAGCAAGAGCAGGCGCCAAGCACTGGGCAGTAGATGCCCAGCACTGATGAAGATCAGGAGGGGGAAGAGGAGGGGAGATAGCTCTAGGGCTTTTGCCTCAAGCAGCAAAATGACCTAGGCTGGCCTTAATGGTCAGGGATGAGGGGAAATGGAGTCCAATAACGCAGGAGAGCCACAGGTTGCCCATCCCTGATCCAACTAGGCATATATTTTCAAATTCTATATAATGTAAATGTTACTGTATTGATATTTAAATGCTTTAGATTAGTACTTAGGTTCTGGGTGTTCTGCTCTGATTCCCCCCACTGCCGCTTGGTGTACCGTCACAATCTGATGCAGTGCTCACCCCCATTTTCTTTCCACCCTCTTTTCTTTCTCTCATAGAAGTAAGAATGTCTAAGCCCCTGGAGCTGGAGAAGGCGCGGCTGGAGCTGCAAGAGGAGCACACAGGTAGCAGTACCTGGAGGGAAGGGATGGGGATTTATTCGTTCATTTTTTTTGATGAACTAGCAAAATATCTGTCATTATGAGCTATGAAAAGTGGGTAAGGGATGGGAGACTGCTGTGATGTGCACAGTGATCTCTAGAGTGACCTCACCTCAGTACAGACTTCTGCCCCCCATCACCCAACAACGGTGCCCAAAAGCCATTTTCCTTTGTCCCATAACCCCACAGTTGCAGGGAGATCATGCCTCAGCATTCATTTGCATTGCTCTGTCCCGAGTTCCATTCTTTGGTCGTATTGGAATGTGACAAACCGACAAGCTTAGGAACTGTCCTTCATATAATACAGTTGTACCTCGGTTTAAGTACACAATTGGTTCCGTAAGTCTGTACTTAACCTGAAGCGTACTGAAAGCGAACTTTCCCATTAAAAGTAATGGAAAGTGATTGGAAAGGATTTGGATTATAACTGATTAGAAAGGCAGTAATTCATCGATGATCAGAACCCTCAGAATTTGAAGCATGGGAAGTGAAAAAATTTATAATTTGGCATAATATTGGGATCAATTGATATGCATTTGTATAATTTGGAATAAAAAATATGATTGGATTGGATTGTAAGTGAAAAATTTAATAAAAATTGATTTGGGGGGGAAAAAGAAAGTAAAGTGGATTAATCCATTCCAGACGGGTCCGCAGAGTACTTAAACTGAAAGTACTCAAACCGAAGCATACTTAAACCGAGGTATGACTGTATATGAAACACATGTTTTGTGAATATGTACACTTCTTGTTTATTTTGTAAACTGCCCCGGGATGATCATCTCCTCCTCCTCCTCCCCCCTGTTATTGTACAATAAATCCTCCCAATGTTCTGCATTTTAAAAAGTTGTTTGGACCCAATAAATTAGACTAAGCAATAATTATGCAACTAAGATAACATATGCTTTGCACTAGCAAGTTTTTGAATGAGTCTTAGTGAAGCAAATTTGGGGGAGAGAGGCAAAGGTAGGCATGATGAAAAATGGTCATGTGGGGTGTCATGGGGACTGAGAAGAGAAGCAGTGAGAAGTCCTGAAAGTGATTGTTTTAGGGGAGCAGAAGGAATGAAGCAGAGAATAAATGGCAGAAGGAAGGCTGGGTAGAAAGAAGCAGCCAATGTTTGGTACATGGCTGTGCCACTTAACTGTTTAGTGGGCCAGCTTACCCCTTGGTAGAAAAAAAGGGAAGACAAAAAGGGGGGAGACCTCAGAGGCGCACAAAAGACAACTTATTTGCCTACATCAGGCATCCCCAAACTTTGGCCCTCCAGATGTTTTGGACTACAATTCCCATCATTCCTGACCACTGGTCTTGTTAGCTAGGGATCATGGGAGTTGTAGGCCAAAACATCTGGAGGGCCAAAGTTTGGGGATGCCTGGCATACATCTATAAACATGCTTAATGTACAATCCATTAAACATTCAGGAAAAAAAAGATTGTGTCTTTAGAATTTACTGTAATGTAGAAATGAATGCAAATATTGCATACAAAACCACCTAGCCTTTATTTTATAATAACAACTCATTTCAAAAATGTAATTAAATCCCTTTCTTTAAAACTATACCAGCATTGTGTATGGTTTGTACTGTACACTTTGTACTGTACACTTGGGCATGTACAGTACCATAAGAAACCTCATAGCCAGGCACAGGACCTGTGGGGAGAGGTGAAGAAGAAACAAGCATGGCAGACATGATGTGGCCCCTGGGACTCTTATTTGGGAATGTAGGCTGTGACGGATTGGCCTGGTGGGCAAAAGAACTCCAGGGTGCAGAGCGTTAAACCCCAACCTCCTGGATAAATGACTCATTCCATTCCTGAGGGGCGGGACTGCCAGGAGTTTAAAAGGAATGGGAGGCAGTTAATTCGGTGGAGAGGGTTGTGGGAGCGAGGGAGAGTGTGGGTAGGAGTAGGAGATCTTAAAAGTGTTCTGAGGAGTTTAATTGAATTATATTATCTAGCCATTGTTAGTTGAAACTAAGAATATGATCTAAGAGCCTGTACACATGAAACCATTACGCATTTAAAAGTCATCTAGTCTAAATAAAGCTTTCTTGAATGTTAGTGGATGTGCTTAGTTATTCCAGCTGGGTATCTAAACTCACAGAAGTGGTGGCTCAATAGAGGACAAAACTTACCTCGGGAATAGAGGCAACGGTTTGTGTCCTAGAGTTACACTGAGGAGGCTTAGGAGGATAACCTGGGGTGCTACAAAGTTGCCAGAGTGGAAAGGGCAAACTTTTACAGTGGGGAATCAAACTGAGTGAGACCCTTTACTGTAGGTAGGAGGTTATTCCGTCTTTCAGCCTAGAGTTTCTCATGATACCAGGCCACGTAAGCTGGAAGACTCTCTTTACTAAGGAACCCAAGTAACAGGGGTTTATTTTAAGGCGGCAGGAGAAGTGGGGGGTGGTGGTTTCACCCCTGGATTCCTGTGGCACATTTTTAGTAATAGAGAGGGAGGACATCTCGTCACATTATTGGTGGCAGCAAGTTTAGTGACAACGCCGGGACTGGGTTTGTCGCATATTGATTGGTGGCAAAGTCACTGGTTTCGTCACATAGGCCTTGGGAGGAGGGTTCAAGGAATGGGGATTATTGAAGCGATGGCTTTGTATGGAAGCTTTATGACAATTATCTCCTTTGGTTTCAGATACAGAAAGAAATGGACCTGACACAAACCACCAGGTGAGAAAAGTTGGCCAGAAGCTGGAGGTTTAAAGTAGTGGCACAAATGTTGTTGTGGCAGACAAGGGGGCATGCTCTCTGTCTGTCCATGATGACTTCCTTTTTCTCTTTATCCCTTGCAGACCCAGCAGAGCAAACCTTCCCCGTTCTCCCCATCCCCAACCAGCACCGGCACCAAGGTAAGTGGCATCCTCTACCAACCCACTTGCAGCTTCCACTAGCATGACTGCGGGGGACATTGTTTCTCTGTCAGTTCTCACCATACTCAAAAGGGGAGATAGTTTCCCATACAGTACATGCTTGTAATAACAGTGGTCTCCACCAGTAGGGACCATCTTTCAACAGTTTGCAGGGCTGCTTTCTTGTGCTTCTTTGTGCTCCCTGATATGGGGAACAAAGTTAAGTATCCTCTAGGTACCATCTACCTAAAAATGTCACCTCTCATCTGCAACCACCATAGCCAAGTCTAGGAGAATGGAGGTCAGAGAGGGAAGAAATTAGGTTGCAGGTTATAATATTAATGAGGAAATATTAATCCAATTTTGCACGAGGAGGAGAGATTTGCTTATTTTTTGAATGGATGTGTGTGTGTGTGTGTGTGTGTGTATGTGTGTGTGAATAAATAAATAAATGTGTGTGTGTGTATATGTTAATAGGAAAAAATAATGGTAAAATATGTTAATAGGTATGTTCATAGTTGTACATGTGTATGTTCTGGAATGTGGACCTCAGCAGTTTGTAATGCAGGTAATGTGGACCTTGGCTCTGCAATAATGCTTTATCATATCACATGTGAAAAAATAGTAACAACATGGGTCAGTGGGAGCATTTGGGTGAAAAAGGAGGTTGAGATACCTAGCTATGTTCACTAGCAGCTGCCACCAGAGGGAGCACTGCATCAACTTGCGGTGCCCTTCATGAAGAGGGTAGCCGCATTCTGATCTTCACAGTTGTTTGGGAGGTGCGAATCAAGCCAGCTTGTATCAGAATTCAGAAAGAATAAATTCCCGAAGTATTTATTATGATAGAGGGGTATAAAATTATGCATGGTATGAAGAGAGTGGACTCCCCACCTCCATCATAATACTAGAATCTACAGTAAGGTAAAGGGCCTGACTCTGGGGTTGCGGCGCTCATCTCGCTCTATAGGCCGAGGGAGCCAGCGTTTGTCTGCAGACAGCTTCCGGGTCATGTGGCCAGCATGACAAAGCTGCTTCTGGCGAACCAGAGCAGCGCACGGAAACGCTGTTTACCTTCCCGCTGTAGCGGTCCCTATTTATCTACTTGCACTTTGATGTGCTTTCGAACTGCTAGGTGGGCAGGAGCTGAGACCCAGCAACGGGAGCTCACCCCATTGCAGGGATTCGAACTGCCGACCTTCTGATCAGCAAGTCCTAGACTCTGTGGTTTAACCCACAGCGCCACCTGGGATCTCCTTAAAATCTACAGTAGGGTCATCCAATAAAGCTACATGTTGGAAGTTTCAGGACAGACAAAAGGAAGTACTTTTTTCACACAACACGTATTTAAACCATGCACTTCACTACCAAAGATGTTTGAAGATGGCTTCAAACTTAGCTGGCTTGAAAATGGGATTAGACAGATTCATAGAAGATAAGGCTACCAGTAGTCACTATTGATGACTATATTGCTTCCAGTATGAGAGGCAAAATGCCCCTGAATACCTGTGGCTGGGGATTGCAAGTGGGAGACCACAACTGCGCTTATGCCCTGCTTCTGGGCTCTCCATAGCTATCAGGTTCATCAGTGTGAGAATGCCAGACTTGATAGACCTTTAGTCCTAAATTCTCATCTAGGAGTGGGAGATCTCTAGACCATGAGCCAAATTTGTCTTGCCAGGTATGCCCAGTTGGACCATGATGCCGGCGCTGTGGTTAAACCACTGAGCCTAGGGCTTGCTGATCAGAAGGTCGGCGGTTTGAATCAGGGGCGTACCCAGGATCAAAACTAGGGGGGGGCAAGGGGCGGGGCCAAGGCACGGGAGGGGAGGGGCCACAAAGTGGGAATGTGGGCGGGGCTACAGAGCCCAGGTGAAATCAAAATAAACAGTAAAAACTACAGCAAACTGATCACATATTTTAGGAAGGGGTCCCCAGAGTTGTTGACCTTTGGGAACTGACACCACACTTGCGTATTATACCCCAGAGGACAGGATCACACTTCAAAATGACCTTAACAGATTAGACAACTGGGCCAAAGCAAACAAGATGAATTTTAAAAAGGAGAAAAGTAAAGTACTACACTTGGGCAAAAAAAAATGAAAGGCGCAAATACAGGATGGGGGACACCTGGCTTGAGAGTAGTACATGTGAAAAGGATCTAGGAGTCCTGGTGGACCACAAACTTGACATGAGTCAACAGTGTGATGCAGCAGCTAATAAAGCCAATGCAATTCTGGGCTGTATCAATAGGAGTATAGCGTCTAGATCAAGGGAAGTAATAGTACCACTGTATTCTGCTCTGGTCAGACCTCACCTGGAGTACTGTGTCCAGTTTTGGGCACCACAGTTCAAGAAGGATACTGACAAGCTGGAACGTGTCCAGAAGAGGGCAACCAAAATGGTCAAAGGCTTGGAAACAATGCCTTATGAGGAACGGCTTAGGGAGCTGGGTATGTTTAGCCTGGAGAAGAGAAGGTTAAGGGGTGATATGATAGCCATGTTCAAATATATAAAAGGATATCATATAGAGGAGGGTGAAAGGTTGTTTTCTGTTGCTCCAGAGAAGCGGACACGGAGCAATGGATTAAAACTACAAGAAAGAGGATTCCACCTAAACATTAGGAAGAACTTCCTGACAGTAAGAGCTGTTCGGCAGTGGAATTTGCTGCCAAGGAGTGTGGTGGAGTCTCCTTCTTTGGATGTTTTTAAGCAGAGGCTTGACAGCCATATGTCAAGAATGCTTTGATGGTGTGGGGGGGGGAGGCGGACGTGAACCTGAAGCGACGGCGGCGAAGGGGAGAAAACCAGCGGCCGCCTAGAGGAGAAGAGGGAAGTCTGGGGGTGGGCGGGGGGGGAGAGAAGGGAACCAGGCTTGGATCGGGGCCTCCGCGGAGGTCTGGAGCAAAGCCCCGGCCTCCGCGAAGCCTTCCGAGGCTCCGTTGCTGCAGCGGTCTGGCAGGCGCTGAACGACTCCCGACGTTCGGGAGACCTTTGAGCACAGCCGCGCTGTGCGCATGCGCCCTGCACGGCGGCCGCCGGAGTCCATGCACAAAGGTCTCCCGAACGTCGGGAGCGTCAGCCCTTGCCCCCTCCCACACAGCGCGGCTGTGTGGACTCCGCACGGCTCGGGCGCAAGAGACTGCTGCGGGCGCCGAACTCGCGCTCCGCTGGGCTGTCCTCCGCCTCTGCCCACCAGCCCCGCCGGCAGCGCCACTCTTGCCCGCAGCTGCCCGACCGGCCCTGCCTCTAGAGTAGGGCAGCGGCCCCTCCCTGCCCCGCGGTGGGTACGCCCTTGGTTTGAATCCCTGTGACGGGGTGAGCTCCCGTTGCTCGGTCCCAGCTCCTGCCAACCTAGCAGTTCGAAAGCACGTCAAATTGCAAGTAGATAAATAGGAACCGCTACAGCGGGAAGGTAAACGGCGTTTCCATGTGCTGCTCTGGTTTGCCAGAAGCGGCTTTGTCATGCTGGCCACATGTCATGCTGGCCACCGGAAGCTATACGCTGGCTCCCTCGGCCAATAATGCGAGATGAGCGCGCAACCCCAGAGTCGGTCACGACTGGACCTAATGGTCAGGGTCCCTTTACCTTTACCTTATGCCCTCCTGCCCTGCACCTGATGTAGGTGTGGGGCAAGTAAGGGTGGAGTTTCAGAGGAACAATTGGGAGCTTAAAATGAGCTGCCAATCATTCTGTTGCTTGAACAATGCATGCTTCCACCACCCATCAGATGATGGGGGGGTGCTCCAACTGGGGGGAAAGGTTTCCTTTACGTACTGTTCCATTCCATTCTCCTTCTCAGTGCTCCTCCTTGATTCTCTGAAGACTAGTGGTCCAGAGGGCTGTTTAAAAGCCTTTTTACAAAAATGATTTTCGAATGTGCAGTACTTTGAAATCCCAATAACTGGGGCTGCAGAGGGTAGCATGACCTGCCACCCATCTGTCAAATTTGGTCCAGCAGGGTTGGCGAGACAAGGATCTGACCCACTCGCCAGAAAAGGCCAGAAAACGTTCTCCACCTCTGTGTGTTTATCTGTCTTAGCTGACTGCTGTTTCCTCCAGATCTCCTGTGGTTCTCTAAATGCTGTAGTGCAACTCCCATTATTCTGGGAGTTGGAGTCCAATGACATCTGAGGGCCACGGGTTCCCCATCCCTACCCCAGAACCAGCTATGGTGGTTGTAGATGAGTGAATTGTAAGGAAAAGTGCCATGGAAGTATTATTTACTACATTTCTATTCCAGTCTTCATTTGGAAAGCAACTTATAGATCCCTCAGGCTAGTCCTCCCATCAGGTCACAGACCTCCTGGTACCCACTTAGCTTTAAAACTCTGGGTCCCTCTATATTTTCTGGTTAAACAAATGTTGCTGTGTTTTGAAGCATAACAGAAACCTGAAAAACCCACTTTGTACCAGGACTGGAATAATGAAGTAATTCAGTATCCCACCCCCCAGGTGATTGATTTCTGAGTAACCGAAGAATTTTTTTTTTTTGTATAATATATATAGCTGAGTGGAAGGTTGGGTGGGTCAGAACTGTGGGCAGCTTTGTACTTTTGTAGTCAGTGTGGTAGAGACTCATGAATCAAGTTTGGTTTTGCGGGAAATTCCCTGTGCCTCAGGCACAGCAGCAAAACAGGAAGCCAACCTAGCAATGAGTCAGAGAGATAGCATCAGCTTCCAGTTGTTGGGATTTTGGTGCTTGTGTTGCTCTTTGTCCCTTCAGCAAGTCGCTTGCAGCAGCAGAGTGAATTAAACACGTGCAGAGCTGCTTACGTAGCATAATGTATTCAAGTTGCAGAATTTTTTTGTTTTCCTTGGTGTTTCTTAGCAGCACCTAGCACCCTGGACAATGTTCCTCAGTTCCATTGGGCCATCATCCTCTCCCTGCAGTGTCACAGATAGGACTCCGTATTTTCAATGATAGCTTTAAAACCTGATCCTTTTGCGCTGCCCTGTGAAAGCTACCCATTGCCATAGCTCTGCTTCCTGTTTAAGCGCTTCTTCCAGGCTGTTAGCTCAGATGTGAGGGAAGGGGAGATATGGGGCACAGGAGAGGGGGTCAGGAAGCATGAGAGGAGAAGGTGGACAGCATCAAATTTGTGTCTCAAACAAGCGATGTTGAGCTGCAACAAGAGCAGAAGGATGTCTGTCATACACAGTTGGAGAGAGAGTCGTAGTGATTCTCTTTCATCTTGTTTTCTCCCTCCAGATCAAAGCTGAAGACCCAACAGAAATTCCTCCAGCTCCAGTCCCAGTCCAAGCTCCCCCACCTCAGCAGCCACACCTGCCCCAGGCCCAGCTTATGTTAGCTGGCAGCCAGCTGGCTGGGGTAAGTAGAAGGTCCTGTGGGCAGACATAGATTATGGAGTTTGGCTTAAGTGGCCCAGGGGGTGGCAGGGAGGTGGATACAAACAAAGGGCTGTTTCCATGACCAGTTTTCTACATTTCTCCTGTACCTTTCCCAGTGGATAAGGAGAAATTCAACACACACAGGGTTTCCTGTCCCTGAACATCATGTGAAAGAACAACAGCCCTCATCTGCTTAGTGAAATTGTCCTATTGAGTTGAATTATAAGCACAGGCACTGCCGTCAGGAAAGGAGTTGCCAACCAAGAGGAACATATTGCTTGGCTCTCTGCTTGCTGGGGCTCTAATACCTCTGCTGATGGCCTGGGTGGGAGAGGGACCCAACTAACCAGCTTCTTCCTTCTCTCTGTCTGGTTGATTTCTCCTCCTTCCCTTTTTCGCCTCTACTCCCCTTTTGCCTGGTCACCCCCTCCTGGCCTGCCATTTGCTATGCTGCCCTTGGTACACCTCTTTTCTGCCTTCCCCCAACCCAGCTTACAGCCCTGATGCCTGCCCAACAGCAGCTGCTTCTGCAGCAGGCCCAAGCGCAGCTCCTGGCAGCCGCCGTGCAGCAGTCCAATGCCGCAGCTGCCGCAGCCTCCTCTCAGCAACCTGGGGCTGAGCTGACGGCGCCACAGAACCAGCCCCAGACACCGCAGCTTGCCCTGTCGCAGCCAATCCAGCTCACTGCACAGGTAAGGGCTTGTGCACGGGAGGCACAGCTTGCCGGGGGTTTGGCCAGAATGGGTTGCCCAGCATTACACGCTCACCACCACACAGAGAACAGGGCAGAAGTTAAAGCACACGACAGGCTGCTCATGCAGATGTGGCCTGATCCATGGTTGGCATCCATCTGTCTTGGTAGACAGTGGAGGGGTGCACCTTTCTGGGCGAGGTCAAACTGTTGGAAAGTTGCAGTGCCTGCTGTGGCTCTAGAGACTGATGTGGGAGAGACATGTTTTGTTGCAACTGGGATAGGTGAAGGCGTTCAGTTAAGCTGCTGCAGATGCGCCGCGGCATTTCTTCTCTCTTGTAGGGATGTGTATAGAAACTAGGAGAGGATGTGTTTGTTAGATACTGTATATTCCTGCGTATAAGACTACTTTTAAACCCAGGAAAATCTTCTCAAAAGTTGGGGGTCGTCTTATACGCCGGGTCATATTTCTTATACGGCGAGTATATCCCAAACTCTATATTTTAACTGGAAAAGTTGGGGGTTGTATTATACGCCCAGTCGTCTTATACGCCGGAATATACAGTATTATCCTTCCTTGTCAGCAAAAAATAAGGAATCTGTTGATAGGTTAGCTTTAACCTTTAGTTTTAGTAATCCAGAATGCTTTCTTGCAGACTGGATTTCCTGTTATTTCCCCCTTTCTCCCCCTTAAAAACAATAGACATGCAAAACAGTCTTCTTATAAGTAAAGATAGATTTACTCGCTCACATTTCACAGTAGCAGTCTTGAGGCAGGCTGAAAATGTTGTTGCAGACATATACAGTAGTTTAGATCAAAATGGAGTTTGAGCTGTGACTAGTCCCTAGTCACTGATGAGGCATCGAAGAGAAGAGAAGAGAAGAGAAGAGAGAGATCGGAGATCAGGAATCAGAGAGAGAGAGCAGGTTGGGAACATGACAAGCTTATATAGGCTGTGCCCCTTTTACCTGGCTGTACACACTGGAAGTGGCTCTCACAGGGAGGATTTTCTGTAGACCCTGTGAGATCCAACTTCCTCTGTGTGTGCCTTTCTAGCAAACACACATTGTTGATTTGACTGCATTGTAAATATTCCACATCTCTGCATTCCTCCCAGCAGTCATTCCTCCTCTGGTCAATGCTATGGATACATGGCTTGATTTCCTGTCTCCAGGTACTGCGTTGTCTGCAAGGGAATCCTGAGCCGTAGGGCATAGCTTAGCCATACCAACAAAACAAACTGGTGTAATAGTCATTGCCACTTGCCAAAACAGACCCTGGTCAACTGTAGGAGAATCCTCAACACCTTTACCGGACTGCAGTCCCCAGCATTAAACTGGCATAAATTTGCATGGTAGATATACCCACACTCTTCCTCCCACTCGCTTCTCTGTTCTAGGACATCCAGCAGCTGCTCCAGCTCCAGCAGTTAGTCCTCGTTCCAGGGCACCACCTCCAGCCGTCTGCACAGTTCCTGCTGCCACAGGCCCAGCAGGGACAGCAAGGTAAGAATGCCTTGTGTGTGAAAAAGAGACTGCATAGGCCACACTTCGCTTCTCCTGGCAAAAGGGTATTTGCAGGCAAGCAGTTCCTAGTGCAACGAGCCGTTGTTTTTCCGCTGTAAGCTGCAGATGAAATTGCCATTGACTTTATGCCCCGATAGGGGAAAGCTCAATGAAGTGCTCTTTCCCAACAACTTTTGAGATGTATAAGAAAAACATTCTAAAACGTTGTGATAAATCTGAAAAATCAAACATTGGCACAGGATGAAAAGATAGCAGCATTTGAAAATCAGTGCTATAATACTCTTTCATAGAAGTGCCACGGCATGAATATTTTAATATTTAAAAATGGTTCTAAAGGCATTTTCAGTGTTAATTAAAACATTTTTTAAAAAACATCAACAACAATGTAATGAAATGACGCTGACTGAAAAATAACAGTGTAGGTGAAATGGCAATAGGTTCAGCTGCTTTAGGCATCCCTGCAGATGCCAATAATAATAATAATAATAATAAATTTATACCCCGCCCATCTGGCTGAGTTTCCCCAGCCACTCTGGGCGGCTCCCAATCAAGTGTTAAAAACAACACAGCATTAAAAATTAAAAACCTCCCTAAACCAGATGGAAAAGAAAATGGAAGAGTAACAATACTATGGTGATTTACACCTGTAAATATTCCACTAGTGTTTTTATCATCATCATCATCATTATTAACAACAACAACAACAACAACAACTTAGATTTTTTGTGGTCTGCCGAAAACCAGAAGAAGCAGCACAGAGAATACACAGGGGGGAGACAATGAGTTGATGATGTCATGTAGATGCCCTATAAAAAGTGAGCGAACCAAGTTTGAGGATAGTAAGCACCCAGTGTGGAAGCACTGTAAGGCAGGGATGGGGAATCTGTACCCTCCCCCCTCCAGATGCTCTTCGATCTACCAAACTACAGCCAATGTGGCCAATGGTCAGGAATGGTGGAGTTGTAGTCCAGCAACATCTGAAGGACCACACATTCCTCATCCCTGCTGTAAGCCTTGGACAAAAAACAACAACAACCAGGGTTCACTGTTAGTCTGCATTTGCTTACCCCACCCTCACCAAGCCCAGGTCTACCAGGAATTATGTTCAGTCCTGAGAGTTGATAAAATTATGTGTCTGAATATTTTCAAAGTAGTTTTCCCTCACCACATAATTCCCCACTTGTTCCTCCCATTCTGGAATGAAGAGGCAGATTAGCTGGAGAAATCTGTTCCACTTTGCCTCAGCATAAAGCATTTTATTATCTCAAGTTAGAATCATGTGCTGGATGGTAGGGGTGAGTTGATTTGCCAAGTTTGTTTCTTCTCAGTTTTTCATTTTTCCAATCTTAATTTTCCACACCAGTTTGCAATTTTAAAAACAGTCCTCATGAAAATCCCATCAACATTTTTGTATGAATTTATCCTAATAAATATATTTTTGCAGAGCAATTTTCTTAATATAACGCTACATTTCTATGTTATTTTCACAAATATATGATTTTATATGCAGCCTTTACTCTCATATATGAATCTTAGTGCTAAATAACCTAGCTGGAGAACTGCGTTGCAGAATTTGGAGAAGTATGAATTTCAACAAATGGCTGTGTTTCAGTGTATTTCAGTGTACACATTGTTTCAGAAAGTGTGAATTAAATAGGCTCACCTTCAAGTTCCTCCCCAGTCTGCAAGAAAAGACTGTGAAGAATAGAAAAGCCACATTTTCTAAATGCTGCAGTGTCCAGCTAGGCTTTTTTCTTGTCTGCACATTTTCAGCAGTAGCTGCAATTGTGAATTTTTATTTTATCTTCAGCCAATAAGGAGTAGGATTTTACTTTGCTTAAATAACAACATTGGAGGTTTTTAGGGGCCTGAAGAATGGCACCAAACTGGCATGTTTTTATTCTGTGTTTGACTTTGATCAGTAACTTTTCACACAGTGGAACAAGGTGGTGCTTGATTTTGCGAAGCTGAGCTGTTCACTACATCTTTTCCTTCACAGGGCTGCTCTCGACACCAAATCTCTTTCAGCTACCTCAGCAAAACCCAGGGAGCCTCCTGCCGAACCAGCCTCGTGCAGGACTCCCAGCACAGGTGAGTGAGTGGGTTCAGTGCGTAAAATACTCAGTGGGAATGCAGAGATTGCCAGCCTTGGTCTGGCAGTCTCATTCTTAATCTTTTAAGGTTGTACTCTTGTCTGCTCCAGTTTATCTTGCTTTGAAGAAAAGACTGTTTCACCACAGTTAATGCAATGCAATGATCATTTTGTCAGACCCTTGAAGGCAGTTTCGATCAGGAATTTGTTTATTTGTTTAGTACATTTACATCCCTTCCATTATGGAACTTCATGGTGGTGTGCATTGGGGAGGGGGGGTCCTTTCCCAGTCAGTCTTCCAACCAGGCACTGTTCATGCTTAGCTTCAGCATGGTGGCTCTGTATCTTGTGCCCTGGCCTGGGACTATGAGGGTTGTGATCAGTCATCTCACCTTTGCCTCTACTTAAACAGTTTCCCAGGTGTTGTTTCAAAGACTTGCAGAAATGTCTGACCAGAGCTAACAATGGGATAAAAGTCATATGGTAATATGGATACCACCGGGGAAGCAGTGTCCTTTTGTCCCACTGCTTGGCCCGGGAGGCAGGGAGGGGGAAACCACTCTTTAGTGTTCAACTGAAGCACACAGCAATTTGGGTTTTCTCCAGATTCGCTCCAATTTGGAGCTAGAGAGCAGGGGTTCCCTGGGAAAGGAATGGGTCAAGCAGAAAACTGCTTGGCCCCGTGCTTTCTAGGCATGGGACTGGTGGAAGTGTGGACGAGCCCCAAGCTGTTTCACTGAGGTTTTGTTCATACATTATTCTATGCCTTCTGTTTGGTGCTTTCGTGCATCTTGGTTCAGCATTTCCATGTCTTCTTTCTGCTCCCCAGCAAGTGACTCGGCCTGGCCTCCCCGAGTCCCACCTCGCTCACTCACAGCCGCCCAAATGCCTGGAGACCCCTTCACACCCTGAGGAGCCCAGCGACCTGGAGGAGCTGGAGCAGTTTGCCCGCACCTTCAAGCAGCGGCGTATCAAGCTGGGCTTCACACAGGTACAGGCCAAGGTGTCTGGCTTAGGCTAGTCCACGATGGAAGAGTGGGATGTTGTTGGTTTCCTTTAGGGGGCTGTGCCAGATGTTGCCCTGTGAACATTTCTGCTGTGAAATTATTGTTCCATTTATTAAATTTCTATACCGTCCTCCATCCAAGGACCACAGGACGATTTACAACATAAAAACACAAGAACACATAACATAGTAACAAACAAAAATAAGAACTCTCCCCTCAGTTTAAAAGGCCTTCAATTGTTTAATTAGCCAAAGGCCTGGGAGAAGAGGAATGCTTTTGCCTGGCATCTAAAGATATGTAATGAAGGTGCCAAGCAAGCCTCTCTGGGGAGAGCATTCCACAAGTGGGGAGCCAATGCAGAAAAGGCCTGTTCTCCTGTTGTCACCCTCCAGAGCTATTGTGGAGGAGGCACCCAAAGAATCATAGAATTGTAGAGTTAGAAGGGATCTCAAGGGTCATCTAGTCCAACCGCCTGCAATGCAGGAAAGAAGAGCCTCGGATGATGATCGCAGGGTCCAAGTTGGTTCATATAAAAGAAGCATCAGGGATTGAGGTGGCAATGTTTCCTGGAAAAAAGAGACTAAGGTCACTTCCAGATGACCTGTTTATTGAACATTCATTCCAATTTGTTTGCCCAAGGTTTGTGGGGTGGTTAGACATTGTTAGACATTAGAAGCTTTAGTTGAGATTCCTTCATTGCAGGGGGTTGGACTAGAGAACCCTTGGAGACCCTTCCAACTTTACAATTCTATAATTCAGTGATTTAGCTTTCATTCTTAATTGTTCACAGGGAGGCTAGATCATGTTGATCTTTGAGAAGGTGGTCATGTTGATCAGTATCTCCAAATCACATTTAATTATGCAACCTGAACTTGCCTGAATGTGATGGTTTGTTGCCATAAACACAACCTTCTCTTTGGGATCAACCTGAGGAGTAAGGCAGAGATCAAGCAAAGTTTAAATGCACAGCCTAAAGTATTTTATTTTATTTATTTAATACACAGGCTTTTTTTACTACTTTTAGCCAAATATGCCTTTCTAAGCAGTTTATAAGCATCCACAGTACAAAACCAGTAATATTTTAAAGATTTTTTAACAGTAGTAATACATTATAAAACAGTGGGTTTTATTCAGCAATTAGACCCACTGAAATCAGTGGGCTGTAGTTAGTTTTGTATTTCGGTGGGTCTATTCAGAGTATGATGCAACCCAATATCAGTAATGCAATAAAATTGAAGAGGAATAAAATCACCCAGCCAACTGAAAATTCCATAATCTAAAAGACCTGGGCAAATGAAAAAGGTTTTAAGCATGTACCGAAGAGAAGAAAATGTTGGTGTCACCTTTACCTCTCTGAGGGGAGTTCTCTACAGTTGAGGCACCCTCTGATGTTTATACATGGTGTATTTCTGCTAGAGATGGAACTTGGAGAAGGACCTTAATGCCCTGGCAGGTTGTATGCTCTCGGTAACAGCGCCTCTCCCCACCTCTGTCCCTCTCCTCCACAGGGTGATGTGGGGCTGGCCATGGGGAAGCTTTATGGGAATGACTTCAGCCAGACAACCATCTCACGCTTTGAGGCACTCAATCTCAGCTTTAAGAACATGTGCAAACTCAAACCTCTACTGGAGAAATGGCTCAATGACGCTGGTAAGTGGAGAGGAGGAAGCGAGCAGGAACAAGCTGAGGTCTGCTGGAGGAGGGGTTAAGGCTTCTTAGAGGCAAAAATAAAAGAGCTTTTGGGGTGGGTGGGAACAAGTGAATAGAAGGAAGGTGGAGCTCAAGATCTGAGATATTTTCTGATGAGGAAGCTAAGCCTTGATTGAGTTGGTGGAGAGGAAAGATGTGGAAATGAGCAGGTGTGAGGGAAATCATTGTCAGGGCTGGGGAGATCATAACAGAATAGAAAAGGCTGACTTCATTATCTAAGAATGGTCCCCACATGTCTGGTTTAATGCAGGTGTCAGATAGGCCTGTACAGGCCTTTGGGGAGCTGGTGGGTGGACAGGGGGCCTGGCCCAAGCCTCCAAGGACAGAGGAAAATTCACTTTAGGCCTTGAGGAAAATTCACTTTATGGGCTCAAAGTTCTGCAGGTTACTTTCCAGTAAGGCAGAGCATGGGAAAGTATTTTCTCATTTGCTTAATCAGCATATACCTTCAACTTTAAAATTGCCCCTTGACTGCTACTAAGATAGATCTTTAAAGGTTTTGTTTTTTTGAGCTGAGAAACTACTGTTACACAGGCTGCTTAAAAGCCAATCTAGTGTGAACTCTCTAAAGCAGGACTCCAGCATAGCCCCCTCCAGGTGTTGCTAAATTCCTATCAGCCCCAGCCAGCATGAACAGTGGCCACAGCTTGTGGGAGTTGTAATGTCAACAACATCTGGAGGGCACCATCTCTAAAGTCACAAGGAGATGGCAGAGACGCAAGGGAGTGGTGTCACTTCTCAAGGCAAGCAAGTGGAAACTAGGCCCAGTAGAGGGAAGGATGAAGACAGCGAAACTGGATCAAGCCACAGGATGGAGGTGACACACCAGGTAGGGTGCTGTACACTGGGTGGTGATGTTTGCAAGGCAACTAAATGGCTCCCCCCACACCTCATGTTTCAGAGACAATGTCTGTGGACTCCACACTTCCCAGCCCCAACCAGCTGAGCAGTCCCAACATGGGCTTTGATGGGCTGCCAGGCCGGCGCCGCAAGAAACGGACCAGCATTGAGACCAATGTCCGCTTCGCATTGGAAAAAAGCTTTCTCGCGGTGAGGCATTTCCCATTGTCCAGCCCCCCATGTACCTACAGAGTGATATGGAAAAGCCAGGTTTCAAATTCCTGTTCTCCTGCAAAACTCTGACCTTGGCTAGTACAGTTCCTCACTGAACCCACATCTCAAGGCTGCTGTAAGGACAGAAGCAGATAAGCCCATGCATGACCCACCCCGGTTTTATTCTCAGGAAGTGTGTGACATATAAGTAAATGAATAAAGACAAAATTAAGCAATTTTACAATGTGTTCATTTAGATTATATATTGCTTCCCAAGGCTTTCAGCAACTTTTCCTTATCTCTAGTTCTTCATGGGGAAAAGCTGTTGGGAAAAAAATGCATTCTTACTGCCCTTGGCAGCAATTGCAAGAAAAACAGGGGTTATGCCAGGGAATGGGAATCTGAGGAACCAAGCAAGGGTGGGGAACCTTTTTCAAAGGAAGGGCCACATTCCCTTCAGGGCAACCTTAATGGTGGGTGGGGCCACAGGCAAAAGTGAGTGAGGCAATCAATGTACATAATAAACCTTGTACAGTAGGCAATTTTCTATACACACCTCTCTAACCTCAACCCAGGCAAGCAAGAGGCATTTTTGTGGTGACTCATTCCTGCTGGGCAAAAAACACTTGTGAGAATCAAGGCCAGTGATGCATGTGGCCTGGAGAAAGGAGGCATAGCCAGAGAGAGTGGCATGGAGGCTCACATTCGGCACTTGATCCTGAGGTTTCTCATCCATGGACCAGGCATGAGTCAGAATCAAAGAAAACCCGAGAGCCAGGAAATCCACTTTGGTCTGGCAAACCCCTGACCCAAACAGGAAGCCCTCTATAGCTCTTCCTATTTAGGAGGGCCCAATGGCCATCCTAGGAAGAGCTTGAGAAGACTTCATTGCCCTACCTAGAAGGTGCTCCAAACTGCTGCTCTGGTAGCTCACACAGAGCCAAGGGCTCCTGGTTTTAGCCCAGGTAATTAATGACACTCCTATTTTACAACAAAGGGGAAACCAAGGCTGAGAGAGTATGACTTGCCCAAAGTCTTTATGCTAGTCTTTGGCTGAGCTACCACTCGAACCCAGATCTCCCAAATGAATGACTGACTCTTCCCATTTGATTCCAGCTGATGGAGGTGTGTCCACACCATACATTTAATGCACATTACTTCCCCCAGAGAATCCTAGCAGACGCAGTTTACCTCTCACAGCACTACAGTTCCGAGGATTCTTGAAAAACCATGTGCTTTAAATGTGTATTTAAATGCAAGATGTGTACACAGCCTAAGTGTGTGTTCTGGGTTGTTTTTTGAGTTCATTTACCTCTCTTGCATTTAACTAAGCCTTACGTTATTGGTTGTCAGAAGCAAAGGCAGGGAAATTCTCAGCAGGATAACATTTTGTCATGTGCTGTGTACCAGAAAGAGCAGAGAAAGTGACACAGAGCAGCAGCAGTTCTGTGCCTCATCCTTTCTAGTTTCATCCGCTGCCTGTATTTCAGGTTCATGTGATAGTTTGGCAGCAGATCTAACATTATTTAGAATGAGTACAATACCCCCCTACATGTTTCTATGATTTGTTTTGTTCCTGTTGGGACTCCATGCTGTGACTTGCCCCAATGTCACACCATCCTGTTTCCCCCCCCCAACACCTTCCCCCAAACTGCAGAACCAGAAGCCTACCTCAGAGGAGATCCTACTTATTGCCGAGCAACTGAACATGGAGAAGGAGGTGATTCGCGTCTGGTTCTGCAACCGCCGCCAGAAAGAGAAGCGGATCAACCCTTGCAGCTCTGCTCCCATGTTGCCTGCCCAGGGCAAGCCTCCTGGCTACAGCCCTCACATGGTACGTGCCTACACACGTTCACTCCCCACCCCCCTGCACAAAACTCCATGGAATATGCCTGTATGGAACATGCCTTCTGTGCTGTGCAAGTGAGGGCCTCTTGCAGATACCATCTTATCAGGGTGTCCATTCTGCACAATAGTTGAATTTGGCCTTTAGAACTTACTTATTTCAGTAAAATTATATGCTGCTTGTTTTTGTTTTTGTTTTTGTTTTAAATCCTCAAAGCCCTTTACAAAAAAGCAATAAAATTTATTGCTTTAAAGAAAAGATAAAAGCAAGTGTTTAAAACTTGCAAAAAAATTAAACCAGTGATGTGCTAAAATAATAGTAAGAGGTGTTGTGGTACCTACCTGTTAAATATTGGACAGGTGCTAGCTCTGTTCGTCCTTTTGGCACCTACTGAAGACTTTGCTCTTCCAGCAAGCCTTTTAATTAGTGGCCTTTATCCAAGTCTGCATGTGTGTCAGGATTATTTGTAAGATGCTTTAATAGTGCTACTTTTTCTGAATTTGCTGCCCTGGGCTCCTTTAAGAGAATAGACATTTAATAAATAAAAATGAATAAAATTTAATACATGTATTGTTTTCCTCTGCACTGCACATTTAATCATACATTTAGCTTCACAGTTTGGAGTGTGAACCCCACCCCCACTACTTCCCCCTAATGGACAATACCTACATTATTTGCCCCCCCATATGATACAGTACATAGCTTCCTTCCTTGATATATCCTTTTACATTATGTAAAAGGATCATTTTACTTGATATATCCTTTTACATGTGCTCATACAAAACTCTGCCTGCCTACCTGATCTTCTTTCACTGCAACTTCACTGAGCTTGCATTTACCAATCCACTTGCCACCCCATTTGATAAAACCTTACATGGTACAAACTTTCCAGGTCCCTAGGCTTCTTACCTTAACTTCTTCAAAGAATGTACATTCCTATTGCTCACGTTACAGAATTTGTGTCTAAAATACTTAAATCGTTCATGAGTGTTGCCCCAGCCTAGTCTGCTAGTGGCATCTTAGATATGATCCCCAGTCAGGGGAGAAAGGTCTTTATGTGGATTTTATCCATTGTGTCTCTGACAGTCCGTTTCTCTGCTGCATCTCCTCCAGGTGACCAGCCCAGGCACCGGCACAAGTCTGCCCCTCTCCCAGGCTTCCAGTAGTCTGAGCACAACAGGTAGTTGTCTTGGTGACACATTCCCTTCTCCCTGGGACCCCCTTTCCCCTTTCCTTTGCCTCCTTCTAGCACAGCTGTCGAGTGGTGGGCTGCTGAGAGCTCAAGGTATTGAGGTTGTGGGAATGACACAAGAGCAGTCTGTTGGGTTATGAGTGAGAATGCATCCTGATGTTAGACTTCCAAAGGCCCAAGCGCTTTTGAGGACCCACTCTGGGCACTTTCAAAATGCTTAGTGTCATTCAAAGCACCTGCTGCCTCCATTGCCACCTCCTTCCCTAGCCCTGACCTGTATACCTTACCTTGGCACAGCAAGAGGTGGCAATGGCAGAGAAGGCAGCAGGTGCTCCAGAGGCCCCAGGAGAGCATGTTTCCATGTCAGGGAAGGACTGGAACTACCAGGTAAGAAAATGCTGCTATGCACATATTATTCACTTGAGCTGATGGGGCTAGTTGTCCCAGTCCCATACCTGGTGTGGAAACAGTGCAACACTCTCATGCTCTCCTTTTAGCTCTGCAAAACTTAACTTCTTGCTACATGCTTAAGGGGACTTGGAAGCAAGACTTGGAGTGCCTGTGAGGCCAAAAGAGCACAAGAAAGTTGTGCTTTGCTCCCTCTGCTGCTACCACGTACCCCACACACTGGGAAATTGTCTCCGATGACCTGGCACTTGTAATGCCGCTGGCAATGCTATGGCAGATGCAGACATAGGAATTGTGTCGAACTTGGTGAGATCTGCAGCATGGATTCTGGGGTGATGCTCAGCCAATGTTCCATCAACAGGTGATGGCAGTTGTATTGTCTGGTTACACCACAGCATCAAACCAATGTGAAGCCGTCCAACCTGAGCTAGTGCTGATATATTCAATGACATGTTAGCGCATGAATATGTGCAACAACATCCAACAAAAACTTTTTTTCTTTTAATGAAAAACAGTCTTAGGAAGCTGCAATTTTGGGCAGACAAGTGACATGTGACGAGGAGGATCTTAACTATTTGTGTGATGGTTATTTTTATGCTCAAAAGCATATGCGCTTAGCTGGCTTAGCTCTCCATAGCTCTCCTAATGTGTTTACCCCTGCAAATTCTCATCTGGCATTCTGCAGAGAGAAAAGCTATTTTGGAGAAACTGTCCAACTACGGTATTTGGATGAAACACAGAGGGCTTATCCACACTTCCCTTTTGCCCCGCTCTTTGGAGACACAGGTCTGTCTTTAAAAGGTCAGTGTCTCTGGATCTTTCTCTGAGAAAACCTGCTCTTTAGCACTTTTCTAAAGCAAACATCAATTTGGGTTATCTGCAGATTTATATTTTCTCCAATTGAAAGAGCAGGTTTTTGCAGAGAACGCTTTGCATCAAAAAAAGAAAAAGGAAAGAAAAAAAGGGTGGGGTGGGTGGGTGCACTTGGACACAGAGTTTTAAAGTGCGGACTGTGCATGGAAAGTGTGGATAAGCCCTAAGTCACAAACCATAGTTATACAAATTACATGCAGCTTGAACTCTCCTGCTTTGCTCTTCTCTTCCTCCAGTGGAAAACAATCTATGGAGGTGTTAGTTTAGGGCAGGACCTGGGTGCAATAGCGCTCCTCCCCACTTGTGATTCAGAGGTATACTGCCTTCAGTACTGGAGTTAGTATGTGGTCTTCATGAGGCCTGGGCAAAATATCGATACATCACCCAGGACTGGTATGAGGGGCAGACCGCGATGGTGGCTTCACCCAGTGGTATATCGCAGGTGAAACGGATGCTGCTCCTGAATCCCTCTGCTACCAGTGCCACTTTCAACATTGGGCTGCTGGTAGCAGAGGGACTCAGGAGCAGCGGCAGTTTCACCTGCAATATACTGCCAGGGGAATCTGCTATCACTCTGCCCTTCATACCACAGAGGGAGGAGCAAGCTGTATTGCCGGGCCAGTACAGCTTGTTCCTTCCTTGGCTTCTTTAAACCTGTCCTCAGCTGAGCTGGAGAAGCATAGAGCATGCTCAGCTGGGGGGGGGGGCAGGAGCAGTTTAATGCTCAGCTGCGGGGGGAGCCTTCCCGCCCCTCAGCTGAGCCTTGCAAAAATGCCTCACAAATGAGTTGTCACGGCCTGCGAGGCGCTGGGGGTGAAAGCGTCTCTGCTCCTGCGGTGAGAACTGAGGCAGTTTCACCCCACGCCACACTGTATCAGGTAGTAGCAAGATCTAAATTTTAATTACGTGCTCTGCAAAGATGTACTTAGTCTTGTCTTGACTCTGGGAAACATGTGGAGATCTTGCACTTCTGGGTGCCGTTAGGGGGATGCCCTCTCTGCGGGGAGAGGCAGAGTTGGTTCAGCTGCAAATAATGGTTGGCTACCATGCCTGTGGGCTCCTGCTTCTGACCACCAGCAGAATGGAGCCTTGGCAACTCTCCTTCACTTTCTTTGCTCTTCTTTTGGACAGTTACTACCTTGTCCCCCACAGTCTGCTCCCTGACCCCCAGTCGGACAGCGGTGGGAGCAGGGGGCACCACCCTCAACTCGGTCACGCCACCCCCAAGCAACAGCACAAATCCCAGCCCCCAGAGCAGCAGTCACCCAGCTATCAGCTTGCAAGGCCTGAATCCCAGTACGGGGTAAGTGGCATGAGAGAGAGATCTTGGGGGGGGGGTTCCCAGCTTCCTCAATGGTTGGACTGTGGGAGAAGAGGTTTGAACCTGGCTAGGCTCACATCGTAAGAGGGAGGGGGCCTTGGGGGACATAACCCAAACAGTAAGGGAATTAGAACTCACCTGAAATAATAGAATCTCCATAAAACAATGTCCCACACATCATTTTAAGCTACCTTCTGGATCCATTTTGAAGAGGTGATCGTGGGGGGTGGGACACTCTAGTGTTTGCACTGTAGATCCCCAACTTTAACCTGCTGCCTCTGGTTTGATTTCAGAAGCACAGTGCTAGGGGTGAATGCAGGGTTAAACCCAGCGCTAATGGCCACCAACCCGCTGGCCACCATACAAGGTTTGTGAAAAAGAAGATCAGACATGATGTCATCACTGCCATTTGCTCCACTGGCCTGTCTGTACAAGACTGTGTGTGTGTTTGTGTGTGTGTGTGAGAGAGAGAGAGAGTATGAGAGAGAGAGAGAGAGAGAGAGAGAGAAGCAAAAAGTGTGTGTATGTGAACATATACACACAGAAAGAATACATAAACCCAAAACACAGCCATTCTTCAAAGCTGATTACATATTAGGAGAAATTCACACAAAAACATTGGTGAATTTTCATGAGGATTTTTTTTTTTTAAAAAAAACTAAATCACAAACTAATGTGGAGAACTGAATTTGAAACTCGGAAAATGAGAGACAGAGAAATTGAGATATTCACTCATTCCTATTCTCAACAGGTGGCAGCGTTGAGCCAACCATGAATTTCTCTGCCCACTTCATTTGGTTTACCTGCGTTGTCTGCTCACTGAGGTCATCATATGCCACAGGGTCTGTGATGTAAAACTCTGTGTCCAAGGCTGAAGTCCAGCATCCTGTTCCCCACAGTGACCAGCCAGTATTCACACTTGTAGAAGTGCCTAAAACCAGCCTGTACAACTGGTTACCCAACATGCCCAATGCCATCATGCATGATGGCTTATCAGAGACTCATTGAAACCAGTTTTTAACGCCTACTTGAAACTACAAAAATGGGATTGTCGAGCCCATGGCGCATCACTGGTGTGCCTGTGTTTTGCCTTGATGGGTCACAGATTGAGCAGATAAAGCTGTCTTGCCCTGAATCAAACCCCTAGTCTGTCTAGCCCAGGGTTGTCTATTCAACAGCAGCTCCTATAGGATTCAAACAGGGTTATTTCAACCCTGAGATCCTTTTAGATGGAGGTGCAGGGCATTAAAACTGTGTCCTTCTGTAGGCAAGGCATGCGTTCTACCACTGAGTTCGGGCCCATCCCCATGTGCAGGCCTCCCCCTCTGATTTCAAGCATGAAACATTTGAGTCTAGGTGAAAGTGTGTGTGAGCTGCTGTGCAAATGTTGTGCAGATGCGCATGGGTGCAACAGGTCAGTGGAGTCCCTCACAACCTCATCTCATTCCTGTTGAGGTCTCTTCTCCATCCCATTCCTTAGCTTACCTATGGTAAAAAGCATCCTACTTCATAACATCAGTCTGTAACATTGCACCTGCTAATCATCTGTGCTCACCCTTCTCTCCACACACCATGTGTCTTTTCTATGTGAAACGTGCTGGGGGAGGGAGACAGCGATGTGGAGCTGTGGTTGGGAGAAGGTGTCGTTTGAACTGCGGCTGTGCTAAAATGTGCTGCTACCATTTTGTCATGGTGGGGGGGCCTTGGAGGCTCCTGAGAAAATAACGAGTGGTCTGATGAGAGATGACCCCCACATCAACACATCAAGAGGAGAGCAATAGCGCTAATGCAGTTCCTATGGGCCCATTGCATGCTAGAGGCTGGGATAGCTCAGTCAAAAGACCCTTAGCAGCTCTTATGCTCCTCACACAAGCCCCACGTTGGGCAAAAGAGTCCTGCATTGGAAGGGGTTGGACTAGATGACCCCCGTGATCCCTTCCAACTCTACACTTCTATGTTTCTACGATTCTGTGACCAGAAGCTACTGGCATCATGCTGGTGCACATGCGCCCTAACTGCTGTTCTTTCCCCCTCCTCCTTTGCAGCATTGGCCAGTGGTGGAAGCCTGCCAATTACCAGCCTTGATGCCAGTGGTAACTTGGTCTTCAGTACCAGCGGAGGCACGACTGGAAGCCAGAGCATCGTGACTTCGTCGCTCTTCCTCAACCATGCAGGCCTGCCCTTGCTGAGTGCTGCCCCGGGAGGCGTGGGGCTGGTGTCGGCGGCAGCTGCTGCTGTGGCTGCCTCCATGCCCAGCAAGTCGCCCACCCTGACCTCCTCCTCTTCTTCCTCCTCTTCCTCCTCCTCCTGTTCCTCATGCAGCTCCTCCAGTGAAGTGGCGCAGACTCTGGGGCAGGCTGGTCCCGGATCCACCGAGCCGGATGCCAAGACGGAATGAGGGCTGAGGGGGGAGCATCCTCCCTGCCTTCTCAACACGTGGGGGTAGTAAGGAGCGGACGTACAAACCAACGAGTGAAACCAAAAAAAGAGAAACCAAACAAAGAATTGTCAGCAACAGCCAAACGAAAAACCAACCAAAAAATAACCCAAAGCAACCAAACAAGCAAAGCAAAAAGGGACAAAGGAAGAAACCAAAAAGAATTCCCCAAACTTTTAGTGTTTATTTTTTTTCCTTTTTTCTTTTTCCCCTCCGATGTTCAGAACAAAATGCCTTGCAAAAGGTGACTTTGTCAATTGTTTGCTTGAATTATTTTCATTGATTTCTTTTTATTATTCGCTAGTTTCCTGGACAGTTTCAGAAAGGAAACAAATAAATGGCGATCGGTTGTTCTTTTTTTTTTTTGTAAGAAAAAGCAAAAAAAGCAAAAACACATTTAAAATCCTTAAGGGGAAAATGAATCTCACACCAAAAATAACCAGTCCTAGCTTCACCCAAAGCTTTTTACAGACTTTTCTAACTTCTGTGTCTGGTCGAATGTCTTTCAAAACTCTTATTTATTCTTATTTATTCTTTTACTTTTCTTTGGGATCCAGAAAGGGTTGGACAGGGTGGGGGTATATTGGTTTAATTTCAGAATCTATAAATATTCCCCCCCTTTTAAATGCTAAAATAATATCCTTTTCTGCTGTGTTTTTTTTTTTTTTTTTTTGGAACAAACTTTATAGTTTAGAGGGATTCTCATGAGATACGAAGGCTAGGATTTTCAAAAGGCAATAATGAGAATTAGGTACCAACTTCCCATGATGGTTTCCTAACTGATGTCCTGCAATGATTATTATTATTTTGCATCTCTGCTTCTACCTGACTCACCCTTGCAATGAACTACCCCCCCCCCAAAAAAAACCCATCTAGACCACAGCATCCTTTGACCAGCTTGCTTGCCAATGCATTCCTACATATATATAGCCATTTCTGGCTTGAAAGGAGAGCTGGTGGTGGGGAAACTGCTGCCTGTCTAGTTCCTTATCTCTGATTTTGATTCATCATAAGGCCAGAGGATCTAGTGCCTGGGTGAGAACTCTGTGCCCCTTCAGAGGTTGCTGTACTACATCTTCCTTCATCCCTGAGCATCGGCCATGCTTGCTGGGGCTGATGGGAGCTGGAGTCCAGGAACATTTGGAAGGACACAGTTTCCCCATCCTGATCTAGTGTATTGAATGCAGATGGAGGAGCCTAGGCATTGCCCTCTCCGTTACCCCACTTTGACGGAATAAATTGCATCCATTCAGGAGTAGGCTTATTAGTAACACCTGGGTTACTCACAGGGTACAAAATGTAAATACTCATGTCTTTGCAAGACAAGAAGCCTTATTGAAAGTCTCAGCCTTCAACTGTTTCAGGATGGGCAGCACTAAACGTGTACATTTTGTTTTATCAGCTTTTTCTTTCTTTCACCAGTGTTCAATTTTTCTGTAGCTTTTCTTTTCTAAATTGATTTTTGCCTTGGGGTTAGTATCAGGGGTTATTTTTCTGAAAACGGGATGTGTAATTTTTATTCTTATTCTTTTTATTTTTATATCTGTGTTCTGAAAAAAATAATACTCATATTCCAGTGCCTGACAAAAACCAAAACAAAACAAAAAAACGGGAATTTCAGCATTCTTTACATTTTCCAGAAAAAAACCAAAAATTGATAGACATCACTACAGAAAACAACAAGATGAAGACCACTGGGGATTAAAAATAAAACCACAGAAGAGGGATAAAAATCCCCCCTTTTATGTGGCTCACAGAGACTCGGAGGCGAGAGACAAAACTTTTAACCAAAAAGAACCAACCAAGTGAACAAAGGAAGCTTACAACAACAAAAAAACCCACCACACCAAAAACTTTTAATTGAAGAAGAAAGGATGAAAAAAATACGTGGGAATAAATGGGAAATCTTTACTTTCTCTGGTTAGACAAATGGCTCAACCGTCTTTCTCTGTCCTGAAAAAAAAATACCTCATGGAAAGTTGCGTTGAGAAGCCAAGATTTTATAAGTGGCAAAGAGACAAAATAAATAAAAGTAAAACGAACCAAATCAATGGAAGTTGGGAGGGTGAGATCAGAGGATCCTGAAACTTCCTCCCAGAAGTCTAGAAAGCTTTAAAAATGGCTTCTCAAAACGCTCTTTTTATTTTTTTGTTTTTAAACTTTTCTTTTGTACATTTTTTGTTGGTTTCCTTTATTTTATTTTTTAAAAAACTGGTTGGTTTGGGTTTTTATTTCTAAATGTATTTGAGGGGTGTTTTTTTTTAGTCAATGTTTTGGGGGCTCTTTGAATGTTCATATTTTACTTTCAACTCCTGCGAACCAAAGTCTTGCTGTTGCAGAGAAGGAAGTTAGCCATGGCATACTGCGATCTGGTAGAAAACAAAAAACCAAACAAAAGGACAGTGTGGAAAAAAAAGATAAACAAGCAAACAAACAAAAAAAGAACTTTGAAACCTTTCTTAAAGGGAAAAAAAACCCTCGACCTCATTTTATCTCCTGCTTTTGCTGTGTTATAGCGTTCAGGTGGGTTTGAGATAACAAAAGAAAAAAATACTGTGAAACTTTCCAAAAATGAAACAAACAAACAAAAAACAGGAAACACCTAGTTTTCAAAGACTTGAAAAAAAAGTTTTTCATCCCATTATGTGCGTGAGTGAGAGAGAAGCGTCAAGTATTTATCTGTCTCTTTTAAGATTCCAATCATGCTATTATGGTGGACATCTGGGGAAAAAAGAAGGAAAAACATTTAGGGAGTCCAATCTCTCTCTCTCTCTCTCATGTGCTACTGAACGTGTTACTAGGTGGAATGTAACTGTTTTAGTGATATTTGTTACTCTTTCTTTTTCTTTCTTTTTCTTTCTTTTTTGGGAAAAAAATTCTTTTGGGGGGTATCTTCTATTTTTTTTTTATAGAGAAAATTCTATGTTCCGCTTTATCGCTTCTTACTGTATTAAAAAAAGACAAAAAACAAACAAACGCTAAAGGTTTGCAACAAAAAAAGATAAAAAAGGGAAAAAAACTAAACAAAAAATCAACAAAAAAAGAAACAAAAACCAAAACGTGTTTTTTTAAAAAAAATTGATTCTAGACCAAAAATGACCCTATCTCCATGTGCGGAGCTGAGCGGTGGGTGAATGGCATGGAGGGGAAACAGCCAAGATATATAGGGCAAGCAAAGGGTGATGGAAAGTTGGAAAGGTTGCTTAGAACCTGGAGAGAGGCGTTTCCTTTTTCAGAGAGTTGATGGTGGTTTTCCCCTGCCTTCAAAAACCAGGCAGCTGTTTGACCAGCGGCAATAGCAGGGCAAGAGAAATGAGTGGGTGGTGTTGCCTGTCTCAAATAACTTTCAACTCTTTTTTTAAAAAAACGACCGGCTCTCTCCAGTTTTAGGAGTCGGATATATGGGAGGTTGTGAATTTTGCAACTGCGGACTCAAGCCAGAGGGGTACCCCCCATTTCTTCCCTCACCCCCAAATTGGAGACTGTAAACAAGGACTAGATGCAGAGCTATCGCTGGCTCGGGGAGGGAAATGTTGCTGTTGGTTGGTCCAGAGCAGAACGACCTGGTACTCATTCCAGATTTGGCCACTGGTCTTGTGGGGCAGGATGGTTCGCCGTGTCCGTAGCCATCTTTGCCCCTCTAGTCCACATACTTCCCCATAATGGCTGGTAAGAGAAAACAGGTGTGAGATGCCAGGCTGCCCTTTATGAAAAGCCGCCACATCTCTCTGTTCCGCCAACCTCCCGCGCTCCTAGGAGTTTTAGAAAGAGGAAGGAAACAAGCTTTAAAGTACAGCTGTAAAACCAAATATTTGCTCACACGCCTCCGTGCCGGTGCCCGACCCAGGGTTGGGGGGCACAAGGGAGGGGTTCAGGCTAGACCCCCTCCCTCCCCTCATAGTGCCAAGACACCCACCATAAGGCTCTTTGGAGATAGCCCGCCATATACCTCATATACTTTAATGATAAACCAAATAGAAAAGCTTTATTAAGGGTGTGTGCCGGACGGGTCTGTTTGGGGCGGTGGGGATCAGGTGCAGCATCCTCTCTCACCCCCAGGAGGGAAATCAGGAGGGCGGCCCAGGCCCCGAAAAGGTGATCTATTCCCTTCAAACTGGTGTCCTACGGAGACTCTTTTCCCACTGTGTTGGAAGAGGAGACTCGACCACTTGGGTAAAAGAGGTGTCGGAATCATTGGGGGGGGGTGGGCCTAGATGAATCTCAGTGGGCCTTGTTTACATAAAGCGGGTTCTGCCCTAATATAACGGGCGCTTTTCCACCAGGGTTAATTGCAGGACAGCTATGGTGCCAGAACCTGCTCCACTCGGGCGCTGTCTGACATCCAACACAAATTCTTGACCGTAGATCCCACTGAAGGCTCCATGGAGCATCTCTCCATTCCTGTCCTCCTGACTTCTTCTCCTGGGTGCTTGTTAGGTCCTTGGTGGCCTGTATCTGGGTCACGAGAGAAGGGAACCTCATGAGGCGCTTCTACACCAGGGAGGGTGTCTGTCACATTTTGATAGCCCTGGAAGAGTGGGTCAAATGGGCTGACCTTTGCATGAGGGATGCTGCTCCAGCCCCCAACTCCCTTACCACCACCACCCCAACAAGACTGGCCTGTTGCTGTAGCCAACCCGGGAGCAGTGGAAAAATCGTGTGATAACTTTGCCAAAGGTAGTTAGTTCCTAGTATTCAATTTTTATTTTTATTTTAATTTTTAAATCTTCCGGGGTCTGATCCTGTCTTGTTAATTTATTTGTAACTGTGGGGCTTAGAAGTGACTTGAAAAAAAATTAATAATGATGATGATGATGATGATAATGTAACAAATATTCTGAGTGATTTTTTTATTATTTTATTTGGTTCTGTCGTGGTTTGTGTTTTTTTTCCCTGTCTTTTTTTTTAATTAAAAAAACAAAAACAAAATAAAAATCTTGCAACCAAAGATGAGTTGAAAAGGAATTGGAAGTCTGTCATGGTGGCTGAATGGCGTTGAGAGTCCTGTGGGGAATATGATGAATTGGAGCCTCTCTTGCTTCTGTGGGAGCAAATTTGGGGTGTGGTGGGGGCAAAATCTTCATCTGAGTAATGAGGAACGGTAAGGAATCTCCAAGCACTTCCAATCAGATTCTCATGCTGCAACTGTGTGCTGGTCATTAATTCTGGCTTTGAAATGGCTCAGCGCTTACTGTTACAAAGTGCTGGTTACCTTATCAAAGGGGAAGGTCTTGTCTGTATCGACCACAGGCTCCAACAGCCGCTTCATATACACGCCCGTCAGAAAGCATCCTTTACTTTGCCTCTTGTTTCCAAGCAAGGATTGATCTCCCACTACTAGGCCAAGTCTTTCCAGACAGGAAATGACTCCTCAGGCTGCTTTTCTTCCTTGTCCGCAGTTGGGAAGGAAAGAAAGCTGCTTTGATCCTGGGGAACAAGGGAGAAAAACAGCATGGAGCCCTGAGTATGCGGTACCTGGTGGGGTGGGGGATGGGGTTCCAAATTGTCTGCTGACATACAACATGCTACTTGCTTTGCAGTATAAAAGGAATGTGCAGATTAAAACATCTGATAACTGATTGCCAGCCAGCGCTGTTCCTGAAGCAGTTTTATCCAGCCCCTTGCTGGTGACCCAACCAAATTTAAATCGAGATGTGGGGTTTTTTTTTTTTTTTTAAAGGTTCCTCCCAGTTCCATTTGTATGGAAAATAAACCTTATTTTTTCAAGTTGTAAGAAAAAAGAGAAGCTCCATGTTTCAATCTTTGATTTCAAATGTGATGCAGTGACAATGTCTCAGCGATTGCACTCAATTATTGTGAATCTGCTAATGTTAGATGGCGTCAATTTATTATTGACAGGGGTTTGGACTAGAGGACCCTTGGGATTCCTTCCAACTCTACAACTCTATGATTCTACAGCTTGACTCTCTGCGAGGTGTTTGGATGTTGTGGCAAGATATACTTCCACCCCTTGCATAAGAACAGAGGAGACCCTAGGAGGCTGGCCATCTCCTTTCTAAGTGCCACACGAGATTCTGGATTTTCTAAGTTACATTGGGATGTCCATGTTTTCAAAGGCTGGAGATTTAGAGGTGACCCTTGAAGCACAGCAGTTGTTTCAATGTAAATTTTATCTCTCAGAACCACCATGCTACTATCCCTCACATGATTTATTTGTAAATTATTGCAACATATTTTAAAACCATATCCCACTTTTCATGATTTAGATCTTAGAGTGGCTTCCTGCAATATCAATATACAATATGCAAAATTACAAACATAAATTTAACCTCAATATATATATAAAACCTCAGAAATTTAAAATCTCTGAAATTTTACCAAGAACATGAAATAATTGTAAAACATCAGATAAGCATTTGTGACTTCTAATGGGATGGAGTTCTAAAGAACTGGACCCACAAAACTGAAGCCATGACTTGTTCTTGACCTAAATCATGCTTCTGATGTTCCCCAAGGTGATCTGAGCGATTGACTTGGGGTAAACAGATACAAAATACACAAGTCACATGTTAATTAAAAACCTAGTTTCTACCTTATGTATTGTCATCATTTTTTATGCCACCTATAAAGACTTACAACATAAAATTAATATACTTCATAGGGATATAGATTATACCTTTGTTCTTCAAAATATAACTTTCATCTACTTTGTTAAATTGCAGCAATCCAGTTCTGCAAGGATGTGGGCTGCTGTTTTTTTTTTAAATAAAAAATATATAGTGTCCTTCAGCATAGCTGTCAATTTAATCATTTAAATATTTTTGCAATAGGTCCCTTTTTGAGGATTTTTCCACGTTTTTGCATATAAAACACTTGTCACAATGAGAGTTTTCAGAATCATAAAATTGGAGAGTTGGAAGGGACCCTGGGGGTCATCCAGTCCAATGTCCTGCAATGCTAGAATCTCAGCTAAATCATACATGACAGATGGCCATCCAACCTCTGCTTAAAAACCTCCAAGGAAGGAGAGTCCACCACCTCCCGAGGGAGACCGTTCCACTGTCAAACAGCTGTTGCCGCCAGAAAGTTCTTCCTGATGTTCTGTCGGAATCTCCTTTCTTGTAACTGTATTTGTATTTGTTTTTCACTGTCTTTAATATAAATCAGCAGACATATCACTGGGTCTAAAACTAGCTTTATCTAGACTTGACAGATCTGGTCACACACTTTGCTATGGAGAATCTGGATGACATTCGACTGTTCTCTGCACTTTCTTCCACGTTTATGTTTAGACTCGCTTTCTGGTGGACACCCCCCCCCCCAAAAAAACCCTGCTGTTACAGTGCCAGCCTTTCCAGGGGACAGGCAGGTGCCATTAAGGCTTCTAAGAAATACTGTGACTTTAATTAAAAGTGTTTTCCTTGCAGGTTCTATTCAGTATGCCTCTGAAGATTAGAGACTTGTAAAGTCAACTCCTGGCATAGTGTTGTTTTTTTAAGGGGAAAGGAAAATGAATTAAATATAGGTTTCCTTTCCTTTCCCTGCCCTTTTGCTTATTCTATAGCAAAATAGCAGTTTTTCACAATGAAAGAAAGAAGCGAAAGTAATGTAAACCAGTAATTGAACCTGCCCTCCCGCATAGGGAGAACAAAAGGTGACTAATTAGGGTGCAGTTCATCATTAACCCTTCTGCTATGTTGTTCAGGAAGCGGTAAAAAGGGCAGAACCTACAAAGAGGTTGCAAACATAAGACTTCATTCATGTGCCAGCTCATTCCTTTTTCCAGACTTTTCCCTAACTGCTAATTTCTGCATTAAAGCTGAGCTTTCGCATGACGTAAATGCCACTTCTGGAAACATAGCAGAATATAGTTGAAATATACTCGGAGTCAAGAGTGCATTTCATGCTCTTTATTCAGCTTGTAGTAGCAAAAGGAGAAGAATGGCTCTTTCCCCAAAACTTCTGCTTATATACATTAATTACACAATGGGCCTTGTGTGATTGGCTACTTCAGGGCTGCACCTGTAGGCCAATCAGGTTGCGTATTCACTTCTACCAGCAGCCTGATCGGCTGCTCCTGCAGGCCAATCAGGTTGCAGGTTCACTTCTGCCAGCAGCCCGATTGGCTGCTCCTGCAGGCCAATCAGGTTGCTGATTCACTTCCACCTGGAGCTGGATTGGGTGCTGGTGCTTTTTTCAGTGTTATTTGCCTCCAGGGAAACTCCATACCCTCCACCATTTCTCTGATTAAAATAAGGGACGGCTTCTGTAAATCTGGGGCTGTCCCTGGAAAATGGGGACACTTGGAGGGTCTGCTAAATACAGCAGTTCTCAGTGGCATGCCGTTGCTTCCAAACAACATTTTGTTAATGTTTTCTAATGGCTATTTCTGTGGCTGCTCCTGGTTCCCTTCTTTATTATCAATTTTAGCCTTTTCCCCATAGAAGGCGGAAGCCCCTCAAGTTCCAGGACTTCTGCAGGAGTTTCTCCATGCTAGTCAACCAAGGCTAGATTCTCCATATCGTATGCGTAGCAGATGCCTTTCAGAATCATTCCTATTCAATCCTTAAGCCAACACCGTAGTCTTCAGATCACTTGAGTTCTGGTTGATTTACAATATATTTGTGGCCTCTTGAATCCCCCAAGAAACTTGGGTTCCCTTCATAGACTGAAGTTTTTCAAAGTTCTCCATGACTGAAGTGATCGGAGCGGAGAATTTTATTTCCAGTATTTTGGGTTTTACAACAGCCACAGCCCCACACCCACTGGGACAGATGGATTTGGATGGAGCTCCCGATCCGGTCACTATTTGATCTCAAAATGGTGATCTCATCTCAGAAATGGCCTTGTTGCATGAATTCCTGAAACAGCATTCTGGAGGGCATGCTGTCCTTGCTTGGGGCAAGAGAGCAAAACTGCATTGCTGTTGCAGAAAGTGCCATTTGAGGCAGGAACATGAGAGCTTTTGAAAGGCGGCATCTGGTTTCACAACAGGCAAAAATACCAGGCTGGCTAGGTAACTTGAGCGAGACTTATTGTAGTAACTACCTCTCGTTCCTGTGATCCACCAGCAAAATCACACACAGTATTTTGAGATCTGAGGAAATGATAAGAATTCAAGGGTTACACCCATTCTATTACCAGCAGACAAAACTCACTCACTTAATCTGGTAGACTTGGCTACAGCTGAGGCTTAAATAACTTGCAGGGCCGGCCCTAATATTAGGTAGATTGAGACTGCTGCCTCAGGTGGCAGGTTGTGAAGGGCAGGGAAGAACACTTAGGTGCTGGAGAAGATAAGAGTAGTTTTCTGGAACAGGCCAAGGGTCAAGGGCCTGCAGGCCCGTCTTAACCACATTGAGCGCTGTGGCGCAAAGGTCCCTCCGCTGCCGCCTCCCCAACTCACCACGGACGCAGAGGAGGGACATGGCATGGGCGAGCTGGGCGCTGAGGGTGGGCCGGGCTCAGGGGCTCCGCAGTGGGTGGGCCGGGCTGCCTGGTCGTCCTCCGGGGTGCCGGCGCCGCCTCCGCCTCCTCCTGCGCGGAGGCCTCTGCTGGGGGGGGCGGTGCTGCGCAGCACCTGGCCTCTTGTCCTCCTCATGCCCCCGACCTGACCCACCAGGCTGAGGCTGGGACTCGAACCCGCGGCGGGAGGGAGGGAGGCAAGGAGCAGGGCGAGCGGGAGGGCGGCCGGGCTGTCTGGCGGGCGCAGCACGGCGCACCCTGGCGGCCTGGCGCATTGCGCCACCCAGCCTTGCCTTAGGGCCGGCCCTGAGGGCCTGCCTATTCCAGCATCCAGATCCTGTTCTAAGCAGGACCTGTGTACAACAGAATTCTCCTCACTTATGATTCCCAGCAACTGGGGTTTAGAGACATACTGTCTCCAACAGTAGGGGTTGAACAGAGCTGTGTGTGTTGTGCATTTGGCCTATTTCTCCTAAACTGACCTGTTGTTCTCAGGTGGGTGGAGGATAATGTCCCCATCACTAGTTTGAAGTAAGATTCAGCTGGTCTAGTTGGCTTCTGCAGACAAATAGAGGGTGCTATTGTGTCCTTCATCTAAGGTAGCAGATGTATTGGGCTGGTCCCACTGATTTGACAGCTTCCTTGCCATGGAAACGCTACACTTTGGGACCAGCGAGGTTTTATTTTTCAACAGCAGGCCCTGTATTCTTTCTTTACACTTGGGAAAGCAGGCAGAAAGAAACAGCCACACCATACATGGCTTCTCCCAAAGAATTCTGGAAACTGTAGTTTGCTAAACGTGATTGGAACTGTAGCTCTGCAGGGGCTAAACCAGGCTTCCTCAAACTCCGGCCCTCCAGAAGTTTGAGACTACAAATCCCATCATCCCTGACCACTGGTCCTGCTAGCTAGGGATCATGGGAGTTGTAGGCCAAAACATCTGGAGGGCCGAATTTGAGGAAGCCTGGGCTAAACTATAATGGCTAGGGTTCTTTGGGGAAAGCAACAGCTTTTATACAGTCATACCTCGGTTTAAGTACGCCTCGGTTTGAGTACTATCAGTTTAAGTACTCCGCGGACCCGTCTGGAACGGATTAATCCACTTTCCATTACTTTCAATGGGAAAGTTTGCTTCAGGTTAAGTACAGACTTCCAGAACCAATTGTGTACTTAAACCGAGGTACCACTGTAAATGTGCTTATGTATGTGACGAACCACACAATCAATGCTTGCTGTCACCCTTTCAACAGTTTGAATGTTAGTTGGTCTATGTTTTCTGCAGTCTAGTGCTATTCAAATGAATTACAGTAAGTTGTACTTTACACCAGCAGACTCCTGCATTTTTATCAATACCTGATGCATTTCAAATACCAGGAGAAACAAAATTATAGAACAATGCTATGTAGACTTTTTGCCAGTTTAAGTACCATTTTAAGAATAAATAGCTTTGAAGCATGCAAACATTTAACTAGTAAAATGTGTTTAATTCAATCTGGAACTGGCCTGCTTTGTTTAATTCTCACAGCTGTACGCTGAAGCCTCTTGACAATTCTGTTTGTCAGTCGAACAAGACAGTGACTTGCCCAGCAGTTGAGTGGTGATTTGAGTTTCCAAGAGGGAGAAACAGCTGAAGACACAAAAGGCTGTGCTCACATTACCAGCTTAAAACACAGCCCAGCCTCATATAACCAACATGCTGTCCTGCCAAGCTTAGCTATGTCACTTCCCTTTACCTTGAGAGGAAATAGGTAATCAAGCCTTTGTTCACTCCCTGTTTATCTGAGAAGCTCAGTGTCCTCCAGCTCAACCACATGGCTTTCACCAGCCACTCTTGAGTTCCTATACCAATAGTCTAAGAACTTTTACCACTTAGTAATTAAGCTAGGTTTTGCTGCCAGTTTTTCTTATTGATATATGGAAAAGAGCATGAACCAGACCTTTGAAGAGTTTGTAAGTAAACAAACAAATTTTTAACTTGTCAAATATGGCTTTTTCCTATGCAGGGGAAAGAGGGAAATTTTGGAACTCGCTTGAAAAGACGTACTTTAAAAGTCAAACAGCTTATGTTTGCACACTTTACTTTGCTGCATATTTTGTGCCTTTAGCATAGCTCAATAGCTCAATCAGTAGAGCATGAGACTCATAATCTCAGGGTGGTGGGTTCAAGCCACACCATAGGCAAAAAGATTTCTGCATTGCAGGGGGTTGGACTGGATGACCCCTGGGATCACTTACAACCCTACAATTCTATGATTCTGCTGGGGTTCTCTCACCAAAGAGGTACTTGACCGAAATTTGGATATTGGCATCCAATGATTTGTCCTTTCTATATAGATGCACACCGCTTCCCAAACCAGCAGTGGAAGCAGTCAAGATGCAGAATAAATCTGAGTGCACATGAATAATCTAACACTAACAAGTCATATCCCTGAACAGGCATGACTTTCCCCAAACACTCTTGGGAACTGTAGTTCTCCCTCCCCCCTCAAAGCTACAACTCCCAGCAACTTTAACAAACTCCAACCCCCAGAATTCTTTGGGGGTGGGGGTCCTGCATTGCAAATGCAATGTAACCTGTTAGTGTGGCTTCATTACAGGGGTTGGACTAGATGACCCTTGAGAGCCCGCACGCAGGGTGGTTGGGCGACAGGAAGCATCAGGTCTGGATTTAGGTTTGATGAGACCCTAAGCTACTGAAGGTAATGGGGCCCTTTATATGTCCAGCTGTCCTTTGTCAACAACAAATTGTCACTGTTTTTTCGTGTTGAATATATGCTGTATGTATGGTAATTGATGGACCTAATAGGTTTCTAAAGCCATTTGCACATGTTCCCATGCAACCAGTCCATGCAGAATATAGGCACCCTATATATAGAAAAGAGAAAACCAGTGATATTTTAGGGAGCAGGCGGGGCTCATTAGTTATATCACAGGAGCCTACGTAACACAAAACACTGTTGCTGTAGGTAGGTTTTATTTTATTTGTTTTTTTAACTTATATTTTGGAAATGTACAAATGTGTTTTTTCTTTAAATTTTTGGGGGCCCCCCCAAGAGAGTGGGGCCCTAAGCTATAACTTGTTCAGCTTATACGTAAATCCGGCACTGGCAAGCATGGAACTGTGCTTCACGAATCCAAGCAACTGAGAATACCCAGCGTTATTCACAGGTGGACTTGCGGACCACCTGCGTGCATTGAAGGACTCCAACTCCCATCAGGCCATGCAAGCACTAGCCCAATGGCTCATGGGAGTTGTAGTCCAGCAACGCAGGGACCTCAATCTGGCGACCACAGGTTTCTCCGCCCTTGAGAGGGCGCTTTACAAGTACTGCGCAGGAAACCCAAGCCAGGAAGCACGTGACTCTCGGCTCCCGAGAGAACCATCAACGGTTTGAACAGAGCTTTTCCTAGAGGCAGCTTGAGAAGGGTCCATGTTCCCTGGTTAGGGGAGCAGAAGCTAGGAGAAAGGGTGCCTTGGCAAAAAAAGGCAATATATAAACGTCATAAAAAAGCAAACCAAATGCTTCTACGTTCATAAATATCGGTTTACTTCTCCCTGTAATCACTTAAATCGCCGTTTAGACGTTTCGGGTCGTCTCAGACACCCCCCCCCCGCCGCTTTTTTGGTACAACCCAACTGCCATTTCCCCCCATTCTCTCTTTCCCCGGCCAGCGGGTTCCCTCGCTTTCCCTTCCAGCCCCGCCCACTTCCTCGACGCGACAGGCGCAGCCTCCCTTCGGCCTCCGGATGACGTCAGTGTCAGATCGCCCTATACGGATCCCGACGGGTTCGGGCAAGGGCTCGCGCGTCGGGTAGAAACGACGGCCCCGATTAGGCGCGCGCTTGAGCAAGCCGTCTCCCGATTGGCCGTCCGCCGCGATCCAATCGGCAGGCTGTTTGTTCCGGGAGGAGGGTGAGAGAGAAGGCTGGGCTGTGGGGGACAGAAGGGAGGAAAAGGTGAGGGGAGGAGGGGGACTCGGGGAGAGCGCCCCTAGTGCAGGGGGGAGCCCAAGGCGGGACGGGGGGTGGGGTGGGGTGGGGTGGGGGAAGGTAAGGAATCCCAGAGCGGAGCCACCGCCCCCCACTTTGCAGGGCTGTGGGGGGGGGAGAGGCGGCCCCTCCCGCAAGGGTGGGGGAGGGGAGCCCAGCACGCCCCATGCAAAGAGGGCGGGTGCCTGGTGCATTTGACCCCCCCACCCACCATGAAAATGGTGGTGGTGGTGGTGGGGAATGGGAGCCCCCATGTACAGACTGGGAAATCAGACCTCGGTGAAGGGGGCTGGGGCGGAGGAGAAGCGGGGCAGACGCCCATGTGCAGAGAAGGATGGGCGAAGGGGAGTCCCAGATGCACAGGGAGACCCGGAGAACTACCTGAGGAAGTAGGTTGTGGCCCGTGAAATCGTGCTGCGGTTAATGCGCTAGTCTTGCCAAGGTATCATAAGGCTCTTTGTTGCTGATGGGGGGCGGGGTGGGTGGTGGTCCTCTTTTCAGAAGTGAGGTGGAGAGAAAAGGCGTGAGAGCTGCTTTCAAGGGCAGGATTGGAAGAAAGTATGAACTAGAGGCTCTGATCCTCTCCTGTGTAAACAAAACAATAACAACCACCTGTGGGAAGGGTGCAGTCCCCTCATGATGGGTTGAATGTCAAATCATTGAGGGGTCTGTTCAGCCTTGCAGTGGGGGGTGAGGGGCTGATCTGCACCTTTGCTTGCTGTCTACTTATTTACAGTCTTCTTTTGAACTCAAGTTTTCAGAGGACCGACTTTCTCAGTCTTGGTGTGTGCTGGAGCAGGGAAGATTGGATGTCTTTCTAGAGCCAAAAGCCCTTCTGGGGCTGGTCTGTGGCTTTAGACCTTGAAGGTATGTGGGAGATGCACCCTGAAGCCAGGTGAAATACAGCTCAAGCCTCAGAAACAGCTGGTGGAGTAAAAACCAGGTTTTCATTTTTTCAAAGATTAATTTAAATTGGTGTTTTTTAAAGAATCTTCCCCCCATTTGAAATAAAATTGTTTAATATGGCAACTTACAGTAATTAAATGCAGATAAAATGTATATATTATACAATATTATTATAAAACTGGACTAGTGGTCGTTTATCAAACACATTGAGATAAAACCTCATTTTCTATGTTAAAGACATGTTTATGTTAATCTGTTCTCAGGTCAAGATTTATGAAGTGGAAATAGGTCACAGAAAAATGATGAATATTTATTATGCTGCCAGTACGCTAGACAGACATTTATGTTCCATCTCATGGAAAAACATGATTGAGACTAGTAATAGCCTTGCTTCTGGAATGTGTTGCACATTCCTGACTGGGATCTAAAGAACTGCTTAAAAATCTGCAGATTATATGGACCGTTCTAGTAATATTGTTGACTTATTTTCTCTGAAGTAACTCCCATGCTAGATCACAACTACTTTTGAAATATCCACAGTATTCAAAGCTATGCTTCCCCCCTCCCCCGTGCATTTTGCACTTAAATCAAATATTGATTGTCTTTGTTGCCTGTTCATCCAGTAGGGAGAGATCCTTTTGGATCCCCATCCTTAATAATGTAGTGTCCTCCTCAAATAGTGTTTGCATACAGATCCATTGACTGGTTATTTTCTCTGAAACATGCAGTGCACCAGAAATTCAGCTGCAATGTGGCAGTTGGAACCACTGAGAACTAGGGAAGGCTGCTGTACACTGGAGGACATTTGCACGTCAGTGCCTCTTACATCTGCTGCCAAGAAACACCAGCAGCCGCGACAACCTGGCAGGGGAAGCCCTGCCCTATGGCAGACTAATAATATTCCAATTAAATGTTTCATTGCTCTTTAAATGCATTATAAGCAAGCTTGAGATCTTTGGGTGGCTAATGGGCTATAATCCTAATCAATATCGTCAGTTGACATAGATGAGCCACCATGGGGATACAGGCCTTTGGTTAGACCTAGCAAAGCTCTTCCTAAATGATTGAAAATTGACATAATTAGCACAATTGAGTTGTGAGTGTGTATGTTTTAATAATTACCTTTACTTTTATTTCTTGATTTTAATTGTAACTATTGACTGACCCTGGTGTTTCAGGATAAATTATTTTAAAAGTCTGCTTACTAAATATTCACACTTAGAAAAACATTACTTAACGTAGGGGTGTTAGGGGAAGGGTAGTACCTCTGGTGGTGGGTGGGGGGACAGGTTGTGCTCCTGTGGCTCCTAGAAGCTGTCAGCATGTGACAGCAGCCACACCTCAGGAAATGGCTTCAATGGGCCAGCTAAACCAGGTGAGGGTGGCAAATGGATCTCAAACACTCTGTGAGATGGCGACTTCCCCTGCATGCAAAGAAAGGCTCCCACAGATTGAGCAGACAAGATCAATAGTGAGTCCAACAGTCAAGGTGGTTTCTGCAGATGCTGTAGAGGGAAGTGAGGGACAGATGGGGATCATCAACCTGGGAAGGTAGCCCATCTAGGAGAATGAAAACTCTGATCCTAAACATCTGCTGCTTTTAGGGCTATCTTTGGGAAAAGAGGAGGCTAAGGAGTAAACCCTACACAAATCTGGACTGGAGTCCTCAAGGCAGTTGAATGGTACCTTGTAGGCTGCCTCCTAACAACTCCTGCAGCCAAGCTGGTGACAAATGTATTGCTCTGCTTTCCTTTGGACCACATCAGTGAGACTGAGGGGAGTCTTGCCATCTGGGCAGCCCAGGAGCTCCATACATAGTCTTGCGCCCTGGGGTGATCACTTGGGTGTTGCTAACACAGGAGTTTGACTTTAGTTAATTTGGTCATTACATGGTTCTTTGTTTTTTTGTAAATAGTATCAAGCCTATTGGTGATCAAAAATATTTCTTGTTTAAATAAGCCTACTATTTTACAAATAGTTAATCATTTTTTGACATTTGTCCAAAATTGAGTTGATCCTTTCTGACCAGTCAGATGCCCAATTCTGTCCTCAAACTTAGCTGCCTCGTTGTTTACCCCAGCTCCAGGTGTCTAATGAAATAGTTAAATAGCTGCTATCTACAGAAGCTCGTGGGATACCTCCATACTTGTTTCCATCTGTTTTGAAAACAATCCTATTGCTGACTTCTTTTTTTAAACCGGTTTCCAATCCACCTATCTTCCCATGCAGAAGCCATAGTGATTGTTTGGATCCTGCTCTTAAACTTGATTTGAATCAATTGTTTATATTCAGCCTTCTCCTTGGCAATTTAAAATCATGGAATCACAAAACTGTGATTTACAGTGCAATCCAAACCCCAGAACTGCCGATATGAGTTTGGATTTGGCAGATCTTGGACTTTTCTGGTTCAGCTGGGCTATACCGGCTTAAGTCCCTCATCCGGACTGAGACAAAGATCTAACAGTGCAAGTCTTTCATCCCCAGCTCAACTGGCAGAATTTACACCAGCGTAGTCCCCCAAAAGGGGTGTTTTGAAGAAGCGGGTGGAGTGAAAGAAGGAGAGACTTACACCTGTTTCAAACCCCATTCAGCTTGGTTGTGTGTCCTAGGTCCCAATCCTCAAAACCTAGGCCCCCAGCCAGCTTCTGGCTTAGTTAGCACTTAGTCTCCTCCCTCCCCTTGTCAGAGGCTCCTGAGTGGAGGTTGGAAATGGGGTAACATGTGCCAGCATAAGTTTCACCAGTTCTCTATAGTTGGGATTGCTCTGCCAAATCAGTCCGCTCACTGCTTTTGGACTCTAGAATTGGGCAAAAAGAAACAATGATACTGTGTGCTAACAAAACAGCACTGAAATCAGGACACAGGTGGCATGACAAAGAGGAGTGCCTCTACTACTGCTTTGTACTGAAAGAACTGAGAATATTTGTTGCAAAACCACACCAAAGAAGATGTAAACATGTGTTTATGCTACATGTTTAAGCCACTTTGAAATCTGTCCATAGTATCTGGCCATTGTACAGCAGAAGGGCTATAGCTCAGTGGTAGAGCACGTGCATAGCACACAGAAGGTCATCGGCTCAAAACCTGGCATCTCCAGTTAAAAGGTTCAGGTAGCAGATGGTGACAGTGACCCCTGCCTGAGGTCCTGGAAAACCACTGCCAGAGAGTAGACAATACTGGACTAAATTGCGTAAATCCCTGTGTGATTTACTGCCACAACTTCAGTATAGGTGTTTTTGTGAAATAACTTAATGGTTACAAGGGAAGAGGGTCTTTAATGTTTTGCTTTTCGATTCCCTGTTGCAGTAATGCATGAAAACCTAAGTAGCCTTGCAAAGTAACTCAAGTCTACATAACTCTCAGCCCCACTAATTAAGGTTTTTGCCCTCAGCTGACTAAATTGCCTAAAAAAGCAGTAGTTGACTGATGTACTGATTGATGCTGCAATCTTATACACTCTATCTAGGAGTAAGTGTCGTTGAACTCAGTGGGGCATCCTTCTAGGTAAGCCTCTATTGGGCTGTGGCGCTTATGCATTTAGTTCTTGCAATTCCTGCTCCTTGCTGTGGGAACCTCTGAAAGACCTGTATCTTACCTGTTTCATCATAGGATGTATTTTATACCAGGGTTGTCATTTGATTAATTGGTTGAATGATCAATAAATAGCATTTTTCTTTGTATTTAGATTTCTGCATACTTTATCTGATTTTAATTTTGTATTTTTATATTGTAACCTGTCCTGGAACCTTATGGTGAAGGGTGGATAAGGAATATTACTACTACTACTACTACTATTATTATTATTTATTAACATGTCACAGTAAACAGCATCTCAGAATCAGCATTCTGTTTTGTTGTTTTTAATTTGCAGACACTGATCAAAGTATTTTTCAGTCAGCGATCCAGATTAATCGCCCCAAAGTTGCAACCCTAATCTAGAGCACCGGGCTCCCTAATTTTTCCTTTCTCTTTCTTATACACCCCAGCAGGTGTCACGATGGCAGAGTCAGCCGAGGAGACACTGCTGTATGTGGAGCATCGCTTTGTCTGCTCGGAGTGCAGCCAGCAGTTCAACTCCTTGGAGGAAGCCCTGGTACATCAGCAGAGCCACCTGTGCTCCCAAGAGCAGCAGTATCAAGTGGTGGGGCTGGCAGAAGCTGGGCTGGTGGCAGGTGGCGAGGCCGGCCTCTACCAGACTGTGACTGTGCAGGAAAGCCAGTACCAATGTCTGGAGTGCGGACAAATCCTCCTGTCTCCGAGTCAGTTGCTGGAACACCAGGAGATGCACCTCAAGATGGTGATCCAGGAGCCGGAACCCTTGGTGAAACTGCTGAGCTCCAGCCAGATCCATTATGAGTGCACAGAATGCAAGGCCCTGTTCACCAGCCAGGATGTGTGGCTTGCTCACCGGCAGACCCACCGGAAGCCACCCGAGCCACCAGCTCCCCCTCCTCAGAGCCGGGCACTGGTCAACCTGGAGCACTCGTACCGCAAGCCGCCAGGCGGGGTAGACACTCTGCAACTGCTGCTGTATGAATGTGGCGAGTGTCTCCAACTGTTTCAGTCGACAGCAGACTTGCTGGAGCATCAGACCACACACCAAGTGATCCAAGCCTCCCCAGGGACACGAACGAGGGAGCTGCCTGCATCCTGCCCCACGGAACCGAAGGCGCCACCGCTGCCGCCACCACCTCCAAGTTTAGTGGCTGTGCACAATGGGGCCGTGCCGCCGCCAGCCCCCACCAGTGTCACGGCCACTGATCACAGCTATGAGCTAAAAAACAACCCTGTGGAGCAGCTTCCCCGGAAAGCGAAGCAGGCCGTCGAGGAGCACATGTGTGCAGAGTGTGACCAGCCCTTTCCTTCAGCCCACAAGCTCCAGCTTCACATGAAGAGCCACCGGCAGGGCGCCTTCAAATGCCCGCTCTGCAGCAAGGTGCTGCCATCCCCAGCTGCCCTTGAGAAGCACCGGGAGGAGCACAGCGGTGAGTCGCGCTTTCTGTGCATGGACTGCGGCCTGGGCTTTGGCACGGAGGCGGTGCTCTTGTCCCACCGGCGCACGCACTCCTCCAACCCCCTCTACCGCTGCGCTTGCGGGAAGACCTTCATCAACATGACCAAGTTCCTTTACCACCGACGTTCCCACAGTGCCAATTCAGCGCAGACCCACGAGTTGCCTGCATCTCCTCCTGAGGAACAGCCTCCTGAGGAGGAGTCACCTGAAGCCTTGGAGCAACCAGAGCAGCCCCCGCCACCACCTCCACAACCAGCGCCTCCTCAGCAGCAGCAGCAACAACAACAGCAACAGGAGCAACAACAAGAGGTGTTTCCACTGGCTATTATCTGCTCGTTGGACAAGACCTCTGCCCCAGTCGAAAGCAACGCACAGGAGCAAAAGCCCTCAGAGTTCCATTGCCTGCTTTGCAACAAGACCTTCCCCAAGTTGACGCTGCTGCTGCGCCACCAGCGCTTTGTCCACAACATGGAGCGCCGCCACAAGTGTCTGACTTGCGGCAAGATGTTCAAGAAGAAGTCGCACATGCGCAACCACCTCCTGACGCACACCGGCGAGAGGCCGTACCACTGCAAGGAGTGCGGCAAGAGCTTCAACTCGCAGGCCAACCTGCAGCGCCACCGCCTGACGCACACCGGTGAGCGCCCGTACCGCTGTGAGATCTGCCAGAAGTGCTTCACGCAGTCGTCCACCTTGCAGCAGCACCTCCTGGTGCACAAGCGCCACTACCCCTACAAGTGCCAGGAGTGCAACAGCGTCTTCCACCGGCCCTACCGCCTGCTCATGCACCGCTACCACCACACAGGCGAGTACCCCTACAAGTGCCAGACTTGTGGCCGCTCCTTCCTGCTCCGCCGGCTGCTGGAGGTCCACCAGCTGAGTCACACGGGACAGCAGCCCCACCGCTGCACGTCTGGCTGCGGCGCCGCCTTTGTCACAGCCGAGCAGCTGAAGGAGCACAAGTGCGGCAAGATGAGCCGCCACTTTGAGTGCTCTGTCTGCGGCAAGAAGGTTGGCTCGACGGCGCAGCTGAGAGCCCACGAGCGGCTGCACGGGGACATCCAAGTTCCCGAAGGGGTGGAGGAAGTGCCCCCCGCTTTGGAGCCGCCCCCGCCCCGGCCGCGCCGCCCCACCGGCCCCAAGGTTTTCGAGTGCAGCGACTGCAAGAAACTGTTCAGCACCGAGACATCGCTGCAGGTCCACCGCCGCATCCACACGGGCGAGCGCCCCTACCCATGCCCAGATTGCGGCAAGGCCTTCCGGCAGTCTACACACCTCAAAGATCACCGGCGGCTGCATACCGGCGAGAAGCCCTTCAAATGCGATGAGTGCGGGAAGGCCTTCACCATCGCTGTACGGCTGGCTGAGCACAAGCGCATCCACACTGGGGAACGCCCATACCACTGCGACGCTTGCAACAAGGCTTACCGCTCCTTCTCCAACCTCTGGAAGCACCGCAAGATGCATCAGCAGCAGCGGCTGCAGAACGAGCAAGAGGCCATGGCAGAGGCTGTTGCTGCTGCTGCGGCCGCGGCTGCTGCTGCAGCCGCAACGCCGTCAGCCTCGTCCACGCCTAGCGATCAGGTCTATGGCAACACTGTTACCATTATGGAGACCATCCCCGTGGTGGAGACCATTGAAATCTACCCTACGGATGCCGGGGTTCACTTTGAGAACATCCAGGTGGAGAATGTCCAGATAGGGGGAGTTTGAGTTGGGCTGGGGGGAGCAAGGAGATGCAGCTGGCCACGCTCTGTGGACCGGGAACTGCTGCTCTCCGGCTCCCCCTTGCTGGGGCTCTAGTGTTGCTGCAACAACTTCTGCTCCCTAGCTTTTTATCCATGCTCCCTCTGCTGTCCAGAATTTGGCCATTTCTGCAACGTGGCTACATCATCTTGACTTCCCCGGTTCAGATGGTGAACTGGGCTCCCATTTCCTCCCCGTCTGCACAAACACCAGGGCAGCATCGTGGTTGGCTTGGGCACTCAATGCCACCGTGGGCTCTAACCCTCCCATTTCCTTTGGGGTTGGGTTCTTTCCCACTCAGTTGTGTGGAGCGTGGCTTTTATTTTTTTTAATGACACATGCAACTCCCCAGACATGAGAATGCCCAACCACAGCCTCCCCCCCCCCCCATGGCTGAGCCCTTTGAATGCTAAATGGTTTTGTTTGTTTCATAGAGTGCTCCAGGGAATAGCTTCCCTGCTGGGGTTCAGTCTGAATTGTAAATACCTCTTGACTGGGTTTCCCTCTTCGCTGTGGGAGTTGCTCTCCCTGTTTGCTGTTGCTCCCCTATCACCCACACATACTCCCCTTGTGACCCCTGACAGCTGCTTTTATTTGGTTTCTTGCTAACTGGATTCTTCCCCATGGCTGCAGGAGCATTTTGTTATTTCGTATGAAAATTAAACAGAAATCAAAGCGCTCATGGTTTTTTGAAGTGTGTTCTTTTGTATTATGGAGGTGGTTTTGAGTAGAGCTGGGTGCAGCGTAAGGCTGTCAGTGGGTTAATTTCTAATCACCTGCAATGTTCATTATTTGTTATATTAGTACTTAATGCCGTCTTAGAAATGGCATTCTTCCCTCTTTCTCTCTCTCACAGGAGGGAATTTATTTCATTCCATTTATGAATCGCTTCCCATAAAACATCTTGAAGCAATTTAACCAAGTGGCTGTTTCTAATATTGTGCCTGTTGCAACATGTTACTTCGTTATCTGAAAAGGGAAATAACCCTTTCTTCAAAGTGTTCTTTATTTATATGGAAATCTATGCAGATTTAATTGTTTGACTGAAACCTAACACAATTAATCCCCTGATAAGGTTTTTAAAGCATCCAAGCCCTAAAGTTTTCATGTAATCCTCACTGTAAGGTGCTTTGACAAAAATTTAATAAGCAGAAACTGCTGGTCGTTGTTGAAAGAAAGGAGTATCTGTACCCTTTTCTGCTTTCATTTGCTGTTGTAGTAACATGAGATCACTGAAATACACTAAATAAATAACCTGTGCAATTAAATCGTGATGCCACCACATACAGTTGTCCCCCACTAATTAACTAAAGCAGGAATAGCTAACCTGTTGCCTTCCTGATAATGCTGGATGCCATTTCCTAGAGGCCATGCTGGCTGGGTCTTCTGGGAGTTGTAGTCCGGCAACTTGCAGAGAGCCAAAGGTTCCCCACCTTCGATCTAAAGCATTACTTGGACTATCTGTCATTTAAAAGTTGCAGCAGTAGCAGAGTAAAAAGTTATGACAAGTCTAGAGGATAGTGCAAAGTGTTTCTTCTTTCCAGGCAGGACTTCCCTGTTAAGGATAATTCTAGCCTGGTGAGGAATTTCCCCTCTGGAATGTGTCCCTTTGTTAGTGGGAGTCTGTAGAGCATGGGACTCTTAATTTTAGGGTCATGGGTTCCAGTCCCATACTGGGCAAAAGATTCCTGCATTGCAGGGGGCTGGACTAGATGTCCCATGTGGTCCTCCTTTCCAACTCTACAATTCTATGATTCTATGAGTGGTGTGCTCTGGTCCATGGGGTCACAAAGAGTCAGACACGACTAAAATGGGTGGATGGATATGATCATATGAGAGTGAGAGATCCCCTATCAGACCTTTTTTGGTCAGAGGCTGCAATTTTGCATCACGTCCACTAGGTGGGACAGTTTTTAAGAATTGCCTTGCTGAATTTGACCAAAGGCATGTTTGGCCCAGCAAGCTGTCTCCCAGAGCAGACAGCCAGATACCACAGGAGGGGTTGCAAGCAGGGTGCAACGGGGGTGAGCCTCTGACAATTGGGGGAATTATAGCATCTCTGAATGTGAAGGCTTCAGTTTAAGCCTTCAATACATACCAGCAGCCCCTTGATACTTGGAAGGCTTGATTGCTTGGAAAGGAAGCTGCTGAAACACAAAAAATATATTTGAGTCACAAAGTCAGGATTTGGTGTGGTGGAGGTAGAGAGACCTAGTTGGATTTGGACAGAGGTGGTCACTCACGCAAGTGGAAGCAAGAAGAACATTTTGATTAGAAGATAAATTATTTGGGTCCTAATAAATGCCAACTGAGAAGAGCTACCTAAAATTCCATCCCTGAACAAACAAGCACCAGGTCCCTTAAAATGTTGGGGGACAGCTTGCTACAGGTTGTATCACTCAAGTTTGTAGGCTTTCTGCACTACAGGTAAAGCCAAGCTAAGGGTTTCTTATTTCCTCCTTGCTGTGCTTCCTTCTGCTGTCTTTGCCCTTGTAGCCCAAGGAGAGCATCCGCTTGGATCCTCATCCACTCCAGGTAGACCTGGGAGAGACCCATGCCTCAAAGCCTGCAGAAACCAACACCTCTCAGCACAGACAATGCTGAGCTTGGTGGATCGGTGGTTTGACTTTGCAAAAGGCAGCTTCTCGACTTCCTAACAATTGATGCAAGCGATTCCTAGCTGCTGCTCCTTTTTCAGGCTGCCCTGGGGACCTTGGAGCAGGTGGCTTTTCTCCCCCTTATACCCACATAATCACACATGGAGTCTGTGCAGATGGAAGGAAAAGAGTTCCCGACTCTGGCGGGTGTTTTATGCCATTGGGCTTCCCTCAGCATCTTCTCCAGTTTGCACCTTATCTTCTGTTCCTCGCTGGCCAAGGAGCTGGCCCTGGTGCTGAGGACACCAGCTGTGAGGGCTCAGTCAATGAAATGCACATCAGACAAGAGAACATTTGCCTTTGTGCTCTCATGGACACGCTTTCCATTCTCCCAGGGCCGCAGAGCAGTTTCTCCTGTGCGTTTTGATGAGGCGCTTTCAGTGGTGTCACGACAGCTTGAGGAAGGATCCCGTTCTGGTCATTTCTTTCCGCCTGGCTGCAACGCGGCTGCTATTCCCTAGGCATGGCTGTGTCCTTAATACCTCTCTTGTTTCTACCTCTGGCACGTTAAGGCACCTTCCGGTTGAGCAGCACGTACATTGAAGATGTGCTAATGCAATATTAAGCACGGAGGGAGGAGGCGTTATTCTGTGATTCGAGATATGGGACTTGTTGGTCTGTTGTTTTAATGGCTAGGTGTGTCTGCATTTTCCCAGAGTAAAAGCTTCCAATTTATACATGGTGCTTCTGCGGAAATAACTTCTCCGTTAGCTTTTGTGAAGCTCCCCAAGTTATTAAGCAGGAGCATCTTTTCAGGAGTGAAGACTCATGGCAGGGGCACTGAAAGAAATGGTCTGTTGAACTTCAGAGTAATTTTATTTTCTTGTATTTTTTCTTTCATGCATGTTCTTTTTAATGGGGGGGGGTTGCAGTGTTGCAAGAACTGGAGCAGGAGGGGGGCGGGTTAAAGCAAGGTGACATTCCATTGTGGAATTGGAACATTTTCCTATGCAGATATGGGTAATTTGCATCAGAAAGTCCTTAGCTTGCATTAGAACATTTTCCAATGCCCTAGAGTGATCTAATTTAGCGAGCTTATTTTACTTGTATTTAGTAAACAAAGCTAGAATCTTTGAAATTTCCTGATACATTATTGGCAGTTGACACCCATTTATCGTTACTAATGAACTTATGGGATGGAGATTTTTCTGTGAAAAACCACATTTCTAGCAAATGTTTTTTGTGGTTTTCAAAAACCTACAAGCAAATCATCCTTGGAAGGAGGAAAACCTAGAGCAGTGCTTTTTACACAGAGATGCACCGGGTACCCTCCTGAGTGTCTGTGGTGCATCTCCAGTGGGAGTAATTGAATGGCCCATTTGCACCTGATGCGTGACAGGGCAGGAAGCTCAGCATGAGTGAAAGCTAATGGGAAAAGTCAGCATTGTCACAAGGTCACCATATCATGCAGGGAGTCAACAGGCAACGATTTGCTGTGGATAAATTCTCTGGATTGCTATTAATTAATTATTTTTCCCCTTGAGGCACAAGTTGTGAAACCTGCTCTGGATAGTCCATGAAAACAGTAACTCTGGATTTAATAAAGTGTCCACGGGTGGCCCCTCTTCTCCCCGCCCCAGTGATTACAGGGGCAATATGGTGGTGGTCTTAAACATTTTCACATATGACCTACCTTTAACTTCAACTGGCAACAAACGACTGGGCTCTGTTTCTGACCTTTATGCCCTTTCTCTCTGCATGGCTCAGCACATTTGGTTTAGCTCTTTTTTCCTTGTCTCCAAAGATCTGCGGCAGCACGAGAACAGGCCTTTCCAATGGTGCCTCCTTGCTTATAAAATGCTGTCCCAGGGGAGGCTCACCTGGCACCGTCATTGCATATCTTAGGTACCAGACAAAAACATTCCTTTTTAATCAAGCCTTTGGCGTTTATCTGCCTATGGCCTTTTTTCTTGGGTGGGAGGTTTTAATGTAGATCCATCACTTTGATAATTTTTGTCGCTCTTTTCTGAACCTTTTCCAACTCTTCAATATGCTTTTGGAGGTGAGGCAACCAGAACGGCATGCAATCTTATTCCAACTGTGGTTCCACCATAGATCAACACCTCCAGATATGGTCCTCTCCCTCCCTGACTTACATCGCTGGTTTTCTCTTTCAAAATTGATCTACCCTGCACCAAACAGGCCACAAACTTACATTTAAAAAAAAACATACATATTTCCGCACGTGGAGCAGGGACTGCCAACCCTCCTGTTTCAGCTCCAGGGCTGTCTCTGTGCCTGGAATTGGAGATGGCAGCTTCCAACCCTGCTTTGGAACTCAACCCAGACAAGTTGCAACAGGAAGCCCAGGCAGTGCTGAGGATGATGGGAAGGGAAGCTGGCAGCGAGGAAGGCAAGCAAGAAGAAAGGAATGGGAATGAGTTGAAATTGTTTTTCAGCCTTCCCTACGAAGTCCTTTCATTGCATGGGAAGCTAAGGAGTAGCTACAAGGCATGTGTATCCAAGATACAGTGGTACCTTGGGTCTCAGAACGGCTTGGCTCCTGAACGCCGCAAACCCGGAAGTGAGTGTTCTAGTTTGTGAACATTTTTCGGAAGCCAAACATCTGACACGGCTTCCAATTGAGTGCAGGAAGCTCCTGCAGCCAATTGGAAGCTGCGTCTTGGTTTTTGAACTTTTTGAACCGTTTTAGGAGTCGAATGAACTCCTGGAATGGATTAAGTTCGAGAACCGAGGTACCACTGTACACAAGAGTAAGGGAGATGGATCTGCAGTCAAACAGCTCATTAGAGCCAGGAGGGTTGCAGGATTCTTCCCCAAGCTCCAGGTAGAGAGAGAGGTAGAGGAGATTAAAACAGGAGGCATGGGAACTGTAGTTTTCCCTTCACAGAGCTACAATTAACCAGCATGCTTAACAAACTACACTCCCCAAGATTCATGTGCTTTAAATGTGCACTGTGTGTGCTTTGTGTGTGTCCTGGGGCCCTCCCCAAGCAGATTTCAAAACAAGGGAGGAAAGGAAAGTAGGAAGGGAAAGCAAGCTAATAAGGAGCGGAACAACTAAGGTATGATGTGGATCTGCCCACCTTTTGCTGCTGTGATGCACAATAAGCAACTAGCAACCCACTATGCCTAAATAAGACAGTCTATGGGTACGGGGAGTTCTTGGGTCCCCCCTGCACCTTGTACTTAATCCCTTTCTACCCAAAGCTGCCTATACCAGTTGTAGGGCCAGCTTGCATATTAAACAGTTGAAACCAAGATGTGGCCCTCGATTGCTCAGCAAGGTGTCATGATTAATCTTGATCCTTGGATCAATGCTCCTGTGTTATACTGCATTCACACCTTGATAGTTTGCTGCATTCACACCTTGATAGTTTCAGGTCTACGTGTTAAAATGTCAACTGATGTGTAGCTAGCTACCTGTTGTTGTTAGGTACAAAATACCAACATAAAGCTTGAATGATACTGCACACTTCAGGTACTTCAAAATAATCTGCCCCAGCAGTTAGCATAGATGACCAGCCTTCGATTAGAGCAGTGCTTTCCAAATGTTTCAGGTTGATGACACACCTTTTAGACATGCATCATTTTGGACCTAATGGTCAGGGGCCCCTTTACCTTTTACCTTTACCTTTAATTCAGTTTTACAGTACAGTGGTACCTTGGTTTGCATACATCTTGGTTTGCATTCGTTTTGGATTACAAACACGTCAAACCTGGAAATGCGTGTCCTGGTTTGCAACCTTTTTTTGGATTGCAACCCCCCCCTTTTAAATTATGAACAAAAAAAATACTGGCGGCCCCATTGGCAAAAGCACACCATGGGTTACAACCTGTTTTGGTTTACAAACGGACCTCCGGAACGGATTATGGTTGTAAACCAAGGTACCACTGTACTAGCAAACTGGAGGTTAAACTAACCCCTTTCCAGCCCCGGGAGGAGCATGGGGAGCGTTTGAGCGATACACAAACTGCAGCCAACACAGTGATGTGTTGCGACACACAGGAAAGCTCTGAATTACAGTACAGCATCAGATGAAGACCAGGTTGGGGGATGGGGAGAGAGACTTACCTAAAAATCTCCACGCAGGCATTGAGCAATCAAGCAGAGCCTGAGAGCAGTACATGTGAAAAGGATCTAGGAGTCTTGGTAGACCACAAACTTGACATGAGTCAGCAGTGTGATGCAGCAGCTAAAAAAGCCAATGCAATTCTGGGCTGCATCAATAGGAGTATAGCATCTAGATCAAGGGAAGTAATAGTACCACTGTATTCTGCTCTGGTCAGACCTCACCTGGAGTACTGTGTCCAGTTCTGGGCACCACAGTTCAAGAAGGATACAGTACTGACAAGCTGGAACGTGTCCAGAAGAGGGCAACAAAAATGGTCAAAGGCCTGGAAATGATGCCTTATGAGGAACGGCTTAGGGAGCTGGGTATGTTTAGCCTGGAGAAGAGAAGGTTAAGGGGTGATATGATAGCCATGTTCAAATATATAAAAGGATGTCATATAGAGGAGGGAGAAAGGTTGTTTCCTGCTGCTCCAGAGAAGCGGACACGGAGCAATGGATTCAAACTACAAGAAAGAAGATTCCACCTAAACATTAGAAAGAACTTCCTGACAGTAAGAGCTGTTCGGCAGTGGAATTTGCTACCAAGGAGTGTGGTGGTGTCTCCTTCTTTGGAGGTCTTTAAGCAGAGGCTTGACAGGCATATGTCAAGATTGCTTTGATGGTGTTTCCTGCTCGGCAGGGAGTTGGACTGGATGGCCCTTGTGGTCTCTTCCAACTCTACGATTCTATGATCTTTCCCTACCTGTCTCATAGGGTAGTAGTTGTGAGGGTACAGGGAAATATATATTTTATGTCGTCCAGGGCATTTTGGAGGAAAGGTGGCATAGAATTGCAATTGCGTAAGAAAGTCCAAACCAGTCACATTTGACTTCAAAAGAAGGTTTTTTTAAAACAAAACAAAACAAAACAAAACAATAAGGGGACAGTTAAGAAGGAAACTGGAAAGGAAAGTCAAGAGGGTTCTGGGGTGAGCTGTATGGCTAAAACAAAATGAGGTTGGGGAAGAACTCCAAAAGAATCTCTCTAAACTCAGTAACGGGCATTTGTGGGAATGTTCAGGAATGTGGATGAGGAGATATTGTTTAATATATCCTATCCCCGCTTGCGCTAGCAAGCACAAAACTTTAGCAGAGTAAAACATTCCCCTTTTGCAAAATACACAGCAGAAGAACGTTTGCGCAGGCTTGATTTAAGCCACTAAAATAAAGTGTATTTTCCTGGTATTTCCCCTTTTTCCCTCTTAAAAGGAAAGACACAACACAATGCTCTTAAAAGTATAAAAGATGTTTACTTACAAGCATCTCGAGGTACAGCACACTCAAGAGGTAGACTTGCTTAGTTAAAAGGTAATATATACATTGTGAAGTTCACTTATAAGAAGTGAGACTCCATCTCATCTCTCTCTCTAGGCTGGAGGCCTTGAGGGAGAGACTCACTAAGATGTGTGTAGTCCAAGAGGTCTGGTCCAAGAGAGGGAGAAAATGGCTGTTTCCTTCAGGATTTATCTGCCACTTCCTCAACTCATTTGCATGTGAAGGAAGAGGAAACTACGCTTAGTCATATCCTCCTCCTCAGTCCTCCAAGTGGACTATCTAGGGATTGTTGTGACTTGACTGCACTTAACCCTTTGCATCCCACAAACCCCTTCTCAGGCAATTCACAACATACACAAAAACATACATAAATAACTTTAATCAACCACCCAAGAGTCCCAGCTTGCCACGAAGATCCTGGAACTTCTCTCTTGGCAGGGGCTTTGTTAGGACATCTGCAGTCATCTGGTCAGTGTTGCAGTAACACATTTCAACAAGTCCATCCTCGATCACCTGGCGTATGTAGTGGTACCTGACCCCAATGTGTTTGGTGCGTGCAAGGAACTTTTCACTTTGTGTCAGCTTCATACTGCTCTGATTGTCCTCCATCAAGCTGACAGGTCCCGTTCTTGGCACGCCAAAGTCCTTCAGGAGCTGATCCAGCCAGGGGATCTCTCTGCAAGCTTCCGAAGCCGCAATGTACTCAGATTCTGTGGACGATAAAGCTACACATTTCTGTTTATAGCTGCCCCATGCAATAGCTCCGTCCCCATACATAAAAACATAGCCACTTGTGGATTTATAATCCTTATTGTCCCCAGCCCAATCCGCATCAGTGTACCCAAGCAGTTTAGGGTCTCTGACAGCTGGCAGTTTTAATTTACAGTCCATGGTTCCCTTTAGATAACGAACAACCCTCTTAACTCCAGCCCAATCATGCTCAGTGGGACAACTTACTTTCCTACTTAGGATCCCCACTGCACTTGCCAGGTCAGGTCTGCATGTGGTAACCAAATACAAAAGTTTGCCAATCGCTGACCTGTATTGCGTGTTGTTTGGCAGCAACTTCGAACCTTGTTGATTCTTCAAGAAGTCTGTGGCCATCGGTGTCGCAACTGGGTGTGCGTCCTGCATCTGCATGCTTTCAATCAGTTCAGTTATCTTTTGCCTTTGGCTGAGTAAGAACGATCCATCCTCTTCTCTCTCAACTTGAATTCCCAAGTAGTATTTCACTTTTCCAAGTTCCTTGACCTCTACTTCCCTGTTGAGGTGTTTGACTATGTCTTTATAGTCTTTCTCATTTGACGTAGAAATTAAAAGGTCGTCAACAAAGGCTAAAATGTACGAAAACTGTCCATTCCTTTGTTTGGTGTACAAGCACTTATCAGCAGTCCCTTGCTTGTACCCAAGCTGCACCAGCATCTCATGGAGTTTCTGGTTCCAAGCCCTCGCTGCTTGCTTCAAACCATAAAGTCCTTTCTGCAGCTTGCACACTAGATGTGCCTCATTTGGTTTAATGAAACCTTTGGGCTGCTTCATATAAATCTGCTCAGAAATTTCGCCGTGAAGAAAGGCTGTCGCAATGTCAATATGGTAAACTGACATTTGCTTAGATGCTGCAATACTTAAAAGTAGTCTGACACTGCTGTATCGAACTGTCGGTGCAAACACTTGATCGTAATCCTCTCCATACTTCTGGGAAAAACCTTGTGCCACAAGCCTAGCTTTGTAGCGTTGCACCTCCCCTTCTGAACCCTTTTTAACCTTGAACACCCATTTACTTCCAATTGCTTCCTTACCAGGAGGTAGTTCTGTGAGTGTCCAGGTCCTGTTCCGATGAAGTGCATCTATCTCCTCCTGAGCAGCTTTCCTCCAGAGACTGGCTTCATCTGGTGGCATCCTCTCTATCTCTTCCCATTTGGAAGGTTCCTGTGGAGACGCCGACCTTGTAAGGTAGGACAGCCGTAATGGTGGAACACCTCTGTTGGTTCTGGATGAGCGTCTGACCTCTGGTCTTTCGACCGCATCAGCTTCCTCATCCTCCTCCAGCAGTGGCATATCCCCATACAGCTGCTCGTCATCATCTTCGTCTCTGGTGCTGCCAGGGGCCTGGACCTCCACGTCTTCTCGGGTGTCACCTATAGGGGGTGCTACGACACTAGAAGTTGGATTAGTACTTTGTATTGGTTCAAAAGGAAAAATCACAAATTCCTCATCCTGTGGCTCCTTGGAACAATCAATGGCAGTGTCCTTTGTATCAACTTTGCCTTGCTCATCGAAGTAAATTACATGCTGCGAACTTGTCTTGCCAGTTTGCGGATCCAAGACTCTATATCCTTTTCCTCCAGAAGCGTACCCAACTAGGATCCCTGCCTTCGCTCTGGAATCAAGTTTGTGTCTGTGCTCCTTGGGCACATGATAGTAGCACAAACTTCCAAATACACGTATATGTGACAAATTTGGGGCTTTTCCATGCCAAAGTTCAAATGGTGTGCGCTCTGCGCCTTTTGTGGGCAGTCTGTTCTGAAGATAGACTGAGCAACGAGCCGCTTCACCCCACAGCCTGTGTGACAAGTTAGCTTCCTTTAGCATGCACCTTGTCATTTCCAAAATGGATCTAAATTTCCTCTCTGCAATTGAGTTTTGTTGGGGTGTGTAGGCAACTGTGGTCACGTGTGATATGCCTTCTCTAGCCATGACGGCCTGCATCTCATGTGAACAAAATTCCCCACCATTATCGGACATTAAAATGGAAGGGGCTCGCTGGAACTTGTTCTTGACCATGTTAAGATAGTCCCTGAACAATTCCACTGTCTCACTCTTCTCCTTGATAAAGTAGGCTACGCAGAATCTCGAGAAATCGTCCAAAAATATCAAAATATATTTATTACCTCCTAGAGAAGACACATTCATTGGTCCACATAGATCTGTATGGACAATGTCCAATACTTTAGTGCTTCTCTTCTCTGCACAACGTGGGAAAGAAGGTTTAGTTGCTTTCTCACTAACACAAGTTATACATTTTGATGTTGGTGTATTTGTGTTGCTTTGCTTTACCTGCAGACCTCTCACAAGATCACCTTTCTGTAGTTCCAGAATAACGTTGGTGTCTCTGTGTCCAAGTCTCTTGTGCCAGAGTTCCAGACTTCCTTCGTCCTTTTGACTTGGTTGCGCCACCTTTGCAGACTGGTTCTGCTGGTTCTCTGAAACATTAAGCTCATATACACCATCCTTTAGTGTGCCTTGAACATAAACTTCATCATGCTTAGTCACAATACATTGTCCTTTTTCAAATGTAATTTTAAAACCTTTCCTGTCCAAACTGGACACGCTGAGTAAGTTGCAATTAAGCTTTGGTGCAAACTTAACTTCAGTTATCTTAGTATTAATTGTTTCATGATCTACGTTGAATTTCAAATTCACAGTTCCTGAACCAATTGCCTTTACAATGTTGCCATCAGCAATCTCAATTTCAGAGGTTTCATCCCCATTAATCTCATTAAAATACTCCTTTTCATAACAGAAATGAGAACTCGCTCCACTGTCAAGAATCCACTTATTGCGCTTATTTTCACAATCCTGGACAGCTAAACTCCTCTCCTGCATCAACATGGTTTGCTCATGACTCCCCTTCTTAACACCTTGTGGTTTTGAGGGGTGGGATTCAACTTTATCCCCATTTTGACTCTTGCAGTTCCTTGCTATGTGGTTTTTCCCATTGCATTTAAAACAAATTATTTCTCTAGATGTCTGTCTGGACTTTCCAAAATGCTTGGATGCATAGCTGCTATCCTTCCTCCTTGGATTCCTTTCTTGAGAATCAAGGCTATCTCTGCATTCCTCTCTTAAATGGTTGATAAGCTCATTAAAAGTTAAATCCTTTGTGTGATCCATTATACTTTTAAATGGAGCAAACGTAGGTCCCAATGATGCAAGCATAAACGTTACTTTAGTCACATCATCAAAGGCTCTGGGAGTAAGGGCAATTCTTTGAACAATCTCAGAAAAATTCTTAAAATGCTCTGTAAACTCTTCTCTAGAATTCATCTTCAACTTGAGTAACTTATCCAACAAGTATCTATAGGAACTCTCTGTAGATTGTGCATAAATGCGTTCAATGTCCTCTAGGATCTTAGATGCATCATCTTCAAAATTTATCATTGATAGATGCTCATTCCTCAAACTGCTCAAAATTATGTGCTTGGCTTCATCATTTTTAATACTCCAAGCTTCTATCTTAGCTAAAGCTTCTGCATCGGTTCCTGTAGGCTTTTCTTCCTTAATGGCCTGCAGAACACGCCTAGCAGCAAGATAAACTAAAACGCGCTGCTTCCACTGCACAAAATTATTGTCATCCAGCAGCATAAAACTTGGTCTTGCCTCACTATCAAAACTGGAGCTTGCCATCTTAAAACTTCAAAAATTTCCAAAATTCAAAAATCTTTCGAAAATCAAATTCAAAATCTCAAAAATATCTTCACTACCTCTGAGCTTTCTCAGTGCTGTAAACTCTGAGGGAGGGGAGGGGTAGTTAATCCCCCAAGCACACTGCAGAACAAAGAGACCATGTGCTCAACCAGGAAATCCTAACTGGAAAAATCCTACAGAGTTCAAAATCACAATCCAAATCAATCCTTCAAAAATACACAAAATACGCAACTCTGGGCCGCAATAACCCTATGTGGGAATGTTCAGGAATGTGGATGAGGAGATATTGTTTAATATATCCTATCCCCGCTTGCGCTAGCAAGCACAAAACTTTAGCAGAGTAAAACATTCCCCTTTTGCAAAATACACAGCAGAAGAACGTTTGCGCAGGCTTGATTTAAGCCACTAAAATAAAGTGTATTTTCCTGGTATTTCCCCTTTTTCCCTCTTAAAAGGAAAGACACAACACAATGCTCTTAAAAGTATAAAAGATGTTTACTTACAAGCATCTCGAGGTACAGCACACTCAAGAGGTAGACTTGCTTAGTTAAAAGGTAATATATACATTGTGAAGTTCACTTATAAGAAGTGAGACTCCATCTCATCTCTCTCTCTAGGCTGGAGGCCTTGAGGGAGAGACTCACTAAGATGTGTGTAGTCCAAGAGGTCTGGTCCAAGAGAGGGAGAAAATGGCTGTTTCCTTCAGGATTTATCTGCCACTTCCTCAACTCATTTGCATGTGAAGGAAGAGGAAACTACGCTTAGTCATATCCTCCTCCTCAGTCCTCCAAGTGGACTATCTAGGGATTGTTGTGACTTGACTGCACTTAACCCTTTGCATCCCACAGCATTAACATCCCAGATGCAGCTGGGGGTAAGCAACTGTAAGTGATGCACATTAGGGCAATAAGAAACCTAACTTTGCAGATTTGCTCGTAGGGTATGAGCTGGTGGTGAGCAATCGGCAGAGAGATCTCAGGGTTGCAGTGGGAGCATGTTGAAGGTGTCGACCCAGTGTGCAGCAGCTGCAAAGAGAGTAAATTCCATTGTAGGGCTCATTAGGAAAAGGATTGAAAATAAAATTGCCTATATTATACAAAATCTATGGTGCAGCTGCACTTGGAATCCCGTGAACGGTTTTGGTTGCCATGCCTCAGAAACGACATTGGCTCGGAAAACGGTAACCAGAATGATCACAGACGTGGATCAACTCCCTTATAATACTGGGGATTATTATTTTTTTGATTGAGGAAAAAAGCAGGTAAGATGGGGAACATGAGAGAGGTACAGACAATCATACACGGTGCCGATAGTTGGTTGAGAGAAGTCTGTTATAATAACTGAGGGCCATCTCATGAAGCTGAATGTTGGGAAAATCAGCTTACACAAGGGAAATGACTTACTCGTACAGCACATACCGGTAGTTAAAAACAGGGGGATTTGCTCCCACACAATAGAGTTCTGGCTACCAACTTGCATGGCTTTAAGAGGAGATAGGACAAATTAATGATAGCTATGATACTCTCCATTGCAGCTATGGTTTACCTTCCACTTTCAGAGGCAATGTGCCTCTGAATACCAGTTTCTGGGAACTGCTGGTCCTGCACCCATGTCTTGCTTGCAAACCTCCCTTAGACATCTACTGTACTTGCCCTCTGTAAGAACAGGATACTCATATATCTGGGCCTTTGGTCTGATCCAGGCAGACGCATTTGGGGAGCTAGGCAAAGTCTACCCTGTTTCAATTGGCATTTGTGCTTTAACTCGGTCACATTTGCCAGTTCGTTAACTTTGTTTTGTATTTTATGTTTCAGATCCAGCCCTGCAATATCTGAATTATAGCTTTTACGGCTCTTGTTATTTCATTCTGCTAGCCTGCGTTTGGCTGCTGCTATCTGTTTTGTCACTTGCATTTTCATATCGCATTATATTTTTATGATGTGCTACTGTTTGTCAAGCCACCTTGAGTGCAATTTGTAGAAAGGCAGCACTAAATAAATAAATTAAAGCAACTCTCCTCTCTCTCTCTCTCTCTCTCTCTCACACACACACACACACACACGACCACCAGACCAGAATCAAGCTTTCGAGCTGCAAGCAATTCTGGTTGAACATTTCAGTACAGAATTTATCGAAGGAGGCGGAAGCTCCATTGAGGAATCGCTGATTTCATTTCTGGTCCCTCGTGAAAGTGATGCGTGTATGTAGAAGGAAATGGGGAGAGACCAGTAGAAGCATAGATGATAAAGGGTTTGGAATGTAGAGCAAGCTAGAAGAGAGTGAAGGGAAAAAGAGAGAGGTACATTTAGTTGGGGACGGGGCAGATTAAGACGGTGGGATTAAGCATCTTCAGATATGTAAGAGTCTGCCAGTTACAGAAATTCTCTCTTGCTGCCACTGATGTTTTTGCAATTTTGATTCATCCTATTCCATTCTTACCATATATACCCTACAGTGAGAGTGGGGAACCTTTCCCCCCTGTTGAGGACCGCTTCTCCATGGGGACAATCTGTTGGAGGCTACATGCCAACTATGGGCACGACCCCTTTCTTTCTCTCTTTCTTCCTCCCATTTATCTCACATTCCATCCTCCTCTTTCTCCTAACCCATCAGGTGCCTGGTGAGGGGCAGATCACTTTTGCCTGAGAGATCTGAACTGATGCCTTTGCAAGCCCCCTACTTGCCTGCTTAAATTTACAGGTGTCTCATAGGAATTCGGGGGGGGGGGACGGATAGGGGCAGGGAAGACCTACAGAACTTCAACCCTTTTGGACAGCAGTCCTACAAGAAATAGGCAAAATAACTACACAGGTTTTAGAAGCCACCCCAGAACTAACAGGTGAAGACATCAGTGATATGCTGGGCAATGGATATAGGGCATAACATTGAATCGGCAGCATGGGAAAGGTTATGGGATGTTGATTTGAAATTTACAGCGTGCTATGTGATAAAAGAAAATTATATGAAAATGATGTGTATAGATGGTATCTGACTCCTATTAAATTAGCAAAAAAATATAAGTCGGAATTGGATACCTGTTGGAAATGTAAAGAGAAGGAGGGTAATTTTTATTCCATATGTGGTGGTCATGTAATGTAGCAAAAGCTTTCTGGAAAATGATTTATAATGAATTGAAAAAAAATGTTGAATATAACCTTTGTTTAAAAAAACAACAACCCAGAAACATTTCTTTTAGGAATACTTGGTGGAGAAGTACCTAAAGAACAGAATTTTTTTTTTAATGTATGCTACTACAGATGCCCGAATGATTTATTATGCCCAGAGATGGAAAGAAGAAACAGTTTCGACAAAGGAGGACTGGCAAACAAAATGGATGGAATACGCAGAGATGGCGAAGCTTATAGGAAGAATAAGAAACCAAGAAGATAGACTTTTTAAAACAGAATGGGAAAATTTATTGATAATTGAAAATACATTGTAAACAACTTAAAATATTAGCAGGACTGACATTAGGTTGACATATTCTCAAAAGTGATAATCCAGACAAAGGTGTTGAGTTTTTTGGGGGGAACATCTCCCTCCCAAAATACAGTAGGTTTTTGGGCTTTTCTTGATTTTTTTTAACCATTAAAAAAACCAAATCGCCCTACATACGTTTGGGTTTTCCCAGTTTCTTCAGCTGCCCAGACACCATTTTGCAGCCCGATTCCTGGATGTGTCCAGGAAAACCCAGACTCATGCAGTAAGAACTCCTGCAGTAAGAAATAATAAAATGAGAACATAAGGGAAAATTCATAAACAGGTTTGAGTTGGATATGCTGTAGTAAAAAAGATATAAACTAAGTAAATGGAGAAAGGAGGGGAGGGAAGTTGAAATAAGTGTAGGCTAACTTTATTGGGATTTTTGCTTAAAATATTTGTAAAATGTGAACATGAAAAATGAACCGGCCCTACTGAATATTTTCCAAGACAGGAATGCTCACTCACACTGTAAAGAGCTTTTAACCCACCTACTCTCAGTAGCCAGAAGCCTCATAGCTGGACGCTGAAGAGACCTGTTGATTTATGGACCGTTCTGCCACAAGGTGCAGTAATGGCAAATGCCTTTCAGTTGCAAAGATTCATGGCAAACGATCCCTTTGCCAGTCAGTGGCCACAAGGCATAATGGCTAAATGGAAACTCTTAAGTTCATGGCAGTACACAATGGGAGAAAGGCTTTATTGCCAAGGATGAGGAAGTTGTGAGCTGTGAGCCTCCTGGTCCTGTTGGCATCCCAGTTCCCAACAAATCCCAGCTGGAACAGCCAGTGGGCAGGAATGGTAAGCGGTGTGGCCCAACCACATCTGGAATGGCAAGCTGCAGTTTATCCCTCACGGAGCTACAGTTCCCAGCATCCTTAACAAACTACTTGGAGGGAAGCCACATGCTTTAAATGGGGTGGATGTGACCCAGGATGGAGGATACAGGTGCAAGAATGTGAAGAAAGCAGCTTACTGTGCAAAGGTAATATTTGCATTCAGAGCTCTAAACCCCAGTTGCCTGAGTCTGGCCTTGCCCACCACTGGCACGTGGCCCCTGGAAAGTTGCCCATAAGGGAATGTGGCCCTCTAGCTGACAAAGATTCCTCACCCTCAGTCCATGCTATGACATAGTTTGGGGTGGGAGGAGCATGATGTGCCAACCAGTGTCTGCCTGCATTTCTTTTGCCAAGTTGTGTTTTCTGTCTCCTCATTTGGGTAAGACTTCTGTTTTCTGAAGGCAGCTTCCTTGCTTCTAGTAGCTTCCTTGCCTTTGCTGGGTAACCACACTGGCATCCTCTTGGCCCTTTTTGGTACCTTCTAGCAGAGCTTCTCATTGTTGTGGTTTTGAATCATGCCAAGCATTCTGGAGAGACGTGATCCTCTTGACTTTCCTCTTTTTGAAGTCAAATGTGATTTGCGTGGGACTCTCTTGGCAATGGTCTGTTCAAGACACTTAATGAAAAATAAAAACCTACGTACTATCTAGTTTGGGAAAGGGTCTGTCTATTTGTTCCCTATAGGTTCCAGCCGCTTCTGGAGATATCGCAGCCAAACATGGCATCAGGGTTGCTGAGGTGGGGGCAGTGGAACTCAACAGCGTTGGATGCCAGCTGCCATTTTGAACCAAGATGGCGGACCAGAATGTGACTTTGGCATGACTTTACACAATCTTTGGCGCGAGGGGTCCAAACTAAAACAAAAGAAAGCTATCCATTAAAAAAACCTCGCAACTTTCTTGGGTTTCTAAATATGATTGTTTAGTACCGGTAACTCCCAACCTAGTAAAAAAAAAAAGATGATGATGATGCAAGGCGGTGGTAAAAGGAGAAGCAGTTTGCACATGCTCAGAGGCACTCTTGCTATGTGCAATCCTCCCCGCCCTAAAGCTGAGCGTCGGTGTGTGTGTGTGTGGGGGGGGAAAACAGGTGTCTGGGTACACATCGAAGTTTAGGTTCACAAATGCGCGCGCGCAATCCCTCTCCTCGCGGGCCGCCGGAGTGAGTCCGGATTGCAGCGAGCCTCATCAAGATTCTGTGCGCGCCGGCGAAGCGCTGCAGCGCATGCCAATGCGCCTCTCTGCTCTCCCTCCTCCGACGCCGACGCCGCGCTCCCCTCCCCAAGTCAACCACCCCCTCCCAGCAGTGGGAGCCTGATGAGAGGGGGAGAGAGAGAAAAAGGCAGTGCTGCCGCCGGCCAACGCCCCTCCCAGCCTCGACACCCCCAAAGGGACAAGCGCCCACCCCCAGCTTAGCCACCTCCGCTTCCGCGCATCACCCACCCCCTCTCTCCACGGGGGTGTAGCTGGATAACGGGAGGGCGGAAGGGAGAAGGAAGGAGCGTTTTGGCTGCTGCGGCTTTGGCAGCCAACAGATCGCAGCCTCTGGCCTCCCCCGCCTGGCTTTGGGGGGTGGGTGGTAACGGGGGGGAGGAGAGGAGGAGGGGGCCAACCGGAGAGATCTCGTTCCTCCCCATCACCACCCCCCAGGAGGATCATCCAGACGTGGACCGCGGATCTTCTTCGCCCCTCCACTTCGCTTGCCGCCGCCGCCGCCGCCGCCGAATGACTGAAGAATCGTAGAAAGAGAGAGGGGGGGGGCGCTGCGTCTCTCCCACCCAATTTGCAGAAGGAGGCTCGACGTTTGCTCCCAAAATCCGGAGTTGGGGGGGTGAGCCAGAAGAAGACAGCGTTCGATTACAGAAGAGGGGATCCGACAAGGGGGTCCTACCCCCCACCCCCCGAAAAGGGGGGTGCTGCATCCTGGAGAGACGGACATGGGGAGTTTCCTATTTTATGGGCAGTTCTCCCCCCCTGGACAGGAGGGGGCCTGCGAGGCTTTGACTCCTGAGACATCTGATTAGCCCCCCCCTTCCTCCAACAACCCCACACGACCCTGAACTTGCTGTGCACCACGGTTTGGCTGCAAGGGGCTGGGGGGGCCAGGCCCCCTGGGAGCAAAGGACCCCTCTTGTCTCACTCTCCAACCCACCCATTTTCTTCTCTTGAGCCTTGCGGTACTGGGGCTGTTTTCTGGATGGAGAGGTGATCCGAGAGTTCTCCAAGGATACTCCGTGGAAGGGAGATTCTGAGGGAGGCGAGAGGAGAGTGTACGCTTTTATTTTCCAGAGAAATATTTATATATATATTAAAGAAAGGGGTGGGGGAGAACGGTACCGCGGTTGCCTCTCCCCAAGGAAGACCACAGAGAAAAGTGGGCCTCCCCGCTCTCGAAGAGGGGGAGCTGCAAGGAGACAGAGGCCGGGGGGCGCAGTTCACGGATTCCGTAAGTGGGGAGTACTTTGCTCTTACATTTCTTTGGGGGGGGGAGGATGTGGGGTGGGCGAAAGAGGGTGCCTCTGTGTTTGTTGTCCCCCTTTCCTCACTCGCTCAGATGTGGCCTCCGTCCAAGGGCCCTACAGGCATATGTGAGGGTGATGGGGGGAAATTGGTGGGTCTTGGGGGGGCAGGGATCAGAAGGGGGTGTTTGGATTTGAGCCTGGTGGGTGGTGGGTTGCCTTTCAGATGCTGTGTTTGGGCTGAGTGGTTGGGTGGCTTGATGGAGACGTACGACGTAGAAGGTAGTGGAACTGGGTGAAATGGGTTTTTGGGGTGAGTGGGTGGGGGTTGTGGAGCAGGCTGGGGAGATGCCACACGAAGATGCATTTTATCTTCCCATCTGCCCACCCTCCTGCACCATCCAACGCTTGCCATAGATTGTGTCTACCCCCCCCATCTCGCCTCACATCCCATCTCCCCCCAACCCCCCCAAATGAATTATTACATTTGAGCTGCACGCTCACCGCTGCTTTAGAAAAAGATTTATTTACAGCAGCCGAATACCCCAGGGCTTCCCCCTCCCCACTGCCTCTCCCTCGCCTTCCTACCGTAGGCTTTCTGGCTCCCTCGATCTAGGCCAGAGAGCTCTTTTGGTCTCCCAGTTGGCCTAGGTTGTTTCTGTTAGCTGGGCCCATCAGCCAAGGCCACAGCCCTCCCTTCTCCTTGTTAGTGGATGGGGGGGTGCAGGTGGGTGCATCTGGACTGGGGGGTGGTGGCATCAGACAAATCCAGGGGCTTTTCCAGCCCTGTAGGCAAGGTCGACAGACTCCCGGTTGGAGAGCAGAGATCTGGGGATACCAGGAATACATATGTCGGAGATGGCTTTAAGCATGCACAAGTTTCTAGCCCACATTGTGTATGTGTTCATTAGTGCACTTGCTCACAACTGGCTACCTGCACCAATCTTTTGTGGCATTTTGGTGGTCTAAGGGGGCGGGGGGGAGGAGGAAGGGCCAACTGTGTTTCAGGATACAAAGGCTCAGTTGCCCCTAGGCCATTCTTGCTTGCCACGGGTTCCACAAAGTCTGCCTGCACAAGTCTCACTCCCTGTAGAATTTTTAAGAAACACTTACCTTTCCTGGCTCTTCTCTTTGTGTGTCAGAACAGAACCATCAGCATTGCTTTGCTAATTCTTACAACAGCCCTGGAAGGTAGGCCTCTATTGCTATGATTTCTGGGTCCCTTGTTCTCATTAGATTTTAGGTCCATATACATTCCCTGCTCTGTTTCCAGCTCCTTTACCTCACTCCTTGTTTCCTTCTTCCCTGGAGGAGGTCTCCTGAGGTCTCTCCATCTTCTGAAGTCTTCTTTTGCATCCTCTCAAGCCTCTTCGCCACAGTCCCAATCCTTCTGCCCAGGACACCTGCTTGGGTAACTCTCTGCTTCAAACCCCCCCCCCCCCCCGGTTCCACAACACCGGATATTCTCCCTGGTATGTTCAGCTCTCCCTCCCCAGACTCCCACAACCCCACCTTCCTCTCCGAATCTTCCCCATGCAAAACAGAGGAAAGGCTTTTGAAACCTACAAAGTGGCCCGCCATCAGGCCAGGCTATTTGTCCACCTAACCTAGTGTTGCCTGCTCTGACTGGCAGTCGCACTCTCGCGTCTCAGGCAGAGGTCTTTCCCATCGTGGGCTGCCCGATCCCGTTCTAACTGGAGATATGAGGGGGTTGAACCCCTGGACCTTGTTCCTGTAAGCACTGAGTTATGGTCCCACCCTCAAGCTCCCATCTAACATGGATCTCCCTGTTGTGCTTAGGTCCCTCCTGGCAGGCTTCCCATGGGGACACCTGGTTGGCCACCATGAGGACAGGGTGCCTGATACCGTAGGAATCTTCTTGCATTGTTCCTTACAAACCCACCTACATGTCTGGAAGCAGCAATGACCATGGATGGGGTATCATTACCGACTGTGTGGAAGAGGGAAATTCAGCAACTTTTCTGCTCCGCTTGCTGAAATTCTCTCTCTTGCACAACGGCTGTAGGTACAGTCGGGAACCTTCTCCTCCTCTGTCCATCCTAATAGGGGCCTCCTTTCTTCCCAATCTCCCACCTACACCTCTCCCCAAACTGAACCATTAGGAAGCAACCCCAGTGACCTCTCTCCTGCCACCAGTTATCTTGAATATCTGCCTTGTATTGCAACCTTCTGTATAAGCTCCTTGCTTCCTCCTCCAGCCATGGTCATGTTTCCTTTATCCAGGATGCACCTCCTTGCTCCTAACCCAACCCACTTGGTTGGTTCTTTGTTGTCATCCCAGCCTGCCTCCATTCTCCCACCCCCAATCTGCCTCTGCCCCATCTCCTCCTCCTGTGGTGCCCTTTGCTCTTCCCCTTTCATATTTCCACCCTCCTTGTTTGCTCCTTGGGTGTAACCCTTGCCTCTCTCTGTGTGTGATGATGTGACCTCTCTCTCTCTCACCTGACTCCCTCCCTTCCTTTGAATCTTACACCCAATACGCTTTGCTTTCCATTAAGAGCCGGCTCTACCATTGCTTAGCAGGGTGAAGTGGCCCAACTCAAATTTATTTGGTGGAGGTTGGTGGGAAGCGCAGCAAATTGTTAACGACTTAGTTGGCGCCCACCATGGTGGGCCCTAAAAGTCAACCGATGAGGTTTTCTTATTCGGATCTCATCCGGCTTCCACTGTGCCCTGTGCCCGCTTACTTCCCTCTTTCCCTTCTCTCCAGTGCCCGCCTCCTTCTCTTCTCCTCTCCTGACCAGCTGGGAATTTTGGAACCCCTGTGCCCTATTTCCACCCCGTTTCCTCCCCGCCAGAGTTTGTGAGCCCCTGCCCCTTTCTGTCTTGGGTGCGCAGCAGCCTTGCCGAGCAGCTGTTGAGGCCGCGGGTGGCGGTTGGTGAGGAGAGGGGTAGAGCTCTGCCCCTGCCAGCCCCAGTTAGCATCTCCCCATCCCCCTGGCAGCTTCACCAAGCTCTGTGGCAAGAGACGGAAACGGATCCGAGACAGGAACCCAATTGCTGTGACAGCCACAGCAGATTTGCCGAGGCCTGGGTGTCGCAGCCTTCCCGGGGCTTCGGTGGAGTGTGGGGGTGGGGGGGAGAAGTGGGGTGGGGGGCCAGGGAGGTGTACGGATTTGTGTCTCTCTGTGTGTTTAACGTCTCTCTGTGTGGCTCAGGAAGCAAAAGAGAAGGGATAGTGGCATTTCTGGGTGCCAGGGAGCTCAGAGAGGTCTTATTTCCTCATCCAAGTTTTCGTTGCTCTGTTTGCTGGGAGCTGTTTTATTCAGGGGGAGTTTTCCCGGGGAAGAAGGGATGGGAAGTAGCAAGGAAAATGCAAGCGTCTGAGGCTGGAGGGTGCCAGCGTTGAGTTCTGGGACCTCAGCAACAACTTGGCTGTTTGCTTGCAGTCTGTTGTGGCAACTCCCATCATCCTCAGCCGTCGTGGCCAATGCCATCTGCGAGGCCACAACATTCCCCACTCTTCTCCGTGGCCAGGCCTGTGGGATTTGTGACTCTACAGTTCACCAGCAGCAGAGAAACACCTCTGCTTTGTTTTCTGCCCAAGATTGCAGTTCGGCTTGGTGGGTCATGTTCGGTAGGCACAGCTGGTGGGCATAGGGATGCTCATGACTTTGGACACTAGTGGCGATTTTAGGACCCACCACAATAGGAGATCAACACGTGCGCTGTGCTGTGAAAATGATCCAGAACATCTCCCTGGAGTGCTACGTCATGTCCATTTCTTTCTCGACCACCTCCTTCTGAATCCCTATTCCCAGACTGCAGGTTTTTATCCAAGAAGTTTTTGGCTTAACCCCTCAGCCCCCATCGCAAAAATACCAAAGTCTAAGCACTGACATCTGGATGGGGCTCTATTTATCCCTTGTTATTCTTGTCCCTCCCCTTTTGTTTTGTCTCCCACAGCCAACATTTAGACTGTAAGCTGCTTGGGGCACAGACTGATCTGCCTGCTGCCCTCAAGCACATTGATGGTTCTAGAGAGGAACAACAACAACAACAACAACAACAACAACAATAGAGAAAACCATTACAATTTGGGTGCATGGGGACTGCTTCTCACTGGTTCCCTGCCTTTGGCGAATTCATTGGGTGCAGGCCTGTTTTATTTTTGTTTAATTCTGCCATTGATTTATCCTGTGTTGGCACCACAAGCTTTTGGGATGGGGTCCTTGGGCACGACACCCCCAGTTATTCCTCTTAACTTGAAAGAGTTTGAGGCATGCAGTTGTACTCTGGCTTTTTCCTGCTGAGAATAAACCCAACTCCTTTTCTTCTACACATGCAGTAAAATGTGTTGGGAATGAGGTGGTAGAGTCCTTGAATGGGAGAGGACAGTACCACTTCAGGCTGCAGGCAGCAATTGCTTCCCTAAATGGTGGAAAAATCCCTACCAACCCCCCCCCCCCAAAACCCCTAAAGCAAAACATCAGATTGTTCATAATAAGCCTTAACAGTTCAAAAGACGTAAGGTAAGTTTCCCCCAACCTGGCGTCCTCCAAAGGTTTTGGACCACAACTCCCATTGTTCCCTGCCAGCGTAGCTGAGAGTTGTAGCCCAAACTCCCAGAATTTGGGGAAGGCTGAGTAAGAGTTCAGAAATGTAACATTTCTATGCACTGATAAAAAAATTCAGACTTAACAAGTGGAAAATCTAGAGTGGTGGTCTTCAGCTTCTCCAGACTCGAGGCCCACCTCTGATTCCTAACCTGCAACGTGAGACACGCTTTCCCGCATTCTCTTTTGATTTATACTTACTATAATATGCTAATGAGGCATATTATTGAATCTTAAAATGGGAATTCACAGAGCAATGGACACAGTAGCATTACTACTAAATGAAAGCCAGCAAGAAATTAACTTCCCCCTGATTCCAACCCTATTGCAGGAAGTGAAGTGAGGCTGAAGTTTTTATCCCTGCTTTTTTTACCCTCCAACATTTCTCCAATGAAAATAGGGAGCTCCTATTCAGTTGTTGTTTGTTGTTGTTGTTGTTGGGCTGCCTTCAGATGTCTTCTACAGGTTGTATCTCCTTGGAGATGTTGGAGGTTGCATAACTCCATACCCTCCAACATTTCTCCGATGAAAATAGGGATGTCCTAAAGAAAAGCGGGACGTTCCGGTTTTCAAATTGGAAAACCGGATGGCTTCTGTAAATCCAGGTCTGTCCCTGGAAAATAGGGGTACTTGGAGGGTCTGTAAACTCTCATATCCTGCAGCCAGACTTCTGCCGTCACTTCCTGAGTCCCCCTGTTGCTGCCATGATGTCAGCTGCTGAACAACCAAGCTACCTGCAGAAGGAGACACCTCGGCATTCCAGTCCCCAAAGTACTTCCATTCTGGGAGAGGTCTAGAAAGCCGTCGAGACAGACTGGAAAGCAAGCAGAGTGTCCCTTGCTCCATAGAAAAGCTCCCGTACTAAAGACGTAGCTCTAGGAAGGTGGGGCACATGGTTGGCCAGAAATGCTGTTTTTATTGGAAAAAAAGGCTCTTGACCATCTCTTGGCCCATCGCGAAAATGAGTGTCTTGTCCGAAGAAACTGCATGAAATGCTCCTTTAGCCTTAGCTTGGAGTCCAACATGGCAGCATCAACATTGCCGTGACCCACCTGGGATGGTCTCACTTCCTCCCTGTGGGTCCTGACCCACTGGTGGAAGACCTCTGATACTGAACAGAACAATCCCATCAATTTATTGCAGGCAGTAGACCAAACACCTTAAAAAGCATGCTGTGCAGGGAAATCTCACAGCAGCACACGTTGAGAACAGTTGTATAAAGCTTCGATAATGTTGAGTGAGGCCCTGAAGATTGTTCTTCCAGGTTCAGGTGTGAATTTGCTCACTTCTTCTCCCTGCTGCAGATAGTGAGCAACACCTCTGCCAGTGTTACTGTTGGGATTTTATCTTCCATTAGATATTTAACATACAATTGAACTGACCTTCCTGGTAGTTTGGTTAGCAAAAAGCCAATCCATCCATCCATCAATTGATTGGTTAAGCAATCAATTAATTAATTAACTGAAGGGGAGAACCATGTATGCCACTTTGAGCTTCCTTGAAGAAAAAGGTGAGATAGACATGCAATAAGCAAATAAGCAAGTAATATAATAAACTGCATGCTGCTGGAACTCTAGCACAGAAAATACAGAACGGAAGGGCACAGAAAGTATTTTCTTTCTATAATATCGTGGTTATGATTTGATAGACGGGGTGCAGCAGAAGGGGAGAAACAACGACGCCATGGGAAAAGGGGCGTTAAGTCGACAAAAATAAGAGAAAAGATGAAATTGTGTTTTGGCTGTCTATGCTAAAAATGTTGAAACTTGTTTGTTTGTTTGTTTAGTCATTTAGTCGTGTCCGACTCTTCGTGACCCCATGGACCATAGCACGCCAGGCACTCCTGTCTTGCACTGCCTCCCGCAGTTTGGTCAAACTCATGTTCGTAGCTTCGAGAACACTGTCCAACCATCTCGTCCTCTGTCATCCCCTTCTCCTTGTGCCCTCCATCTTTCCCAACATCAGGGTCTTTTCCAGGGAGTCTTCTCTTCTCATGAGGTGGCCAAAGTATTGGAGCCACAGCTTCACGATCTGTCCTTCCAGGGAGCACTCAGGGCTGATTTCCTTAAGGAAGGGAAAGAAAGAAAGTTATTTATCACCAGGGAGGTGAAATCCCTGTCACCTTCATGTGCTATGAGATGGTGGATTGGAAATAGTGGAGGGTTTAAGGGACATGTTTAGTGGTGGTTTGCGGTTTACCATGGAAAACGAGAGGGCTGGCTGGTCATTTTGGGATAGTTCTTACTGCCTGATTTGCCAAGATGCAGACTGTAGAAGAGGATTGTGCTCAGATGGCATATTGAGCTGGGCATGCAGACTGGAGCAGATCATGCGTTGATGCTTGCTTGAAGACTTGCGTGTGATTTCTTGGTTTCTAACATTTATTTTTCCCTCGGGGGCAGTGGCTGGATGTAGTGGAATTGATGGGTGCTGCCGCCTTGATGCTGCGAAGCTCCCGGAGAAGGGAGTTGTCATAGAGAGCTCTGGGTTTCCTTTTCAAATACTGTATCTGTGGCAGAGGAAATCAGATTGCATTTCTCCAGCACTGGCATTTTTAGGGTGCCAACTTGACTTGCAACAGGGCATAGCTCCCAAGTTGGTTTTTTAATACCAGGCATCTGTGCTTGGACTGGAATATTTGTTTAAAGAGAGTGCTTCTGAGCATGTGCAGAATGGCCTCTCACTGCAAATTGGCCACAGTTGAAGCACATCTGAACTTTCAGATTTTCCCTCCTCTGGCTACTTTGTCCTCTGTGCCTAACATATCAGTCGACAGCAATGCTCTGTCCCTCCTCTGCCAGCTTGCACGCGTGCAATTCCTTGTTTTCTGTGGCTACCAGGCTAGAGTGTTTTATTTATTTATTCATTTGTTTGTGTAATACATTGATGTCTTGCCTTTCTTCCAAGCTGGGATTCCAGGCGGCTTACAACATGTAAAAATGTATATATAAATTATAAAAATGCAAACTGGTTAGAAACAAAACTCAAAACAGTTCAGAACACATTTAGAACCAGCAATTGGAATCCAGTTTGCCTCTAGAGCAGCCTTGATCCTTACTTTCCAAATGTCTGTCTGAACAGGAAGGATAACAAAGAGGGAGCCAATCTAACCTCTCTTGGGAGCGAATGCCGCAGTATGGGAACGGCCACCGAGCCTTTCTCATGTCATCACCAGCTGGGCTTCTGATGTTGATGGGACCAAGAGGAGGTGCTCACCTGGGCACCTTAGCACTAGGGCAGGTTCATATAAGGAGATACGATCTTTCAGGTAGCCTGGGCCCAAGCCATATATGCAGAACTGACCTCAAGGATTTGGCTTTCAGGCTCCCTGATCCAGTGATTGGGTAGAAACTGCTATTGTTTACAACAGGAGTTTCATTGCCATTGAGGTGGCATACCTGTGTCTCGGCTGTACTACTTCAGAATGGAAGTGAGGACCAAGGGCTTACCCACACTTGCCTTTTGCCCTGTTCTTTCCAGGCCCTGGTTCACGCCAGGAGAAGGAAAACTGGTCCTAAACCTCTGCTGCCTTGCAGGATATTTTCAGGAGAATAAATGCCTAAGGAATAAACCCTGCACAAATCTGGAGCTTAGTCCCTAAGACGGTTGGATAGAGTCTTGTACGCCTCCTTCCGGCAACTCCTGCAGCCAAGCTGGGGCCAAATGTATTGCTCTGCTTTCCTTTGGACCACATCAGTGATGCTGAGAGGGGGGGGTCTTGTCCTCTGGGCAGCCCAGGACCTGCCCAAGCTTGCACCCTGAGGAGGTAACTTTGGCACTGCTAACACAGAGGTTCAGCTTCACCCCTGGAGGCACACTCCATTGTCTTTCAAGACAGATGGCTGCCAACACTTTATCTGACTTAATATAAGGCAGCTTCTGTAGCTTGTGAACCCCACTTCCAAACTGAAGTGGTAAAGAGCCAGGCCAGGGGGATGTCTTCAAGGAAAGCATGGTTTACAGGAGTTGGCATATTAGTCTGCTTTGATCATTTGCAAGACTTCAACCCTTCTGTAAGTGCAGGAGCTGAGGAGAGCGGCATGGGCAAAGTGGTCTCGGCTGTCCCTTGATAACTGAACTCCTAGGACCAGGAGATCTTTATAAACAATTATATGTAGATATACACACGCCGAAATCGATGATCTGTCTGTTGAGCCTGTACATAAGTAAAGCCCCTACGTTGCAGGGTGAAGGTTAAAGATGCTTGTTGGGTCTGGGAAGGGTAAAGGCCACAGGTCTAGGGAATGAGTCCGCGCAGGGGGACGAAGCCACTACCAGCATCTCCGTAAGCTGATTATCTCCGGCAGCCTTCTCCTTGCTAGGATTGCAGCTGGGAGCGCAGGAGGCCTTTGATCCCATTAAACTCTTACCAGGGCTTTGCCCACAGCTAATCGGAGACTTCCTGCTAAGAACTGCTGTAATACAACTTACCTCCTAACATTTGACAGAGGAAATGAGCCAGGTTTAGGGTCTCTTTTTCTCACCACCAGTTCAGTATGGGCTGGGCAGGGCTGTGAGGAAAGCCTTCTAGATTGTTGAAAAATGGAATCTAGCACATGACCCGTGGCTGTGGCTTGCCAGGGGCTGAACTGATGTGGTTAAGTTTTGCACACACACCCTCTCTCTCTGCAGCTGCCATGCGCTAATGTGGCGACACGGTCCCTCAGCTGAGTAGCATAGGGAATCGGCAATGATCCAGGGGCTCAGTCCAGTTCCCCGTATCAGTATAATCCCACCCATGCTTTACATTGGCTCCCAGTATGTTTCTGAGCACAATTCAAAGTGTTGGTGCTGACCTTTAAAGCCCTAAATGGCCTCGGTCCAGTATACCTGAAGGAGCATCACCACCCTCACCGTTTAGCCCGGACACTGAGGTCCAGCGCCGAGAGCCTTCTGGCAGTTCCCTCACTGCGAGAAGCCAAGTTACAGGGAACCAGGCAGAGGGCCTTCTCGGTAGTGGCACCCGCCCTGTGGAACGCCCTCCCACCAGATGTCAAAGAGAAAAACAACTACCAGACTTTTAGAAGACATCTGAAGGCAGGCCTGTTTAGGGAAGCTTTTAATGTTTAGCAGACCATTGTACAGTATTTTAATATTTTGTTGGAAGCCGCCCAGAGTGGCATTATTTATTTTAATGCACCTCACTTGCTTCCTGCCCCCCTCAGTGTGATATGGGTAAAGGGTACTTAAACCTTCTCCTTGGTGCATGGGCATAGTTGGGCAGCTGCCCCCCCGTAAACCAAGTATATAAATACAAATACTTCACTAAAAGTAGAAATTTTGATGGCTGAGATCTCTTGGGTGGGGTTGCACTGCATTCTAGCGATGCAACTGGCAACCCGACTGAGCGATAGACAGAACCAGAGAGAGGGTGGTGACAGGTGGGTGTCCTCCCCCCCCCAATGTAAATCTTGGCTATGCCCATGCCTTGGTGTGAGGAGCAACAGGCTGAGCTCACTTATTGCAGGAGAGCTTAGGGACCTGTAACAGACCCCTTTGTCAACGCTTGGCTGGCTGTGGCTCTTTAGGGTTCCAATTTTGTGTGTGTGTGTGTGTGGGGGGGTGTCTCTCTCAGCCCTACCTGGAATGAACCTTGACCTCCTGCATGCTGATGCTGTGTCACTGAGCTGCCTCCTTCCCTGGAATAAGTAGCAACCATTTCTTTTAATTTAAGTAATGTATTGATTAACTGGAGCATTCATAGCCTGCCCCTCCAGTGTAAATACGCCAGTCAGGGTGGCTAGGACTGTACAAAAGTTGCAATTTCATAAATAAGTGTTTAGATATTTTTACTTTGGGGTTTTTTCTTTTAAAAAGATTAGGTCTCTAGTAGGGCTGAGCGATATGTGGTTTACAACATCGTGATATATCACCAGCTAAACATCACGATACAGTGGAACCTCGGTTGTCAAACATAATCCGTTTCAGAGGTCCGTTCAACTTCCGAAACGTTTGACAACCGAGGCACAATTGCCAGTTGGCAATTGCAATTGAGAAAATGGAGAAATGCGCCTTGGAAGCCGTTCGACTTCTGAGGCACATTCAAAAACGGAAGCATCCACTTCTGGGTTGTTGGAGTTTGAAAGCCGAAACGTTCAACTTCCGGAGCGTTCGATAACCGAGGTTCCATAATATATCACAATGTCTGAAATAAGGATAGAGCTACATAGAGGCATTGGCAAGCTTCATGGTTATTCTCGCATCGTGATTTTTGCATAGCATGCACACACACATCATGATTCGCAATATATTGCCAGGTCAAATATTATGAAACCGATATCACGATATGGACTTAAAACCGGTTTTGGATGCTATATCACTATATCGCCAAGCCCTAATCTCTAGCCCACAGATGGAGAACCTAAGTCCTTTGAACGCTGTTGGACTACAACTCCCATCATCCCTGACCATGCTTGATGGAGCTGATGGGAATTGTAGTCCAGCAACTTCGGGAAGTTCCCCACAGGCTCCCCACACCTGCCTTATGGTTACAAAAGTTGGTTCGAAATCTTGTGAGCTATATATCGTGTGGCATTTGTAAAGCCAAAAAGGAATCTGGTAGGGCAGGAGTCTCCAAACTTACTGGGCTTCGGGCCGGTGCCTGCAGCGCTGATCGCGTGGAGGGCGGGGGAGCGTGCGGGAGCGCGTGCCCATATGCTATTTCTGGCGCACTTCCGGGTCGCAGGAGCACCGGAAATAGCTTGTGCACATGCGCACGGGCCTCCTCCGACCCGGAAGTGTGCTGGAAATGACGCTTGCAGGATGGATAAATGAGCCCTTTGGGCCGTATCCAGCCCACGGGCCGTAGTCTGGGGATGCCTGCGGTAGGGTTTCCAACAGAGAAGGACTCGAGCAGAGCTTCCGTGTCTTGCTGCGCTGTGTGCAGAAGCAGAATGAATTATAGAAAGTTACAGGTAGGTAGCCGTGTTGGTCTGAGTCGAAGCAAAATAAGAAAATTCCCTCAGCAGCACCTTAAAGACCAACCAAGTTTATATTTTGGTATGAGCTTTCGTGTGCATGCACACTTCTTCAGATACCTGAAGAAGTGTGCATGCACACGAAAGCTCATACCAAAATATAAACTTGGTTGGTCTTTAAGGTGCTGCTGAGGGAATTTTCTTATTTTGAATTATAGAAAGTAAGGGAAGATATTCAAAGCTCCTTTGACCGGGGATCACAGTGGGACCGGGAGGAAGATGAATTTGTGCATCCGCAGGCAGCAATACTTCTATCATTCTGCCTCTGTGTCTCTGAAAAACGGTTCTGGGCACGCATGAGGATTATCTCACAAACACGATGACCGAGTGCTGAAGCCCCAAGCTGGTCACAACAGCACAGCTATAGCCACAAATAAGATGCTCTCTAGCTTGTGTCTGAATTATGTGCTCTGTGGCCACCCATAAAGAGCAGACTCCCAGATTTATGCCTTGTCTTGTTCTGTAGGCACAGCGCTCCACCCCAGTGGTTTTCTCAAATGGCGTTTGGGGAAATCCCTGGGTTCATATTGGGGGTTCCTCAGGGACAAGGTCAGTAATGGCAGACAAGTTTTACTGTCCCCCATTAACTAATCTCCGTTGCCATAAAGAAAAATCACCCTACTTGTCTGGGTTTTCCTGGACATTTTGCCAGTTCAGCAGAAATCCCCCCCCCCGGGTGCCATTTTGCAGCCCGATTCCCAGATGTGTCTGGGAAAACCTGGAGTTTTGGCAGCCCTACCTGCATGCAAGCTCTGTGTGAAGCCAGTTCAACCTGGGGAAGAAGGCTGATTAACTGGTTAGATTAACCATTTAAATATGTGTGTGCGTGTGTAGTATGTGTGAGCATGAAATACAGGTGAAACTCAGAAAATTAGAATATCGTCGAAAAGTGCATTTATTTCAGTAGCAAACCATAATGTTCAGAAATCTGTGAGGGAAATAATGTGCTTTGAATGTCCTTTAAAGGTATTGTGTGTGTGGAAAGCCTAAGTCTCCGTCTGAAGGCTCTGTCAAATTATGGACAATGTCTTTTTGGTTGGGGTGCCTCTTCAGGATGGTTAAAAAAAGAAGAAAAGCTTTTTTATTATTAAATTTCAAGTATAAGCAACATAAACAACTCCCACCCCTGCAGATGAGTGCAATATATCATGTCTATTGAAAGCAATTCCAATCAAAATGTCCATCACATTTAAGTGTCTTTCCATAGATAGCTGTGAGATGCCGGCATTTCCTTTTGTCGCGGCATATCTAATAAAACTGAGCCAAACAGCAGAAAACTTGTCAGACTTATTTCTTTGTTCTTGTGATGTGTGGGTTAATTTTTCCATGAGCACCTGGTCCAATAATTGCAGAGAAACCAAGCTTCCATTAAGTTTGGGTTTTACAACATGGGTGCAATAATAGACACATGACAGAAAGTTTATAAAAATTATTCGTGAAATAGAGGAAGTAGAAAAATAGAGGGGGAAATTCTTCTTCTCTTATAGCTCTAGAACTCATGGACATCCAGGTGAAGCTGAATGTGGAAAGATTCTGGAGCAAAATATTATAAATTGATTCTTATCCAAAGAATCTGTGGAGTAAAATCATATTTTTACACCTTCTTAGGAACACTCTGCTCCTGGAGTTTTGCTAGCCTGTTGTTTATGCTGAAATTATTTTGTTGCCAGGCAGAGCGCTTTCTAATTCTTCCAGGCTTTCTGTTTGTTTGTTAACCTTTTTAAGCAGCTTTAGAGGTTCTCTGTCAGCTGTGGGTTGTTTTTTTGTCATCTCTTTGTTGTTGCTTTATTTTCCCAATTGTTAATTATGCAGGGACATCTTGTATTGTTTCCCCCTCTTTTCGTGACCTGCCTTGGGAAGACCTGGGCACCCAAAGCAGAAATAGATAGAAAGACATGGAAAGAGTTGATGGGGGTGGGGGGCAGAGAGGAAGGTGGGTGAATAAGGAGCATTTAAGCCGTGTATTATAAATAGGAAAAAAATGTCAGAGAACCCTAATTCATTCCCACCTACTCACATTAAACAGCAGCTCCTCGCTTTATTTATTGCTCTATCGCCCCTCCTTTATCTCATTCGTAAGCTGAAAGGTCTGTTATCTTGTCTCCTACAAAAACCTCCTTGTGGGCAACAAAATCTTTATGCACAACATATTTATCTCTCTGTGTATGTGTGTGTATATATCTGCTCTGCCCTCCTGAGGGCCATTTAATATAATCAAGAGGCAAAGCTTCCTTTGGACTGTACTATTCTGGGCTGCAAGTGTGCTGTTATGTTTGGGGTGGGGGGTCCATTTTTAAATAATCCCTCATGGGCGGGAAGAATCCTCCCTAGCAGATCACGGAGAAGCTAAATCTAGCCGTTCTTGTTTTGCACATATGCAGAGACTTTTGTTTTTATTTTTTTGAAGGGAGGAACGGATTGGACCACTTGATGCTTTCTGAATTTACACCCTGAACCTGAGCAATCGAATGCTCAGTCTCTACATGACTAAATCCCTATATTTAGGCATGGAGTTCTTCAACCTCAGTTACCTGCTTAAGTGGGAGCAAATATAGAAATTTCACGGGGTTGTGGGAGGACAAATTAAATATTGCGGAAAGTGATTTGTGCGTTAAAAGTGCTGTGTAAAACTTTAATCAACGAGGTGCCGAAAGTTGTGCTGGTTGCCTTGGGGGAGAGCCAGGGGGGAGGAACAGCATAATCATTTTTGGGTGGTTTTTTGGGGGGGGATGGATGCTCAGTGGGCACAAACCCAGCTTATCCCCCTCTGTCTCCCACCTTTTTCAGAAGACAGGCTGAGCAGAAGGGTTGTGTTAGGACAGTCGTATTTTCATCAGAGAACTGTTGGAGGGTATGTGACAGAGCTATTTCAGTGGCACTTCTCCATTCATGGAATGGCCTGCCTGACAATGTGCTTCTGTCTCCTCTCTATTGACTTTCAGTAGAAACCTAAAAACATTGTTTACCCAGGTATTCGGTGGCCAAAAGACCCTGTTCCTGGCAAGTAGAGAACACTGACTGATATAATGTTTTAGCTGTCTTTAGAATGTTTTTAACACGTTTTTATTTTTATTTATTTTTATAATTATTATTGATGTTTTGGCTGCCCTGGGTTCTTTCAGGCAGTATAAATTGAGTAAAGAAATAGTAATAAATGTATGTCTTACAGCAGGCATAGGAAAACTTGGCCCTCCAGATGCTTTGGGACTACAACTCCCATCATCCCTAGCTAAGAGGATCAGTGGTAAGGGATGATGGGAGTTGTAGTCCCAAAACATCTGGAGGGCCGAGATTGTCTATGCCTGTCTTACAGGCTGCCCTGAGGCACGAAACTAGCCAGCTGCCTCAGGTGTGGCAAAGGATGCTATCCCATCACCAGTCCTGAATAAGATTTGACTTATGTACATAGAATGGGGAAGGAAGCCATGTTGCCCTTTGCATCAAGCGGCAAAATGTCCTGGGTCTGGCCCCGAGTCTGGACTATTTTCTTCCTATGGACGACATTCTGGCAGAGCTCTTGTGCATTTCAACACCTGTATAACCAGCAAAGAGTTAAGTGTGAACAGGCTTTTCTCGCCGCGGCCTTTCCCTGTCAGTCGAAGCTTCGCTTGTTGAATGTTTTGTTCGTCCCACAGCTGCCAAAGTCGCAGGAGCCCTGCCAGAAGAGAAGCTGGCAACCTTGCATGCCCACCTGCTATTTCTTCAGTGTCGTCCTGGTGCCCTGCAATGAACCCAGCAAACCTATAGTCTTCGTCCATCTTCACAGCCTTGGCTTGGATGTCTCCTGGGGAGCCTTCTTGCTAGGTTTTCTAACAGCACTTTAAACTGTAGCTTGTTTGTTTGTTTGTTTTTTACAAAAAGGGATGAAATGCTGTAATTTAAAGCCCTTTAAGGCTGGCGTATCAATTTACATCACAATGAAAGCTGCCTAGGTCAAGAAAACAAACAATCGAGCTTTTCCCACTAGGACAACCCTGCTGGGAAGGAACACAAAGGCAGTGATATGATTAATACAGCAACAGCAGACCTGATTCTGCCTCCACCACCACCCCATATTAATCTTTTTACTGGCTCCGCTGGGGTTATCCGTTTATAAGCCAGCCAACCCGCCTGTAGCTGCACCATCTAACTAAGGCTACATTCACACCATACGTTAGAGCACTTTAAACAGGCATGGCTTCCCCCAAAGAATTCTGGGATCTGTAGTTTGTTAAAGGTGCTGAGACTTGTTAGGAGACCTCGGAGAGCTACAGGGAACTCTGGAAATTGTGACTCTATGAGCAGAACCAGGATCTCCTAGCAGCTCTCAGCAAACCACAGATCCCAGAATTCTTTGGGGGAAGCCATTTTGGAAAGGATGAACAAGGAAGTCACGCCTTTTCAATGTGAACTGAAATTAATTTCTCCTAGGCACAAGGTGGACACGCACAGGCCAGGTTCTGTCTGCGCCGTGGAGATGGGTAGCTGCTGGTTCGGTTGGTGAGCTGTGCCCTTCACTGCCAAATGCAGGGGTCACGGATACCACCAGGCGGCATAGGGCGAAGCTGAGCAGTGGGCAGCTATGCATCCATAAGACAGCACTGACAGAACTGCCTCCTTCCTTGGCGGCTGCTTCACATCTCCCTCAGGCAAGGACGTGCTTCTCCAACTCTCCCCCTCGTTGCTGCTCAGTGGCGGCGGCGGCTGAGGACGCCTCGGGGCCTAAGCCTCACCATTTGTGTTGGCAGCTCTAAAGAGAGAAACAGTCCCCAGATTGCAAATTTGGATGCCTGTACTCCAGATTCGTTGGGTCGCCATCATTCGTATCCGGCTCTCAACTCCGATGCCTTTTTAACAGGAGCCTGAAAAGGACTGCTTCCTTTTCTCCAGACCATGCCCACTGCCAAAATCAGCAGAGGGCATCCTCTTGGTTGTTCTACCTTCCTCAGAAGTTTGTAGGCGGTGGATGAGAAGGCATTCTTTGTGGCAGCCCCTAAGTTGTGGAACTCAGAGGTGCATTTGGCTTCCTACAGTTTGGGGGGAATGCGGAAGACGCACCGCTTTCGACCCAGGGTTTTTGACGCCTGAGGTGTGTGTTTTCATCCTGTTCCTGTGACTGTCATCTGATTTAACTGTTTTTAATTCTGAATTTTAAATGGTTGTAACCTGCCCCGGAACCTGCTGGTGATGGACGGGTAATAAATTTAATGGTAATAATAAACAGAAATATTAATTAGGTAAGCTTTCCCCAACCAGCATGGTGCTAAGGTTTCTTTGAAAACAACAACAACAACAACAACAACAGAATAATGCAATCAAGGCCAATCATGCCCACAAGTACAAATGTGGGGTACTACAAAGGATGGTATGGGTCCAGGACAGGTAAAACTCACTGTCTAAACCGTAAATTGTTTGGTGAGTCTTTCCAATCCACATATGCTGATATAGCTAGCTAAAGGGTACCAAGTTATAGAAAATACATAATTTTTTGTATGCCCTAACGCCACTGTACCAACAATTCATTGAAAGTCTTTCTAGGACCTTTATTATGGCTTATGTTCTCCAATAAGTTTAATAATTCCAGTGCTGGTGGCATAGTAACTGACCAGTTACCACATTATTTCATCAAATACAATTACCTAGAATACTTGTACTATTGGGCACTGGTACCTCATGTGAAGGTAGGTGCCAATTTCCCTACCCAGTCTCCAACATGGAGATTCTAGATCACATTTGATAGGAGTAAGGTATTCTTTCTTCAATATTCTCAAAGAATAATCTATGCTGAGCTAGAACATTGTGGCCTTTTCATTCCTGTGGCAGCCCATTTTTCATCAGTGTTTCCACATTATTTTGGTGCGTTGCTAACAAACCCAAACATTATACAAGTGCAAACTTGTATGTTTTAGAAACCATTTTTTTTTGCAGAGGGTGTCATTGACAGCATTTAGCGTGTGTCTCAAAAGCAGCAAAATTTTGGGTCACTTGTGCAACACAGTGCAAATAATTTAAAGTCACACTTGGTGCACGTACACTTATTTAATTGCCCCAAAGTGGGAGCTTGCTTGCCAATCCTTATATTTTAAACGGGGATGATAACCACTGAGCCTCTTGGGCTTGCTGATCAGAAGGTCAGCAGTTCGAATCAGCGTGATGGGCTGAGCTTCCATTGCTCTGTGCCAGCTTCTGCCAACCTAGCAGTTCGAAAGCACACCAGTGCGAGTAGATAAACAGGTACTGCTGCGGCAGGAAGGTAAACGCGTTTCCATGTGCTCTGGCACTCGTCACGGTGTCTCTTTGTGCCAGAAGTGGCTTAGTCATGCTGGCCACATGACCCAGAAAGCCCCCTCAGCCTGAAACGCGATGAGTGTCACACCCCATAGTTGCTTTTGACTGGACTTAACTGTCCAGGGGCTCTACCTTTTACCTTTTTTAAAATAAGCAAGCAGTAGCAATGGAGATAGTGGACCCAGGTGGCGCTGTGCGTTAAACTACAGAGTCTAGGGCTTGCTGATCAGAAGGTCGGCGGTTCGAATCCCTGCAACGGGGTGAGCTCCCGTTGCTCGGTCCCAGCTCCTGCCCACCTAGCAGTTCGAAAGCACGTCAAAGTGCAAGTAGATAAATAGGGACTGCTCTGGTGGGAAGGTAAACGGCGTTTCTGCGCGCTGCTCTGGTTCGCCAGAAGCAGCTTTGTCATGTTGGCCACATGACCTCCAAGCTGTCTGCGGACAAACGCCGGCTCCCTCGGCCTATAGAGCGAGATGAGCGCCGCAACCCCACGACTAGACCTGATGGTCAGGGGCCCCTTTACCTTTACCTAGCAATGGAGATGGAGGTGGTGATGGTTTTTTAAATCAGGACCTCCCCTGTATAAAGGGAAGAAGCATGTTTTGCCAAATATTAAGACATTTAATAGAGAAGGGGGACTCGGGGAAACCTCTTGCACCTATTCCTCATGTCCAGCTGTCCAACACCACTGCAGGGAGCCAGCTACTGCTGCCACCACCTTGTGAGACTCTGGCCTATTTTCCCCAGACCAGGAAGTAAGAATTTGGTGCTGTCCAATTATCAAGTAGATCCTGGGATCCCAGAAAGATGCACCACCGGCCAATCCCTTGCAATTTACCCAGAGTGCAAAGGCAGCCCATGCTCCCAGTCTCTCTGAGACATGATAGAGTAACATACTGATCTCCAAATAGTCCTAAATTCGCAGTGGCATGGATAACCAAGTGGTCTTGAGATTCCACGACGAATGCTAAGATGCTGAGGTCAGCAAGCACCCACACTTCAGTGGTCCAATGATGAAACTTGATTAAGAACAAAAGAATTTACTCTGATCCTAGCCGCAGAATGAGCATTGCAGCCCTTATGAAGGAATCGCCCATGTTTATTTTGGTCATTAGTGTTTTCAGGAAATCGCAGCTGGTCTTGTCAAAACCTTTACAGGAGTCTAAAGAAAGAATAGCTGGGAGTTTTGTGATTGCGTGTTAAAGTGCATTTAAGGAGCCTTTGAATAACTGTGAGGTATTTGCCACCCTCGCATAAAGTCTACTTGGTCCAGTAGAATATGTTTTGTAATTGAATCAACTAATTCTAGTGTGGACAACTGGAGCTTACAAAGAGGGCAAGGAGCGAGGGTGGAGGAGATTGTCCCGGTGAGGGAATGACGATGGGAGTGTTGAATTGGCCGCCACATTGGCTGCTACTGGATGGACTGATACGATTCTGCAATTTTGCATTCTTCCTTGGTTTGGGTAGTAACACAATCTTGGAATAGAACCATGAAGAAGGTATAGAACCTTGTTACATGAGGTCAGTAAATAAGTTGGCAAGATGAGGAGGGGCTGGTCCCCCTCCCCCAAATTTCTTTTATGAAAGTTAGATCTAAAGCCATCAATGCCTGTGGATTTATGATTCTTTAATTTCTTGGTGGCTTCAATCACTTCTTTGCTTGAGATATTTTGGTTTAGATATACTTTATGCTTTTCAGCCAGTGGTGGAATACCAGTTGTTTGTGGTAAAATATCTTTATAGCTCCACCATTTGTTCTTTGGGTGAACAAAGAGTTGTATGTACAGTACTGTATAGAAGTCTGCAAAAATGTTGCTCATTTCGCTACGGTCAAAGCAAAGCTTCCTCTTCTAGTTCTGTACAGAACCAATTTTTCTACTATTTCGTTTGTTTTTATTTAAAAAACACACAATTTTTATTGGTTATTAAAAAAAATACTAATATACAATAACCATTCAGCAGTTATCCAGCAGTACAGCTAATTGTATTTGTTTTATCCATTGTCTCTAGATATAAACATTCAACATTCAAACATATTACCGGTACTTAATGTAACCTCTCTACTGAGAATATTGAGTGGTTGGCATGAGAAGATCTTGGTTTCTTTTCAATTTGGTTTGCAAGTCATTTAGAAGTTCATATTTCGAATTAACATACATTAGTTGTGTGGGAATTTTTGCAGCCTTAATTCTGCCTGTTTTTAAAAAGAAGTGTTCTTTTTCATGTTTAAGTTCCAGTTCTCCAGTTTCCTTCGCCAGACATTCTTGTTCTGCTTCTGTGGATTATTTTGATGGCTGAGGTTCCACTAATACAGACTCCTCTGATGGCCAATTTTATGGCATCCCAAGTGGTCGCAGATGAAAGGTTGCAGCAGGAGTTCACTACAAAATACCCTGTGATTGATGAATCCAGTCTTCCCACCACCAACTGATTTTGCAGGAGTAGTGAAAGAAGCTCCAGAACAGCAGGCAAACAGAGCAGGGCTAGTGTTTGACAGTAACCCATACAGAGATGCAATCTGACACTTTCAGGCAGACAGTTTCTGCCTAATTTTTAAACTCATCCAGCGGATGATAGGATGTAAGCTGTTCATGTGTATACATTTTAGCTTTAGGGGTAAAAAAACAACAACAACCAGGTGCAATTTCACACATTAGGATGAAGTCTTTCAAAGTTCCTCTAGTGTTTGCTGAGCATTCCCATTTGTTTGGATCAGTCTTCCCTTTTTATTGTGCTGTAAATGCTTCGCTGGATTCAAATCACCTCCAGGAAGCAGCTCCCCTGGAATGTTTCCAATGCTTTAAAAGTTTTATCCAAGAAGGGGAGCTGGGACAACGCTGTGTCTTTACCGCCTTTATAGCCCGCGGTGAAAATATAACATCCCTCCGTATCTTCAAGTTATGCAAAAGGAGAAAAGTTAAATTAACAAATAGTATTGCTACCCTTTATGCTTTGAATGTAGGGACCCAGGTGGCGCTGTGGTTAAACCACAGAGCCTAGAGCTTGCTGATCAGAAGGTCGGCGGTTCGAATCCCTGTGACGGGGTGAGCTCCCGTTGCTTGGTCCCAGCTCCTGCCAACCTAGCAGTTCGAAAGCACGTCAAAATGCAAGTAGATAAATAGGAACCGCTACAGCGGGAAGGTAAACGGTGTTTCCATGTGCTGCTCTGGTTCGCCAGAAGCGGCTTTGTCATGCTGGCCACATGACCTGGAAGCTATACGCCGGCTCTCTCGGCCAATAATGCGAGATGAGCGCGCAACCCCAGAGTCGGTCACGACTGGACCTAATGGTCAGGGGTCCCTTTACCTTTTACCTTTATGCTTTGAATGTACCTGGTGAAATATATTGGAGGGGAAATCTCTTACGTTTCAGTAAACATTCCTTAGGTTTTTTTAACATGTGCCTTCTGATGCCTACCGTAATTCCCCACCCACCCCTGCTCCTGAAGTCTTCTTCCATGTCTGATTCTTCATCATGGGATCAGCGTTGTTGAAGGAGAGGGGATGAGGAGTCCAAGTTAAGTAAATATAATAAGTTCCTCATCTCCGTATGAGTGGATTGCCCAATGCATGACACTATCTGTAGTGGTGATCACCCCACCTATATCTCATGCCTGCCTTTTGCATTTTTTCTGTGTAGAGGTGGAATTCATCAATGTGCCTTTACGTATCGGGACTTAAGTTGTAAAGAAATAACAGCAGTTCGTCTTGCCGTGTAACTTTTTCCAGGCTGTATACTCGCTTGCAAATGGAGATTTCTTGTAGTTGCAAGACTCCTGAAGCGGATCACTAGGTCTTTAGGCCAACGGTTCTTTTGGACCAATTCTAAACAACGCATCAGTGTTGAATTCTGTGATTCATTCTGAACATAGCACTTTAACCAGCCATTTTTGCCATGAAGGGTATTACAGCTTCACGCCCAGAACCCTTGACTAATCTGCTCACTTTTAGGTTCAAGCAGTGGCGGTCATTTTCTACCTCCTCTGTAATTGCAAGCTGAGAGTATTATGCCCCAGCAATTTCAGTTTTCCCACCTGTTTGACAGCTAGATTCACAGCTTCAATGGCTGTCTGAACTACCTTGGTAAGGTTGCCTTTGACTATAGTAACTCGATCTTCCAGAGGTTTTAAAACATCTTTCCAACCAGTGGTTAGATTAGTTCAGAGTCTGTCAAGCTGAGCTGACATTTCTGACAGGAAGAAGCCTGTGACCACTTTGTCCTTCTTTGTCAGTTTCAGCTCCTTGGCCGCCATAGCGGGCCTTCCTCTTTGCTATCTGACAGGACTTTTGGCTCAAAATACTCTCTCAGGTTTCGCTCCGACTACTTGTTTCTTGTTGCATGTACTCCGTGTAAACATTTGTCCTGATTTCAGAGAAGTCCTCTTTTAGTGTGTGATGAGCTAAAGATTAAGTGCTGGGGAGCGGAGCTGGTGGATTGCGCCTCCCATTTTCTTTCAGTGACGTTAGCATAGCTTCCCCTGCATGAAGAAAACGTTGCGCACTGAATTTATGTGGGAATATTCGTTTCAATGGGCTTACTCTGAGTAGGACTTAGTTGGAGGCAACCCATAGTGTTGGCATCAGCGGCGTGCGGACAATGCACTAGGGAGACTAGGCTACCCCCCTAAATGTTCCCCTTGTTCCTCCTTCTCAAAGCCTTGGAAGCTTTTGCCTGGCTTAGGGAGGGAAGTGTGATGCTCCAATGGGTCCAAGAACCCTCCCACCTTACTGAAGTCCGCCCAGCTTTGGGAAGGAGGCAAGAGGGCTCCAGCATCCTGTCAGAGCCCTGTCACCTCCTTCCTAAAGCCCAGGAAGCTTCTGTCTAGCTTAGAGGGGGAGGTGTGATGCTCACATGTGTGACATCGGGATGCCACAATGCCATGCTCACGAAGTCGGTCCCCCACCATCACCTTTGCAAGCTGGCACTTCTGGCCCTAACCGTTCCCCAATGAAAAATTTCATCGCACGCCACTGAGTGGCATCATTCGTTGTCAAAACTCTTACCCTCAAGAAACGCTTCCTAGATAAGTTTTACCTAACTACCTAATAACAATAACAATAATTTATTTGTACCCCGCCCATCTGACTGGGTTTCCCCAGCCACTCTGGGCGGCTTCCAGGAGCCCCTGTGTGTCTGTCATGGTTGATGTTGCAGAGAATTTGATGTTTGATGTTGCAGAGAATTCTGGGAGCGTTCTCAGTTCCCATGAGGCAATGGGTGCCTCTCTTGGGTTGCCCCACAGGCACTGAAAGTGTCCTTTAGAGCAGGGGTACCCAACAAAATTTTCTCGAGGACCCCTCATCGAGCCACTATTCCTAATCCTAAAATTAAAAAGTGAGAGCCAAATTAAGAGTCTTTTTATAAGAGTCCAGGGAGGAGGGAGGGGAATGGAGAAGACAGGGTACCTGAAGCTGACGCGCGCAAAGCATCTTGGGGAAGTGAGCATTAGTAGAATGCGCACGCTGCCTCTTTGCAAAACAGTAGTGTTTGTAAAGCGCCACCTAACGGCATACAGCAGAACTACTGCCTCATCTAATTCTAGTTTTGCGCTAGACTCTGCTCATGCAGGAAGCGGCCAAAACAAAAATTCTGTTATCATACGAAATATATTTAATATATTTTTTATTCTAATAGCATCTTGCGGACCCCTCTGGCATAGCTCGCGGACCCCTGGGGGTCCCCGGACCACCTGTTGGGAACCACTGCTTTAGAGTAAGGGCAACACTCCCCTGTGTCTGCAGTTTTGCAAGAAGATACACCATGGCCAGCAAGCTGACTTCCGGGGAATTTATCCTGCTGTTAAATGAATTTCTTATTGAGGAACCCCAGAGTTCCTACACCATATTGTGAAAGCTATTGGGGGTTTGGGTCTTGTTTCGGTTTTTAGAGTAGGGACTGGACCTGAGATTCTGACCAGGGAGACAAGCGCAGGTTCCGTCTTTATGATCTGGCTAGCCGAGGAAGGTCCAGCCAGGGGTGTCAGAATTCAGAAACAGGGTGTTTCCTATTTGCCCCATAATAAATCTTATTGGGAGTCACCGCTTTTACACACTGAGTGAAGACTCTCCGTATTCCCTACTGCCAAGCAAGCGCCTGTGTGTATCGTGGGGTGGAGAAAAGAGTGTGTCTGTTGCCGTTTGAACTTTGATGCAAATATTTCTTTTCCAAATGTGCTGTGAATATGAACGACACTCATGCAAGTCAATGAGGAGGAACTTGTCATTAAATATTCTCTTAAGCAGCACCTGAGTGCAGAATCCAAGAATTCGGGTCTGCAGAGAAGGGTTGGCCAGAGGCAATATACAGAGGACAGGCTGGCATTCCTGTCCCTTTTAAATGTTGAGTTGGGAGTGAGCGACTCCCATCTGAGGCGGAGCTTTAGCTGTGGTGCAGGAATACTACTGGAAGCAATAAGCTTTAAAAGTTTAAATAAATAAAAATGGGGGTGGTGTTCATGAAATGTGGATTAAGCAGGGCAGGGAAATACCTTGGCCCTAACTGGGAGTGACTGGAAGTGGCCATATAACATCAGTCCTGAAGGACCTACATTGGCTCCCAGTACGTTTCCAAGCACAATTCAAAGTGTTGGTGCTGACCTTCGAAGCCCTAAATGACCTCGGCCCAGTATACCTGAAGGAGCGTCTCCACTCCCACTGTTCAGCCCGGACACTGAGATCCAGCTCCAAGGGCCTTCTGGCAGTTCCCTCCCTGCGAGAAGTAAGGTTACAGGGAACCAGGCAGAGGGCCTTTTTGGTGGTGGCATCCGCCTTGTGGAACGCCCTCCCGTCAGATGTCAATGAAAGAAACAACTACTGACTTTTAGAAGACATCTGAAGGCAGCCCTGTGTTGGGAAGTTTTTAAATATTTGATGTATTATCGTGTTTTTAATATTCTGTTGGGAGCCGCCCAGAGTGGCTGGGGAAACCCAGCCAGATGGGCGGGGGTATAAATGATCTATTATTATTATTATTATTATTATTATTATTATTATTATTATTATTAAAAACAGAACCTGCAGGTCATCCTGATGCAAAAAAGACAGCACCTATAATAGTTGTGTGGATGACTTAATTCAGCAGGTGTAGCTTGCATGACAAACTACACCTGTTGGAAAGTCCCCTTTCCACAACTACTATAGGGAACCTTTTACAGCCAGAGAGCCACAGTCCCTTCTGGCCAGCCACCAGGGGCTGCATGCCAGCGGCAGGCAGGGCAATGAATACGGATGTTACATTTGTACAGTCGGCTGATCTGCGCTCTATACCTAAGCAAAGATCCAGGAAAGACAGAGGCGCTAGCCTAAGTTTTGGGAACCTCCCTGCTCTGGAAGACTATGTTGAAAAGCGGAGAGTGGAGAATAAGAGGAAGGGGCGTAAAGGTCCTGTGCTGGATGCTGGAAGCATCTGGGTCACCGACTTAGGGAAAAACAGGCCAGTAGGGAAATGTGGGAAGGTTCGCTCGTGAGACGAGATCCTTTCACAGAACGCACAATTGATGTCAGCAGTGCAAGAATCAGCAGTGAAAAGACATATGGAGTTCTCTGGGGGATGCCTTGCAATGGGCCTGGGAGAAGGAGTGAGCTCATTGAGTGAAAAGCCACATTTTGCTGCCTTTATGTTTTGATTTTTTTATTAAGTATTTTGTGCTTTGTTTATTTTTATTATGTAGTTTGTGCTTTGTATACTGTAACTTTGTGTTGTGAAGCACCCTGAGACCTACAGGTATAGGTTGGTATACAAATGTTAATAATAATAATAATAATGGGCTGGTTTATACATACCTTGGGTTGCCTGACCACTGATCCTGCTAGCTAGGGATGATGGGAGTTGTAGTCCAATAACATCTGGGGACCCCAGGTTGAGAAAAGATATCTCTAAAGATTGGTGAGCCATAACTCCCATTATCCCTGACCATTGGCCATGCCTACTGGGGCTGATGGGAGTTGTAGTTCAGCAGCCTCTGGCCGGTCAAAGGTCCCCTCCATCATCTGCCGTTGGCCCTTAATTATTAGCGTGTGGGAAATGGCTTCCTGTTGCTACTCAGGGAGGGAAACTTCTGTTTATTATTCCAGAGGGCTGTGTAGCCACGTCAGTCTGTTACATCCAACGTGAAAGACAGCCCTTTTCTGTAGCAAATCTGTTAGTGTTTTTCGGATCTCTGCCTGTTTTCTTTCTTAATTTGAAGTAAGTCCCTTGGCATTGTCCACAGAAGAGGGCCTGGTGATGTAAATTAGGCATGTTTAGGGCAGAAGGATCAGGCCAACGGCTCAACTTAGTCTGCCAGCCTATTCTTAAAGTAGATGCTTGTGGTAACCCTCAAGCAGGGCCCGGGTTCAAGAGCACTCTGTGGTTTCCAGCAACTGGCATTCAGAAGCGTTGCTGCCTCCAACCAATGGCTTGTAGCCATCAATAGCTCCCTGAATTTGTCCAACCCCCTCGGGACCACAGAGTTCCCCCCTGCATTAGCAAAATAACCCCTCCTCCCTAGCTGCACCAATGTAGGGACCGTGCGTGACAAATGAGGAGAATTTATTGCACAACAAATTGCCCCTTTCCCCACCTCCCGTCCCGTCGCTGACTTTCATCCCTTAGAAAGTGTAAATATGCGGCGCACCAGATTGGGAAGAAAGCACCTTGTAGGAGAAGCGCTGCCATGCCCCCAGGCCACCTTTGGTTGGGCACGCACTTCCCTCCTTTGCTTGGAGGGGCAAGGAGGTGAGAGAGGGCAGCCAAGCTGCAGGTGGCTCTGCCTAGCAACCGCAACATCCTTTTTAGCAGCTTCCTGTTTCCTGGCAACGGTTGCCACGTGGTGCACGAGAGAGAGCCCTCGTTAGCCAAACTTGGCGGCGGCTGCGAGTACCCCCAAAGCGCTTCCTAGCAGCGTGATATGATATCTAGGGGTGTCCCTGCTGCCGGTTCCTGATCGTGTTAATGCAACCCATCTGCCCGCTTGCTGCCGTGCCCTTCTGGCGCCTTCGCACCCTTGGCTGCTGGGGTTCCACTTCCTCCACAGGTATGCCCTGAATGCCTGTCTTTCATTTTAAGAAGAAGAATAAATTAATCTCATTTAAAAAAGAAAAAGCCAAGGTGTTGTTGGACTACAACTCCCATCAGCCTCAGCCAGAATTGCCCCTGGTCAAGGGTGATGGGAGTTGTAGTGCAGCAGCACCCAGAGACACCATGCTTACTTCCCCTTTGCTCTAACCTAGACCTTTCGGTTTTGAAGAGGGAGTAGAAAGTGTATATGCAGCCTTTAAAAAAACACACCAAACCACCCAATAGCTCACTGAGAAATAATAAAATTAAACAACTTTAAACATATTTAAAGTTTATTTATAAATAATTATAAATTATAATTATGAATAAATTATAAATATTTATAAATAGACAATGCTACCATTCAGTGGATTTGTAACTGGCTGGCTGACCGAACCCAAAGGGTGCTCATCAATGGCTCCTCCTCATCCTGGAGAGTAGTGACTAGTGGGGTGCCACAGGGTTCTGTCTTGGGCCCAGTCTTATTCAACATCTTTATAAACGACTTGGATGATGGTCTTGAGGGCATCCTGAGCAAGTTTGCAGATGACACCAAATTGGGAGGGGTGGCTAATACCCCAGAGAACAGGATCACACTACAAAATGACCTTAACAGATTAGACAACTGGGCCAAAGCAAACCAGATGAATTTTAACAAGGAGAAATGTAAAGTACTACACTTGAGCAAAAAAAATGAAAGGCACAAATACAGGATGGGTGACACCTGGCTTGAGAGCAGTACATGTGAAAAGGATCTAGGAGTCTTGGTAGACCACAAACTTGACATGAGTCAACAGTGTGATGCAACAGCTTAAAAAGCCAATGCAATTCTGGGCTGCATCAATAGGAGTATAGCATCTAGATCAAGGGAAGTAATAGTACCACTGTATTCTGCTGTGGTCAGACCTCACCTGGAGTACTGTGTCCAGTTCTGGGCACCACAGTTCAAGAAGGATACTGACAAGCTGATACGGGTCCAGAGGAGGGTCACTAAAATGGTCAAAGGCCTGGAAAGGATTCCTTATGAGGAACGGCTTAGGGAGCTGGGCATGTTTAGCCTGGAGACGAGAAGGTTAAGGGGTGATATGATAGCCATGTTCAAATATATAAAAGGATGCCTTATAGAGGAGGAAGAAAGGTTGTTTTCTGCTGCTCCAGAGAAGCGGACACGGAGCAATGGATTCAAACTACAAGAAAGAAGATTCCGCCTAAACATTAGGAAGAACTTCCTGACAGTAAGAGCTGTTTGACAGTGGAATTTGCTGCCAAGGAGTGTGGTGGAGTCTCCTTCTTTGGAGGTCTTTAAGCAGAGGCTTGACAGCCATCTGTCAGGAATGCTTTGATGGTGTTTCCTGCTTGGCAGGGGGCTGGACTAGATGGCCTTTGTGGTCTCTTCCAACTCTATGATTCTATGATTCTATATTAGGCTACTTAAATTTACACTCCGGCTCTTCCGAGATGATCCCTATCTTCAACTATTTGAAGGGTCACAGAGATAATGGAGCAATTTTGTTTTCTGTTGGTTCGCAGGGTACAACCTAAAACCAGTGTGTTCAGATGATAAGAATGCAGATTTTAAAAACTAAAAATGAGGAAGAACTTCCTGGCAGAAAGTTCAGCAGTGAATAGGCTGCCTCAGAAGGTGGCAGGCTCTCCATCACTGAAGGTTCCAAAATAAAGGCTGGACAGGGCATCTCTTGAGGATGATCTCTGAGGTGCCCTTCCAGCTTCCCACATCCCTGCTAAGCCTCCTCACCCCTCTGGCTATGTGGGCTTGCCTTGGAAGCAGGCATTCTTCTCTCCAACCGGCTCCGGAATACCAATAAGTATGTAGGGCATTAAAAAAAACCCCAAAACAAAATTGAATGCAGAAAGACCCTGCAGCTGAAAGTGGTTCCTGGGGCTCAGCTCGGAGCCCTTTGCTAAAATTAATCCCTAATTAATTTGGAGTAAGGAAAAGATAGTATCTTCCCTTGCAGTGTACAAGGCCTAGCGTAATGCTCAGGCCTTCATTTGAGTTGCAGTTTGCCAGGGGCAAGATGACACTCTAGCTTTGAGCAACAGGTTCCCGGAAGGGCTGCCATTTCTTTGCTTCCCTCTTCCATTTCTGTTTGCTGTTAAACAAACAAACAAAACAAAACAAAACCCAAGCTCCAGCCCTGAGTTAAGGGATGAGGAAGGATGCAAACCATCTTGTCCTTTTTGCTTCAAGGAACATGCTGGCAAAGGAGCAGCACCCTGCAGAACTGAACCCTGCCTGTCAGCTGATGACACCCAGTAACGCCAGCTGATTGACAGGTGGCTGTACTTTGTGGGGGAAGTGGCATTGTGGACACCAAATTGGACACCCTGGCACACTGAGAATGACCTGTGTGTTGGAGGTTCCCGGCCCCTGAATGGCATCATTACAAAGTTTTAACTTAGGATATGATGCATAGACACCCAAATCCACCTTTGCTACTGGCCAGTTTTGCTTCAGAGCCTGCTACAGCTTGGAGGGGAGTTGAGAAGAGAGAATTCCATTGGATCCTGCTTTTTCAGCCCTTGGCACCACCGTGGCAGACCATCCAAGTGTCCCTCTTTTCCAGGGACAGTCCTGGATTTACAGAAGCCGTCCTGGCTTCTGATTTGACCTGTTTACCCTTAGGACATTTCTATTTTCATCGGAGAAATGTTGAAGGGTATGGAGTTATGCGACACCCCCGCCCCGAGCCAAGGAGATAAGTAACTGTACAACCTTTAGAAGACATCTAAAGGCAGCCCTGTATAGGGAAGTGTTTTGTTTTGTTTTAATGTTTAATGCTTGATTATATGTTTTTATTTATGTTGGAAGCGACCCAGAGTGGCTGGGGCAACCCAGTCAGATGGGCGGCATATAAATAATAAAAATTAAGATGGAATAGGACGTCCCTATTTTCATCTGAGGAATGTTGGAGGGTATGCAGCGACTGGGGAAGTGGCACCTGAGTCCTGTTGCGGTGAGGGATGTTCCCTCTTCTGCTAGCCAGGAAGACGGGCTCGGGCACTTCCATGTGAATGCAACGAGAGCTTTGTTTCCAGCAGCAATTGGCCAGTTGCCTTCGGGAAGCCCAGAAGGAGGCCTGAAGGCCAGAGCCCTCATTTCTGTTGTTTGCCCTCCAGCAACTGGTACTGAGAGAAACAGTGCCTCTGAGCACTGATCATGCATGCCTCTCATTTTAGAAATAATCTGCTGTTTCAGCTGGAGGTGCATTTTTCCCTCTCCTCCTGGCTCTTATCTACAGGAATCTTCCTCCTTGCCGTCAAAATGAGCTTGTGAAGCGCAGCACCCCTTTGCCAGCTACTGACCCTTCTCCCTGCCCTCCTTGCCCCAGCCCCCCACTTTTGGCACTCTCCCTGCCCCACCCTGGAAAAAAGGGGAGGGGGCGGCGGAGTCTGATGCGTCTCCCCTTCGGCGAACCTCAGCTGTGCCGTTTGCCCGGCCGAGGCTGAGCGAAAATAAATATTAATGCTCAAGGTGAACGCAGTGCGAGGACGTCGGATGGGGAGTGTTGCTGACTCAGCTCATAGCAGGACCAGCGTCAAGTGCAAGGGGGGAGGAGGATGTTCTGGTCCCTCTGCAGCATCAGGCCTTGGGTGGATGCCCAGAGCTTGGGGAGCGTTGGACTTGGTGGCCATAAGGGGGCAGTGGGCTGCAGAGAGGAGGTTTGGCAGTCGGCGGGGTCTTGGAGGGGCCAAAATACTCCCCAAGTATCCCTCTTTTCCAAGGACAGTTCTGGGTTTACAGAAGCCATCTGTTTTTGATTTGATCCCGGAATGTCCCGCTTTCCCTTAAGACACCCCTATTTTCATTGGAGAAATGTTGGAGGGTATGGAATAGGGCGTCCCTATTTTCATCAGAGAGTTGTTGGAGGGGACATCTTTATTTTCATCTCCAAGTAGTTTTGGGAATCTCCCAAATGAAGCCGGTGAGAACTTCTGCCAGTGGTTGTAGACCAGCCTTCTCCAATCTGGTATCCTCTGGAGATGTAGTCTGAAACTTCCAGAGGGCACCAAGTTGGAGAAGGCTGGTGTAGACAGTTCCAAGCTGGATGGACCAATGGTCTGATGTGCTATATGCCAACTTCCTGGTTCCCTTGCTTCTGGAACCTCTTTTTAGTTGCCCTCCTGGTTCGTCTCCTGAGCTCTGCAAGAGCAGCTGGGAGAGTGGATTAGGGATGGCATGGTTTCAGCAGCTCAGTGTGAGACCTTCAGCAACATCCCCAGGCCCCAGGTAGCTGGTGGAGTTTGCTGCATGCTGGCACCATCTGCAGGTCCTTTGCCTTCACCTTTTTAAACGCACCAAGGCACAGACGTGCAGCCACCCTGATCCTCCACTGTACCTTTGGTTCACCCTTCTCCTTCCCCATTCTGGAGCAAAAGGAGTTTTGCTGGCTGCAGCAGGCAGTGGGCGGAAGAGGACAGGGGGTCAGCAGAGGAACAGGGCATGAGGCTCAGCACCAGGGTATTTTAGGGTCCTCCTTTTAACTGGGAGGATGTGCTTTTAGCTGGGAGGATGTGGTGCCTCTGGTCCCTCAAAGGCCCCTTCAACAGCAGGTGTTATGATGCTGCTGTTTTTGGCATCCGTGTGTCTCGGGAGACAGTGGAGTTCTCCTCTCGGGGTGAAGTCAAGCTGCTACATTAGCAGCACTGAAGTCACCACCCCGGGGTGCAAGCCTGGGTAGTGTGTATTGAGTTCCGGGGCTGCCTAGACAAAAAGACCCCCTCTTGGCCTTGCTGATATGGTCCAAAGGAAAGCAGAGCAAGACACTTGGTACCAGCTTGGCTGCAGGAGTTGCTGTAGGGAGGTCTACAAAGTGCCATCCAACCGCCTTAGGGATTCCGCTCCAGATTTGTGTAGAGCTTACTTAGACTTTTCTTCTCCTGAAGATATTTCGGCAAGGACCAGAGTTTTCTTTCTCCCAGATGGGCTACCTTCCCAGGTTGGCGAGCCCCCTCTGGCCAAGCTATACTGCAAGGGATCGTTATGGGTGTGTCCAGAAGGGGTCGCTGTGCCAAACTCGGTGTGCCCGCTCACGGGGTGTGTTTCTCCTGCCCCTCCTGCAGGTGGCAGCGCGGAGGCCACGGCCGAACTTTCTCCATGAGGAGGGGTAGAAGATGCCGGCTTTGCCCGTGCTGCTGCTGCTGCTGATTCTCGGCTTCGCCCACAAGAGCCTAGAGGTGCTGTCATCTCTGCGCATGGGTAAGTGGGGTCACCCATGGGGTGGGGTGGGGGGGCTGATCTACAGAGCTGGCTGCTGCTGTGGGTGACTGGGTCCTCGGGATGAGGCAACAGGGCTAGATGGGTGGTGCAGGGGGGACCGGGTCGGGTTGGTGCTGGGATGTTGATAGATGTTTGGAAAGGATATATTTGTTAGGTATTACCCTTCCTCGCGTTTGTGAGTTCAGCAGAGCACCATCCCTTTGCAGCTTAAAGGGGAAGCTTAGATAAACCAGCTTTAGCCTTTTGGTTTAAGTAACTCATGACGCTTTAAGCAAGTCTGGGTTTTCCTTGTCTTTCCCCCTTAAAACAATAATCAGTCTTGTAAAAGGTAAAAGTGGGACCCAGGGACCCAGGTGGCGCTGTGGTTAAACCACTGAGCCTAGGGGGTTGTTGAATGGTGGTGCAGTGTGGGGTCTTGAGGGAGAGGGTCTGGAGTTTATCTCAATCCCTCAGTGAGAGTGAGAGTTGGGGGTGCAGCAGCCTGAGTGAGGGTAGGGCTTTTGTCCATGGGACACACATTTATATGTTGGTCATGGGTTGTATCCCGCAGAATACAAAGTATGTAAGCATCTGACCAGCACAAGGATTTCTGCTTCTGCAATAGGGTCGCAGGTGGCGCTGTGGGTTAAACCACAGAGCCTAGGGCTTGCCGATCAGAAGGTCGGCGGTTCGAATCCCTGTGACGGGGTGAGCTCCCGTTGCTTGGTCCCAGCTCCTGCCAACCTAGCAGTTCGAAAGCACGCCAAAATGCAAGTAGATAAATAGGAACCGCTACAGCGGGAAGGTAAACGGCGTTTCCATGTGCTGCTCTGGTTTGCCAGAAGCGGCTTTGTCATGCTGGCCACATGACCTGGAAGCTATACGCCGGCTCCCTCGGCCAATAATGCGAGATGAGCGTGCAACCCCAGAGTCGGTCATGACTGGACCTAATGGTCAGGGGTCCCTTTACCTTTACCTAAAAGGTAAAAGTAATATTTACTCGCTCTTAATTCTTTTTTGAAGAGTAACAGATACAGCAGCTTTGTCCAGGCAGGCTTAAAATGGTAACCCAGCTACAAAGACATACTGTATTTTTTCGTGTATAACACTCCCCTGTATATAAGATGCCCCCTCTTTTTGGGGACTCCAAATTGAGAAAATGGGAGGAGATTGCCCAGAGTTGTTGAGCATTTTTTTTTGGGGGGGGGGGAGATTGCCCAGACTTGTTGAGCTATTTTTTTGAGGGGGGGGTTGCCAAAGTTCGCTCACCCGCAGGACCAGCACAGCCAATCGCCCGCCCAACTGCCGCAGCAGCCAATCGCCAGCGGACCTTGCAGCACCCACGAAAACACCGCTGACAATCTCCTGCTCGCGGCAGCCACCAATTGCCTGTCCTATCTCTCCACTATCTGTGTATAAGACGACCCGCAATTTTTTGCATATATATTTTATTATAAAATAACCCAGTCTTATATGGAAAAATACGGTAACTTTAGTTTAAGATGGAGCCTGAGCATTGGAGCTCAGACTCAGTTGATGTTCTCACATTTCTGTCTTGGTGATGAAGGTGGAAGAGTAAGAGCGATAGAGAAAAGAGGATGAGCCCAGGCAGGTAGGAGAAGTTATATGGCTACTGACGCCCCCTTTCAGGGCACAGTGGGAATGTCTCTCACAGAGGTCTCTCCAGCAAACTTACAGGAAAACTCTGTGAGCTCCAGCTCCTATCATGTGCCTTTCTAGCAAAACGTCACTTGTTGGTTTGAGTGCACTTTAAATATCCGACAGCCATTTGACAGCTCCATTCTCCATCCTTGCGTCCAGGTGGCTGCAGGGGGAATAAATCAGAACAGGGAAAATGTGGGGAATGGAAAGACATTTCGTGGGGTCACGTGAAAGCAGCTATTGATCCGGTTTGATTGCCTTTCTGCTCCGCTTTCCATTCAAATGAACCCCAAAGTGGCTTACAAGCAATAAACAGAAGCAGCACCGGCAGAACATTATATAGTTACAGCACAACTCAGAAAATATAATTAGCAGATAATCAATAAAAACAATTACACAACAAAACTGTAACAAGTACGCTAAAGACCATTACATTCAGAACCGCTGCCACTGCTACCACCCCCAGCTCAATCGTCTTTTGCTCTACACAATCCATTAAATCACAGAATCATAGAATTGTAGAGGTGGAAGGGACCTCAAGGGCCATCCAGTCCAACCCCTTGCAATGCAGGAATCCCAAGCAGACCATGCATAACAGATGGCCAACAGACCTCTGCTTTAGAATCTCCAAGGAAGGAGAGTTGACCACCTTCCAAGGGAGTCTGTACGACTGCTGAACAGCTCTTACCATCAGAAAGTTCTTCCATATATTTACTTGGAATCTCCTTCTTTGTAACCTGAATCCATTGGTTCAGTTCCTACCCTCTGGAGCAAGAGAAAACAAGCTTGCTCCACCTTCTATGTGACATCCCTTCATAAAATACACACCTAGCATACAAGAGGACAAAACACTCACAACAGAACCACACTGTAACAAGCACCCTGTCTCCGACGCACCAAGGGTGCAATAGGATTGATCAATGAGGTGAGCACCTCCTGCAGATACCATCTCATCAGGAGGTCCCTTCCATATGATACAGGAATTGGGCCTTTAGTGTGGTGGCTCCTACCCTTTGGAACTCCCTCCCACTACACGTCAGACGGGTGCCACCTCTATTTTCTTTTGGGCATTTATTGAAGTTATTCCTTTTTCAACAATCCTTTTCAGTAGGGATCACCATCCTGATTTGCTCATGTATTGGATTCGAAATTGTTTTTACATACGAAAGCATTGTTTGATTCCTCTATCACAATAGTTTTTGCGTATGAAGTTGTGCAAAGTTCTTTTTCCCAGTTGCTGATGATTCTTTTGCAAAATTGCTTGGAGATCTTTAAAGGGAAGCGATTCATCAATGGTCCCCCCAACCCTCCAGAGCAGAATTGGGGAAGGATGTGAGGGAAGGCAGTGTGTGTGGTAAAGGTAAAGGTAAAGGGACCCCTGACCATTAGGTCCAGTCATGACCGACTCTGGGGTTGCGGTGCTCATCTCGCGCTATTGGTCGAGGGAGCTGGCATACAGCTTCCAGGTCATGTGGCCAGCATGACAAAGCTGCTTCTGGCGAACCAGAGCAACACACGGAAACACTGTTTACATTCCCGCTGTAGTGGTACCTATTTATCTACTTGCACTTTGATGTGCTTTCGAACTGCTATGTTGGCAGGAGCTGGAACCGAGCAACGGGAGCTCACCCCGTTGCAGGGATTCGAACCGCCGACCTTCTGATCGGCAAGCCCTAGGCTCTGTGGTTTAACCCACAGCGCCACCTGCGACCCTATTGCAGAAGCAGAAATCCTTGTGCTGGTCAGATGCTTACATACTTTGTATTCTGCGGGATACAACCCATGACCAACATATAAATGTGTGTCCCATGGACAAAAGCCCTACCCTCACTCAGGCTGCTGCACCCCCAACTGTCACTCTCACTGAGGGATTGAGATAAACTCCAGACCCTCTCCCTCAAGACCCCACACTGCACCACCATTCAACAACAACCCCCCAAAAAACATAAAACAACAGAGGGATTGATATATCTATGCCCAACAAATTGGCAGCAAGACCCACCCTATCACTGTTCCCCAGCAGTTCTGCTCCAGTGAGAGTTGAAAGGGTAAAGGCCCCTTAGGGCAGGATTAGAGGGGCCAGGATCCATCCATGATAGACAAACCTCAGCTAGGGTTGCCGATTGTGTGGCTGCTGCATGCTGTACATTCAAGTCTTCTGAAGCTGGAAGGAAATGGTTGGATTTTTCGTCCTCTGCCAGAAAAGTGGCAAGGGGGCGTGATCTGACAAAGGAGCAGTGGGCTTTCCTACCTAAAGCTTTCCTACCTAAAGCACCCAGGGGACAGTCCTGCCTGCCATCTTCCTCCTCCTCACTCTGTGTTGCCCGTGCAGAACTAATCAGGGAGGAAGGTGGGGGACAAACCCAAAATCTGTTGTCTGTGCCAGATGTTGGCTGTGGCTCCGGCGGCTGTGGTCCTCTCTGCTTTCCACCCTCCCAAGTCCAGCAGGCACCATCTGCCGCTGCCTGAAGGGACGCAAAGGGCCATGGCTCAGTACGCCTTTCAAGCAGAAGGCCCCAGGTTCAATCCTGGGCATCTCCTGCTACGGCTGGAAGAGACTCTTGCCTGAAACGATGCCAAGCCACTGCCGGCCAGTGTAGACAGTCCTGAGCTAGATGGACCGAATGGTCTGGATTGGCACCAGGCAGCTTCCGATGTTCCTCTGAGCAGCAGCCCATGACCCTCTGCTTTCCCGCTGCTTGTCAGTTACAGCCCCTGGTTCCCTGGCATCAGCTGCCTTCTCCAACTCAAGCACATCTGGTGGGGCTGGTTTCTGTGTAGCAGCAGCCACTTCTACTGGCTTCAGGCACTCCTGAAGAGCATCATGTGCAGATGTTAGGAGGCAACAGTGCTTAAGTCTGCACCATCAAAGAGCCATGTGCTGCTTGCTTTTTGTTGTTGCTGCTGCTGCTGCTGCATGATAACCAGGTGGCTGTTATTTTCTGGTCAGCTGGCAACTCTACTATGGTGGAGGCAGGGCTGAGATGCCATGGGAAGGTTGGCACAGGATGCAGGTGGCATGGTCTGAAAGCTAAGCTGGTCTGGGTCTGGTCAGCGCATGAGTGGGTCAGCTGCCTCAAACTCCACAGAGGGAATAGAATCGCAGGATCGCAGAGCCACAAGGGACCCTGGGGGTCATCTAGCCCAACCCCCTGCAATGCAAGGAACCTCAGCTAAAAGCATCTATAACAAATGAAACAAATGGACAAATGAAGAATGGGCAGGACATGCGAGGACTCCGTGGCAGCTTTCCACCAAACCAATTTAATGGCGCCTCCAAATCTGCCACTGAAATGGTATCACTGGCAGTGTGCATGCTGGCAAACCCTCAGAGGGCCACATGCTCAGTGGGTAGAGTGTGAGACTCTTAGTCTCAGGGCAATAGGTCTGAGCCTCACATCGGGCAAAAGATTCCTTCTTTGCAGGGGGTTGGACTAGATGACCCTTGCGGTCCCTTCCAACTCCGCAATTCTACGATTCTATGATATAATTCTATGTCAGTGCCAGGTGGGGCCAGCAGTTAAAATAGGCAGAGCAAGGCATTAAATTGTAACCGTACAGTAAGTGAGCTTCTACATACACCAGCATGCATATTTCTATCCATCCAGACAAGCGAGATACACGATTAGAATTTAATGACGCATTCCAGCCAGGCAATAATAAAAAATAAAAATTCTGGGTGTGAAATAGGGCCAGTGTGTAGCCTGAACCTATTTTTGAGGGCCGAACAGAGAGTCCCATTTGGTCCCTATGACCCCCCTAACCCTGTGTTGCAGGAAACACATATCATGTCCATGCACTACTGTACAGTGGCTGAATTCAAAAATAGGGCAGGGCTTCTGCACCTTTAATAGTAGTGCAAACATCGAAAATTTCAGCAGGGCTAGCAGGCATGATACAACTAAAGGTACAGGAGCCCTGTGCCCTTTTGCATCTGGCTACCCTAAGTGCCTTAAAGGAGGCACTGTAGTAGCTACAGGTGCATCAGATGCTCTCAAAAAAGGTGTGAAGGTGCTTGCCCTTCCTTCTTCCCTTCCTTTGTAGTTGGAAGTGCACTGCCTGCACGCCCAGAGCTTCCACTTAGTTGTCACGGTTAATGGTCATTGGCAGAGCTCTCCCCCTTCATTACAGGAGTCCTGGCAAAACGTGTCATCTGCTGTCATTGCTCTCTGTGGAGCTAGTGATGTTAATTCTGGGGGAAAGGAATGTTCTGGGATAAGGAGTAGTTTCCTGGCACTCTGTGCTCCTTAGGAAGGCTTGAGTAGTTTAAAACAACTTTGCGGTTCTACCGTAGTTGGTGGGCTTTAGGCAACCATTACGCCAGAGATGTTGTTGGACTCCAAGGCCCATCAGCCCCTGCCGGTTTGGCCCATGACTAGGGCTGATGGGAGTTGGAGTTCAGCAACATCTGGAAGTCCACAAGAGTTCCATTCCTGGTCAAAGCCCAGTGGTTCTCAAACTTTTTCCTCTGTGCCACACTTTCAGAAGAAAAATTCGCTTGCGCCACACCAATTTTTTTTTATTGATAATAAATGGAGGACCAAAGATTGCATGGTGAGATTCAGGGAGGGCAGCTTTAAAAATCAGGTTTGAGCCAGGCATGCCTTTGACATTGTAGGGGCTGGTCCTTTGGGGCCACTGGAAAACTGCCCCACCAATCTCCTTCTGCACTCAGCAAGCCATTGCCTGCCATCTCACTTACAACATGCCCAGTTGCCTGTTCTTCCACTGTAGTTTCAGATTTGCCCTTGTAGAATTGAGCAGGGAGGGAAAATGGGGACAAACCCAGAATCAGATGACTCTGCCTGTCATTAGCTCTGGCTGGAATGTTACTTAGGGTTTTTTTTTGCTGTTGTTATTGACATTATTATCATTATTATTTGTATCCTTATTTTAGAACTTCTTATGATTTACGTGAAAATCGTTCAGTTTCATTGTGTACTTGTTTATTTTTTGTTTATGACTACTTTTGGTAGGCTTGTAATTATGCAATTTTTTAAAATTTAAATTTTTTAAATTTTTTTAAAAAAGCTGTCTTGAGCATGGCTTTAACTCTGGAAAGGCAGCCTACAAATAGCATTATTGACTGGTTGGGTGTTTGGTTGGTTGGGTGCACCTCCCCTTGGCCTCCCTGTTTTCAACCCTACCAGACCCAATGGGCACCAACCACCACTGTTCCTCACTTTATTGAGGATGAGATGAGAGATGGAAGCATTGGCAACAATGATGATGGCTGAAATCTTACCATCCCTCGAATCTCCCTGAACAGTAGTATCGGATCCTTGGTGCCATCCGGCATCCAGGCCAATAACGTCTCCTTGGAGTTGAGAAACTGACACCCTAAGCTCCTCCAATCCCATCAGGCCTGATGGGTGTGAAAGAGTGCCATTGGCCACCTACTTTTTACCCTCCTGGTCCCAATGGGCAGAAGCCCCCCCCCCCCGTTTAGGGACCCTTGGGTGCTCATGAGTGATGTTTGCAGAGGAGAGATTTTCCACCGTGAGCGGGCCGGGCCGCAATGACCGACTTCTTGCTTTTCTCCCCCCCCCCCCCGCCTTGCTGTCCCCCATGACCAGCTGCCATTTTGGACGACCAGACAGTGTGCGGCCGGGGGGAGCGACTGGCCTTAGCCTTAGCACGCGAGCACATCAACAGCATCATTGAGGTGCCTGCCAAAGCCCGAGTTGAGGTGGAGATCTTCGAACTGCAGCGGGACAGCCAGTACGAGACCACCGACACCAGTAGGTTGTGTGTGTGTGTGTGTGTGCCCGTGTGCATCACTGGAATCTTAGGCTCATGGGGGGCAGGGGAGGGGCTTACCTCACAAAGAATATTGTAGAGTTGGGAGAGGGTTCCAAAAATGGCAACTGAGATGATCAACAGGATGGAGAGACTCTCCCATAAGGAAAGTTTACAGCGTTTGGGACTTTTTAGGCAAGTAAGGCAAGTAAGATACAGTGGTACCTCGACTTACGAACGACTCAACATCCGAAAAAAAACCGTGGCGGTTTTAGATAGGGATTTTTCGACTTGCAAATTTTTAGATAGGGATGCTACGAAATTTTCCATTTCCAATGCATTCCTATGGAAAATCGTGTTTCCAATGGCGTTTTTTGACTTATGAATTTTTCGACTTACGGAGGTGCCTTCGGAATGGATTAAATTCGTAAGTCGAGGCACCACTGTAGAAGTTTGTCCAGTTATGTATGGCATGGGGTAAATCGATAGAGAAAAGTGTTTCTCCCTCCTTCATAACTCCCCCCTTCTGTGGTTTCCAGTATTCAGAAGCATTACTGCCTCCAATTGTGGATGAATAATAATAATATTATAATGATTTATTATTTATACGCTGCCCATCTGGCTGGGTTTCCCCAGCCACTCTAGGCGGCTCCCAACAGAATATTAAAAACCCGATAAAACATCAAACATTTAAAACTTCCTTAAACAGGGCTGCCTTCAGATGCCTTCTGAAAGTCAGATAGTTGTTTATTTCCTTGACATCTGATGGAAGGGCGTTCCACAGGGAGGGTGCCACTACCGAGAAGCCATCCAGGCCCGTCTTTCCTATTGGGGCTACTGGCGTGTTGTGCCAGGGCGCCGCCCCCTCAGGGGCGCCCCAGCGAGAGGGGGAGCTGCGCGGCTTTGCTGGCGGCCTCCCTTTTCCCTGCGCACCGGCCACCATGCTGCAGTGGACCTCCGGCAGCCGCAACGCAGCGCCCAGCCTGGGGGGGTGTCCTCGCCGCCGCCTCCCAACTTTCCGCAGCTCTTCCGAGGGCAGGTGCGTGGACTTCTGCGGAGCGTCTGTTCCCCTCCGCGAGTCTCTCTGGCCTCGCACGCGAGAAGTCCATTAGCCTCTCGCTCACGCTCTTCCCCCACCCTTGCCAGGTTGGCACGTGGCTCTGTGTGCGCGCGTGAGTGTGTGTGTGTAATCCTCTCGGAGTACTGTCCCCACCCGGCCGCAGCCCTGCCGACGCCGTCCTGGATGCTTCTCATTGCCAGCCCTGCCCAGCGTAGCCCCTCGCCTGCTTCCTGCCCCTTCTGCGCTCCCCGCTCTTCCAAAGAGGGACGAGCCCGTTGCTGGAATCAGACAAGCCGGGAGCGCAGCAGCAGCAGCAGTAGGAACTTTGGCTCCGGGAGGACTTGCTGTTCGCCCGTCTGTTTCTCGGAGGCCGGTGAGGAAGCTTCACGTTTTGAAGCATTAAAAAGCAGAGTCAAATCATAATATGACTTCTTCTTCTCCCCATAAACGTATCCCTCTTGCTCAGAAAGTGGCTAACTTTTTTTCTCCATCCTGACGCATATCCTAAAGTGGAGAGGCTATAGGTTTTTTTTTAAAAGGGTGGGGGCACTGCAGACGGCCCTGAAGCCATCAATAGCTTTCTGCTCCATGAACTTGTCTTTGAAAGCCATCTAAGTCAGTGACTGTCACTTCCTTCTCTGGGAGAAAGTTCTATAATTTAACTACGGTATGTGCTGTGTGAAGAAATACTCTCTTCAATCTGGCCCATTCATCTTCACTGGAGATCCAAGAGTTATGGCATTAGGAGAAAGGGAGAATAGCTTTTCCCAAGTCACATCCTCTACACCTCGGATCATTTTATAAACTTGCTCCATGTCATCTTTTCCTCCAAAGTAGAAAATCCCAGATGCTGCCCCATTTCACCATAGGGGAGGGTAGCTTTTGGTAAAAGATGAACTGCAGCCCAACGGAAACAGTGCTGTATGTAGGTTGTGAATACAGGGCAGTGGGGGGACAGGACGGGACGGACAGCACCTTCTTCCATTCCCTGACCAGGTGGTAAGAGCTGAAAACTTTGAAAGGTGATGCAGACGGTTTGTTCAGAGGTTTGGGGCAGCAGTTAGGTGGACAGAATTATAGCCAAGGCAACTTAATCATCCTCATGGCCAGCTGTGAGAGCCAGCGGGTGGGGATGTTTGTGTCCATGTTATAGGGTGATCAGGAGGATGTGAAAAGGCAATTTCCATGAGGTTAAGTGTGCAATGCCATGTGGCTTTGCTCAGGTGGTCTGGGTACAGGTGTGAGAACAAGTTGCAGAATACAATAATAATAAATCTGTATAACCTCTTTCTCCTGTTCCCTTTGCCCCCGCACCACAGTGTGTCAGATCCTGCCCAAAGGCGTAGTTTCTGTCCTGGGCCCAGCCTCCAGTCCGGCCTCTGCTTCCATTGTTAGCCACATCTGCGGGGAAAAAGAGGTAATGGCACCTCCACCATCTTCAACACTATTCTAATTTTCTGAGATTGTGAATTTCGGTTTTTTCCTCAGCTAATCATCACAATTACAACAAATAAAGGCTTGACATATCTCGCTTTGCATGTCATGAGTCTATCTCCTATACTGGTTTCACCTTTTAAGTTGAATTACTGAAATAAATGAACTTTTCGATGATATTCTAATTTTCCGAGTTTCACCTGTATAATGACATTATTATTACTGTTAAAATCATTACCTGCCCTTCACCAACGGATCCCAAGGCAGGTTACAGCAAATTAATTAATTCAAATTAATTCAACCGTTCTGAATTAATGGTTGCCTAGGAAAGCCTGTTTAAAACTTTAGGAGCTGCTGGGGTTTCTTATTACAGACCCCATCCTTCTCTTCATCTCTGTCCTAACTCCTACTTGAAGCTCCGGCTGCTTTTAAAAATTTTCTCAACCTCTTTCTGCAGTCAGTGACAGAAAGGGGAGGGAATCTGGTTCGGTAGCCCACCCAGTATATAATAGACTTCCCAAAAGGCTTTGATTGCTTTAAGCAGTCTATGGAACTGTAATTAATTTGCTGCATGTAACACTTGTCACAAGAGTTTTCTGTTCTGCAGAACCTGGTCTAAACGAAGACAGCCTGTGTGCCGACTTCTCGGCTGCAGAGGAGGACATGGGGATGCTTATGTTAGCACTGTAAACAAGCAGCTTCTTTCTCTGCTCTAGATCCCCCACGTGAAGGTGGGTCCCGAGGAGACCCCCAAGCTGCAGTACTTGCGCTTCGCCTCCGTCAGCCTCTACCCCAGCAACGAGGACGTCAGCCTGGCCGTATCCCGTATTCTCAAGTCCTTCAACTACCCCTCAGCTAGCCTCATCTGCGCCAAGGCTGAGTGTGAGAAAATGTGGCCGAGCTCTTTGGCGGGGAACGGAGAGGGAAGAGTGGGAGGGGGCAAATGCCGTGCTTGTGAGGCGGGGCCAGAGGGTAGCCAATCAGATTTCACAGAGGTGTGAGCCATAGGGATGGAAGCGGTTTTCAAACATCACACCTCTGGCTTTTTTTTTTGGAACTTTTAAAAATTAAGTGTTTTTAAATTAAAATACTTGTTTAGCGCCATGCCTAGTTTGGCCCCAGTGACGAGATGTGAAGAAAATGGAGCTCCTTCACTTCCTTAAAAGCTGAATGCTGGCAGACTTGGTCAGGGACCCCACTCCATAGTGTTGGCACCACCACAGAGAAGACCCTGCTTTGACTACCTGAAGCCCTAGCCTCATTCAAAATTAGTATGCAAAGCAGGGCTTCCTATACTATTGTTCTGGGCACAAGAATATATATATAAAAGCAGAGGTGTTCAAATGCCTTTATGTCCTGATCGGATGGTTCCTGGGCCAAGTCCTAAGCTCTGAAGCCAGGCAGGTTGGGTTGGGCTCTGGCTTGGGTGAAATGCTGGCGCAACCCCTTGTTCCTTTTGCATCCACCAGGCCTGCTGCGATTGGAGGAGCTCGTGCGTCAGTTTCTCATCTCCAAGGAGACGCTGTCCATCCGGATGCTCGATGACACCAACGACCCGACGCCGCTGCTCAAGGAGATCCGGGACGACAAAATCTCCACCATCATCATCGACGCCAATGCTTCCATCTCTTATCTCATCCTTAAGAAGGTGAGGAGAGGCAGTGGCAGGCAAGGGTTTTAGGGTGCCCTGTGAGAGGTGAACATTTGATGACCCTCCTCAGCCCTCATGCTCCCTTCCCAAAGGTGGGTAAGGAAGCGCCTCGTTTTGGAATAATAATAATAATAAATAATTTTATTATTTATACCCCATCCATCTGGCTGGGTTACCCCAGGGTGTGAGACACTGGCAGGGTCCTAGAGCCCTCCCACCTCCTTCCCAAAGCTGGGAAAGTGCTAACTAGGCTTTGGGAAGGAGGAAGGGGGACTCTAGGACCCTACTGGAGCCTCACACCTCCTTCCCAAAGCCCAGAGCCTTGTTTACAGGGCTTTGAGTTGGCGCTCCCTCTGCTCAGCACATGTGTGCCCTGCTTGCAGAGCCCTAAATCCGCCCTTTGGGAACGGGTGGGGCTCTGCTGTGGGCAGAGGTGGATGATGCCCCCTAGGACTGGCAAGGTGGAAAGCAGGGGGGCCAAGGGAAGGCGGAGCCAAGGACAGTAGTTTTTTCTGTTTCTTCTCCTCCTCCTCCTCCTCCTCCCTGTTGAGTTCTACAAGAGGCAAAACCAAGATGAAGGAGGATGGATATGGCAGCCAGTGTCACCCCTTGGCAAGAAGGCAAGCAGGTGGGGGGGGCTGGCTGAGGTCCATGGGGCAGGGCCCCTGCCTCCAGCGACTGTGGGGAAGCTTGTGCCATTTTCAGTCTTAACTTGGTCATGATGTGCAGAGCAGAGGCGCCATGTTCCAAAAAGCATTGAGGGGGCCTGGCACTATTCCATGGCTGGCCCCTGTTCAACCTCACAAATGGGGGGGGGGCTGCCCACCTTAAAAATACGATAGAGGGGGCCCAAAGAGCCTTGGTCCCCTGACATAGAGAGACCTTTAACTGTGTCTGGCCATTCTTCCTACGACTGCCATTTCCTTGGAATTTCAAAGGTGGAATTGACGCCTGGGGGGAATTTCTGAAGGGCGGCGCTTTGTCCTGGATCTTAGAGAAGTCAATCGGAAAATTGTGTTGTTTTGGCGTTTTTGTAAAATAAAATAAAGAAGCTCAGCAACTTTGGGGTCTTCCTAAGAAAACTTTTGGGGTGCCCTGGTTTTTACTATTTGAAATATGACAACCCTTATTCTGCCATGGGGGCTGGGGTGGGGGCTTTTGGTCCTTGTGCTGCCAGGCCTAGAAACTTGATTCTGTCCTGGGGAAGAAAGCGCCACACTGATTGCAGTTAGCGGTGTGGGCTCTCTGATTCGGGCAGCTGCCACGAAACCGGAAGGCAGCGGCAGATCTCCACTCAGCATCCCACGGATCGCCTTGGCTTCTGTTGCGTTTTTGCGAGCGTTGCCTCCGAGTAGCTCAAGGGCTTTTGCAGATACTTGAAAAGAATCCTCGAAACGCCCCTGTCCCGATCAGCGCTCCCCTTTTCCCCACCCCGCTTTGAAGAGCTGCTCGTGGGAAAACGGTTGCTGTGGGCAAAAGCCTGCCGCATACGGGAGCCCCTTGAGGTAAGACGAAGGCCCTGCAGCAGGATGGCTTTTTGCCTCAACGTGTGGACGGTGGCGGTGGAAACGATCAAGTTTTTTAAAAAATTCTTTTAAAGCGGTTTGCAAAAGCCCGTGAGGGTTTGTGAAAACGCTTGCAAAAAATAAAATAGAGGCCTGTGGTTTGTGAGGTGAACCGGGGGATGGGCCGGTGGGATGTTCAGCCATCTTAGTTAGGATTTAAGCAACTCCAGGTTTTGAAATAAGAATGCAAGGCAGCCACAGCCAAATTAAAACGGCAGAAGTGAAAACACAACTACTGCTGGGATCATATAAACTCCAGTTACATTGACAGGGAGTATAGTGTTTAACGTCAGGAAGGTTTAAACACAACAGAGCCCATTTCTTGTAGGGAAAAGGTGCAGCACGGCAAGCGCAGGGAATGTTTGGCTCTTCAGAGGTTGCTGGACTACAACTCCCACCATCCCTGGCCACCAGCCATGCTTGCTGGGGTTGATGGGAGTTGTAGTTCAGCATTGGAGAAAGGGAGTAGTTCTTTTAGTTGGAAGATTCAGGATTGATAAAAGGAAGCGCTTGTTCTATCAGAGCATAGTTAAACTACAGAATGTTCTCCCAGAGGAGTCAGGCCTGTCCGCCCACCTGGGTGTCTTTAAGTGGAATTTGCTGCCAAGGAGTGTGGTGGAGTCTCCTTCTTTGGAGGTCTTTAAGCAGAGGCTTGACAGCCATCTGTCAGGAATGCTTTGATGGTGTTTCCTGCTTGGCAGGGGGTTGGACTGGATGGCCCTTGTGGTCTCTTCCAACTCTATGATTCTATGATTCTATGAAAAGGGGGTCGAAGTGAGATTTTGCTATAAACGAGATTTTGCTACAAAACAAGATTCCGCTATATAGCATGACGAAACAAGATTTCACTACATAGCATGACAAATGTTTGTGATTTTATTAGGACCCATAAGAACTGCTTAGAGGTTTTGACCAAAAAAAGAAGCAGTACTGTATACAAATTAAAAAACAACAACAGATTTTTAAAAATATGATGCACATGCATTTTAAGAGGACATTTTCCTTTTAAAAACTAATGTATATTTTGAACTGATTTTATGTATACTTGAGTTTTTTGGATTTTTTTAGGCAACTTGTTTTTGACTCCTATTGAAAAATCTCAGTGTCTATTTTATGGTTTGTGTAAACCAGTTCACATTCTCTAATAATTACATTTAAAAAGGGGTGTGTGTTTTTTAGAAAAATTCATGGGAGATAAGGCTCTGAGTAGTTACTAGCCATGATGGTGAATATTGAGGGTTTGCTATTGGTGGGGTTTGCTCACAGACCTGAGAGTCCTTCCTAGAAACTGATTCTTCTTCTTCTTCTCCTTTTCCAGGCTTCAGAGCTGGGGATGACAACTGCGTTCTACAAGTACATCCTGACCACTATGGTTAGTACTGAGACCATGCTATGCAGGCAAAGGAGCCTCTTGTGCAGGCACCCCCAAACTGCGGACCTCCAGATGTTTTAGCCTACAACTCCCATGATCCCTGGCTAACAGGACCAGTGGTCAGGGAAGATGGGAATTGTAGTCCAAAACATCTGGAGGGCCGAAGTTTGAGGATGCCTGCTCTTGTGTGCCTCTGTGTGTTTGCACATGTTCAAATCCCACCCTGGTTTGTGCACTGGAGAGGAGCCGTAGCTCGACAGCAGTTAAACATGTGTTGTGACGCAGATCTCTCACCCTGGAAGAGCTCCTTCCTGCTAGTTTAGAAAACACAGAGCTGGACAGGACAGTGGAACGATAGCATAAACCAGTGTCACATCAGCTGAGAATCCTGCATTGCGTGGGGTTGGGCTAGATGAACCTTGGGGGTCCCTTCCAACACTAGAATTCTACGATTCTATATGTTCAGCCCGGGTGGTTTGTAGGGATGTCGGAGAGTTCTGCTGAAAAGGATAATGGGGTGGAAATGGTCAATATAATCAGTCCAAGGAATGCGGTAGAACTGTGCTTCCAATACCCATTCCACATATAGCTCATTCAGACTTCTGCTTGTCCTGCCTGTTCTCTCCCCCCGCCCAACGCCCCCCCCATTTTTTTCCACTGAATCGGAGCAACTGTGAATCAGGTTTTGTGCAGATAGACATTCGCTCGCGTTCAGTGCTAAAGAGCAGGTTTTCTGGGGCAAACTGCAAACCGCTCAGACCCAAGCTTTCCAGAAGGAAACTGGCCAATGGGATCAAAACTCATTGAGAGATCAAAGAAAACACTTCCGGTTGATTGCTATGCTGAGAGCAAGCGGGATTCAGCCCTCTGGGGAGAATCCAGCTCCGTGGGAGAAAAGGGGGGGGGGTATTGCGCGGGCGTCACGAACCCCCCAAAACCTCAGGAGGAAGATCCTGAGGGCAGGCACACAGTGGCGCCAAAAAAGCAGTCTCTCCACTGGTTCACATTTCCTGTGTCCTTCTCCCAATAAAAGTCGTCATCCATCAGGGAGACCAAAGCTGGTTCATTCCTATAAACAGGTCTAAACCCAGATAGAAATGGGTTAAGATCATTTGTTTCATCCAAGAGTGCTTGCGATCGTCGTGCCCCCAACCCTCTCAGCCACCTTTCCTGTTTCAGAAGAGGCCTTCAGGCACCCTCTTGTCCAGTCAGTACGTGCAGAGAGCCGCTCTCCCCTCCCCATAAAACCCAGACCTGTCTGATATAAAATAAAATACAGGAGAGAACTAGATGTGATGCTGCCAAAAACGTTATGTCGTGGTTTATTTTAATTATCGTTTTTTGGCTCAAAGTCTCCCCATGCAGCAACTATAAAATAAAATGCAAAGTAAATATACAATCACAGTGCAATGAATCAATCAAAGCGAAATTACAATGTACCTATAAATCACACTATCTACGCATTATGAATGCACCAATTAACCCTCCTGTAAGAAACAGAAAAAAAGATCTATCAAGTTACCTCTATCTCCCACCTAGAGTGTGTACATCCTCCTGTGCCCAGTTTCCTTTCTTCATTTCAGAAATTGAACATTTTCATTTCAGAAATTGAACATTGAAAATTGAACATTTTTTGTGGGGGTTGGGGAAGAGAAGGGGGGTAATTGGATCTGAGGGCAGCTTTTTTCCAGCTGCAAACCTGTGTTGGGGCTGCAGCTTGCATCTCATTCCTCCCTCAACTGACCCCTGCTTCAGAAAAGGGAGTCCTTGTCCCCTGCTGTAGCGAAACATTGGATCTGGTTCAGCAATTGTTTTAGCAGTGATGAAGGGTGACCCTGCCATAGAAATTCAGCTGGAGGGTATGTTGGTGTTTTTTTTTAAAAAAAATATGCTGCTTCTCACAGTGAAGGGATGCTCAGTGCTCAGCCTCAGTTTTTTGGGTTTTTGTCCCCGTTTCGTTGGAAGGTGAAAACACTGGAGATTTAGGGCAGTACAACCAGCAGCCCGATCCAGACAGAATCATTTTGCAAGCCAGTTTCTGTCAAGCCCTTTGCCAAATGTAAATCTGGGGCTGGGTACGCATCACACATGTAAACCACATGACTTCACCTCCGAAAGAATCTTGGGAAATGCCGTTTATTAAGGGTGCTGGAGGTGGTAGCTCTGTGGGGAAGGAACTGCAGTTCCCAAGATTCTTTGCGGGGAGTCCTGCACTCTCATCGAGTCCAGCTCTGTTGCCCCTCTTGTGTTGGAATGTAGGCTGCAAGCTTATCGGGGCAGGGACCTACCCCTTCGTGCTTTGTAGAGATGCAGCCACACTGCTGCGTTAAATGCATTATGACAATAAGAATCAGCATGAAACATAAAGTGCCATTTAACCTGAAAACAACAGAAAATAAACAGCTATGGCCAGGAGCGGTAAAAAAAAAAAAAAAAGACGATCATTCCTGCTATCTCTTGGAAAAGTCTCAGGAAAACAAAACCACGTGGCATGTTCGAAAGTAGGCATCACCCCTGCATTTCTGAGAGGTGGGTGAGGCCTTCAAAGATGGGGGCACAGATGTGCTTTGGGTTACTTATACTACAAGAAGAAAGAGGAGGGGAAGGTCAAGATTTTTCACCGAGGTAATGCCAATTATCTGCCTAGCCCACTTGAATTTTGCAAAATGTACAACTTCTGCATAAGTGCACCTCTTTGCTTAGATGGTATCATTCTGCTCTTCAAGGGGAGATGCAAACAGGTGTGTAGAGCACTGAGCCCCTCACTCCATGACTACTTAAAATCCTTGCCCAGTGGCTCTCTTCTCAGCTCCTGAGATTTTAGTAGTGATCGCCCTCATTCTTTCAAACCTATCTTTACAGCAGTGAGGACTAGAAACCTGCTTTTTAAAAAACAAACAAACAAACAGAAAATGAAAGCTGAGCTACTCAGGGGCGTAGGGACGGTGGTGGCGGGGCACCCCGGGCAGCGCGATCCCAGGTGTGCCATCGCGGGTGCCCGCCCTGCCCCTAAAACGCGCATCCCGCCCCTGCGTGTGGCGCGCCCCACCCCCCAAACCGTGTGGCACGCCCCCAAAACATGCAGCACACCCCACCCCCAAACCGTGCGTCCCTCCCCTGTCCCCAGAATGCGTGCCACGGCCCTGGGGGCAGTGCACCTGCTCTCCGCCCCCAGTGGCGGAGCATGAAGCTCTGCCCCTGGAGCTACCATACTCAGGGCACACAAATCTGATCCTGAACCTGGAAGGGCTTGGGCTATATGCAACCTTGGCTACATTTTATGAAATAAATAAAAGCTTAATAAAACAAATTCCCTTGTGTAGGGCCAACTCATAGACCTGATCAGGAATATGGAACAGTAATTTACCCCTCCTATGGATTGGATAAACCACCTATCTTTGCAGAGCAGGAATGCATGGAATTGCAAGTTAAGAGCTGGGAAGTTCTCCTGCTTTGAGGGCAAACCATAGAAATGCAATACTGTACTGTTCTTCGTATTGCTTTCTCAGGACTGACTCCTAACTTATGGGGAACTGAACCTAGCTCATTTAAGGCTGTGTCAACTTCTGCTTCCCTCCCGTAGTTTGACGGACAGCTATCCTTTTGCCAGCTGTTGTGGTGGTGTTTGTGATGATGGTTTAGCTGGAATTGCCCCACCTAGTGGTGGCTCAGAGCCCCTGCCGGGAAGAATGCTGATTAACTTGTTCACCCATTCCGGGCCTGACCAGGCCTGACCCTGCTTTTGCTGTATCAGACTTGACGGGATCCCAGCCGGAGGCATACGGCTCGCCAGATGTTCCCAACGTAACTCAGCCGTGCTCGGTGTGAGCAACTGGCTGAGTCTGCTGCTCTCCTGCAGACAGCGCTGCCATTACGGATCTTGGCTGTGATGAGCTCTGCTGAAGGAGCATCGCTGGAATGTTTGCTGAGAATCCAGAGCGATGGACCTTCACCAGCTCCCCTTGCCCTGAATCGACAGCAATCTGCTAGCAGATTTTAGGAAAAGAGCAGTTCTGCCCAAGCCAGGCATAATGCATTAATGGCCCCAAAGTCAGATCCCTCTCTCCCCGCACAGTAACTCCACCATTCCCCCCCCCAAAAGGTGTATTCCAGTTTCTCTCGAAGGGAAGGGGGAAATTGTAAGCAGTAGAGGCACTCCATACACTTTTCCTTTTTCTGCGCTGAATATTCGGCTGTGAATTTTTGGGGGTGGGTTTGTGTAAAAGGAACATGACATGTACTCTCCCCAAAACTCCACTGTACCTTTTTTGCAGGCTTATTATCACATTTGCAAACAGTACAGGGCACGGGAGAAATATACACATAGATATTTCACCTACTGATCCCAGAATTTCTTTAAAAATGAATTTCTATTAAGGTTCACAACAAAACATGGTTTTAGGTCATGCTGATGACCTTAACCGCTGAAGTTCCAAAGCTATTTTCATTCTGTGTTCGTCTTGTCACACTAGCAAGAAATATTAGCAGTGCATACTTATGACCATATTAAAAGTCTTTCTTTGCACTTCTGGAAATAGGACCAAAGCAGATGAAATATCCAATCTTGTTGGCAAAAACTGGTTAGAAAACACAGAGCTAAGAGGAAACAGTTAGGTGAAGAGTACAGGGTGAAAAGGGCAAGCTGAGAGGTTAGCTATATCCAGCTAAACAGGAGAGTGAACACGTCATGTTTCATTATTTTTTTCAATATTTCTGTAAGGTCAGAGGCAACATTGTCCAGCATTACTGGGCAGCAAGAATTTGCAAAGTTAATTTTAAACTAAGTGCAATGATGTGTTAAGCTGAGCAGACACTCCTGGGATAACTATCAATCTCTTTCCCTCTAATAGTCATTAAACTGATTCATTAAAAAACATCCGTAGCATTCGTAATATTTATATCAGAACATTAAAATATCCCAGGCGTATTTATCCATAGTCATAGACACACACTAGCGGTTAACAAGCCCGCCGACAGCTCACAAACACAAGAACAGTGACAAAAGAAAAAGAACATCAGAATTATTTTACCATATAGCAGCATAACTCAGAAGTTCTAAGCCCCATCGAATTATGTGGGGCTTCCTCCCAGCAGAGTGGCTATAGGATTGCAGTTGAAGATCAAGTTAGTGTTATTTGAATGAACAGCAGCATTCCAAAGGAAAAAAAGGAGAGAGAGAAAATGCCTCCATACAAATTAATCTTTCGAGCAAAGCAAACAACAAACGTGGTTGCACAAAATCAGGAAGCGTAGCGTTCCAGAACATTATGAATACCATCCATTGTCTTTACAAAGTTGTTACCATTATACATTTCATTTTCTGCGGCATCTATGTGATAAGCACGTTTCACTGCTGTGGCTGCATCCCAGATTTGAAAAGTAAATAAATAAATAAAACCAGAGAAGGAGAGAGAGAGAGTCTCTCCCCACCCTATAAATGTATTTTAGCAGCTGTAAGCAGATTAATGACCATTTCTACCTCATTATCTGCACATCAAGATCATTTCGAATCCTTTAACGGAATCCTCAAAGCGCCATCTGTGAATTCATACCCCGTGGCTTGTTCAAACTACAATAACACAGAGCGCATCAATAGATTTTAATTTTCTCACACATTTCCAGAACATATGCAAATAGGCACCATGCCGTTTTGCCTGCATTGGTAACATTGATTAGCGATCGACTGTAAACCAATTGAATTTTATTGGGTGTGTGCGTGAAGTAACATGGGTGTGTTTTTGTTTGTTTGAAAGTGTTTTATTGAGTCATAGGACCATAGAGTTTGAAGGGACCCCCAAGAGTCATCTAGTCCAACCCCCCCTTTATTGCAAGAATCTCAACTAGATCATATTTTTATTTCAACCATGTTCCACACACACCCCACTGATGGAGGAAGGGGTGTGTGGTGGGTGTGGCCCACCCCAGGTATCATCCGGGGGGGTTGACATCGCCATGAGCAGCGCCCCCCCCCCGATGCTTGCCGTGGGCGGCACACCCCCCTGGGACGTGCGCCACTTGCTGTGTGTGGCGCCCACCTGGGACGCTTGTCTCGCGCCCACGGGTGGCTAGCCCCGCCCCTGATGCACAGCATATGCGCCACTCCAGGTGTCAGAACAGCTAACTCTGCCTCTGCACACCCCTGAGCACTCTTGATGAAGGATGGTGGCTCTGAGCACGTGCTTCTCATGCAGAAGGTCCCAGGTTAAATCCTTTTGTCACTGGGTGAGGGTAGGAGAGGTCCCCACCTGCAATGCAAGAGTCACTGCCAGTGACTGTAGCCCACCTTTCCCCAATTGGCACTCTTCATGTCCATCCATCAGCCGCAAGCCAGGGTCACCAGTGCTCAGAGAGGAAGGAAACTGGAGTCCAAAACATAGTCCAAGCATTTAGCACCTCTGCTCAGAGATCTGCATGGCTAGTCCTGCAAGCAGTCAAGACCTGCAGGACTTGATCTCCTCCCGCAGGGCCTGTAAGACAGAGCTATTTCACCTGGCCTTCAATTTGAATTAGCCTGATCCCCTATTCCCTTTCCTTTTCTATGAAGAAACCCCTTCTGGGACCCCACATTTAAATTCTTCCCTGGTCTCCTTGCTGGCCCTATTAGGACCAACTTGGCCAGTTAGCCCTGGTGATCATTTGATGTCTACTGACTGGGTCCCCCCCCCAAAAAAATGACCCCTGAATTTTTGAATTTTATTGATATTGATGCTGCTGCATTTTATGTTGTATTTTATGCTGTTTTATGCTGTTTTTAAGTCACATTTTAATCAATGTTTTATATTTGCTGTTAGCTGCCCTGAGCCCGGTTTTTAAACCGGGAAGGGCGGGGTATACATAAAAATTTATTATTATTATTATTGTTATTATTATTATTAGTCAGTTTGCTGTCAGCATGACTTCAGGGCGTTACTATTCATATATAAAACCCTGAACAGCTCAAGACCAGTTTGCATGAGACATCGCTTAACACCCCCAAATATACCCACTTGACTGCTTCCATCTGTGGAACTTGCACCATTGCAAGGACCACATAGTATTCATTTTGCATTCTAAGAAATCAGTGTTTTAGTATACCACTGTGGAACTCCTTGCCACATGGCTTCAGGCAACTGCCTTCATTGTACTCCTTCCAACACCTACTAAAAACATGTTTTAATCTGGTTCTGGATTTATTGTTGATTTTAATCAACGGGGTAGCTCCGTCGCTAGAGCATGAGACTCCTGATCTCAGGGTTGTGGGTTCGAGCTCCACCTTGAGCAAAAAGATTCCTGTGTTGCAGGGGGTTGGACTAGATTACCCCCGGGGTCCCTTTCAACTCTACAATTCTATAAGGCTATGAATTATTTTATATTAAAGGTTTTTAATTATTTTTAAATGGCTTTTTTTCTTAATTGATAATTAAATTGTTTTATTCTTTTGTAAACCGCTTTGAGGGTTTTGCTTTTTTACAGTCAAGTGGGCAATGAAATGAAATGACCAAACAAACAAACAGACATGCAAGGATGCCAGGTTGGGGGAGACTGGTGCAGGCAGTTTTGAGATAGATCAGGCATGTCCAACAGGTAGATCATGATCTACTGATAGATCACCGGGTGTCTGTGGTAGATCACTGGTAGATGACCGGTTCCCCCCAAAGAAGCTCAACAACTTTGGCTTCCCTAAAAAAAGGGGGCTTTCCTCCTCCCTAAAAAAATCTCAACAACTTTGACCTGAATCCTCAAAAATGGGGTAGATCACTGCCAGTTTTTTTAACTCTGTGAGTAGATTGCAGTCTCTTGGGAGTTGGCCACCCCTGAGCTAGCTGAACCCAGTAGTGTGACTTGGTATCGGGCAAATACTCTGGTTCCCCTTTCCATTGCCAGATCTGCTCAGGTCAGGTGCATGTTTTCTTTTTGCCATTGTCTTAACTCCAAGGCTCAGGAGTCAGAGGCTGTAAGAGACTGTCCACTTAGTATGCATAAGATCTTGAGTATCTAGGGAACTTAATGGATAGTGTGTTGCATTTGAACCCATAAGACCTTGGTTCAGTCCCTGCTCTGCCATGGGACTCACTGGGTATTAGCCTTGGCTAACCTACTCTCTCTCAGCTTATCCTACCTCACAGGGTTGTTGTGAAGCTAAAATGACAGAAACCCATTTATACTGATGCAGGGCCGTCTTAAGTATATTTGGCACCCTGGCACCATGGTGCGACGGATCCCTCCGGCGCCCCCACCCCGCCCTGTTTCCCAGCACGGCGGGTGGGCGGAGCTGTGTGGCCGGACTGGGGGCGCAGCTCCGTGGCGGGCAGGCGGTCGCCCTGGCGCCCTGCGCCACCCAGCCTGGCCGTAAGGCCAGCCCTGTACTGATGTGAGCTTCTTTAAGGATGGGATATTGAATGGGTTGGGAATATGAAGAAGTATGATGCTGATATACAGAAATACAGTGGTACCTCGGTTTACAAACACAATTGGTTCCGGAAGTCTGTACTTAACCTGAAACGTACTTAACCTGAAGCGACCTTTCCCATTGAAAGTAATGGAAAGTGGATTAATCCGTTCCAGACAGGTCCGCGGAGTACTTAAACTGAAAATACTCAAACCGAGGCATACTTAAACCAAGGTATGACTGTAAACTCTCAGGTTGAAGAATTAGACCTACCGTAGCTGAACTGGCATGAGGGAGAAATGGGAAAAATTGGGAGACACACACACACACACAAGCTAATGTAATGCATAAACTGCAAAGCAATGTTCTCATGAAATATAGCACCAATTAAAATGAACAATATGAATTTCTCTTTGTATCCAGAGCAAAATGATATTAATAATAATAATAATTTCCAAACAGGAATAGTATAAATAAACCTGATGTTTAAAAACCGAATGCACATGGCTCATAAAGTATCACAGAGCACACAAAAAATGTCAGTAAAACCGAGCCGTTAAAATAATAAGCTGCAACCAAACCCAAATGCGTTTTGGCTCTTGATTTCCCTCGGTGGTCTCGTGAAAGCTACTTGGCAGCAATAGTAATAATAGTAATAGTAATAATAATAGTAATAATTTTAACTCAGTAGATTATAAACAAGAGATTAGATGAGCAAATCACAAAAGAGCATTGTCTGCAAATATAGTAATTCAAAATATTGTAACCTGATTAAAATAATTTAAAAACCCAATAAAAATGGCATGAGGAAGACCATTGTTGCTTTCCCTGTCTCTTGATCAGGAAGGAGGTTTCTCCAAGGTAAGACTAGTCCATTGCACTCCAGATGTGCTGAACCAACCATTACCCGAAACACAGGACACTTGACTGCATGTCGTACTTTTCTGTGCATAATATGAGGGGTTTTTTAATTAAAAGAATGTGTTAGAAATTGGGGGTCATCTTACACACGAATAGTGCATAGGGGGGATGTGGGATTGGTTGCTGCCATGACCTGGAGATTGTCAGAGGCTATTTGGCATGTTATTGATGGCTGCGGCAATGGCTGGTGTTGATTTCTTTCACTGTGGCCATTGGGTGGGCGATTGGTGGCTTCTGCCGGCAAGGGGACAGACAAGAGAGAGCCAGTGTGGTGTAGTGGTTAAGAGCAGTGGACTCGTAATCTGGTGAACCAGGTTCGCTTCCCCGCTCCTCCACATGCAGCTGCTGGGTGACCTTGGGCTAGTCACAGTTCTTTGAAGTCTCTCAGCCCCACTCACCCCACAGAGTGTTTGTTGTGGGGGAGGAAGGGAAAGGAGAATGTTAGCAGCTTTGAGACTTAGGGTAGTGATAAAGCGGGATATAAAATCCAAACTCTTCTTCTTTTGGGATGCATGCGAGTGGCAGCGTAGGTCAGGCGGGTGAGCGATTTCTGGCAATCCCCCCTAAAAAATGCTGAACAAGTGCGGGCCACCCTTCCCCCCAAAAAAGCTCAACAACTCTGGGCAATCCCCCCATTTTCCTAATTTGGGTCCCCCAAAATAGGGGGGTGTCTTGTTGTTGTTTAGTCATTTAGTCGTGTCCGACTCTTCGTGACCTCATGGACCAGAGCACGCTAGGCACTCCTGTCTTCCACTGCCTCCCGCAGTTTGGTCAAACTCATGTTGGTAGCTTCGAGAACACTGTCCAACCATCTCGTCTTCTGTCATCCCCTTCTCCTTGTGCCCTCAATCTTTCCCAGCATCAGGGTCTTTTCCAGTGAGTCTTCTCATGAGGTGGCCAAAGTATTGGAGCCTCAGCTTCAGGATCTGTCCTTCCAGTGAGCACTCAGGGCTGATTTCCTTCAGAATGGATAGGTTTGATCTTCTTTCAGTCCATGGGACTCTCAAGAGTCTCCTCCAGCACCATAATTCAAGAGCCTTCTTTATGGTCCAGCTCTCACTTCCATACATCACTACTGGAAAGTGAGAGCTGGACAAATTGGAGAGTTTCACAACTGACCGTATTTTTCCGTTTTACACACGGAAAAATACGTTAATTTGTGAAACTCTGCTGCTCACCATCTCCCCCCCTTCTGCTTCTCTTCGCCTCCTGACTTGTTCCTTACAGGATTTCCCAATCTTGCACCTGGATGAGATTGTGGATGAGCACTCCAACGTCCTGGGCTTTTCCATGTTTAACACCAGCCATCCTTTCTACATGGAGTTTGTCCGCAGCCTCAACATGTCGTGGCGGGAGAACTGTGAGCTCAGCCCTTACCCGGGGCCTGCGGTAAGTGTGGTAACTCAGAGTACAAGGGTAATGTTATGCATAGGAGAAATCCATAGGAGAGAGCCAGTGTGGTGTAGTGGTTAAGAGCGGTAGACTCGTAATCTGGCGAACCGGGTTCGTGTCTCCGCTCCTCCACATGCAGCTGCTGGGTGACCTTGGGCTAGTCACACTTCTTTGAAGTCTCTCAGCCCCACTCACCTCACAGGGTGTCTGTTATGGGGGGGGAAGGGAAAGGAGAATGTTAGCTGCTTTGAGACTCCTTCGGGTAGTGATAAAGTGGGATATCAAATCCAAACACTTCTTCTTCTTCTTCTTCTGAATTCTGTGAAGTGACTCTACTAGAATGACCAGCCACTAGGGATGGAACAACATGTCAGTTTCATTTCTTCTGGTTTCTCGTTTTCCCAATCTCAAATTGGGTTCTCCATGTTTCTGTAGCTAATTTGTGACGCATTTGTTTATATAAATCATCACAAAAATTCTTCAGAACGTTGGTGCAAATTTCTCCTAGTAAACACATTTGTGTATGTGGTTTTGACTCATGTACACATTTTTTGCAAGCAATTTCTCCTGATATAATGCATTTCTCTGTGTTATTTTCATGGATATGTTTTAAAAATTTTAATGCTCACTTTTACCTAACCTATGCATTTTTTTACAAGTGTCCGTTTGTTGGAGGACTCTATCACAAAATTCAAATTTCATGCTAATTTCAAAGGATGGCTGTGTTTCGGTTCTCCTGTCCCCCCCCCCCCCAGATTTGATAGATTTTTTAATGTGGACTGAATCGAATTTCTCCCCCATGAAATTAGATTTAGTTTGCATTTAAAGATTTAGTCTTCATTTTCATAGGCTTTCCCCCTAAGGTGAACTCTGAGAAGAGATTGGGTATGCCTCCTCTGACGAAACTTCTGAGTGATTTCTAGGAAAGTGAAAATAATTTCAATTAAGGTTAATTATGTTTCTCGGTGGGGGGTTTTCCCGTCCCTAATGCAGAATGTTAAATTCTTATGTTAAGATACGTGGCTGTCCGTTTGAGAAACACATTAATTTCAGCCTTGCTCAGTAACTATGACTCATTCGACATCCACCTCCAGCTTTGCAGAGGCAGAGATGTTTAAGCCTAGTTGCAGGAGTAAGAGTATAACGGAGATGATAGGCTAGAGGCCCAGAAAGAACGTTTTGACAGCTGGAAGCACAACCTGGCTCCATCTGTCAGCCAGGGAAGAAACAATTGCAGGAGATTTCATTGCCTTGGCATGCTTGGAAGAACACATATAAGAACCTCATAACTGAGAACCGGCGCCTAGGTTTGCTTTCCCCCCTCCTCCTCCACATCAGCCCCTTTTCCTTTTGTGCCACGTCTTTTAGAGGGTGGGGATGATCTTACTTAAGTTTTTTCGCCTGAAGAGGGGGAGGGATGCTTTAAATAATAAACTAATAATAATCACAGGTGCCCTCACCCTCCGAGCTGCTTGATAATTAAACACTGGCTGAACCGTTTGCTCCCCTTCAGCTGTCAGCGGCACTGATGTTCGATGCGGTACATGTGGTGGTGAGTGCTGTGCGAGAGCTGAACCGCAGCCAGGAAATCGGGGTCAAACCCCTGGCCTGCACCTCGTCTAACATCTGGCAGCATGGGACCAGCCTCATGAACTACCTGCGCATGGTGAGGTGTGGCTGTGCTCATAGTGGGCAGGCTGTGTTTCCTATAATATCGAGGCACGTACACAGTATGAAGAGGGTCTTCACTGTGATTAAGGCCTTGTGCAGATTATATTTGCCCCAGACACATCGCACAAATGTTTGCCTAGGTTTGAGCCAAAAATAAGAATGGGATCCAAGTTTTACGACAGAAATTGTGACCCTGTGGTGGATTTCTCCTCTTTTCTTGTCTTTATTCTTTATTCTTTTGACTCTGCGCTTGCCGTCGGAGATGCTTCACTGTCTCCTTCCTCTGAGGGGATGCAAAAGAGGGCAGTGCGAGAGTGGGCCTTCTTGGTGGTGGCTCCTTGTTTGTGAAATGTTCTCCCCAGGGAAGTACGCCTGGTGCCGACATGGTTTACTTCTAATTGCCTGGGTAAAACATTTCTATTTCCCCAGGTGTTGGATGGTTAATTGGGAGGGTAGTGAGTTTTCTGGCCCTTTAGTGGGGCGGGGCGGATTCATCCTTTTATAAATATTCTTGGATGAGCATGCTTGGGTATTATAATGCTGCTGCAGAGATAATGATGCATACTGCTCAACTTCCCAAACAGCTCCTCGGCGGGTAGCTGACATTTAATAGCCTGGTCTCTCAAAGTGGCCTACCAAATGCTTTTATCTCCTCTTCCCATCACTCTCTGCCCTCCTTCCTTTTCTGCTGCCTGTGTGTAGCAGTCAGGTCTCTGAGGCCTTGCCTCCCTGTAACTATTCCTGCTAACATTAAACCACTCCTTCTGTAAGTAGGCCCTTTGTTTTGCAAAATCCCCGCCCCCCCCGCCCCTACTGAGCAATTCGGAATGTTCACGAACATTCCATGATGTCACTGCAGCCCTGGCCAATGGATGGGGAGGAAGGGCACATTTCAGTCGATTGAAAGCCAGAGGTCTGCCAACTTCATTCTCCAGGTTTCCCCACATCACACCTGCTCAGCCAATCTGGAGCAGGCTCAGTTAAACTAGGGGGTGGGGGGAAGTAATTTAATTTTAAAAAGTAAATCTGCACATTGCATCTTTGATAACCTTCGTATGTGCACACACTGTCTTAAAACGATGCGCAGAGAGGAACCCATAGTTCACATATATTGATGAATCTAGGCCAGGGGGATGTAAAAATCCAGTGCTGGCTACCTCAAGCTGGTCGTGACCTTCACCGCAGGCTGGTCATATCTCACTGTCTTCCCTTCTTTTCCTCTTTCCCTCTCTGTCTTTTCTCCCTCCCAACCCCCATTTCTGTCTCTCCATCCCTGGCCAGGTAGAGTATGACGGGCTGACAGGGCGCGTAGAGTTCAACAGCAAGGGCCAGAGAACCAATTATACCTTGCGCATCCTGGAAAAAGCCCGCCATGGGCACCGGGAGGTAAGTGGGGAGTTATCCTTAACCTGGCCTTCCCTTCCGAGTCCAGGTCCTGAGCTAAAGGTAAAGGGACCCCTGACCATTAGGTCCAGTCGTGACCGACTCTGGGGTTGCGCGCTCATCTCGCATTATTGGCCGAGGGAGCCGGCGTATAGCTTCCAAGTCATGTGGCCAGCATGACAAAGCCACTTCTGGCGAACCAGAGCAGCACATGGAAACGCCGTTTACCTTCCCGCTGTAGCGGTTCCTATTTATCTACTTGCATTTTGACGTGCTTTCGAACTGCTAGGTTGGCAGGAGCTGGGACCAAGCAACGGGAGCTCACCCCGTCACAGGGATTCGAACTGCCGACCTTCTGATCAGCAAGCCCTAGGCTCAGTGGTTTAACCACAGCGCCACCTGGGTCCCTCTAGGTCCTGAGCTAAGGCAACCCAAATCACACAGATCAGAACATGCATTTATAGCCCCTTAACTACAAACCGTCCGCTCCTGTTGGGTCATTTCCTGTAGCCTTGAGGGGCTGCAGGTTGAAGTCTGCTGTGTACTTATTTTGCAAGAAGGTGAAACAAATCAGGCCAGGTTTCCAGATATGAGCCCAGTTTTTTTTCCCAAAGTCTGATGTTTCTACGTGCAGAATTCTAAGGCCTCTTCTCTTCCTCCTCCGGCAACTGTTCTTCACTCTCCAGTCCTGCAGCTTCTCGGGCCTCTGTCTCTTGTCTCCTGGCTGTCACAGACTCCTCCAGATCACTGTTTCCCTTCTACCAAGTCTGTCTCCAACCCTGCTTCTCCCGCTGACAACTCCTCAATTTCCACTCCTCAGTGTCCAGCCAGTCCCTGACACTGTTTCTATACTGCTCTATACTTTAAAGAACAAATCTCAAAGCGGTTCACAACACATTAAAACATCCAATAGAACAATCTGGAATAAAACTAATTCAGGCTTCAAGGGAGATATTTCAGATCCTTCTCTAAGTGACATTTTGCTTTTCCCAGTCGCCAGCCTGGCACCCAGAGATCTCCACGTGGTTGCGATCAAACTTGTGCCAGTCACAAAACGCGCCTGGCACCTAGCTAATTTCAAACGCTGCTGATAAAACAGTCCAACTCAGGGGTGGGGAGCCGAGGGCCCGAGGGCCGAATGCAGCCTTCCAGGTCACTCGGTCTGACCCTTTGTATTCTCCTCAGGCCACACCCCCTTTCACCAGACCACACCCTCCTTGGTTGCTTTTTGCCTGGCTGGAATGTGTGCTTGAACTCCGATAATGCTTCTTACGCACCTGAACTGAGGACAAGGGAAGTATGGCTGAGCACTCATTGCCCCGCCCACCTGTCCTTCTAGCCCCGCCCACCCTGGCATCTTTGGGAAGTTTCCCAGAAGGGAATACAGCCTTGAGCTGGAAAAGGTTCCCCGTCCCTCTGCTAGTGAGACCCTCTAACACGCTTTCCCTTATTTGCAGATCGGGGTGTGGTACTCCAACCGGACTCTTGCCATGAACGCCACAACGCTGGACATCAACATCTCAGAGAGCCTTGCCAACAAGAATCTGACAGTCACCACTATCTTAGTAAGCTGGCTGCCTGCCTTTGCCAGGCTTTGTTAAGGGAGGGGAGTGTGGGTCCAGGGGATGGTCCCTTGGCCTTTAATATCAAATTTAGGTTGAGAGTTTTCTGGGCTTGACAGACAGACGGTGAGTTTGCACGTGGGCCGCAGGCAACCAGATACAAAGCGCTGAGCTCCTCAACTTGGGTAGGGGAGTGAATTTTTGCAAACTCAGTTTGTCACGCAAGAGGGAGGAGCGCAACCCCTGCCGAGATTCCTCCACTTTGGCACGGCTAGCCAAGCTGCCCTGGCACAGCTCACTGATCAGAAGGCATAGGGCAGCCCGATGTCAGGGAGGCATAGGGCAGCCCGATGTCAGGGAGCCTAATGATCTGCCGGTCTGCTGCAGCTTTGATCCCAGCAATCCTGACTGCCATATATTGTAGTCGCACACATAACACACCCTCAAGCCGGAAGCAAAACAGGAGGAGTATGGAGTCCCTTTTGGGCTGCCGTATATGGCTCATGGTGCATGGCCAGTGTGGTCCTCTGCTGGACTCCATCTCCCATCATCCACGGCTATTCCGCATGCTAGCAGGAACTGATGGGAGTTGTAGTCCAACAAGACCTGGAAGGCACTGTGCATTGGCCAGCTCTGGTGAGCACCCTTTTGGCTTGATTGATCCCAATTCTTGCAGGGCTGGGATTAAAGGTCAAAGGGACCTGTTCTGCTGTACACCTGGTCTGCGGCAAGAGGAGCCCCTGGGGCGCCTTCCAGATGCCATTGGACTCCAACTCCCATCAGCCCCAGCCAGCATGGCCTGTGTTCAGGGCTGATGGAGCCCACAGCATTGGCTGGCCTTGGTCTAAGGAGAAGACATGATCAAAACATCATTACACTGGAACTCATAATAATTCAGTGTAAGCCGATTGGTTCAGGATAGGTGTGATCTGAACTAGTGCAGTTTGGTGCTGAGTAGAGGGTTTTTTGTGGGGTGGTGGTGAATGCCTTCCTTTTATTATCTTCTGTCTTTCTTTTCGTTTTTTAACGAGCGCTTCCTTGCTGTGTAGAGCTCCTCAGGGTGTCCGGCTGCCATTCTCCTTCTCACAGAAGGCGCTGAGACAGAGCTAGGGCTGCGATCAACATGTAGCGCAGTCCCAGAGTGCCTTTTGGGAGGAGAATAAAGTGCTTTGTGGAGAGTGTGAGACCGGGGCTTTGTTTTGTTTCGGCTGAAGAAGGCAGGAAAAGGCGATGGCTGCACCAAACAGGGTAGTTTCCCCTCTCCTCCTCCTGAAAAGAAATAAGCCAACATTTCTCTCCCCTGCAGAGGGCTGTTCTGACTTGGCTGTAGATGCGGAATGACAAAAGTGCTTCTGCACATGATTAACCTGAGGAATCCACTGCCACAAGGTGTGCTGGTGGCCCGCAGTGGAGGGTGAAAAGGGGCATTGCCCCAGCAACCTTGGTCTGCCCTCAGCCAGCCCCCCCACCTCCCTGTGTTTTTACAACCTGTCCGATGGGTGACACAGCCTGCCATCGGTTGAGTCAGTTGCAAGGAGTGAGAAATGCCCTTATTTTCATCTGAGGAATGTTGGAGGGTATGAAACAGAGCAAGGCCTTGGTGAAACTTCCTTGCAAACTTTCTGCTAGAACTTATCCCCTCACACAAGGTGCTCTTACTCACTGTCTCCCTGTCCCCGCTTACAGGAGAACCCGTATGTGATGCGTCGTGCAAACTTCCAGGAGCTGTCCGGCACAGAGCAGTACGAGGGCTTCTGCGTAGACATGCTCCATGAACTCGCCGACATCCTTAAATTTCGCTTCCAGATTAAGCTGGTGGAAGATGGGCTCTATGGGGCTCCCGAGCCAAATGGATCTTGGACTGGCATGGTGGGAGAGCTCATTAATAGGGTATGGCTCCTTGGGGTTGAACCCAATGGGGTTTCCGTCTCCCAGACCTTTTCCTAAAGACCCACAACCCCCTTATCTTTCGGTAGTATGTAATCTGACATGGAATCTTCTGTCAGAACCAAAATCACAAAAGTGTGGCCTGGTGAAAGAGGACAAGTGCACGTGAGCATGTGCAGCATGCCCTTCTTTTGCAAGATACCACGACTGCCCTATGTGCTCACTGTCTTTTCGGTTCCTCCAAAAGCTCAGTCCCTAGCGCTGCTTCTTTGGTTCTTTGCCCTCAGATGAAGGGCCTGTCTAGACACAGAGCAAAATGTGATAGGTGGCAGGGGATCAGATTTTTTAATGCGCCTGCATTCCTACACTTGCTCCCTGCAAGTAGAAAGCTAGCATCACAGGAACTGGGCTCGACTAAAATATTTCCCTAGCTTTTTTCTTGCAGGGAGGGCTTTGTTCTGTTTGTTCGCATGAAAGAGTGCTCAGGAATGACATCCCCGGAACTGAAGTCTGAAGTTGTAAAACCACTCTGTCACCTCACTTTGCTGCATGGGTTGACTGAGGGCTTTCCCACAGCTTTCTCCCAGGGAAAACTGCTCTTTAGCACTCAGTTGGAACAAACTGCAATTGGGTTTTCTAGGGATTGCTATTTGTTCCGATTTAGAGCTAAAGAGCGGGTTTTCCCTGGGAAAGAAGTGAGGCAGGGGGGAAACCACTCAGTGTTTTCAGGGCACAGGGAAAGCAAAAGTATGGACAAGCCCCAAGGCACATGCCCGGTCTTATTTGTGGAGATAATGAATGGGCAGTGGGTACTTCATTCTTTTTCCAGGAGAAGGGCCACAAAGGATAGATAGTGCAATTAAAATGGACAATAATGCACTATGGAAAGAACTGATCAGTTGTGGTTCTGGAGTCTCCAACCAGAGGGCGATACTGAGACCTCTGGCTGCCAGTTGAGTGTTTGCTGCCTCCAGCCCACAAGGGCAGGGATAGCTAATGTGGTGCCTCCCAGATGTTGTTAGACTCCAGGGCCCATCCGTTTCAGCCAGCATGGTCGAAGGTCAGGCCTGATGGGAGTTGTAAGCTGGCAACATTTAGAGATCATCACATTGGCCACCCATATACACGGGCAGGGTTTCTCCAAACTTGGGTCTGTAGCAGTTTTTGGACCACGACTCCCATCATCCCTAGCTAGCAGGACCAGTGGTCAGGGATGATAGGAACTTTAGTCCAAAAACAGCTAGAGACCCAAGTTAGAGAAACCCCGTACTGGGGGACATATTTATACATTAAACTAGCTGGCCCTGCCACGTGTTGCTGTGGGTCATCCCTGTGATTTCCCCCACCCTGTGCCAATCCATGACATATCCCCCCACCCCGGCTTATCCCTGTGATTCCCCCTCCTCCTCCCCCCACCCCCGGCTTATCCCTGTGATCCCCCCTTCTCCCCCACCCCCGGCTTATCCCTGTGATACCCCCCTCTCTGTCCCGACCCATGACGTATCATGCCCCTTTCTCCCCCCGCCCCCGGCTCATCCCTGTGACTGGTCCCACCATGTCCTGACCTATTCCCTCCCCTCCCCCCCACCCAGGCGAGTGAGTACCTCCATTCGGCCTAGCCTGTAAAGGTTTTGGCCTATCATGTAAACAGGAGCCAAGGTGCTGTTGTGAGGGAAGGTTTTATAGGTGTAGTACCAGTGTAGCCGCTGCTAGAGGGCGCTGGTTTGTAACCTGGTTCTTTTCCCAGCATGCACTTTTGGCTGAGTGGTGCATTGTGGAACAGGCGTTTTACCTGGTGGAGGTGTGACATCTGTCTTAGCAAACTTTCCTATATCCTTCGGACATTCGCATGTGATGTTGTGTCAAAAATTCACCTCAATCGGTCAAGCGGTTTTGTTGAACATTGGAGACGAAGGAACATACTCAGTTTACATATATAGATATAGATATGCATTCAGCGTGGGAATATTTTTCTAACCACGTGCTTGGAAACCTCGGTATGAAATAAATGTGCAAAATCACCCTGATTTTTCGCTGCATGAGCAAGCAACTCTATAAAGTTGCCAGAAGCTTGCTGCCACAAATCAGTCTGTGAAATTCAGTGCCTCTCTCTGCCCACCCTCCCTGACCACTGTTCCCTGCCACCTCCTTTCCTGCTTGCAAGGTGTCGTTGCCAAAGTGATCTTTCCCCCACTCTGATCAGTTAGAATTGCTGGCGGGTGGAGGGGGAAGAGGAAGAGGAAGGCACCGCTCCTTTGCTCCTGCTCCCACCCAGAAGAGGGCGCATAGCAGTGGGTTGGGCTTTGCGATTCTCCGAGTGACAGGCAGGGGTCACTGTGCTTTGCTCCGCAGAAAGCTGACCTGGCCGTGGCTGCGTTCACCATCACGGCTGAGCGGGAGAAGGTCATCGACTTCTCCAAGCCTTTTATGACCCTGGGGATCAGCATCTTGTACCGGGTTCACATGGTATGTGCGCTTTTGTCTTGTGGGACTGGGGGGTGGGGTGGGGCACGGCTGAGAGGTTGAGCAAATGGGCTGGTGAACCTAAGGGCAGAACAGTGTGGCTATTGAGTCTCATTTCACACACAACCCAGTACAATGGTACCTTGGTTCTCAAACACCATGGTACTCAAACAACTTGGAACCCAAACACTGCAAACCCAGAAGTAAGCGTTTTGGTTTACGAACTTTTTTCGGAAGCCAAAGGTGCTCCGTTTTGAGTGTTACGCTTCTGTTTTGTTTGAGTGCCACACTTCCATTTAGAGTGTTATGCTGAGGTCTGTCTGTTTTTGCTATTTATTTTGTGTTTTTGTCTTTGCAGCTCATTTTTGCTTGTTTTTGTGACTTTGTGGAACCCAGTTCAGCTACTGATTGATTGTGTGACTGCAGTCCATTGTTTATTGCTTTCATTTTATGGATCAGTGGTCTCGTTAGATAGTAAAATTCATGTTAAATTGCTGTTTTAGGGGTTGTGTTTAAAAGTCTGGAACGGATTAATATGTTTTGCATTACTTTCTGTGGGAAAGAGCGCCTTGGTTTTGGAACGCTTTGGTTTTGGAACGGACTTCCGGAACGGATTAAGTTTGAGAACCAAGGTACCACGGTACCTCTTCTGAGACTTTAGACAGCCTCACAATTATAGGTGGGAGTTTTGACCCCTGTGGGTGATGTGCTGCAACCTTCTTAAAGCAGTTCTTTATCAATGGATGCTCTGGTTAAAGGAACGCTCCTTCATCCTCCCCTCCATTCTGATAACGGTGAAATGTTGTGCTGTGGTTTCACACCACCCCACGCCTCTTCTCTCCTGTCTTCAGTTTGGGAAGGCAGCAAAAACGACAACTTTTATCACATTGCAAGGTTGTCAAAACAAGGTCTCCTTGGCTGCGTGATGGATCGCAAAGTGTGCGGCTGGGCTAATATAAGCAACAGTGCTGGAATTGCACCAAAAATACCCTTGCTCCAATCCCCCGTTTTAGCCTCTAAATTCATTGAGTGACTTCAGGCTGGTCAGTATCTCTCGGCCTCACGAGGCCGTAGTCAGAATAAAATGGGGAGTGAGGAATGGAGCCACATCCTCTGCCTTGAGCTCATTGGAGGAACATTATCCTAACAAATACCCTGTTATTTGCAAAAGACCTTTAAACGGAGCATGGGAGCGTAGCTGCAATGCCCCGGGCTTCTCATGTATCAGCAGAAACCAAGGTATCAACCCTGAGTCAACAACCTCCGAAACAGCCTCCAGAATCCCCAATATAATGACAACAAGAAGCCGTTTTCCTTCAAGGCGCATTAGAGCGAAGAGAACGGCATTAAAGCTAATTGTGTAGCTCTATTATCTCTGCAGTTAGCAGAGTTGACCCGTTAAGTCTGCTTTCAGGAGCACTGCAAGCAATGCTGGCTCTGCTTCCGTGGAGGCAGATTTTAATTGGAATGCACCACGGCAGTTTGCTGGTCAACATGAAACAGCCCAGTCTTCCTACCTTAGGGATAGGCAGTGTTCAGGCTGGTCCATTGGGGCACGTCTGCCTCCAGCCAGCCCTGACCTGCCTGCCTCCTTTCTTGCAACTAGTCAGAGATGGCGCTAGTTGTCGGCTTCCTTCCCCTTAGTCTCAGCATTGCCCCTGTAGAATGCAGCAGCAGGGAGGAAGATGGGGACGAAACTAGAAATAGCTCTGTCATTGGCTCTGGCGCCACCTGCTGTTGGTCTCCCTGTGTTCCGCCCTACCAATCGCAAAGCACACCAGCCACCACTGGGGATAGGCAAGGTTTAGGCTGGGCTGAAGAGTGATATAGGGAATTGTAGGGGGAACTCCCTACAGGGACCCTCCCCCAGTCATCCTGACCAGCACTTCGCCCAGCGACAGCGTTAGCAGCGGGTCAGGAGGAGGGAATGAGGAATGGAGTGGAGTGGAGAGGGGGCACCAAGACGTGTCAGAGCCTCGGCACCAACCCAGCTGGCCAGAGGAGGAAGGACAGCGCAGCGAGGTGTCGGAGCCTCTGCAAAGCTCCAGCCAAAGGACGGGAGAAGGAACGCAGCCCCTTCCAGCGCCCACGTTGGGTCATGCACCCAGACGTAGGGCAAGGGGGCGGTGTTTTGGGGTTCCCAAACTAATATGGCGTGCTATGGTCCATGGGGCCACGAAGAGTCGGACACGACTAAACGGCTAAACAACAACAACAGACTATTATGCTGGTGCAAGAGCAGACAAGCGCCATTGCCGGGTTCTGAATCAGACTAGGCAGTCATGTTTTCTGATGTCTCTGCACTGTAAATAATATGCACAATAAAGCTCTTAAAGACAGAGCAGACTGGAGTGTCCTTACTCAAGAGTAGCCGCAACAATCCCCTGAGAGGAATATTTGTTGGAAGCCACCCAGAGCGGCTAGGGCAAGGGGTCAGCAAACTTTTTCAGCAGGGTGCCGGTCCACTGTCCCTCAGCCCTTGTGGGGGGGGGGGGCGCACTATATTTTGAAGGGGAAAAAAGGAATGAATTCCTATGCCCCACAAATAACCCAGAGATGCATTTTAAATAAAAGCATATATTCTACTCATGTAAAAACACCTGGCAGGCCCCACAAATAACCCAGAGATGCATTTTAAATAAAAGGACACATTCTACTCATGTGAAAACACACCGATTCCCGGACCGTCCGCGGGCCAAATTTAGAAGGCGATTGGGCTGGATCCAGCCCCCAGGCCTTAGTTTGCCTACCCATGGGCTAGGGCAATCCAGTCAGATGGGCGGAGTACAAATAAAATAAATTATTAATATTAATATTGATGTTGATTCAGTGGTCCTGCTACTCTGGTGCTTTTTTCTTTTTTTCTGCAGGGACGCAAACCAGGGTATTTCTCCTTCCTGGATCCTTTCTCCCCGGCTGTTTGGCTTTTCATGCTCCTGGCTTATCTTGCTGTCAGCTGCGTCCTCTTCCTAGCTGCCAGGTTAGTGCCCCCTATCCTGGAGCCATACTGAGGCACTACTAGGGATGGGGCTAGGGGGCATGGCCTCCCAGCGGCGTAGCTGGCTGCTTGGGCGCCTGGGCCGAGCCATCCATGGGGGCGGGTCAAGCTGGGCAGGTCGCTCTGGGCAGAGCCTGCATGGAATCCACCCTCCCCCTCAGCTGCAGGGCGGCTGAGGGGGAGGCGCCTGGCAGATGCGATCCCCACGTCACCCGAAAAGGAGAGATGCATGGCTTGGGCACATTGCAGGCTCTGTGGTAAGTGCCACCCCCTGGGTGAGTGGCGCCCAGTGCGCCCCCCTGCTGCCCAGCTCCGCTACTGTGGCCTCCCCCACAAAAAAATTTCTAAGCGCCCCTAGTGTTTGTGCTTCTCTGTGTTCTCCATGTTACTGGGATATTAATTTGAGAGAATAACTTGAAATTACTTTCTAAAGAGTCTATTTGGGGGTAGTGAATTGGGTAACGGAAGGGAAAATGAATTGGGTTGGAACAGGAGACTCATGGGGGATAACTGAGCGAAAGAAGTTTGGGGTGATCTGGGATGGTGGTACAAATTAACTGAGTCTTTTTTTCGGGGAGGGGGAGGATTTGGTTGGGAAATTAGTTGGCTTGCATTCTGTTGCATTTAAATTCTGAAACTGCACCCACACATATAAATTAGCGTCTGCCAATTTTTGCTTATGGGCTTGTGCCCCAGATCTTTTAAGAACCTAACCAAAGGTCTTTGTTGCATTGTGTGTTGCAATGCACCCTGAAGCAGAGGTGGTCAAGCGTCTGTATTCTTTCTCGGGGGAGGTAGATTTAGTCACACAAATTGAGCTCCGCATAAAGTCACATCCACCTGTCAGTAGGTACTCAGACATAATGGTATGTGCAGATACGTACATTCACATGTACACATTGCACAGAAAGAGCAAGGCAGAGGAGTCACATTGAAGTATGTAATATTTCAGTTTCTTGCAACATTCCCTCCCCCGTATTCCAAATAAAATTGGGTAGGGCTGCCAGGGACCGGATAAAATTGCTTTGAGTGCTGCATCTGATTCAGAGGCTGCCTGTTAGCCACCCCTGCATTATGGAACAGGCTAGGTTTCATGCATCTTCCACATGTTACGCTTGGGGAAAGGACCGTAGTTCAGCGGAAGAGGGCCTAATCTACGTGCAGTAGACTCCAGGTTCAGCCCCTGGCAGCATCTTCAGGTCAAAAAAGGGAACAGGTAACTGGCGATGTCAAAGATGTCTAGCACAGAGGCCTGCTGCAAGCCAGAGCGGGTTGCACTGGACTAAACGGACTAAAAGTTGTGTGCCGTCTTTAAGGCAGCTCTTGTGTTCTTTGCTGCAGCACATTGTGGGAAATGTCACTGCTCAAATCCTATGATGGATGTTCGTGGCTGCAAGATCTGAAATGTCACTTTGAAACTGGTTCATCTTTCATGCCTTCCTGTAATTAAATTGGTAGTTTAGTGAAGGTGCGGAGACTACCCCCTAAGACCCTGAGCCTAAATATGTTTACATAGAAGTAAGCCAGCTCCTCTCCTCTCTTTCCTCTCCTCTTTTCTTTTCTTTTCACAGGCTGAGCCCTTATGAATGGTACAACCCCCACCCTTGCCTGCGCGAGCGACACAACATATTGGAAAACCAGTACACACTTGGCAACAGCCTCTGGTTCCCAGTTGGCGGCTTCATGCAACAGGGGTCAGAGATCATGCCCCGGGCCCTCTCTACCCGCTGTGTCAGTGGGGTCTGGTGAGCATCTGTGGGGCATGTGCCTGACAGGTTTGGAGAAAGGGGCCTCTGTGGAGTTGGGGTCCGTAGCAGGAGGGGTGACCAGCTGAGGGGTATATTCAAATCTGGAAAATTCCAGACACCACCTCATCTCCCAGCTGCCTAGTAACATTCTGCTGCTGTTTAAACAACTGAAATATATTAAATATATTTTTCCCAGGTGCCGCTTAAACATTTGGTGGTGGCTCCTAGGAATTTGGATTTTTTAAATGGGCTAGTGGTTAAGTCTTGATTAATCTACTAACGATTTAGTTGATTAATGGGGGGGCATTTTTGGTGACGACAACATTTGAAGGGCACATCTGTTTATCTGTGAAGGCCGATTTGGTTTTTGCATGTTACTGCAACAGAGAATCGGGGGAATTTTTTTAAAAAAATTAAATCTAAAAGGGAAACTGCCGTTTGTGTTTACCAAATTGTAGGCTGTCATACTTCAGTGTCTTACATCAGAGTTTGGGTGATATCTAATGTTAATTGATCCATTGATTAATTGTTTTAAAAGCAGATTCTAGAAATTCTTTAGCCAATTGGCAGTGTGGATTTGTAATATAAATCAATGTTTGGGTGCATTCAAACCTTTTCAGCACCTAACCCAAATGTTGCTTAGCCTATTCTACAAAGATATAAAATAGAATTTACAAAGATATAAAATAGAATTTACTAAAAAGTCTTAATCTAATGGAACAGACCTTTTCACCTAAGTGTATGTGACTAGGACGTGTTAAATTAACAAGGATAATGTTGGTTTGTGTCAAATGAGGACACAATCTTCTCTCTAGGCTAAAGGATAACAACATATCTTAAATGGGTTTTGTTGAGGACTTACGGTAAATAAGCACCAATGCTTAGGTGAGTGTTGATGGATTTTAATGGCTGGTATCTGCTAGCTACTAGAGATACTCCCATCTGCTTTGCTGAGGGCTGGGGAGAAACATTTTAGCAGTTGGCATGCAGCCAGAGAAGGAGAAAGACAATCAAGTTTTTTTATATTAAAAAAAAAAACCCTGTCTGGCAGGCAAGAAGTGGCTTTTTTCCTTTGAAGGGTAGCTTTCCCCATCTGGGAGTTTGCTTGCTCCTTTGTTCTCAACCTGGATATTTGTACAGTTAACTGCTATCACAAAGGTCTTCAGTTGCTACCACCCTCAGAAGGATTTGGCCCCTGTAAACTTCCGACTGAGAAATTGTGGCAATGTGAATTCTGATTTGCTGGTAAGGAGGCTAGGCGATGTTACACCAAAGCAACATCCTATCGCTTTCCTTATTCCAAAGAAGTCCAATCTTTTGGGGGAAGCCCTCCCAATCTGCTGCATAAATATGCAACCTGAGTTTGCTCGTGATTAGATGCCATCCGAAAATAGCTGCAGCCTGGAAGCGTCGCGGCATTAGATCTTGAAACCCGAAGGGATCTCATTAGCTAGGAAGTTTTCCTCTGCTTCTGCAGGATAAGTGGAGAGGCACTTTTATGCATGCCCAGAATGCCCTTCCCCGAGAGCCAGTGTGGCGTAGTGGTTACATGGCAGCACTATGACCTGGGAGAGCAGGGTTCAAATCTCCACTCAGCCATGAAGCTCACTCGGTGACCTTGGGCTTCTCACTTTCTTTTAGCCCAACCTGCTCCACAGGGCTGTTGCGAGGATAAAATGGAAGCTGGTTTTTTTTGGGGGGGGGGGGAATGGGATATAACTCAAATGCATAGAAATGCATACATTACCCCCCCAAAATGGCTTTCTTTTCTTCTTTTTTGGGCACTGAAAATTGTGTGTGAATTTTGTTCTTGTTGCTGCAGGTGGGCTTTCACCTTGATCATCATCTCCTCTTACACGGCCAACCTTGCTGCCTTCCTCACTGTGCAGAGGATGGAGGTGCCCATTGAGTCGGCGGACGACTTGGCTGACCAGACCAACATTGAATATGGCACCATCCACGCGGGCTCCACAATGACCTTCTTCCAAGTGAGAGAGACGCGCTCGTCAGCTATATGGCTGGGGTGACACCCAGTTCCCTCCCGCAACTGTCATTCATCTGTCCACGGTCATCGAGCATGCGCCGTCATCACCGGCTGTTTTTAAGTCCCCCCCCCCCCTTCTAACAATGTTTAGGCGCTTTTGTAAACTGCGGGGTTTTCCTGAGCCTGCTGCTGCCTTCCTCTCGTGGGTGGGTGCTGCTGTTTTAGCTGCAAAAGGCATTGGCACCCAGCCCTGAAGTTGGCAAATCCAGGTCTTTGATTTGAATTGGGGGGAAGAACCACGTAGCTGTGTTTTAAGCTGATCGTGTCCGCTTAGCTACTCTGCCCCAAGTTTTGCTCTTGTTCGTCTTAATAGCTAAAGCACAGAACCTCTTTATTCAAAGACGGGAAAACTCTTAAATGCCTGCTCCCAGGGGTGGCAATCTCCACTATGACCTCCCTGTGAACTTTTCTGGGTCACCTGCTTGGCCCTGGTTGGATTACATCAGGGGTCAGCAACCTTTTTCAGCCGTGGGCCGGACTATATTTTGAAGGGGGGAAAATGAACAAATTCCTATGCCCCACAAATTACCCAGAGATGCGTTTTAAATAAAAGCACACATTCTACTCATGTAAACACACCAGGCAGGCCCCACAAATAACCGAGAGATGCATTTTAAATTAAAGGACACATTCTACTCATGTAAAAACACGCTGATTCCTGGACCGTCCGTGGGCCGGATTGAGAAGGCGATTGGGCCGCATCCAGCCCACGGGCCTGAGGTTGCCTACCCCTGGATTACATGTTCCTCTTCTGTGAATCAGAGAGACAATCTGTGCATCTTTAGAAGCAGGATAATAGAATCCTGCTGGCTTTCCATTCGGCTTATGTGGGCATCCAGGCCTAACACGACATTCTCCAAGGATGCTGCTTAATAGGAATCAGTCCAAAAGGAAAAGGAAAAAAAAAAAGAATTCCCATGGACAATGCCTTGCGTGTAGTTCCCATTTAACTCAGCAGTTAAACAAAGACATGCATTAAGATTGCACTGTAAATCTGAACCAGCGCTCAAAAAGAGTGCAGTTCTGGAAACTGTTCCAACCTCTCCACAACCTCTGTGGGTTGGGCTTCCAGGGCAGAAGCTTTTGTTCACAGCACATTTGAGCCCTTGCACCGTTTGTTTTGCAAATATAACAAGGGGCAAAGGAGAGCAGGTCCTTTCAGGACTCCCCTATTCCTGCGGCTGCAAACGGTTTTTAATTCTAAATTTCAAATCATTGCAAGCCTGAAACCTTCTGGTGAAGGGCAGGTAATTAATAGTAATAGTAGTGGTAGTGGTAGTGGTAGTGGTAATAATAATAATGGTTTTATTTTGTTTACTAGTGCAGCTTCCCCTGGCCACACAACACAAGCTGTTCCCTTTAAAAATGCCCCTTTCTGAACCAATATAGGGCCCTGTTCTCTCTCGCATCTGGAAAACATTATGCGAAGAGCAGCCTTCATTTCTTTTCATTCTCCCGACTTCCTCAGTACCTTTTAATATACCTTCTTGAAATTCTCCAAGTGGTGGGGAGGAAGAGATCTCCACAAAACCACTTTAATTACTGGGTGGATAGCTGAGATGACCTTCAGCTGTCTCTTTAACTATCCCAAATGTTTTCATACATATAAACGCCCAACATCAAGCGCAGACTGTCTCTTGAGACTTGGGCAGTGTCCTAGCCCTGGCTAGCTTTTTCTCTGATATTGTGCTGGGCTGAAGAACTGTTCCCTCTGAAAATATATTCAAAGCTGATGTCCCTCAGGGCCAGGGGGGGCACAGGAACTGACATATCAGTCCGAGTGCCCCCCTCACTACTAATCATAGTATTGGGGTATTGGGGGGGGGAGAGAAGGTCAAGGCTGGAGGTTCCCATGGCAACAGTAGCCAAGGCGGCAGTGACCAGTCTATTGTCATTTTTGGGGAGGGGGGTCTAATTCTATCCTTCTCTTGGTTGCTCTGGCAACCTGTCTCCACAGTAACAGCAGTCTCTGCTCCGGGAGACATTAATGAAGGGAAATCAATCAACAAACAAGGTGGCAGGCCGGATGGCAGAAAGGAAAACCTACAGTCTTGCCTTTCAGCCAGGGCCCTGCAAATTTCTTTCCATCCTGAGTCCCAAAACTGTCTCCTCCTTATGTGTTGCCCTTGTCAGGTCTGAGGACCAGCTCACTGCATCCTGCCACTTCACAATCGCAAGGCAAAATAGTTTTTAGTGTGGAGTCCAGTTCCGCCTTCATATGTTCCTAAGTCCTCGGGTTTTTCTTATAGTTGAAGTTGATTCGTTAATCGCCTTCTAAAAACGCCATCTCTTGTGACGATTTGCACTGGCGATAGTTGACGACAAAGAATAATGCATTTAAAGCAAGACTGAAACCCTAACAAGTGCACACTCATGGCAGAGACCCATTGATTCACCTGAGAAAGCCTATCGGAACAAAAATGTCTTCAATTGTTTCCAGAAAGTGCTGATAAGTGACCGCCTATCATCTTGGCAGGAATGCTGTTCCACAGAACAGAGATAGCCCTTCTCCAAGTTACTGCAGAAGAAACTTCTGAGATCTTTGCAACTTGAAGGAGAAACCTGGCCACAATAATCTACTAGGTGTGCAGGGGCTGTATCATTATTATCAATAATAATAATAATAATAATAATAATAATAATAATAATAATAGCCCCCCCCCTCGACATATACAAAATGACAGGTTACCCTGATAATTCCCTCTCTAGTGCTAAACTTGGGCAGCCCACTGCATTATCAGTTTGAAAGCAAAGCATCTAAAAATTCAACATAAAATTGTGCGTTGCTCAAGTGCATTGCCTGGGCAGTTTCTGATTTATTTTTAATGTGCGCCACCATCTCTCGCCACACCCCGTGCTTCTGGCTGCTTGTCGCCTGAGAACAACCTAGCCTTTTTATTTCCACCAGCCTCAGGGAAAGGATACAGCAAGCCCAGTTCCACTACTTGTTACTGAAAGCAGTAATCTGATTTTCACCCTGGGCCTCAGACAAGCTCTGTAGCATGTCAGTGAACTGTGTGGTTAGAATGTTGAACTTAATACAAATGAAGCCTAAATTTAAATTCCCACTCGGCCGCAAAACTTTCTGAGTGACCTTGGGTTAATCGCTGTCAGCCCAGCCTACCCAACAGGGTTGTTGGGGAGATAAAATGGGGAGGGTGAGAGAAACTTGCACGCTGCCCTGATATCTTTTGGATAAAAATGTAATAAACAAATGTACAGGTCCTTCCTTCGCATTGGGACAATGCTTATCACGATAAAATTTCATTTGTGGAAGAAACTAACTTCTCAAAGGAAGCCATGAGTATATGATCGCCTTGCAAAGTCTTGGCACCATCTCCCCTCATTCATTCTCTACCTATCTTTTTCTCCAACCAGAATTCTCGGTACCAGACGTACCAGCGGATGTGGAATTACATGCATTCAAAGCAACCTAGTGTCTTTGTAAAGAGCACAGAGGAGGGGATTGCCCGGGTGCTGAATTCGAAGTATGCCTTCTTGCTCGAGAGCACGATGAACGAGTATCACCGGAGGCTCAACTGCAACCTCACACAAATTGGGGGCTTGTTGGATACCAAGGGCTATGGCATCGGCATGCCACTGGGTGAGTGGCAGTAGCTGGAGCCAATCATCAGCTGGCATCGGTGCCAAGAGCAGAACAATGGAAAATGTCAAAGGCACAGGGACATAGAAGCGTGGGCCTAATAATAATTACAATGTTGATAATAATAGATGCTATTTATATATACCTGAGTCACTTCTACTTCTTGTGGAGGTTGTTGTAAGACTCCTACCTTGATTCTTCTGTACTGCACCTAGCACTAGGAATTCCTAGTGCTAGATGTTGTACAAAAAAGAAGATATGAATCGTGTCTATATTATACTAACACGAAAGCTCAACAGCACAAACATTTTACCAGCACATAAAAAAAAATCCCAAATGACAATGAATGCTATGAATCGCCAACTCTTTACTAGCAATCCGTAGTTAGCAGTTCATAGTCTTCACTGTTTAAATAATAATAATAATAATAATAATAATAATAATAATAATAATATTTAGATGCCGCCCATCTGACTGGGTTGCCCCAGCCACTCTGAGTGGCTTCCAGCAAAATAGAAAAAGATTACAAAACATCAAACGTTAAAAACCCACCTATACAGGGCTGCCCTCAGGATTCTGTATGTGTTCATGTGACGTCTGTATTGTTGATCTTCTATATTGGTATGAAATAGATACTGTTTATATGTACGTGAGCCTCTTTATTGTCCGAAAATATCAAGACAAGGCCCTATTTTGTAGATTTATAATCTGAAAGTAGTCAGCGTGGGGGTGCGATGGGGGTTCTGGGAGAAGTACCACCACAGAAAACCTTTGTGAGGTTGAGCCAGGTGCCCTGTTAATTGGCTCAGACTGGGATTGGAATGGGTATTGGAAAGAAAGAAATGCAAATAACTGGGGGTTCCGCCAGGTGGCAGGTTGTCAAATGCATTTGGAGTTCAGGACACTCTGAACTAATCAGAAGGAATTCTTTTTGAAGGCCAAAATTGACCGCTGAAATTTTTTTTTCCTACCAGAAAGGTAGAAGGTGTGCTTTGTGGAGAGGCCTTAATTTGAGATATTGCAAATGGGTTGTCGACAATCAATTTTTATTTTTATTTTTTTACATAAAATGTCCCTTGGAAAGGGTAAATCCAGAATAAATTGAGGGTGGGGGGTATACAGGTTCGTGTTCTGCTGTCAATGACATTGTGTGAATGCCAGTGCTTTTGTTTCTGAGGGGATGCAGGGGGACGCATACCCCTAAACATTTTGTGAATCTTTGTACTTTTGTCCATTTGCTGTATTTATTTCCCCCGACTGGAACTGTAAAATGGTGGTTTTCTTGAGTCAAAATGAGAGTACCCCTAAGCATTTTTTTAAAGAAAAAAAAGCTCACTGGTGAATGCTACAACAAAAAACACCTTGCATGAATCTTGCAAAAACGCACACTGATTTTCTCATGCAGACGTGCTTGCGTATACCAGCTCCTTCTTTTTCCCCTTCTCTTTTCCCGTCTCTCTCTCTCTCTCTCTCTCTCTCTCTCTCACACACACACACACACACACACACACCTACATACATAGGCAGGTATAGCCTGTCTTTGGGGATGTTCGAAACAGTGGTTTCATCAACATGGATCTTTTCGATTCCCCTTTCACTTTGGATGAACTTCGGCAGTAAGGTCGGCCAGTCACCCAGAGATCAATACTGAGGGAGATTTTCAAAAAGTGATATAGGCTTGTTCTTGCAAGGAGCTCCAGCTGATTGCAGCAGCTGAGGCCCCGTTCGCCTTCCCCTCGCTTACCTTAAACGCTGACAAGCCTTGTGTGACCAATAAGCCAACTGGTAAATGAGATTCAAAGTCAGCAGGGAGCTATATTAGACGCCTTTCATAATGCTGGAGCCGGCATGCCGGCCCCTGCTCTGAAGCTCGACTGAGTGATGGCCTGAGAAGGGGTGGATTAATCATCATCGACAGCCCTGTGTCATATCTGCCTCCTTGACAATCCCGCAGGCTCCCCGTTCCGGGATGAGATCACCCTCGCCATCCTGCAGCTTCAGGAGAACAACCGCTTGGAGATCTTGAAACGCAAATGGTGGGAGGGAAGCAAGTGTCCAAAAGAAGAGGACCACCGGGCGAAAGGTGAGGTGCTGAGGGTTAGAGGGGAGGGTATGATGGGTGCCGCCAACCTGAGGTTGCCAATGGCCCCATGGTTGGGTTAACACTGAGTAGAACCCAACTAGAATTGCAGCCCAAGGTTTTTTGATAAATATGCGGCTATGGGTTAAACCAGGCTTCCTCAGACTCGGCCCTCCAGATGGTTTGAGACTACAATTCCCATCATCCCTGACCACTGGTCCTGTTAGCTAGAGATCATGGGAGTTGTAGGCCAAAAACATCTGGAGGGCCGAGTTTGAGGAAGCCTGGGTTAAACCCACACCAGGCACTTAAAGTACATAACTTCTTCCCCCAAAGGATTCTGGGAACTGCCGTTTACCCTTCACAGATTCCCAATTCCCAACAAACTGCAAGTCTCAGGATTAATTGGGGACGGAGGCATGAGATCTAAATGTGCTTTGAACGTATGGCACAATGTTCCTCACGCCTCTCTTCTGTACAAACAATTAAATATGGCAAGCTGGGGGGGGGAATAAAACCTGGAAGAAGAAGCCAGCAGGTGAAACCTTGGCATTCAGCATGGTTCTCGACCTAAATGACGGCCAACAGTATATGGTTGTGAGGCCCTGTCTTTGGGGCTGTTATGGCCTCAGTTTTTGGAACTTAGATTTCATGTGTGGCTCACAGGCATGCCCACCTGCTGAAATCAGAAGTAAGTTTTGTGGAGATTGCTAATAGGCTGTGTAGAGCAACCTCTGGTGGCGAGAGAGAAGACTGCCAGTCGAAAAAGATGGGTTGGTGGAGGAAAATCCCATGACACAGTAATACATGCCTCACCATAGCAGAAACAGATCCAATAATGTATCCGACTAACGGTTGAGCAAGTCAGTAGCTTCTATTGGTTTGGACGCAAAGGGTTTATCTTCAGCCTGTGTCCTATTGGTTTTTAAAGATCCCGCTTATTGAAAAATCAGCGAAATGTTTCAGCCCATTTACAAAGTGATTCCGGATTGGCTGGATTCTGGGGAAGGAAAAGCTGAAAAATAGTAGCCAGGGAACAGCAGGGAAAGGGAAACATGGTGTCTGCAAACATCCTAACTTTCCAAAGCATACGTTCAAGTTTTTCTTGGGTGGGATTTGGGGATCTTCCAAAGCGCTGAAAATTGCACTGAAAATATTTGGAAGCGAACATTCAGAGCTGCTCTGGGCACACTGGGCAAGGAGACAGCATTATAGGTGTGTGAGAGAGAGATCGTGTGAAATCCAAGGTGTTAGGAATGCTTTCTGACTTCCTGAAAGTGGCCAGGGTGGGGCAGCTTCGAGCTGTGTCTATCCTGTCCTTGCTGGCTCCCGTTATTATTTTTTCTTCTTCCCTCCCCCCCCCTCCGCCAACAGGGCTGGGGATGGAGAACATTGGAGGCATCTTTGTGGTGCTCATCTGCGGGCTCATCATTGCAGTCTTCGTTGCTGTCATGGAATTTGTATGGGCCACGCGTCGCTCAGCTGAACATGAAGAGGTGAGGTGGGGTGGTTCTCTGGTTGGGGGTGGGAGGGTGGGGCATGGAGGAAAGAATGAAGGACAGTGGCTGGGTCTAAAGGGAAGACTATTGCCACCAGCCCCTGAGGAAGTATGAGTGGGTGGTTTTAAGAAGGGCATTAAACTGGTCAAGGAGCCACAAGGAGATTGAGAACTGAATCAGAGGGTCTCATGTACAGACTGGAGTACAGACTGGAGACTTTTGTGTGTGTGTGTTTGTGAGAGAGAGACAGACAGACAGCGCAGACCCTCCAGCATTTCTCCAATGAAAACAGGATCGTCCTATTTTGTTGTTTGTTTGTTTGTTATACCCCACCCATCTGATTTTATTAATTATACTCCACCCATTTTATTTTGTATTACTCCAGCCGCTCTGGCGGCTTCCAACATTAATAAAAGCAAAATACAGCATTAAACATTTTTTTAAAAGCTTTCCTATACAGGGCTGACTTCAGATGGCTCTGGGAGTCGGATAACACCATACACTTCAACATCTCTCTGATGAAAATAAGGACTTCCTAAGGAAAAGCAGGACATTCTGGGATCAAATCAGAAACCTGGACAGCTTCAGTAAATCAGGCACTGTCCCTGGAAAATAGGGACACTGGGAGGGTCGAGGAGAGGAGAAGTTCACGTTCGCACCATACATTTTAAAGTACCATGCCACTTTAGACAGTCCTGGCTTCCCCCAAAGAATTCTGGGAACTATAGTCTGTTAAGAGGGTTAGGATGCCACTATTTCCCTCCCAGAGAAGCAATTCTCAGAGTTATTTAACAACCAATCCCTCTTCACAGGGAACTCTGGGAATTGTAGCTATGTGACAACTCTCAGCATCCGTATCGAACTACAGCTTCCAGAATTCTTTGGGTGAAACCACGACTATTCAAAGTGTGTGACACTGCTTTACAAGTATGGTGTGCATGTGTGCAGAGAGCCAGCAGAAATCTGCCGTTGTTTTCAGAGCAGGAGCAATGATATTGTCCTGCTTGTTTGTGGCTGGGCCTTAGCTACTCCTTCTTCAGCATTAATGCTGCCCAGCCATGTTGGCAGCCGTCTGCCTGTATTGCCTACCAGGTGTGCCAGCCACCAAACTACCCTGGCACTTAGTATTGCCTGCACTGATTGGCAACAGTTCTCCTGGATTTCTCTACCTGAGGACGCCGGGGATTGAACCTGGGCCTTCTGCATGCAAAGCAGATTTTTACCGCTGCACTACATCCTCCTCTGGGGGCTTGATGTTTGAGGTTGCCCTGTAACAGAAAAGCATAATTTCCCTATTGTTCATGAGCTGACATTGGCTTCATTTTGTGGTAATTTATCGGTTGCGAGCACATATTATTTATTTGCTTGCTTGTTTGTTTTGACTTGTTTGTTGCTTGCTACCCAAAGGTCTCCAAGCAACTTGCAACGTATTTAGAACATAAATTTAAATATATTCTGCCATAAAACAGAACAAAACAACCGCCCTAACAGCCGCAGGAAGCTTTGTAGTCACATAAACATTGAAGATCACAGAGGATGTTGCCCTGCTGTTCAAAATGAATTGTTTTATTATTTTGTTCATCAGCTGTTGAAGCTTTTCTTTTTTCATACATGGGGGGGGGGGGAACCACCTTGTTTCTAACAAGAGCTGAAGGGTTATTCTCACCTTGTATGCCCTTGATTCTTGTCCTCTGTACTAATACTTCTTAAATTAGGGAGGGGAAACCTGTGGCCCTCTTGATATTGTCGGCGTGCAGTTCCCAATGATGGGAGCTTCAGCCCAGGAACTTCTGGAAGGTCACAAATCCACTCTGCTTTAAATACACCAATAATCATTCAGTTATCATTATCAATTCTATTAATTGCTGTTTATATCCCATCCTCTAAGACGCTCAGGGCAGTGGGGTAGTTTTGGCCCAGAGAGTGTGCGAGACTGACTGGAACAAGGCCCTCTGGTGTCCTCGACTCCTAGAATTGTAGAGTCAGAAGGGATCCCAAGGGTCATCTAGTCCAACCCCCTGGAATGCAGGAATCTCAACTAAAGCATCCATGGCAGATGGCCACCCAGCCTCTGCCTAAAAACTCCCAGTGAAGGAGAGAGTCTGCCACCTTCTGGGAGTGTCTGTTCCACTATCAAACAGCTCTTACCATCAGAAAGTTCTTCCTGATGTTTAGTCAGAATCTCCTTTCTTGAAACTTGAAGCCATTGGTTCGAGTCCTACCCTCCGGAGCAGGAGAAACAAGCTTACTCGATCTTCCGTGTGACAGATACTTAAAGATCATTATCATATCTCCTCTCAGCCTCCTCTTATGCAGGCTAAACAGACCCAACCTCCCCCCCCCAACCTCAGCTACCAAGACCTTTTCTTACAGAAACTCCCTCCCTGTATCCCTCTTTTCTCTCTGGGTCAGCAACAGGGGAAGGGGAAGACCCTTCAGAAGTATTTAGTATGCTAGCCTCCATTTTCTGTTTTGTTTTAAAGATTTCTCTGTTGCTCCAACTTTTGAGAATTTTCCCCACATTTTGCCCAAGTAAGGACCATCTCCAAAATGGCTGCCGTATTGTAACATCACAAGATGGCTGCTATGTCTGGATTGGCACTAAGTGATTACGTTTCATTGAAACCAACTGGCAGTAGGCTCACAAAAATTTATTCCAGCAGGATAGGTTGGATTCATTCAAACAGTAGTACTTAGGTTTCTCAAGAAATTATATTTTTTAAGGATTAAATGAACCCAGACTAGGTCTATCAAACATTATTAATAAGAAGACATAATTTTCTGTATTGCCCTCTGTTCGTCGCATAAACACCGCTTCCATTCAGCTGCAGTTCGCCTTGCAAACTCTGTTATTTGTGTCTCTGTCTGCTGTGATGAAATTACGTAACTTAGGTAATTAATTGTCGTACGTAAATTATGTTGCCGCTTCATTTTTCCATCCCATTCATTTCACTGCAAAGGAAGTGGTAGTGGACAATGAATTAGGTATCATTTTAAGACTGAAAGCAGCAGCAGCAGCAAGTGAATACTGATCTATTTGATGGATTGACTTCCGTTCTGGACACAAGACAAATAAATGAACTTCGGCCATTTCTGTTCCCGCTGAAATTTCCCCACATCTCTAATCATGATAGTTCAAAGACAAACCCCTGTGTTGAGAGGCACTCTATCTATGGTTACTAGCGGCTGGGGAATCCCACAGGGGTCACTACCTTGCCCTCTAAGTTTCTTGGGGGCATTCTAAGTGAAGAGGTGGATCTTTGTTCTCTCTTTCACCATTTACTTTTTTAATTCAAAAAACCTTGTGATTTGAAGGTAGTCTGTGCTTGTTTGTGTTGTGAGAATCCAGGGGTTTATACCTTAGTGATTTGGAGGCTGGGTTTGCCAGCAACACTTTCATTTCAAAAATACTGTTTTTCTGGGTAAGCGTCGCAGCGGAACCTGCAAGCATTTGAAAACTGAGGAATAGGCTTGAGGTTGAATCTCATAGGGCAAAATACAAAGTTTATCAACTTTTTAGGCCCCGTTTACTGATGGGCTGCATCAGTAAAATACTTGCTGCTTGGAAACCCTGGTCAGGGTGCAAGTAGAGGGGCAGGGTAGCCGTGAAATGGAATGCCAGAAGGGCCAAAGGAGCATGCCTTCCTCCATTGGTGCCCCACAAGTGGGCAGGGGCTGGTCCTGAAATGCTGCCCGCTGTGTTAAATTATCCACAATGCCCCAAGCCGCCTAATGTAGCAACATTACACCGGTGCTATGTGTGGTATTGTGCAAAGTTTAACATGGCTATTGGCTTCTGCGGCCACTGCCACCACACAAGTATAAATTGCCAGGAAAATAGGGGGATGCAGAAAAATGGGGGGTCCCTATTTTCACCCGAGGAATGTTGGGGGGTATGCTTAGGGTTGCGCCCACCTCCTCACTGCTTGCTCCTTCCTTCACGACAGATCTCGGTGTGCCAGGAGATGCTGCGAGAGCTGCGCCACGCTGTTTCTTGCCGCAAGCCGACCCGCTCCCGCCGGCGCCGGCGCCACTATGCCACCCGAGGCGCCCTGTCACTGCGCTCCGTCCGAGAGATGCGCCTCAGCAATGGCAAGCTCTACTCGGGGACTCTGGTGTCTGAGCCGGGGCCGCAGCGCCTCCTGGAGGAGACTCCCCGGCCTTGCACCCACGTCCGCATCTGCCACGAGTGCCGGCGCATCCAGACTCTTCGGGGAGCCCCCCCGCCGCCTAGGGGGCCCCCGCCTTCTGAGGAGGGCACTCCGCGCCGGGGAGCCCCCCGCGAACTCAGCGGACAGGAGTGAAGCCCGCCCCACGTGCTTATTGGCCCCCTTCCCCACCTCGGCCCTGCCTTCACTCTCGTGCGGAGGCGCCTGCTGTTAAGACATGTACGCTATGCGTATGCCCTGATTTGGGGGACCCAGGCCTGGGGGGACTTCCCCGCACACACTCTGGCGCATAATCCCTTGCCCTAGGGGTAGTGTGTGGATATATTTGCGGCCCCCCTGCCTCCCCGCCAAAAAAGAAGGCCACAGCTCTTCTCGAAATCAAAGGGGAAGAGAGAGAGAGAGAGAGAGAGAGAGTCCTTTTCTAATCCCCACTTCTTGTGGGAAAGAGACATACATGCCCCCCCCCCGCCCCAGTTGAACCTCGCCGTTGTGGTGGTTAGATCTGTGGTAGCTTGTTTCTGACGCTGCAGAAAGACAGTTTCCTGAGCCTCTTACTATGAGGGAAAGGGATGTGAAAACCAATATCCACAGACACAGCCCCCAACCCACCCCTTTCGGCCTTGCCCCCCTCCAGCTCCTCCTACCCCTTCCACAGTGCAGCTGCAACCACAGCCCCCCTTTTCATGCTGTTTCCCCCATGCCTTCGCCCCGTGGAGGGAGTTTGCTTAAGCAGAGGTGCCAAAAGGGGTTCGCGATCCCACACTGCCCCCGCCACGTGCCTGCTGGGAAATGAATACCTCCAGCTATTTGCGGGGCAACGGGACAGTTCGCCTTCTTTTTATGGTGCGGGGGGGGGGGGAAGGTCGGGACCCCTGCCGGAAGGTCCATTTAGCAGCGCGGAAACCTAAACCCGCCGCACGGCTGGCGAGGTGGGTTGCGTGCAAGCAAACCATACATTGGCGATGGAGACTGAACTCAGGGTCAACTAAGCCGCCTTCTGAGGAGTCGTGGGGCCTGCCGGGTTCCACACTTTTAACAAACCAACCTGAAGTAATACAGGACCAAGAACTTTAAAAAGGGGGGGCAAGTGGGAAGATAAAGACCCCGACAGAGGTAACAAACCAACCCAGCTTTTGGGGTGGGGGTGGGGGGAGGCGAACTGCACAGGACCCTGGAAGCAGAAGAGAGTGGGGAGCGAGGATTTGGTCTGTGGGGGGCCCTCCCCATGACGTCTTGTCTGTCTTTTTTAATTTTTGTTTCATTCTTTAAAAAAAGATTTTTTCTTTTCCTTTTTGGAGAAATTTCTATAGAAGCCAAAAACTGGAGACTTTAGTGGCAACCCCAAAAGATAAATAAACGTGAAAATACTTGATTCTTTTATGTGAGTGATGGGAGAGAATTATTACTTTGTGCTAATGGTGGGGGCACCCTGGTGCACGTCCGTTGGGGGGGGGACCCCATGTGTGGATACCTGCAAACAGATTCAGCACACATAATCCATCCTTTTTCCTTCCCTAAGCCCTGCTTGGGATGCAGGTGGTGCTGTGGTCTAAACCACTGAGCCTCTTGGGCTTGCCGATCAGAAGGTCCGCGGTTCGAATCCCTGTGATGGGGTAAGCTCCCGTTGCTCGGTCCTAGCTCCTGCCAACCTAGAATTCGAAAGCACACCAAAAGGTGCAAGTAGATAAATAGGTAGCGCTCCCGTGCGCTGCTCTGGTTTCAGTGTTCCGTTGCGCCAGAAGTGGCCTAGTCCTGCTGGCCACATGACCCAGAAAAACTGTCTGTGGACAAACGCCGGCTCCCTCGGCCTGTAAAGCGAGATGAGCGCAGCAACCCCAGAGTCGTCCACAACTGGACTTAATTGTTGGGGGTCCTTTACCTTTACCTTTAAGCCCTGCTTGCTTGAAACAGCAGCTTGTGAAATGAAGCCTACATTCTTCTACATTTGTAGAAAGGAAAGGTGATGGCTGCACAAAGCTTTATTGACAAAATGGTCTTTTGGGTTTTTTTTAACGTGTTTCGAACATCTTCCTAGGAGGAGATTGAATAATGCACAATCATTCAAAATCCGAATCGTTTCAACATTCTCACAGAAATTAACTGCAGAGTGTACCCCCTTTCTCTGATCCATAGAACAATTGTAACAAAATGTGTTTAAAAATAAGAAGAAAGGGAGAGGAAATCGATACGAACACATTACGGGCATTTCAAATGGAGCCGGCCCTGCTCTTTGGCAGGCAGGAGAATGGATGCCACCTCAGGCAGCTGATTTCAAGATACTGCCAAAGGACAGCAAATGTTCAATTGTAATGCATTACTGGGTATTTTTTTTTTACCCCCATTCGTACATTACATTCCAGAAATGAGAAGATTGAGCTTTGAGTTTTACTTCTGGCGATTATCTGATTGATCCTCAGTGGAGAATTACATTTCAATTGACATGTACAGGGTTGTAATGCTAATCAAAAAGAGACTACCGTAATTACATCCCTGTGCAGTAAACCTATAAGTTCTTTTATATACGATGTTTTGGTTTTTCTGATTAAGGCAAAACAGATTCAAATAGAGTGGTGGTTTTAAAGGTTCTGTTCTGTGTGCAAATGCAGCAGCCGGCGGATATGCCCAACATAAAATATACTAGCATTTCCCTCCATGGTGACTCCCAGATGTTTTGGACTTCAACTCCCATCATAGGGAGCTGGGTATGTTTAGCCTGGAGAAGAGAAGGTTAAGGGGTGATATGATAGCCATGTTCAAATATATAAAAGGATGTCATATAGAGGAGGGTGAAAGATTGTTTTCTGCTGCTCCAGAGAAGCGGACACGGAGCAATGGATTCAAACTACAAGAAAGAAGATTCCACCTAAACATTAGGAAGAACTTCCTGACAGTAAGAGCTGTTCGACAGTGGGATTTGCTGCCAAGAAGTGCGGTGGAGTCTCCTTCTTTGGAGGTCTTTAAGCAGAGGCTTGACAGCCATATGTCAAGAATGCTTTGATGGTGTTTCCTGCTTGGCAGCGGGTTGGACTGGATGGCCTTTGTGGTCCCTTCCAACTCTATGATTCTATGATCCCTGACCATTGGCTAAACCAGCTGGTGCTGATTGGAGTTACAGTCTTCTCTTCAGCACTCTGTTCACCAGTCCTTGTTCTTGAACCCATTTGACCTTTGGCTCACAGGAATATTTCTACAGATTCCCCTCCCGTTATTTCCTCTTTGCCTCAGCTCTTTGTCCTCCCTGCCCCTCCTTCCAGTTCACTTCTTCCTCCTCCAAGCATCCTTCCCTCAAAATACTAATTTCCAGACTTACTCAGCATCTTTCCTCTGGCCACTCTGTCACGTATCTTTCCGCAAAGTTCTTTCCTTAGCCTTTGGCTAGCCTCAGGAAGTTGCTCCCGTCCGCAGGGACCTTGCCAAGCATACTTTCCCTTCTCCCACAGAAACGGGAAACATTCTTAGAGCTTTGTTCTTTGAGCAGCTGGAGTGTTCGTGGATATTCAGTGCCAGCGCTTGGGCTCAGTCGGTGTCTGGAGACTTCACTGCTGCAAGTCTAGAACGATATAGAAGTGCCCTGTTAAAACCTTGATGCTAGCCAGGGCTCGATGCAACACATACGCAGTCTGCCATGAAATGATCTGTGTGGCGGAGGATTGTGTCATGGGAGAATGTCCAAAATCTGATTACAGGGAAACCTCAGCATTTTGGAGGGCTTTCGAACAAAACATCCTGTCCGAGGTAATTTCAATCAACAAGACGAAAGCCTCCATTTCAAACCATTGATTTTAGTCATCATGCCAGCTCCCATTTCTTTCTTCTTTTTACAACTGAGAGGGACATTCTTATGGATTGACACTTATTATTGATTGGCACAGCCATTAACCATGTTGTTCTGCAGTTTTAAAAGGCTTCTACACAAGACAATCTCCTGTCTTACATTGGAGAGAATGTAAATAAATATATGATTTCTTTCCAAAAGGTAACTTATGCAGGGTGCAATATTTGGTGGTGTCTTCGTTTTCTTCCCTTGTACACAAAATGTAGGGTTTAACTCCCCTTTTAAAGGTGAACATGAAGTGGCTTGTGGTTTCACATAGGCTAGTATGAAAGGCTTGAGCTGTGGAGTGCTTGGACTGGGAGCTGGGAGAGAGTGGCTTTAGATCTCAGCTTGGTTTCATCTCAACAAAGCTTAGGAAAATCATTTTCTCTCAGACAGCCCTGCCTCGCCACAAATCTGTTGCGTTAACTGTGGAAGCGTACCCTCAATTCTGACCAAGCTAAGCCTCCTAGAGCAAAATATACCCCACAAGGCTTAGTTCCCAGAGCCAAGATCAGTGTCATATGCTCAAACCGTCTTGCCCCAGTGAGCAACCTGGACACCAAATTCTGCACCTGGCGGCGTTTCCGAACCAACTTCAGAGGCAGCCCTACGTATAACGCATTGCAGTAATCTAACCTCGAGGTTACCAGAGCATAGACAACAGTAGTTAGACTGTCCCTGTCCAGATAGGGGTGTAGCTGGGCCACCAGCTGAAGCTGATGGAAGGCACTCTGGGCCACTGAGGCCACCCGAGCCTCAAGCAACAGCAAAGGATCTAAGAGTACCCCCAAGCCATAGCTGCCAAGTTATCCCTTTTTTTAAGGAATTTTCCCTTATGCTGAATAGGCTTCCTCGCGAGAAAAGGGAAAACTTGGCAGCTATGCCCCAAGCTACAAACCTGCTCCTTCAGAGGAAGTGTAACCCCAACAAGAGCAGGCGACCTCCCAGCCATCCAGTCTAGGGAACCACCCACTAACAGTGCCTGAGTCTTATCTGGATTGAGCTTCAGTTTATTGGCTGTAATCCAGTCCATTATCGAGGCAAGAAAATGGCCCACCGCATCCACTGCCTCGCCTGCAGATGTAAAGGAGAAGCAGAGCTATGTGTCATCAGCATACGGTATTGCTGACAGCGTACTCCAAAATTCCGGATGACCCCGTTCAGCGGCTTCATGCAGCATAGGGGATAAAATTGAACTCTGAGGAACCCCACATTGAAGGCTCCACAGGGCCAAAACGCCCACCCCCACCCACCCAGCATTGACCTCTGGAAATGTCCACCCAAGTAGGACTGGAACCACTGCAAAGCGGTGCCGCCACCCCCACCCCCCTTACTTGGACAGCCGCTCCAGAAGGATACCATGGTTGATAGTATCAAAAGCTGTTGAGAAGTCGAGGAGAATTAACAGGGGCACATTTCCCCACCTCTCTCCTGACATACACGGAAGCCAAAGCAGTTTCTGCGCCAAAACCACACTGAAACACCAACGGAAATGGATCCAGAAAATCTATTTCCTCCAAGAGCACCTGGATCTGGTCTGTGAGCTTTTAGCATCACAATAACCCTGTGAGATCAGTTACAGGTAGGTAGCCGTGTTGGTTTGAGTCGAAACAAAATAAAAAAATTCCTTCAGTAGCACCTTAAAGACCAACTAAGTTTTTATTTTGGTATGAGCTTTCGTGTGCATGCACACTTCTTCAGATACCTGTGAGATCAGTTGGAGAAATAACAGCTGGCCCAAGGTCTCTTCCTGGGCTTTGGGGCTGTTGGATGGGGAGTTAATAATAATAATAATAATAATAATAATAATAATAATAATAATAATAATTTTAAAGCTAGGTCCCTCTTGCTCTAGCCTTATGGTATTTGGAACCGAACAATTGGGCTGGGGTCTAAACCTAGTCCCTGATTATATGGTTGACTTCAGCTTTTTTTTAAAATCTAGATTGTTCCAAATTGCATATAGTCCATTCTGTTTTCTCAGGCATGCTTGAGTGTGGTGGTACTGTATATCAACAGCTGACTTTTATTTATTTTTTAAGGAAAATGCGTTTTTATTTTAACATTTTTAATTTTTATCAATACTTCTCAAAAGCTATGCAAACATGTATACCCAATACAAAGTATTTTTTCTAATACACCAGAAAAATAGAAATATTTTAAAAATCTAACTTAAAAGGAAACAGGAGCCAAGAGAAAGAAGGGGGGAGAAAAAGGGAAACTGTAAAAAAAGAAAGAAGTTAAAGCATTGCTTGCATTTCTGTAATGTTTTGCACACTGGAATTTCTCAAGCAGACATGTACCGGTATTTACCCTTCATTGGAGGAATGCCTTGCAGTGCCCACTTTTAAACACCAGGTGGCATCCCCTTCTTTAATCTAGTTGTGGCTTGATGCTGTGGTCTAAACTACTGAGCCGCTTGAACTTGCTGATTCAAATCCCCACGAAGCAGTTCAAATCCCCACGAAGGGGCGAGCTCCCATTGCTCTGTCCCAGTTCCTGCCAACCTAGCAGTTCAAAATCACACCAGCGCAAGTAGATAAATAGGTACCACTGCGGCGGGAAGGTAAAGGGCGTTTTCGTGCGCTCTGGCACTCGTCATGATGTCCCATTGCACCAGAAGCAGTTTGAGGAATCTATGGCCCCTGTAACCAATTCCGCAGACGGGAGCAGTTGTTTGGGCATATGTATGAGGTCAGGCGGTCTCACAGGTAAACCATATGTAAAGCAAGTGCTCAGGTGTCGTGCCAGAAGCAGGCTCCATGCAGGAACACATTACATACAAAATACAAAACACAGAAGGAACATCAATGGATCAATGGAACATCAAAGGAACATTAAAAAATAAAACCCCCCTTGTCTCCTTAGGAGTGAAACTCTGGGCAAACCTATTGCCCTGTGTGGGTTTATAATTGGCAGGATTGCCTGCAGTTCAGGTTAAATTGCTTTTGAAGAGAGGATCTGGTTCATAGGTTCCCAGATTCCATGCTTTCTGCGATCAAGGCTGGCTCAAGAGATTTTGGCTGCGTACACATCACATGTTTAAAGCACATTCTCCACCTGCAGCGAATCCTGGGAATTGTAGTTTACCCTTCAGAGAGCTAAAATTCCCAGGATTCTGTGGAGTGGGGAGTGCTTTAAATGTATGTTCTGCACACAAGCTTTGCTGTCTGTAGGTGGGCAAGATGGCGGCTGTGTCCACACACCGTGCATTTAAAGCCGATTTGGAGCATGTGACTTTGATCCCAAGAGCTGGAAAGGGTTGCCCTGTGTTAAGAGAGGCTAATTTACAGTTCCCAGATTCTTGGGGGGTGGGACAATGTGCTTCCAACAGGGGTGGCGTGTCCTTTTCCGCTGCTTGAGGCAAAATGGGGCGTGTGGCCCTGCCACTACTGCTGCTGCCACCGCACCTGCTGCTACCACCACAGCCACTCCCTGTTCTGCCACTGTACAAATAGCACCAATTTCAGGCAAGCTCACACCAATTTTGGCTGAGATTTCGCGGCTAGATCTCGTGTGATTTTGCCTGAAATCGACACTGATGGCGGTGGAGCCTCTTCACCAGTGGAGGAGGTGACGGGGCAGGCAGTGAGGATGTTGCCGGGAGCCTTCTGCCACCTGAGGCAGCGGCCTTACCTGGCCTAATGACTGGGCCGGTGCTGCTTTTAAATGCACGTTTCCTGTATGGTGCTTATATAGGTGCTGCTTTTCCCTGTACTGAATCTTGCCAGATTGTTAACCGAATTTTAGTTTTGACTAAAAATTGTACCCGGGAGCCAGTAGGCTAGACTACGTGGAGGCAAACACAGCCTTGTCCTCTCTGTGCCTCCTCAGCAGGTGCTGACTCATTCTGCCTCATGATATGGCCAGCCGTTCCTGGCACGCATTCTCCATCATGTTAATATGTGTGCCGACTGATGCAAACATCATCATTCAAACCTTCTTCTTTTTTAAATGAGATTTTTATTAATTCACACACACACACACACACACACACAATGCAGCAAAATAGCGGCTGCAGAAAAACACAAATCGAACAAGTAGAATATGGAATCCTCTCTTAAAAAGTAATTCTTAGCCCTTAACAGGTCCACAGAGGACAGTATCTGTCCCCAGCTCTTGCCTGAGATCTTTCTTTTCATTTCTCAGCCTCTCACCCTGTGAGACAGCTGTTCCTCTGGCTCTCGCCCATCAACCACCCTCATAAGTATACAATCTCTGGACCTTAAGAAAGGCCCTGGGCTCCAAAGAAAGAGGGTGGAAGGTAAGGGACAATAAGAACAGAGAAAAGAGAAAGATAAAAGAGACAAAAGAAAAATAAACATTAGAGAAAGATACAAAAAGAAAACTTCAAATTTTCCATCAGCCGGTTACATTAAAAAAGGGATTATTTGAAACATTCTGGCACCCGTCTTCTCCACTTCCTGCCGAACCAGGCTCCCCCCCCCCCCGCAGCTGGAACTCTCCAAAACTCAGTTCTGACACCTATCAGGTGGTTGCCATGGCCATTCTAAGAGAATGAAGGAAGTGTTCATGGTGAGTTTCATCCAGGGATGCCAACTTGAATAAAATATTGCGGGGGAAGGTAAGCCCCATTCAACATAATCGATCGCAAGACACGGTGCACACAGAACATTTGAATGGCAATGCCAATTAACTTTTTTGGGGGGGGCTGGCCCTCTCAAATATTTGGGGGGAGGGAAGACCCCCTTGGCCCCTAGAAGTTGGCTCCTAGGGTTCCAGTATTTCTTTTTCCAGGAAGATAGCACTATGTTGAACAATATTTCTTATAAGTCAAGGTATCTCAGAATCATTCATTTTATCCCCCACGAAAAGTCTGAGGTTGGTTCCCTAACTGTTGTTATTACTGATAAACATAGGCCATGGTTCCCACCCCCTTGTGACTTTGTCATTCAAATGTTCTGATGCTATAGGAATTTCAGGATCGATCTCAAAAGGCCACTTTCTTTTCAGTGCTATTTTCATAATGCAAATATAACCAAAAGAAAGGGACAGCATCAGCTCACATTAGCAATTTTAAAAACCCATCAGTCCTGATTTATATATATCTATTAATAGAAGCAGTTCATTTGTCTAAATCAGGGCCAGTCCAAGATATTTTGGCACCTGCAGTGAACCACAAAATGGCATCCTGCCCCCCTCACCTGGGAAGAATGGGTGAGGGACATAGGCATACCAAGGATCAAAACTGGGGGGGGGCACGCCAGCCACGCCCCCCACCCCCAGCCACCCAATTGGCTGGCTGGCAATGACGTGGCCAGGATCCCCCCAGGAGGCATGTTCAACGTCCACACACCCCAGAGGGGAGGGGCCGTTTCTAGCCATTGCCAAGGCGGCACACAGAGCTACCCACGCTTACACGTCTGCCTCGCCCACTCCTTTACTGGCAGCGGTGACTAAAATGAGGCAGCAGCAGCGAAGCTGCCTCTGTCGAGGGAAACCTGGACCTGGACCTGGGCTAACTTCAGCCCACACTCCTTCAAGTCACAGCGAGCACAGCACAGAAAAGTGCTGCCCCACAATGCTCTGTGGCACCTCATTTGCATACATGCAAGTTACCCCAGGTCCAGGTCCAGGTTTCTCTCGACGGAGGCAGCTTCGCTGCCGCTGCTGCCGTTTTGCTTCAGCCGATCAGGCCGAGGTGGAGCACAGCTGGCAGCGTCCCTGCCTGTTGTGCCGTGCTCTCCAACAGCCTGGCAGGGCGCTGGACCAAGGCGGCTGGTATAGTTAAGACGGCCCTGCCCGCTGCAGCAAGATCGTGTACCCGACTGAGAAGGTGACCTGTATTGACCACAGCTCGCGCAGCGGGCTGTTTTATACCACCCCCCTTTTTGCTTCTGGGGGCAGCTGCCCCCCCTGCCCCACGCTGGGCTGGGTACGCCCATGGTGAGGAAAAATCTTCATCAGGACAGGAGGAAGTGGGGAATAAAATTTTGCATTGGGATCCAGTGGTGCAATGTGGTGGGGGCACAGGAGCAGTTGCCCCGGGCACAAAATTATTAGGGGCACAAAATTTCCAAAGAAAAAAATAGCACGCTCTCCTCCTCAGGGCCTCTCTCAAGAGGCAAATCCCACCCAATCCGGTCCCACAATTGTGCTCTCTTTCCCCCTCCCAAAGCCTTCACTTACTCCATTGGGTGAAAGGCACATATTTTGTTGGGCTGTTTATATCATTTGTTTTTATTTTATATTCCGGCGGTGGCTGTGATCTGCATTGAACTGAAGGGGGAAAGGGGGAAATGGTTGGCGGGGGCCAATCAAGGAGGTGGGTGGGCTGCAGTTGCCATGCAGGTGCTGTCACAGGTTAGGGAGTGCAAGTTGCCTTGCCCCGGCCCCTGGCAACTCACGCTATGCCACTGTTGGGATCTGCTGCCCCTGTGGATCCTGCTGGCCGAGGTGACCACCTTACCTTGTCTTGTAGCTGGGCCGGTCCTGATCCAAATAGATATGCGAATGAGACTTATAAAAGGCATATGTTAAAATGTTGATGTAATGTTGATTACATCAGCATTGGGGGGGGAGGGGGACATGGATGATGGGGCTTTTCCTGTGGTGCTTTCTTCCTGGTTAGAAATTGTTGTTCATATTAACTTTGGGGGGAAATCCTCTATATTTGCAGATGTTCAGACACTTTTAAATGACATTCCTGCGATGTGGGGTGTGTGTGGCTGCGGGTGCTTTGCTGTTTTTGCTGCAAGAGAGGAACACAACTACCCCTCTCTGGAAAATATTATTATGAATACTTATTAATATCCTGCCTTTTTCCCAGAACTAATCTGAATCACCTCTCCACCCTGACTCTGAGTGTCTAGGAGCCCAGTCTCTTCTTCGGCACATTCCTAGGCCATCTCTCTGTTGGGAGGCCAGGCGAGGCCTGCAGGCTCTTCTGGGTGCCCCGACGGAACTCCTTGCCACTGCTTGCCAAGGGTGCAAGGGATTGGGCGGGGGAGGGCGCCGATACAGCTCCTTGCCAAGGGTGCAAGGGAGCCTAGGTACACCTGTGGCACTAGTGCGCAGAAGGAGAAGGAGAAGGAGAGCTTCCCCGGACATTGTATTTAATAATTCCTCAGAAGCGTGGGAGGGGAGACAACCCCAGAACGAAACCGCAACTCTCTTTGAAGGAACCAACGCAATCCTCACGGCGAACACACGGGGGCAACCTCGGGTCGAAGCGCGCGCCCTCTTTTTCCTGCGCTTCCATCGTGGGGTTTCCATCTCATGCAACCAAACGGGGCAGAAGGAAAGTGGCTCTGCAGCGGGAACCGAGGCAGCAGGATCCCCTTCCCTCGCCTCACACAAGGGAGGAGTTGCGGAAGTATGGAGCGGATTTGGGGCTGGCAGGGGAGAGAAAGGGGGAGTATGCTAACGGTATTGGAGGAGCAACGGTCCTAATTCGGAGTGTTCTGGTTTGGGGGGCGATGAGCACCCCGACACGTGAAGACCATGGGTGCGGGCGCGAGACGTACTGGTGGATCCTGAGGGCGGGTCCAGGGCCGAGATCGCTTTGGGAGCAGCCTGCTGAGAAGGGGCAGATCTATTTATTTATCTATCTATCTGTCGGAGTCAGCATTTTATTTATGCTACTTTTAGCTGAATCGCAGGATTTGAATGTCCCTATACAGAGTTCCTGACTCGGGAGGGGAAGAGGGAAGGACAAAGAGGACTAGAAACTTGGGCTGCAGACCCGGATAAAGTCCCCAGAGGGGTAAGGAAAGACGCTATTTCCCCCCTCATGTACGTAATATTTTTGCACCAAGCTGCAGGTGGATTCCTTATTAATTCCTAGGGTTTAGGGGTCCCCCCCCAAAAAAAATCTCTAACAATATTCGCAAGTCACACACCACCCAAGAGCCCCAGCGGTTAAGTGGTGGAGATGCGGTGGGGTGGGGTGGGGGGACAATGAGAACGGGGGTGGCAGCAGAGCCCACCGCAAATGCGTTCCCTCTCCCTCCCCGGCAAACCACACCCCGAGCGTGTGATCTCCGTCCCCCTCCCCCCATGCCAATGAATACATGGTTTAAAATTGCAGAGGATGTAATGGTATATCTTACAATGCAGCAGGAGGTGGGGGCGGGCGGGAGGTCGGAGCTGTGTGTGCCCCCCCCAGCCTCTTCCCCATATACCAGCTGCCTGCCTGTCTGCGTCTTCCTCCACCTCCCCCCGACCCCCCTCCAACCACCACCACCCAGGTCTTGGCATGAGATGGAAAAAGCGAGGCGTCCGATATGAGGCTTATGTAACCGGAGCCTCCTCTCTGTTAGGGCTGGACAAGACGGGACACGTGCGGGAACGGATGAGACAGCTGTCCGGGAGGGGGGAGAGAGAGGCGCAGGGAAGGACAGAGAAAAGACGGCGGGGAGGAACGAAGGTGAAAGGGCGTCTCGGTCTAAGAACCCAGGCTTCTTCGCGAGAGAGGGGGGGGAAATCTGTGTGCTCTAACCACTAGGAATCACTCCCCTTCCTCACGTTGAGCCCCGGGGGTATATCTCCATCTAATGGTGTCCTTACAGGAGAAGGGAGAGTCTGCACTAAGAATTAGACCTTTTCCTCCTCTCCCCATCGCTTAGATGGGTTTGGCAACTCCTTCAGCCAGCCACTGCAGCTGTGCCTTAGTCATCTGTCAGGATGGAAAGCTTTAGTTGAGATTCCTGCATTGCAGGGGGTTGGACTAGATGACCCTCGGGAGTTCCCTTTCCACTCTATGATTCTATAGCATCATCAGATGCTTGACCTCTCCTGTGCTGTGGGGGAGGGCGGAGGCTTCCCCAGCTGATTTCTATATCATCAAGGGCACAAGACCATGTCTGGTTTTTCCTCTTTGGGTCACTTTTATATCTTTTTATTTCATAAAATGTATACACTACTTGATTTTACAAAATAAAAATTTTAAATCCAAAAAACACACACCTCAACGCAGATTATTAAAAAAAAGAAAAAAGCAATAAAGTTATCAATAAGAAAAATTAAAACAATAATTTAAAACTTTCAGAATGCTAGAATATCAATAAAGTAATAGGAGTTGGCAATCTTAGACCCCAGGGTTCATGTTTTCTTCCTGATGTGCCCAATATGGCAAATATTTTTGCTTAACTGTTTATGGAGCAAGAAGCATTAGTATCCACTTTTTACTTAAAAAACAAACAGCAAGAAATGGTTGGTAGAATGAAGGTGAGCACAATGGGGGGGGTTGTGCTGGAAGGGGGTTTGCAGGAACTCTTTGGATTGAGGGCAGAAGTGTACTTAGAGTCCAAGGTACATGTGAGAAGGATCTTAGTACTGTAGTGAGAAGGAACTTGACATGAGTCCACAGTGTGACGCAGCAGCAAAAAGAGCTAATGCTATTCCAGGCTGCATCAAAAGTAGTCCACTTCAAAGGAAGTCATAGTACCGCTCTATTCTGCCTTGATCAGACCACACCTGGAATACCGTGTCCATTTCTGGGCATCACAATTTAAGAAGCATATTGACAAGCTGGAACGTGCGCAGAGGAGGGAGACCAAGATGATCAAAGCCTGAGGAGGAATAGTTGAGGGAAGTGGGTCTGTTTATCCTGGATAAGAGAAGGCTGAGAAAAGATATCATCAAATGTCTCAAGGGCTGCCACATGGAGGAAGGAGCCAGCTTGTTTTCTCTTCTGCTCTGGAGGGCAGGACCCGAACCAAGGGCTTCAAGATACAAGAAAGGAGATTCCGACTAAACATCAGGAAGAACTTTCTGACATTCAGAGCTGTTTGTCAGTGGGAAGGACTCCCTCGGAAGGTGTGTGGCTCTCCTTCCTTGGAGGTTTTTCAGCAGAGGTTGGATGGCCAACTGTCATGGATGCTTTAGTTGAGATTTCTACATTGCAGGGGGTTTGACTAGATGACCGCTGGGGGTCCCTTCCAACTCTACAATTCTATGATTCTAAGAGGTGGGGGTGATAACCCAAGTCCTATGAGAAAGCAGGATATGAGGTTGCATGTATGGATTTTGTGCATTAATTCTCTCTCTCTCTCTCTCTCTCTGTGTGTGTGTGTGTGTGTTGTTGTTGCTATGGTGTCTCTGTCTCCCTCCAGAAATAGCCAAATGCCCAAGCCACCTGTCCCCTTCTCCACCCACGCAGCTCTTCCCCCTCCTCCCCCTCCTCTCCTACCGGAAGAGGGGCTTCCCTCCCCCCCCCATGCTCAGTTGCTAGGAGAGATGAATTAACATCCTCTGGCTACTGATGCAGCCAATCTCTGGGATCTTCCCCCTCCTCCCTCCTCCCCCAGCCTCCCTTCTATCTAGGGCAGAAGAAAATGGGGTGGAAGATGGCGGGAGTGATGGGGTGGGTGGGGGTGGTGGAATTGCGGATGCTTCCCATTCACTCCCCTCTCCAGTCCCACATCACATGCTCCAAAAAACAGACAAGCCCAAGCGTCCTCAGGCTGGGGAAACAAAAAAGAAAATGAACCTAAGAGTCTGTCTTGATGCTCAGCGGCCTATTCTGGCATTTCCCTTTCCGTGACCTGCCCACTGAGCGAAATTTCCCCCAAAGCCTGATCTGTCACCGGCGCAGTCTGTTGCATATAATAACCCTGGATGCCCTGAAAATCTGCCTGCCAATCAATGGTCGCTGTGGAAACCAGATATAGAACAAATGACCTTCAGCTGTCAATGGCTGCACAGCAATGGGATTAGTTGGGGGAACCCCAGTTGAAGGCACCATTTTGACCTCAAAGTGTGCGGCCATTTGATGCAGGCTAGCTTCACTGGACTGGAGCAGTTAAAGGGTGGGTTCTGTCTGCCTTCTGCCCCTCCTTTTGATGCCTGTGTCTTTGGAAAGGCCGGAGACAGATAATCACTTTTAAGAGCATTGAGGCAGGGAGGCACAGCTTCCCATGCTGCTGGGTACCACACCAGACCATTCCCCCCCCCTCCTCCCCTTTATCTCTGCATCACCTGCTTTGATCTAAGCAGAGGTCTCCCACCTCACCTGCTCCCCCATCCTTTTAACTGGAGGTGCCAGAAATTGAACCTGTGGCCACCTAGCCTATGGCTCCCTCCCTGCTGTGCACATGTCTATATTTTGTCTCTTCTGCTGAAACAGGTCGGGCAGGTTTCAAGGCAATACCTGAGCCTGCCCAACCCGTTTAACTGGAGGCAGCAGTGGGATAAATATTACAGGCACAGTGGGCTGTGACCCCTCTTTCATATCCGTGAGTTGGGGTGCTTTATTGAATTCTCTGGAGGGGGGACCCCTATTGTCCCTAGCCTTAAAAAGCAGCATTCTTGTTTGTGATGATGGTATCGCAGTTATTCCAGATTATGGAATCCAGAGTTTTATATATAAAAAAAGGATGTCGTAGCATCAGTACTCTTGACACCCAAACAAAGCATTGGGCAGGGTGCCAGTTTAGGAGATCTCAAAGGCAGCTATCTTCTGGTTATTTCAGTGTATCAATTTGGGCTTGATCATTTGGGGTGAACAACCCCAGCTCCTTATTCATTTCTACATATACCAGGAATTGATTGGCGTGGGCCGAGGGTGCTTGTCAGTCCTGGACCTGAATGAAGTGGTACCAGCCAGAGCATCTCACAGAGGACACTATCCTGTAAGTGTGAGTGTGTGATTTGTGGTGTCCCAACCCTGCATTTGGGGTGTACCCAGCACCACCTTATTTCTAGGTGCCATCTAAAAAAATGCAGTATAGACACTGACAACTGGGAAACACTGACCCGTGAGCGCTCCAGTTGGAGAACAGCCTTTACCAAAGGTGTCATGGGCTTTGAAGAAACTTGATCTCAGGACACAATGAGAAACGTGCTAAGAGGAAGGCACGCTTGGCAAATCCACACCGTGATCAACTCCCACCCGGAAACTAATGTCCCCACTGTGGAAGGATGTGTGGATCCAGAATAGGCCTCCACAGTCACTTATGGACTCATTGTTAAAACCGTGTTTATGGAAGACAATCTTACTCTGCTACGAGTGATCGCCCAAAAAGAAGACCATGTATTGTAAAATGTGTTGCTCAAAACTGCTGTTTTGCCTGGAGAGAGACTGGTGGTCTTAAAGGGGACAGTCCTTTGATCATGGAGTTTTTGGGGTTTTGTTCCTTTTCTCTCGCTTTCTCTTTCTTTAGGTTTCTCCTTTCCTTGTCTTTTCTTCCTCCTGACTTTGTTCTCCTTTAGACTAAGTTAGTAGATGTTTTCTCAGTATATTACCGTATAAAAAGATAACTTTTTAATGGGTATGTATTTTTGTATAACTCTGAATAAGCATCAATAAATACATTATTATTTTTTAAAAAATGAGTGTTTGGTGCTATCATTAGACCAACTGGGCAGTCCACACCTCAGAGGGGCGCAGTACTGACCTTTGAGAGAAACAGTTTTATACAGATTCGTTTTTGTTGTGCTGTGTCTTATAAATTCCTGATAATATTTTGCTTGTATCATATACTTTGAAGAACGTTATTGTTTTTGAAGTAATTCATACAGGGTAGGTTGGAGGTTCCCCTTCATGGATCAATGCCTTGTCGTGGCGAAGGGGCTTGAATAACTCAGAGAAGCTATGAGCTATGCCATGCAGGGCCACCCAAGATGGACAGGTCATAGTGGAGAGTTTTGACTAAACGTGATCCACCTGGAGAAGGAACTGGCAAGCCACTCCAGTATCCCTGCCAAGAAAACTCCATGGACAAAGACAACAGGCATATAAAAGTTATGACGCTGGAAGATGAGCCCCTCAGGTCGGAAGGCGTCCAACATGCTACTGAGGAAGAGCGGAGGACAAGTACAAGTAGATTCAGAGCTGATGAAGCGGCTGGGCCAAAGCCGAAAGGACGCTCAGTTGCGGATATGCCTGGAAGCGAAAGGAAAGTCCGATGCTGTAAAGAAAAATATTGCATAGGAACCTGGAATGTAAGAACCATGAGTGGAGGTAAGCTGGATGTGGTCAAAAATGAGATGACAAGAATAAATATCGACATCCTGGGCATCAGTGAACTAAAATGGAAGGGAATGGGCGAATTCAGTTCGGGTGACTATCATATCTACTACTGTGGGCAAGAATCCTGTAGCAGAAATGGAGTGGCCCTCATAGTCAACAAAAGAGTGGCAAAAGCTGTAATGGGATGCAATCTCAAAAATGACAGAATGATCTCGATACGAATCCAAGGCAGACCTTTTAACATCACAGTAATCCAAGTTTATGCACCAACTACTGGTGCTGAAGAAAGTGAAATTGACCAATTCTATGAAGACCTACAACAACTTCTAGAAATGACACCAAAGAAGGATGTTCTTCTCATTACAGGGGATTGGAATGCTAAAGTAGGGAATCAAGAGATAAAAGGAACAACTGGCAAGTTTGGCCTTGGAGTTCAAAATGAAGCAGGGCAAAGGCTAATAGAGTTCTGTCAAGAGAACAAGCTGGTCATCACAAACACTCTCTTCCAACAACACAAGAGACGACTCTACACATGGATATCACCAAATGGGCAGCATCGAAATCAGATTGATTATATTCTCTGCAGCCAAAGATGGAGAAGCTCTATACAGTCAGCAAAAACAAGACCTGGAGCTGACTGTAACTCAGATCATCAGCTTCTTATAGCAAAATTCCAGCTTAAACTGAAGAAAGTAGGAAAAACCACTGGGCCAGTAAGATACAATCTGAATCAAATCCCTTATGAATACACAGTGGAAGTGAGGAACAGGTTTAAGGATTTAGATTTGGTGGACAGAGTGCCTGAAGAACTATGGATGGAGGCTCGTAACATCATACAGGAGGCAGCAACGAAAACCATCCCAAGGAAAAGGAAATGCAAGAAAGCAAAATGGCTGTCCAACGAGGCCTTACAAATAGCGGAGGAGAGGAGGCAAGCAAAATGCAAGGGAGATAGGGAAAGATACAGGAAACTGAATGCAGATTTCCAAAAAACAGCAAGGAGAGACAAGAGGGTCTTCTTAAATGAGCAATGCAAAGAAATAGAGGAAAACAATAGAATGGGGAAAACCAGAGATCTGTTCAAGAAAATTGGAGATATGAAAGGAACATTTCGTACAAAGATTACCATAATCAAGGACAAAAGTGGTAAGGACCTAACAGAAGCAGAAGACATCAAGAAGAGGTGGCAAGAATACACAGAGGAATTATACCAGAAAGATATGGAGGTCTCATACACCCCAGGTAGTGTGGTTGCTGACCTTGAGCCAGACATCTTGGAGAGTGAAGTCAAATGGGCCTTAGAAAGCATTGCTAATAACAAGGCCAGTGGAAGTGATGATATTCCAGCTGAACTATTTAAAATTTTAAAAGATGATGCTGTTAAGGTGCTACACCCAATATGCCAGCAAGTTTGGAAAACTCAGCAATGGCCAGAGGATTGGAAAAGATCAGTCTACATCCCAATTCCAAAGAAGGGCAGTGCCAAAGAATGCTCTAACTACCGCACAATTGCGCTCATTTCACACGCTAGCAAGGTTATGCTTAAAATTCTACAAGGCAGGCTTAGGCAGTATGTGGACCGAGAACTCCCAGAAGTGCAAGCTGGATTTCGAAAGGGCAGAGGAACCAGAGACCAAATAGCAAACATGCGCTGGATTATGGAGAAAGCTAGAGAGTTCCAGAAAAACGTCTACTTCTGCTTCATTGACTATGCAAAAGCCTTTGACTGTGTCGACCACAGCAAACTATGGCAAGTTCTTAAAGAAATGGGAGTGCCTGATCACCTCATCTGTCTCCTGAGAAATCTCTATGTGGGACAAGAAGCTACAGTTAGAACTGGATATGGAACAACTGATTGGTTCAAAATTGGGAAAGGAGTACGACAAGGTTGTATATTGTCTCCCTGCTTATTTAACTTATATGCAGAATTCATCATGCGAAAGGCTGGACTAGATGAATCCCAAGCCGGAATTAAGATTGCCGGAAGAAATATCAACAACCTCAGATATGCAGATGACACAACCTTGATGGCAGAAAGCGAGGAGGAATTAAAGAACCTTTTAATGAGGGTGAAAGAGGAGAGCGCAAAATATGGTCTGAAGCTCAACATCAAAAAAACCAAGATCATGGCCACTGGTCCCATCACCTCCTGGCAAATAGAAGGGGAAGAAATGGAGGCAGTGAGAGATTTTACTTTCTTGGGCTCCTTGATCACTGCAGATGGTGACAGCAGTCACGAAATTAAAAGACGCCTGCTTCTTGGGAGAAAAGCAATGACAAACCTAGACAGCATCTTAAAAAGCAGAGACATCACTTTGCCGACAAAGGTCCGTATAGTTAAAGCTATGGTTTTCCCAGTAGCGATGTATGGAAGTGAGAGCTGGACCATAAAGAAGGCTGATCGTCGAAGAATTGACGCTTTTGAATTATGGTGCTGGAGGAGACTCTTGAGAGTCCCATGGACTGCTAGAAGATCAAACCTATCCATTCTTAAGGAAATCAGCCCTGAGTGCTCCCTGGAAGGACAGATCGTGAAGCTGAGGCTCCAATACTTTGGCCACCTCATGAGAAGAGAAGAATCCTTGGAAAAGACCCTGATGTTGGGAAAGATTGAGGGCACTAGGAGAAGGGGACGACAGAGGACAAGATGGTTGGACAGTGTTCTCGAAACTACGAACATGAGTTTGACCAAACTGCGGGAGGCAGTGCAAGACAGGAGTGCCTGGCGTGCTATGGTCCATGGGGTCACGAAGAGTCGGACACGACTAAACGACTAAACAACAACAACAGGTTGGAGGTTATGTAATGGGTGTGTTTGGGTCTGGAAGCAACGAGTTTGTTCAGTTTAGTTCAACGGATCTAGAATTATTTCTCTGCATTGACTCAGCATTGGCAAATTCTAACTAGCCATTTATCAAACTTAGCCATAGCTGTCATAGCTGCCAAGTTTTTCCTTTTCTCGCGAGGAAGCCTATTCAGCATAAGGGAAAATCCCTTTAAAAAGGGGATAACTTGGCAGCTATGATAGCTGTTGTTAAGCCATTGAGTGAAACAAGATGGGAGAATTCAATCAATGCTTTGAAACCACTGAGATACAGTATATCACCTTGGTAGCATATGTGATGCTTTAATATATGTCTTTGATGACACAAGTCTAAAAGGTTTATCTGGAAACACTTCCCAAATTGAAACCAAGGCCCTTGTGGATGCAATTTGTAAACTCATGTTTGTGGCATCCCTTGTTACACGGTAGTCCATTTTGCAAGCAAGCTACTACTCTGCGATTCTATGATTCTAAGTAGTTAGCCTTGCCTGGCACACAAAATAGCCTGGCACCGGCACTAGGCAGCCCACATATCAGCTTCTGTTCCCTGGTTGCCAGTGCCATTCAGCTGTGTTTTGAACTTTCAGATAAGGGACTGGGAACTAGGAGCCTTATGCCAAATCAGATCATTGGTCCATCATCTACCACAGCTGGTCTACACCCAGGAATGGCTCTCCGGCGCTTCAGACAGGCATAGGTTCCACCCCTGGAGGAACTGGACATGGGACCTTGGTCAGTGGAACTCCCTCCTGCAGGAGGCAGTGGTGGTGGCCACCATCTTGGATGGCTTAAATAGAGGATTAGACAAATTTTTCGAGGATAAGCCTGTTCGTGGCTACTAGATGTGATGGCTCTTCTCTGCCTCCACGGGTTGTATACAGTGATGCTTCTGAATGCCATTTGCTAGAAACTCCAGGAGCGGAGAGGACTGCTATGCTCAGGCCCTGTTTGCTGGTTTGGCCACTGTGAGAGCAGGATTGCTGGAGTAGATGGGCCCTGGGACTGATCTTATGCAATTACGCTTGCAAAACACGTAACCATTTAATGGGATTGGTGACTGCTGGAATCCCTTTAACCACCCCAGAGAGACCGGAGAGCAGTAAAAGAAAAAGAAAAAGAAGTCTCAGTCTCTTTCTCTGCCATGTTTATGGGTGGAAAAGAAATTCTGAGCCATATAAATAATGGCCAGTACAGAACTTGGGAGTGATGGCTATTCCAGAACAGTGATTAATTCAGGGGGTTGGGGGCTGGGGAGCGTGTGTGAGATCACAGCTTGCCATCTGTGATTTGGGGATCAGAGAGGCATTTGTGAGATCTCGCTCTGTAATTTGAAATAAAAGTCAACCCGTATCCCTTTGTCCTTGTAACCCGTTATACAGATTAGAATTCCCCTTTACGTTTTCCCATCTGTATACAGACTTTAGTACTATTTATTCTCATCGTCCCAGCACAAACTGGTTACTCCTTAGTATTTTGGGGGGGGGTACACAAAGGGTGCAAAAACAGTAGGTTCTCCACCTCACAATTAATTCTCTGTGTCCTTAGCAACTGTACATTAATCTGCTTCGTTTTTTTCTTTGATATAACTAAGCGTGTGTGTCACAGCTGAATGCAAGTTTTGAAAATTAAAAAAACCCTCAACACATTCTCTATAAAGACTCTAATTTCTCTCCCCCCCTTTAAAGCCCACTTTCCTTATGCTTCTTAACTACTCCTGATGATGTCAACAAAGGGATGATTAAAGTGTGTGTTAACTCATCAGCACAAGGATCTGGTGAATTTCCCCCAGATGGTGGAGATTTGGGAGGATGCTGTTCCCACTGACTTTTCAAGAACTGGAAAGCTTGCTCACTTTTCGTGTGTGGTCCTGATAAAGCAGAGATGGGGAAGCTGCCACCTTCAGAATGTTTGTGAATTCCAATTCCCATCAGCCCCAGCCAATCAAGGCCAAGGGTCAGGGATGGTGCAAGCTCTGTGCTCTGAGTACAACTGAATGGCCAGACCTGTCATAAGAAGGCATTGCCTAGCTGTGGATTTTAGAATTTAGAAAGATTGCTTTTGACTCTACCCAAACGTAGAATCATAGAATTGTAGAGTTGGAAGGGACCCCGGAGGGTCATTTAATCCAACCCAGGCAATGCACAGATTTCAACTAAAGCATCCATGAAAGATGGCCATCCAACCTCTGCTTAAAAACCTCCAATGAAGGGGACTTTGGTTTCTGACAATTACATACCCCCCCCCCATCTGTTGGTAATACTACGCAATATGTCTTTACTGACCTCATTCATTCATTCGTTCATTCATACATTTAATTTCTATAGCGCCCTTCATCTGAGGATCACACAGCACTTTACAATTTAAAAACACAAAAATACACAACATAGCAACAAATAAAAACAATCACACACACACACACAGATCAATGGTTCCCAATTAGCTAAGTACCGCAGACCCTCTGTTTTTCAAAAGCCAAGCCCCTACTTTTGAAAATTTTGATATCTCTATGGTAGTTTTCTTTATGTGAATGGTGCCACAGACCCCCCTGGGTGGGTTACACAGAAACCGTGGGGTCTGCAGACCACCAATTGGGGACCACTGCCATAGATTGTTTAATCAACCAAAGGCCTGGGAGAAGAGGAATGTTTTTGCCTGGCGCCTACAGGTGCCTGCCAAACCTCCCTGGGGAGAGCATTCCACAAGTGGGGAGCCACTGCAGAAAAGGCCTGCTCTCATGTCTCATGGAGGGGGTACACAAAGAAGGACCTCAGGTGGTGATTGAAGGGTCTGGGTCAGTTGTTACCTGGGACATTACCTAAAATCAAGGATATGCCCCTCCTGATACTAATTGATTCCATCTCCTGTCATCTCTTGCTATGGGAGCTGAAGCTCATCCATACTTTGCTGTGGATGGTAGGTGAATTGGTAGGTGAATTTAGCATCATTCTGATGTCCATATGGTGTTTCCCTCTAAATCACTGCCTTTCCGCACTTTCCCCTCCCTCAGTTGGGATTTTCGCATACCCTCTCCTTTTCAGATCCACCCCATACATTTAAAGCACATGGCTTCCCCCAAAGAATCATGGGAGCTGTGGTTTCTCCCTCACTGAGCTCCACTTCCCAGCACCCTTAACAAACCACAGCTCCCAAGATTCTTTGGGGGAAGTCATGTGCTTTAAAGGTGTGATATATAAGAAAATCTGGATCGAGGTAGGTGAAAAGGCAGTGATTTGCGGGAGAACATCATAGGGACAGTGGAGAATTGATGCAGCTCCAGGAAGCTTGCTGTCCACATTAAATGACATTATGGCTGAGCCCTTGGAATCCCACCACAACTGGAGGGTTCCCCACCCCTGCCTAAAATTATTCTCCAACTTTTCTAATATGAAAACTGCCCTGTTTCTCTTTCCTTCCTAATCAGGACTCACAACCTACAGAAGAACCCTCTTCATATTTTCAACTATGCTTGAGATATATTGGTGATGATTATGACACATCACTAAGTTTTGGGGGTTCAAAATTTCCTGCCATGCTCTTCAAATTGGTTATCTCCACAAAATGACCCATCTCTTATTCTCTCTTTAAATCCAGTCTTAAAAAAAGCAGGCAACACCCTTAAGGTGTTCACAGACATGCTTCTCTCAAGCACAACAGGCCTGCAAGGTAGGCCACCATAGTTATTCTATTTATTTAGGGAGCAATCCTACGTTCCCCAGGGAAGGTGGCTGAGAGGCCACAGGAGCCTGTGAGGTGGATCACCTAGTATCTTCCCCCCTCCACTCAAAGGATCTACACCTTGTGTAGAGACAGATGTGGGCAACTGCTGGATTATATATTTTGAAAAATGAGAGCCGGTCCCTGCATTTTTCTTTTTTCTTTTCTCCCAGAATGCAATAGTTCTAGGAGTAACCTGAGATCTGCAGCAGCACTAAGCAGATACTCGTTCAATCAAGCCTGCAGTCTCCATCTTGAGAGTGAGTCTGGATGCATATCTTTTGGCCGCACAGCGCCAAGCCAATTTTTCATTCCCCCACCCTCCCCGCTCCTTGCTTTGCTTAAGGTGCAGGCTGAAGTTTCACCTCCATTGTAGGAAACAGCATGCGCCTGAAAACCAGTTGCTGGGATCATTCACAAGTGAGAAGAGCACTATAGCACTCAAGTCCTGCCTGTGGGTTACGCACAGCCATCAGTTTGGCCCCGGTGAGAATAGGGTGCCAGACTATTTGGGCCATTGTCTTCATCCACCAGGCTAGTCTTACATTCTTAGAATGAATAGTTCTAGAAAATGCAAAACTGGCTCGCTATTTTGTGACATTTTGGTTGCTTCTAATAAAAGTATTTCTTGACTGTAGATTTTAGAGTTCAGCCTCTAGTTTCTTTGAACTTGCAACAATCCCTTCCACGCACTTCTGATCGGGGGGGGGGCTTGTTTCAACCCTCTTCTCCCCAAAACCTCCTAGCCAGGACTGAACCCGAGGCAGGGGCTTTAGCAACCCACGGCTCAGCCTGAGAACCACTTCGAATTGAAAGTAGCAATAGGAATGCCCTTGAGCATGTGCAAAGTGCTTTCCTTGCAGCCCTAAGCAGATCTAATACATCTAAGGTAGCAGGCAGGCCTCCCTGGCCCATTGGGATCGAGCCCCCAAACCTCTCACGTCAGGAGTGAGTTGCTGCCATAACGCAGCTGCATTAGCCCAGTCCCATGCTACCTCTCCCAGCTGCTAAGAAATAGGATCACAAAACTATTTATAACAACAAAGAGTTCTGCGGCGCCTTAAGGACTTAGCAAATTTATTATGGCATAAGCTTCCGTGGACTAGAATCCACTTCATCATCAGGTGCACAAATAAGTTTGTGCCATAATAAAATGCGTTAGTCCAGTTAAGGTGCCCCAAGATTCTGTGTTGTTGTTTTTTGCTGCAACAGACAAAATTATGGCTGCGCTTCTGGAACCTATTTATAATTCTCCTTGCTGATTCCCCTGGGGTATTAGCAAATACAAAGAAAGGCTTCCTTGGCTGAGCCCTGTGTAATCATCTTCTTGGCAAGGGGAAGTTATTGCAGAAAGTCTCTCCCCACCAGATAGAAATTCTTCCCCCCTCCAGTGCTCAGTGGTAGAGCACACTGGTTCCAGCAGATCCCAGGTTCAATCCCTGCTATTTCCATTGGGTTTGGGCTTTTTTAAGGCTCAGGTAGCAGTGCAGGTAGAATGTGAAGGATCTCTGCTGGAGACCTAAGAGACACAACTGGCCATCAGAGAAGTTAACCTGTTGCTGTTGAGGGATAAGGCTCTCAGTGACTTCTAGCTGCGATGTCTGGGCTCTGCCTTCACTGTCATGAGTCAGCAATGCTTCTGAATACCAGTTGCTGGAAGCCACAGGAGAGTGCAGATCATGCTTGCTGGTTGGCCAAGGTGAGAACCGGATGGTGGACTCGATGGGCCAAACATCTGCAGGCCACATGTTCCCGCATCCCAGGGTTAGGGTGTCAGATGAGAACCCAGGAAGGTCAGTTCCAGATTCCCCTCTCAACCGTGAAGCCTTTGAAATGTCCACTGTCTCTCAGTCCCTACATTGTAGGGGATAAATAGGCAGGGAGGAAAGAGTCAAATGTGTTCCTTGTGAGTTTCCTGGAGGACAGAGAAATAAAATAATGGGCGCAGTAGTGAAAGGTGAATAACTGGAGAAAATTGGGATGGGAGGTTGACTTATATATAGGCTTGAAAATGGAACACCGTCCATACTCCAAGGCACACAGGGCTGCTAGTCTTACTCAGAGTAGACCCATCAAAACAAATGAGCATGACTAAGTTGGGTCTATTAATTGTAATGCACCCACTCTGAGTAGAACGTAGCTGAATACAACCCAAGGTTGTCATTGTCCCCACCCCTGTTATATTCAGACCCAGTTGTGGAGTTGGGTAATTTTATTCATTATTTATTTGGTAAAATTTATATGCCACTTGATTGTAAAACAAAACACAACCAACCAACCAAACAACTCTTAAAGCAATTGATTTTAGATGCTGGACTTAAAGGCTTTATGACCTCCTCCTTCCAATAGTAATGTCAATTACTTCATTTATAGCTCAGTTGGTTAAAGCATGGTGCTGATAATGCCAAGGTCGCAGGTTCAGTCCCCACATGGGACAACTGCACTGCATGGGGTTGGACTAGAACCCTAGATGATCCTTAGGGTCCCTTCCAGCTCTACCATTTGATGGTTCTGCATGTAATAAGCCACCCTTTCTGCATTTGGCAGGCCCACCTGCTTGTTTTGTTGAACAGGACCCCAGTTCTGTGCCCCAGAGGCCCACCCCAATGGCAGCCCAGTTCACAACACCCCTGCAAAGTAGTTTAGGCTGCGCTCTCTCTCTCTCTCTCTCTCTCTCTCTCTCTCTCTCTCTCTCTCTCTCTCTCTCACACACACACACACACACACACACACACACACAGAGAGAGAGAGAGAGAGAGAGAGAGAGAGAGAGAGAGAGAGAGAGAGAGAGAGAGAGAAAGAGAGAGAGAGAGAGAGGGAGAGAGATCTACCTTTGCTTAGAACCTAGAGGTTCTGGTCCAGATCTCCTCTAATTTGACAAATCCCCTAATTTCAATGCAGAAAGGGTGATCAGACCCAGGAGTCCAGGCTCTCAGCCCTGCCCCACCCCTGCCCCATTTCCAGCCCAATTGCCAGTGTTTAACGCTGCTGAGGAACATGGCCTGCCATTAATTTTGCTGCCTTCCCAGAGATGCAGCCAGAACCCAGGATCACAGGCTCTGCACAGTAAGATTCCCCCCCCTCCTGCTGCCTCCCACCAGCATCTCCATCCATTCTGCTTCCAGAGCTGAAAAACAAACCCCCAGGGGGAATGTGGTTTGGCTGGCAATTTGCAAATGTGCAACTCCGGGTGGCTGTTGGATTGGTGCTGGGGAGGTTCAGGGGGAGGGAATCAGTGCCTTTGAGAGATTTTTGGCTTTCCTTCCCCTTCTGACTCTCTCCAGGCAGGAGGGGCTGGGATTCCGCGTGGCCACCTGGTTTCTGCTTTGCAACCGCAGCAGGGAGGGAGGAAGGACAAATCAAGGTGAAGGAAGAGGAACACCCAGACTGGGAGACAGGATGCAGAACACCTAGCCAGATCCACAGATCTGGGTGCACATGGCAAGAGCAGCATGGACAGGGGGAGGAGATAGGTGGGAACGGCACAGGACTCCCCATGGATAGTAATCACACTTCTAGACATACACAGAGGTTTTCTGTCAGGGCCTGTTCTTTCAAAATTCCTATTATTCCTCTTCATCATCGGTGAATCTTCTCCATCCCTTGATGAGGAATTAACCCCCCCCTCCTTCTCCTTGGGATTGATAGGCTAAATGCCCACCTCCAACCCTGTGCCCTCTGAAACCACCTGCTTTCATAATTGCAAAATCCTGCAGCTGCAGTATCAGCACTGCCAAAGGCTCTCAGAACCTGCAAAGTGTGCGCCACTGACTCATACCAGCTCTCCAGAGTGTCACAGACGGGGGTCTTTTCTCAAGCCTTACCAGGAGACGATTAAGGTTGAATCCTGACAAGACTGAAGTACTGTTTTGGGGGGACAGGGGGCGGGTGGGTGTGGAGGACTCCCTGGTCCTGAATGGGGTAACTGTGCCCCTGAAGGGCCAGGTGCGCAGCCTGGGAGTCATTCTAGACTCACAGCTGTCCATGGAGGCGCAGGTTAATTCTGTGTCCAGGGCGCCTGTCTACCAGCTCCATCTGGTATGCAGGCTGAGACCCTACCTGCCCGCAGACTGTCTCACCAGAGTAGTGCATGCTCTGGTTATCTCCCACATGGACCACTGCAATGCACTCTATGTGGGGCTACCTTTGAAGGTGACCCGGAAACTGCAACTAATCCAGATTGCGGCAGCCAGATTGGTGACTGGGAGCGGCCACTGGGACCACGTAACACCAGTCCTGAGAGATCTACATTGGCTCCCAGTACGTTTCTGAGCACAATTCAAAGTGTTGGTGCTGACCTTTAAAGCCCTAAATGGCCTCGGTCCTGTATACCTGAAGAAGCGTCTCTACCCCCATCGTTCAGCCCAGACACTGAGGCCCAGTGCCGAGGGCCTTCTGGCGGTTCCCTCACTGCGAGAAGCAAAGCTACAGGGAACCAGGCAGAGGGCCTTCTCGGTAGTGGCACCCACCCTGTGGAACACTCTCCCATCAGAGGTCTGAGAGATAAACAACTATCTGACATTTAGAAAATACCTAAAGGCAGCCCTGTTAGGGAAGTTTTTAGTCTGTGATATTATAATGTATTTTGATGTGTGTTGGAAGCCACCCAGAGTGGCGGGGTAGACCCAACCAGATGGGTGGGGTATAAATAATAAAGTAGTAGTAGTAGTAGTAGTAGTAGTAGTAGTAGTAGTATTGCTGTTATATAACCTGTGACCTTCGGCTTGCAGATCATGTGCTGTGTCCTACAGCAGGAAGAAGAGATAGAGATGCTGTGAGCATTCTTCTATCAATGGCAGCACTAACCTCAATGTCTCAGTGGGACCCCCTGAATGCCACTTGCTGGGGGAAATAGGGAAATAGTGGGAGGGAGCTATCACTTTCATGGTCTGCTGGGAGACTTCTTGAATGTGCTGTCCACTGTTGGAGGCAGGGTGCTCAGCTAGTTGGACAGAGGTAGCAGGGCTCCTCTTTTGCCTTCTTGCCTTCCAGAAATTGAAGACAGGTGCTTTCTTATAATGAGACACCAGCTCTCCCTTCCCCTGCTTCCACAGGCATTTACAAATGTCATGAGAGCAACTGCTTTTCCTGACCTTCAGAGTATGAATCACAGGAGACAGATTTCCTACTCAGAAGGCATTCCCCTGTGGAGAAGTTGTGCAAATTGCACATGTAATTCCTCACACCTGGGCTGACAAGTACATAGTGCTTTACATCACCGAGGTGTCCATTTTTGAACACTTGAATTGCAATTTATCGGGAAGTAAAGATTATGGGGCACACTCCTCCGTTGTCTCCCGAGACAGAGAGATACCAGCAACAAAGATTTTGAAAGTTTGATGTGTTACCAGCTGTTCTATGCATACATACCGGTATTGACTTCTTGGTGAACATGCAAGTCTGGGCTGCCTTTTGGATGGCTGCTCATGTGTTTTTACCTGTTTGGGAAATGGAGTGGAAAGATGCCACCAGCTGTGGCCCACCCTGCCCATGTCAAGGAAACAGACAAGAGTGCCTTCTTCCCACAAAGCAAACTGCTTAGTTATTATTGCATTCCTGCCTCACCTTTCGTCTAACGAGTCCAAGGTGATGTACTTGGCTCCCCCCTCCATATTATCCTCACAACAACCCTGTGAGGCAGGCTAGGCTGAGAATGGGTGATGTACCCAAGAGCATAGAATCATAGATCATAAAACTGGAAGGGACTGTGAGGGTCATCTAGTCCGACCCCCTGCAGTGCAACGTGAGGCCCAAAACCACAAACCTGAGATTAAGAGTCTCTTACAAGCAGAGCTGTCCCAGCAGCCCTTCATGGCCCAGCGAGGATTGGAACCCTGGTGTGCCAAGTCTCAATCCATCTCTCTAACCACTGCACCATACTGTCTAGCATCCTGTCAGTCCTCACACATCTTTCCTGCAGGAAATTTCATCTTGTGTGAAATCACCCATAATACTATTTCTGGTACTATAAGGGCTCCAATTTCCCTACAGCGGAGGGTTGGGAATTATGGGAATGTTAGGGATGTGGATTAGGATATATTATTAGATAGATCCTATCCAAGCTTGTGTTAGCAAGCTTCCAATATCAGCAGAGTGACATTCCCCTTTTGTGCGCAGCAAAGCATGTGCGTTAGATTCGCTAGAATCTCTATAACAATATTACACTTTATAGTTCAATATTACACTTCCTGGCAAAGGTCCCCTTTGTCCCTCTTAAAAGAAATACACAACACAGTGTTTATAAAATAAGATAGAGTTTACTTACAGTTTCATCCTGAGTTACAGCATAATCTCAGAAAGGCAGGCTTGCTTAGAAAAGTTACAAGTATATATACATCTAGAGACTACTTAGTAAAGTAAGACTCCATTTGGTCTCACTCTTGGCTGCAGGCCTAGAGTGAGAACCATGCTAACTAGAGATTCTCTGAAGATGTGTCCTCATCGAGGGAGGAAGTAGCTAAGAGAGAGAGTGATTGCAGGCTAGGGCTTTTGTCTAATCCAACTCATTTGCATGTCTGAGGGAACAGGAACTGACCTGTAGTCAGGTGTCCCTCCAGGTGAGTTCCTGTTAGTGGACACTCTAGGAACTGTTGTGACTTGTCTGCCCCAGTGTTCCATCCCACAAACCCCTTCTCAGGCAATTCACAACATTCATTACATACAAAACAAAACATAAGCAACTTTATTCAACCACCCAAGAGTCCCAGCTTGACACGCAGGTTCTGGAAACTCTGTCTTGGCAGGGGTTTCGTCAGGATGTCTGCTGTCATCTCCGATGTGCAGCAGTACGACAGTTCGACAAGTCCATCTTGTATCATCTGGCGAACGTAGTGGTACCTGACCCCAATGTGTTTTGAGCGTGCTAGGAACTTCTCATTCTGCGCCAGCTTTAGACAGCTTTGGTTGTCCTCCAGCAGGCTTATAGGTTCCTTTCTCTCCACGCCAAAGTCTGTTAGGAGTTGGTCCAGCCAGGAAATCTCTCTGCACGCTTCTGTAGCCGCAACATATTCCGATTCTGTAGACGATAAAGCTATACATTTCTGTTTATAACTGCCCCATGTGATAGCTCCGCCCCCATACATAAAGACATGCCCGCTTGTGGATTTATAATCAGAATTATCACCCGCCCAGTCAGCATCAGTGTACCCAATGAGCTTAGGGTCACTGACAGCTGGTAACTTTAATTTACAATCCATTGTACCCTTAAGATATCGAACCACCCTCTTCACACCAACCCAATCATGCTCAGTGGGACTACTCACTTTCCTGCTGAGAATCCCTACTGCATTGGCTAAATCAGGTCTGCACGTGGTAACTAAATACAAAAGTTTACCAATCGCTGAACGATACTCGGTGTTGTTTGGCAGCAGCTTCGAATCCTCTTGGTTCTTTAAGAAGTCTGTAGCCATCGGGGTGTCGACGGGTTTTGCATCCTGCAATTGCATACTCTCCAACAGTTCAATTATCTTTTGCTTCTGATTAAGTAGAAATGAACCATCCTGTTCTCTTTCCACTTGAATCCCGAGGTAATACTCAACTGGTCCTAATTCCTTCACTTGCACTTCCTTGTTGAGGTGCTGGACTACATTTTTATAATCCCTGTCATTTGACGTTGCGATTAAAAGGTCATCAACGAAGGCAAGAATATAAGAAAATTGTCCATTACTCTGCTTAGTGTACAAACACTTGTCAGCTTCACCTTGCTTGTACCCAAGTTTCACCAGCATTCCATGCAATTTCAAGTTCCAGGCTCTGGCTGCTTGTTTTAAACCATACAGTCCCTTTTGAAGCTTGCAAACCAAATGTGCCTCATTTGGCTTTATAAAACCTTTAGGCTGCTTCATGTAAATTTCTTCAGAAATTTCCCCATGCAAAAACGCAGTAGCTATATCGATGTGTTTCACCTCCATCCCTTTAGATGCTGCGATGCTTAAAAGTAATCTTACGCTACTGTATCTTACTGTCGGTGCAAAGACTTGGTCATAGTCGTGGCCATATTGCTGTGAAAAACCTTGTGCCACTAGTCTTGCTTTGTAACGTTGCACCTCCCCTTCTGAACCCCTTTTAACCTTGAACACCCATTTGCTCCCAATTGCTTTCTTACCAGCAGGTAATTCTGTGAGTGTCCAGGTCTTGTTCTTGTGCAGTGCGTCTATCTCCTCCTGCGCGGCTTTCCTCCAGAGACTGGCTTCGGTGGCTGGCATCTGCTCTACCTCTTCCCAAGTGGAAGGTTCTGGTGGAGACGCCGACCCTGCAAAGTAGGACAGTCGTAGTGGCGGAACGCCCTTGTTGGTTCTGGATGAGCATCTGACCTCTGGTTGTGCAACCGCATCAGCATCCTCATCCTCCTCCAACGCTGGCATGTCCACGTACAGCTCCTCCTCTTCGTCTCTGGTGCCGCCAGGGGTCTGGACCTCTGCGTCTTCTGGGGTGTCGCCTGTAGGGGGTGTTGTGACACTAGAAGGTATATTAGTTCCTTGTGCTAAAGGAAAACTTATAAACTCTTCATCTGGTGACTCTCTAGAACAGTCAATAACAGTGTTCTTTGTATCAAACTTTCCTAGTTCATCAAAATGAACCACATGGTGTGGGTCTACTCTGCCACTCTTTGGATCTAGAACTCTATATCCCTTTCCTCCAGGAGCATATCCAACCAGGATACCTGCTTTTGCTCTGGAGTCAAGCTTGTGTCTGCGCTCTTTGGGCACGTGGTAATAACAGACACTTCCAAACACACGTATGTGCTGCAGACTTGGGACTCTCCCGTGCCAAAGTTCAAATGGTGTGCGTTCTGCACCCTTTGTAGGCAATCTGTTTTGCAAATAAATCGCCGTATTCGCCGCTTCACCCCATAGCTTCTGTGACAAGTTGGCCTCTTTTAACATGCACCTTGTCATCTCCATAATAGACCTAAACTTTCTCTCAGCAATGGAGTTCTGTTGAGGCGTGTAAGCAACTGTAGTTACATGTGCTATGCCTTCTTGTGCCATGATGGCCTTCATCTGCCGTGAGCAAAACTCTCCACCATTATCCGAAATTAAGGTGGAAGGAGCTCTCTGGAATTTGTTCTTCACCATGTTTAAGTACAGTTTGAACAATTCCGGTGTCTGACTCTTTTCCTCTAGAAAATATCCAACACAATATCTTGAGAAGTCATCTATAAATATCAGAATGTACTTATTGTTTCCTAGGGAAGGTACATTCAGCGGACCACATAGGTCAGTATGAACAGTGTCCATGACTTTTGTGCTTCTCTTCTCTGTACAACGTGGGAAGGAAGGCTTGACTGCCTTTTCAGTTATGCAAGTTGTACAGTTTGGCATTGGTGTACTGCAATTCTTTACCTGTAGACCTTTTACCAGATTTTCCTTCTGCATTTTCAGGATAAGGTTGGTATCCCTGTGTCCAAGCCTTTTGTGCCAGAGTTCCAGATCTGGTTGATCCTTTCTGCTGGGTTGTGCAACCCTTGCAGACTCATTCTCTGAAATATCAATCTCATACACATCATTGATTAGTTTGGCTTGAATAAACACTTCACCATCTTTTATCACATTGCATTGTCCATTTTTAAATATAATTTCAAAACCTTTCTTGTCCAAGCTAGACACACTTATTAGATTACAGTTCAGCTTTGGTGCATACTTAACATTACTCACTGTAGTATCAAAAGACTCATTGTTCACTTTGAAATTCAAGTTCAAAGATCCTGCACCTATTGACTTTATAACATTTCCATCAGCAATTTCCATCTCAGACTGTTTATTATTGTCTATTTCATTGAAATATTCCCTTTTATAACAGAAGTGGCTGCTTGCTGCACTGTCCAGAAGCCACTTATTGCGCTTTCCTTCACAGCTCTGGAAAGCTACATTTCTTTCTTGCAATATCATTGCACGCCCACGACCCCCCTTCTTTTCGCCTTTTGGTGGAAAGGGGCGGGATTTATTCCTAGGTGCCCGGCATTCCTTTGCCATGTGCCCTTTTAAATTGCAGTTAAAGCAAATTATTTCCTTTGGCGTTTGTCTGGACCTTTGAAAATGCTTGGAAGCATAATTAGTGTCCTTTCTCCCTGTATTCCTTTCTGAAGAATCAAGGTAATCTCTGCATTCCTCTCTCAAATGATCAATCAGTTCTTCAAAAGTCAGGTCCTTTTTGTGATCCATGCAACTCTTGAATGAACTGAAGCTTGGTCCTAGAGATGCTATCAAGAATGAAACCTTTGTTTCTTCATCAAGGGCTTTAGTAGTAAGATCAATCCTCTGAACAATTTCACTAAATTTGCTGATATGGTCAGTGAATTCTTCTCTTGAATTCATCCTCAGCGCAGTTAATTTGCTCATCAAATTCCTGTAGGAGTTCTTAGTAGATGCTCCATACCTGCGCTCAATATCTTTTAAGATTTTAGCTGCATCATCTTTGCTATTAACTGATGTTAGATGCCTGTTGCGAAGTCCACTCAAAATTATGTATCTGGCCTCGCTGTTCATGCGTTTCCAATTTGCTATCTTGGCTAAATCCTCTGCTGTTGTGCCAGTAGGCATAGGTTTTTCAATGGCATCCAAAACATTCCTTGCATCTAAAAATGCTATCAGGCGTTGTTTCCAAAATACATAATTGTCATCATCTAGAGCCATGAATCCTGGCTTAACTCCACTATCAAAATCTGCAAAAGCCATCTTGGAATCTCAAAATTCTAAAAATTTCTCAAAATTCAAAAATTTGCCAAAAATTCCAAAATCAAAATCTCTAAAAATATCTCAAAATGCAAAATAATCTTCACTGCCTCTGAGTTCTCAGTGCTGTAAACTCTGAGGGAGGGGAGGGGTAGCTAATCCCCTAGGCACACTGGAGAACAATAGACCATGTGCTTACCAGGAAGTTCTAAGTGAAAAAATCCTACTCAGTTCAAAATCACAATCCAAAGCAATCCTTCAAAAATACACAAAAATACGCAGTCCTGGGCCGTAATAACCCTTTATGGGAATGTTAGGGATGTGGATTAGGATATATTATTAGATAGATCCTATCCAAGCTTGTGTTAGCAAGCTTCCAATATCAGCAGAGTGACATTCCCCTTTTGTGCGCAGCAAAGCATGTGCGTTAGATTCGCTAGAATCTCTATAACAATATTACACTTTATAGTTCAATATTACACTTCCTGGCAAAGGTCCCCTTTGTCCCTCTTAAAAGAAATACACAACACAGTGTTTATAAAATAAGATAGAGTTTACTTACAGTTTCATCCTGAGTTACAGCATAATCTCAGAAAGGCAGGCTTGCTTAGAAAAGTTACAAGTATATATACATCTAGAGACTACTTAGTAAAGTAAGACTCCATTTGGTCTCACTCTTGGCTGCAGGCCTAGAGTGAGAACCATGCTAACTAGAGATTCTCTGAAGATGTGTCCTCATCGAGGGAGGAAGTAGCTAAGAGAGAGAGTGATTGCAGGCTAGGGCTTTTGTCTAATCCAACTCATTTGCATGTCTGAGGGAACAGGAACTGACCTGTAGTCAGGTGTCCCTCCAGGTGAGTTCCTGTTAGTGGACACTCTAGGAACTGTTGTGACTTGTCTGCCCCAGTGTTCCATCCCACAGGAATCACAGGCCTGAGCAGCCAGCACCAAGCTCCTTTATCTGACTTTCAATATTATCTTCAGGCCCCGCCCCTTCCCAAGCCACGCCCCTCACCAGACATGCCCTTCCCAAGTGCAGGAATGTGCCCTTGAACTTGCTTCTGGCTTGGAGGATGGAGAGCTGAGTGTAAGGGCAGTAACCTCTGCCTTTTACCTGGCTGGAACGTAGCACAAGGTACATTTAAAGAACTCTTGTGCCGCTTTAAACAGACATGGCTCCCCTCCCCACAAATCCTAGAAACTCTGGTTTGCCTGTGTGTGTGTGTGTTAAGCGTCTCCCAACAGCTTTCGGCACCTCTAACGAACTACAGTTCCCAGGATTCTGGGAAGTGGTTGTGTGCGTGCGTGCGCTCTGAAAGAGGAACAGTCTGCTTGCTTCAAGCAGGAATGGAGCTGTCCATTTCAGCACCATCAACAAGGACTGCGTAGTAGGGCTTGGCCACAGATGGAATGCTAGACATTTAGAGCTCACAGCCAATCAGGTTCCAGAAGAGGCGGTTGTGATGGGAAGTTCTTGGCAAACTTTTCCTTTGAGAATTGAAAGGGAACGGGGCGGCGGGCGGGGGGAAGGGAGGAGAAGAGGAACGATGGGAAACTGCCCAGAAAATTTCCATTGAAGGACAGTTTGGAAATGTATACAATAAGTAATAAATAATAAGAATGGGCAAGGACGAAATGGTTTGGGACCTGTGGTCGGAGCAGAGGAGCCCGGAGCAAGGGAAGGCATGAGAAAGCAAGCAGCAAATGTCAATGAAATTGAACTGGAAAGATATTGTATTGGCGTGACAAAGGCATATGAGTGTTGCCAAGAGTCTGCGGACATGATGGATTTCTTCTGGAATCTGCAAGGGAGCAAATGGAAACAGAGGTCACTGCACCCAAAAGATCCTGTCAACAATTAATAATAATAATAATAATAATAATAATAATAATAATATGATTTTAAACCCTGAGGATTTTACTGACATGCTTACATTTTTCCCATTGAAACTAATGGGATTCCAAAGAGCTTAACTTTGGCTAGATAATGTCCACAGCCAGTGGTAAAAAACAAGAGTTGATTTTGTGAGCCAAAGTCCAGGGCCCCCCAACTGACAACCCAGAGAGCAGCAGCATTTGGGGTAGGAGCAGACAGGCCCAGCATCAGAAGTTGGGCTGGTGATTAGCATGCCAGGACCCACGGAGGATGATGTTGGTTCCTGCAGACATCCTTAGAACATTAGAACAGCAGGAGGAAACGTCATTTCATTTCTGTGGTCATGATGGTGCTAGGATTAACAGTAAGTGACTGTGAAATGTAAAACTGCACATGCTCAGAGCATTTTCCTTTCTTTTAAACAGCATTGGAAAACTTTTTGTTTTGTTTGCTAACACATCAGGAATGTTGTGGCAGTTGTGAAAAGTGTGGAATGGCCGGTTGAGGGAGAAGAGAAATGTCAAGGTTGTGTTTCACAACTGAAGTTGTACATGTGGGGCAATTAAAGGGGGGCAATTAAAGCCACTAAGTCTAGGGGCTAAAACTACTTACCTGTACCATTGCCCGTGGCACTTTTTGAGTGCCCAAAGCACTGCACTTATGTACTAGTAATCCTAAAAAGTAAAGATACCCCTGATCATTAGGTCCAGTTGCGGACGACTCTGGGGTTGCAGTGCCGAGGGAGCTGGTGTTTGTCTGCAGACAGCTTCCAGGTCATGTGGCCAGCATGGCAAACCAGAGCAGTGCACAGAAATGCCGTTTCCCTTCCCGCTGGAGTGGTACCTATTTATCTACTTGTACTTGACGTACTTTCAAACTACTAGGTGGGCAGGAGCTGGGACCGAACAACGGGAGCTACCGCCGCCCTTCTGATCTGCAAGCCCTAGGCTCTGTGGTTTAGACCACAGTACCACCCGTGTCCTATAAGGACCTATAAGGACCTATAATGGAGGTCAGTTTCCTTAGGATTATATTGCAGGCCTGGAGCCAGTGGTCAGTTAGGTTAGGCATTGGCCATGGGCCTCAGAAGCTCAGAAGGACCCCTCAATGTACCAACTTTGTGGTCCTGCCACTTACCACCCTCTTGGTCTAGCCCCCAACAGATATTTCAGTGGTGGGCAAGTGGCGGTACCACTTTGGACCAGAAGCTGAAGTCGGTTTCTAGGCATGCTGTGGCTGCTTGGAAATTTAATGTAACCAAAAATGCAATGCTCCCTCTTCCATTGAACTATGGCAGTGCCCAGCTCTGTTGGTCCCCCAGATTCTGGCACCATATCTGATGGTGGGGATCTGAGGCTGAAAGATAGCAGTTTGGGCTGGATGATGTAACTTTTGGGTGGATTTGTAACTGGTTGACTAACCGAACCCAAAGAATGCTCACTAATGGTTCCTTGTCATCCTGGAAAAAAGTGACAAGGGGAGTGCCACGGTGTTCTGCCCTGGATTTGTTTGTTGTTCAAGGTCTTTATAAACAACTTGGGCAAAGGAATTGAGGACAGCCTCGTCAAATCTGCAGATGATACCAAACTGGGAGGGGCAGTTAATACCTTAGGCTTAGAAGATAGATTCAGAATTCAACACAACCTTGACAGATTGGAGAATTGGGCCAAAAGTAACAAAATGAATCTCAGCAGGGACAAGTGCAAGGTTCTAAACTTCAGCAGGATGTAAGATGGGGGACACCTGGCTTACCAGTAGTACATGTGAGAAGGGGGTCTTAGTAGCCCACAAGCTTAACATAAGTCAGCAGTGCGATGCAGCAGCAAAAAAAGTGAATGCTATTCTAGGCGGCATCAGCAGAAGTAAGTGTAACACTGTGTCGAGTTTCAGGTGCCACAATTTTAGAAGGATATTGACAAGCTGGAACACGTGCAGAGGAGTGAGACCAAGATGGTCAAGGTTCTGGAAACCCAGCAGTTTGAGGCAGTTGAGGGACTTGGGTCCTTTTAGCCTGAATGAGAGGAGGCATCATAGCCATCTTCAAATATCTCAATGGCTGCCACATGGAAGAGGGAGCAAGCTTGTTTTCTCCTGCTCTGGAGGGTAGGACCCGAATCAATGGCTTCAAGATACAAGAAATGAGATTCTGACTAAACATCAGGAAGAACTTTCTGACATTAAGAGCTCTTCGACAGTGGAAAGGACTCCTTCAGAAAATGGTGGCCTCTCCTTCCTTTGAGGTTTATAAGCAGAGTTGTCTGTCTCTCTGTCTGTCACGGATGCTTAAGCTGAGATTCCTGCATTGCAGGGGGTTGGACTAGATTACCCTCATGACGCCTTCCAACTCTACAGATCTATGATTCTAAGAGAATATTATCTTCCTTTCCACCCCACTGACCACCAAATCACTTCATTGATTAATACAGCTATTTATTTCTACAAAGAGTACATTATTATTATTATTATTATTATTATTATTATTATTATTATTATTATTATCTTACAGCACTATTAATGTGTCTGGTATGGTGCTGAATCAGCAAAAAAGCAAAGGCAAAATAAGATTGATCACTGTCCCCTAGGAATTTACATGCTAAAGAATGGCAATAAAGAATGAGCAGAGGAATAGGGGAAGGTAGGGATTATGGGTAAGAAGTAAATATAATCAAATACAGTTTACACACTAGCCAAGGGACGGGGCAATGGCTGAATGTCCCTTCCCAGACACTTCTTGATTCCTACCCCAAAACTGAATGCCAGCTAATTCATCCTACTGATGCTTTGGATAGGGAGAAAGACTGGATATGTTAGAAGACAAGGGAAGATTAAGAAATCCACACCTCTCTCTAGCCTCCTCAAGCTTTTCACAAATGAGGGGTGCCTAAAGTTTATCCTCCCCCATATAAGGCCTTCTGAACCTGTGGCAAGCCTCTCCTCCCATTGGGCAGTGATCCTATTTGTCTTGCTGCCGTGGAAACCCCTTCCTTCTGTTGCCACAGTGACTCTGGGTCACATGGACTTCCCCCCTTGCCCAGTTGCCATGGAGATCAAATGAGGGATGGTGGAGGCTGAGAAATGATGCTGGGGCCTAGATGCTCTTAATCCCTGACTCCAGTTTAGATCCAGGGAGACTATCAGGGTGGAGTTGGCACTAATCCCTATGGAGTAGGCCCTCCTTGCTCTGAAAAGAACCAGTAAACAGTTACCAGTCAGATAATACCATTGCTTCACTTCCTTTCTTTTTACAAAATAAAAAAAATCCTTCAGGAGCACCTTAAAGACCAACTAAGTTTTTATTTTGGTATGAGCTTTCATGTGCATGCACACTTCTTCAGATACACTTGAAACAGAAGTCAGACCCTTATGTATATACAGAGTGTGGGGGGTGGTGGGAATGGGTGATGGGCTGATGGGAGTGGTAAACCTGTAGATGGCTGTTAACGACTGCTGATGACTGCAATAGGTCCTGCGGGGGGGGGGGGGGGGGAAGCAAGGGCTGAGGTGCTAAAGAAAGCTTGATCATGCATAAATCTTCTTTTTACAGGAGATGTTTACCTTGGATCTCACTGATGGGGTGGTGGTGGTGGTGGTGGGGAATTGTAATCTGACTCACCAGAGTTTGATTTCATCACAGTAAAGCTTGATCTTTATTTCATGGCCCCAAGAACTCACTGACAGCCCCACTTGAACCAAACTTGGCTTTTCCAAGGAAGGTCAAGATAGAAGCTCTGGTTGTTTGCTTGCTTAGTTTTTTATTGCAGGGGCAGGGAAATATTTTTAAGCTGTGTTCTCTTCTGGGAGCTTCTTGCAAGTGGTGGGGTATTCACATCTGTGTACTGTGATGGCTGTGTTGTGGCACTGTACAGGTGTCTGGTCACGCCAGAGGCATTCAGGTCCCTGTGAACTTGTCATACTATATTCCAGGTCCTGTCTCCATGGGACTATAATGCCAGACTAGTTCACGAGGTACAGTAGTTTTGGACTTCAGCTTCCATCATCCCTGACCACCGGCCATGTTGACAGGGACAGATGGGAATTGCAGCCCACCAGGTTTGCAAAGGCTGGGGCATCCTCCTTAAAGAGCAGAAACAATGTGAGGTCGAACTGGTGCAGAGTAAAGTGCAGCTAGTTAACCACACTTGCAAGGTGTGGTTTTATGAATGCAGCCTAAAATTGCATTGGTTTTCTTTGTAGGTACACAACAGTGCTGACTCATGTTCACTGCAGTCCTGAGATCCTTTTCACACAAACAGCTGCCAAGCCAAGAATTCCACCGTTCTATACTGATATTTTCAAACAAACAAACAAACATTACAGTATTGTTGTTGTTTAGTTGTTTAGTCGTGTCCGACTCTTCGTGACCCCATGGACCATAGCACGCCAAGCACTCCTGTCTTCCACTGCCTCCCGCAGTTTGGCCAGACTCACGTTTGTAGCTTCAAGAACACTGTCCAACCATCTCGTCCTCTGTTGTATTATTACAGTATTAGCTTAAGGGAATAAAGGGAAGCCTTAGTGCAATGCAGGTTCTGTGTGACTGATGGGGTGAAATGGGGTGAGGACTGTGAGGCCACATATTTTATGTACAATTGGGAAAGTGGGGTGGAGAGAGAGAGAGAGAGAGAGAGAGAGAGAGAGAGAGAGAGAGAGAGAGAGAGATAGATAGATAGATAGAGAGAATGCACAAATCAGAGCAAATGCGCAAATCTTTCAGGAAAAACAAAACCACATTAGCAGTGGTTTCATACCAATTCAAATATCATGGTTTTTATCCCCAAGGAGTCCTGGGAATTGCCGTTTGGTCAAGGTGCCAATCATTCTCCAATGGTTATGTCTGGAAAACTCTCTTTGTTAACAATCTCTATATTACTGTGTATGTTCTTGGAGGTTAAGAGGCTTTAAATCTCCCAGTTAGCAGCTATTTCCCTCCAGAGGGTCAGTTTGCAGAATCCTCGCTCTGTGAGTTTGGCCAGATTTGGCTCCCCAATCACAGATTACATTCACACTGCACATGGCTTCCCTGCAAAGAATCCCGGGAACTGTGGTTTCTTAAGGGTGCTGGGAATTGTTGTTCTGCAGGGGGGGGGGGAACTACAACTCCCAGGATTCTTTGGAGGGAGGAGCAATGTGCTTTAAATGGCTGGTCTGGATGTGATCTCCATATTTGAAGGGGTTACTGGTTTTATTTGTATACCTGCCCTATACTAAATAAGAGGGATAGCCTCTCCAACCCAGTGTGCTGCCTAATCTGACCTGCAGTGGCTCTCCAGGATTCCTGGAGAAGAGAAGGCGCTTTCCTCCCACGTGCTCCCTGATCCTTTTAACTGGAGAGGCCAGGGATTGAACCTGAGACCTTCAGGCAGGCAATGCATGTGCTCAACCACTGAGCTATGACCGCCCTCCCTCCCTCCTCCTCAAGTTTATTCCCCGGAAAGTATATTTGAATGGCACTGGTTCCCATAGGGTTTGTTTGGGGGAGAGAGAGAGAGAGACAGTGTGTTGGGGGTCACGATTGTGTGTTCTTAGGATTTTGGGGCACATTGTGCATTGTTTTGATGTGGTGTGGTGCGTGTACAGATTGGGGAGGCGAATTGTGCTTCTGAGGGGTGATGTGGAGCAAGGCGGCATCGGTCATGGGGGGGGTGTCCTCATTTTAGGTTGACAGTAGCCCTCAGATATGAAAGGCCTCTGGTGCTTGTTTGTCAACCTGCTTTGAGAAGGGTTTGGGGATTCCGGCTGCCTCTGAGGGACTGGCACATTGACACATTTGTGGGTCTCCGTTTTCTGTGCAGTTGAGAAAGTGCATTGTGGTTTTGGTGTGTCCTGGAGGGTGGGGTGACACTTTGCCTTTTGGGGCAACAGGGTTGGGTTTGAAGTGTGTGCATATGGAATGGAGGCCTGTGGTGAACTGAGAGGTTGTGAGAGGCTGTGGGATTCTCCGGAAACTGCGATCCAACAGAGTTTGGCATGTTCCCAATAATTTGTGTGTGTGTGTGTGTGCTTTGATTTTGAGGGTCCCCATCAACCGGTTTGCTTTGGGGCAGATTGGGCAGGCCAGGCTTGGGGGATCCCCTGCCCCTTCTCTCCCCACCTTGGGCAAGGTGAATTCTGCAGTAAAAGGGGCGGGGCTTGCTGGTGGGTCGGGGTGGTTGCATGAGGGGGAGAGGAGCTGCTGATTGGCTGTTGTGCTGCCCCTGCTCAGACAGCAGCGGCAGGAGTGCGTCGAGTTCTGTCCTTCCGCGCCTGACAGCCGTGGGCACAGCATCCCTGGCTGGGGCGCAGGCAGCTCCCTCCTCTTCCCTCTGTCTGTCTCACTCTTTCTCTCTCCCTTTCTCTTTCTCTTTCGCTCTCTCTTTCCCATTCCATCCATCCATCCGCCTGCCTGCCTGCCTGCCTGCTAGACACCCCCAGGAGAGTCTGGGTCATCCAGACTGAGACGCCCAAGCCGCCAACATGGGGGTAAGTAGCGCATTCCTCCCTTTTTGTATCTCTCTCTGTGTGTAGCGAAACAATACCCCCTGATCAGCACACTCTTGGGTTTCTGTGCATCATTGCACCTGTATATACAGATGGGCAGCCTTGCTGTGTCCTTGTGTTGCGTACTTGCGCTTCTAAAGACGCCTCCGTGCCCGCATTGCATGCACGCGTGTGACCGCGTGCGCACGACGCTGTACATCCACATCTCTCTCTCTCTCTCTCTCTCTCTCTCTCTCTCTCTCTCTCTCTCTCTCTCTCTCTCTCTCTCTCTCTCTCTCTCTCTCTCTCTCTCTCTCTCTCTCTCTCTCTCTCTCTCTCTCTCTCTCTCTCTCTCTCTCCATCCCTGTATCTGCCGCTCGCTTATTTACCTCTCACCCACCTGCTCGCTTGTGCTTTACATACACAGCAGGGAAAGGTCTGTGCTCCGGCGGCAAAATCCGCGCAGATATGTCTGTGAGCCCCCGTGTACGGTGCCGTGTGACTCCTTAATCCCGTGGATCGCTGTGGCTCATACGTTTGTGCGGTGTGCCCCGGCATGTATTTGTATGTGTCTGCGCATGGGGGGAGCGCATGTGTCCCTCTGCAACGGAGGAATTGGTACCCGTATGAAGCACCCTCCGCCCCCACCCTGCCGGTCACCTTCTTTTCCCCTCTGCCGGCTCCATGCACACACGCAGCACATCTCTGTCCTTGTCCTTGGAGAGAGCGAGGACCGCGAGACCTTTTTTCCCCCCTGTGTCCCTCCCTCTTTCTTTCTCCGCATCCGCTTGGATGTGTGGATCTCGTCCTGACAGTTCAGGGCATATTTTTAGCTGTGCTGTGATAAACAAAAAGCTCATCATCCATTGGAAAGTGGTGTCCGCGCAGCGCAACGAGATTCATGTTTTGGTGATGATGATGTGAGATTCAAGCCTTAGGAACCGAGACTCTCCTTCCTGGGTGTATTTTTTTTAGAGAGGGGTGTCTGGAATTTGGGTTTTTTTTTACTTGGGTTTCTTTTGGGGGGCGGCGGAAGGGGCTGTTAAAACCTTGCAGAGGGAGGGAAAGGGGTTGGCAGGGAAATGGCAGGCAGATCTCTCCCTCCCCATGGGTGACAAGATGTCAGCGCCGGATGGAGAGATGAAGGAGAAAGGATGAGTCATTGGGCTGGAGGTGGGGGGGGGGAGAGAAAGAGAGAGAGAGGAATGGAGGATGAAAGATGATGAGCAAAAGGAGAGGCAGGTTTAGAGGAATGGAAAAAGATGGAGCGAAGAAAGGGAGAGCACAGGAAATGATAGCCAGGCACCCAAAGGCGATGCTCGGGAGAGGAGGGCGCTGTTATCCCCCCCTCATTGATATTCAGGAGCTGTTCTCTCCTCTGGACGGGGGGGGAGGTGCTAGTGGGGGCTGCGGCATCAGAGGGCAGCAGCAGCAGCCCCCCTCTTTTGTGTAGGTGGCGCCAGAGGGGGGGGCAAACAAGAAACTCACCCCCACCCGTCCCCCTATTTCTGAACTTCTATCATTAACATATGCTGTCGTTGTTATTATTATTATTTAAACTTCTCACGCACCTAGAAATATACTTTGCCCATTTGGTGTCCTTTAGCAATACACTAGGAGCGTGGAAGGAAGGGCTCCAGTGACAGAAAAATTAATTTAGGAAGGTCACCTTTCCTGTTAATATTCACCGCCTGCCGCCGCCCCCCCCCGCAACGCCACCTTTCCTTGGAAATGGAGGAGGCCGGAGGAACGGGGCTGGGGTGCCTTCTAGACCCCTTGCGCCTCGACCACCACCAGGAATGGGAGACATAAACGGGAGGCATTGGGATAGGAATCCCCCTCTACCCGCAAATAAATTCCTGACGGTTCCCAGCGGGAGGAGGGTGGGGGAATCTAGTATTAAACGTCTCTATCTCAGCTGGGGTGGGGTGGGGGTGGGGATAGAATGCAAGAGGAGAAAGATACAGACTGGGGTCAGAGAGGAATGATGGTGGCGCGGATTTCCAAAAGACAAGCACTCTTGTTTGTGTATGTGTGTGTGGCTGCAGGGGGGGGGGAGGGAGGAGGGAAAGCATATGGGCAGAGAGCAGCTAATCCGCCTTCCTTTCTGGCAAGAGGGAGGGGGCACATCAAAGAGACGGGGAGAGAGAGGGCACCACCATTGCAGCAGCTGTAACCTTGCAAAGAGCAGGAAGGGGAGAGACAGGAGGGGGAGGGGGAAATGCATAGGACCATCGAGTGGGAACTAGGTTCTTTAGCTGGGGACGCACCATTATTAAGCTTTTTTTTCCTGAAGAGAAAGCGAGGGGGAGGGATTGATGGCTTCTCAGCCTCCCCTTCTGCTTCCATTGCTTCTCCCTCCTACATTAGGTCCCCCCCCCACCTCGCTCCCTCCAGTCCCCTTTACAGGCTCCTATATATTTGGTGTCTGCAGAGAAGGAGAGGCAAGCTCTTGTTGCCAGCGTCTCTGCAGCAAAGAGAGGAAGGGATGGGTTTTTTTGTGGGGGTGGGTGGTGGGTAGGAAATACTGGGAGAAAGAGAAGCTGGACAGAGAGAGGGGGTTTATTCTGGGCCTTGTTTAATATATTATGGGCCTCGGAAAAGGAAAAGGAAAACGCAGCTGGCTCCCTAAATCTGCTTCCCCACTCCTCATTTCTTCCCTGTGGGAGTTTCAGGGCCTAGAGAGAAAGGGATTCCCAAGCAAGACCAATGTATTTCCTCTTATTTTTATGGGGGAAAGACACCCTCTTCCTCTCCCCTTCCTCCCCAGGCCAGCCTCTCCCCCCCTCTGCCTCCTCTTGCCTGGGTCACCCTGACCCAGTTGTTTCCTCCCCAGGAATTCATTTCTGAGCCGTGCAAAGACAGCCAGAGGGTGCGGAAGGTGGCTTGTCCCTTTGGCAGAGGATTTGCATTTGCTGGCCTTCTTCATCTGCCTCTTCCTCCTCCTCCTCATTTGGCACAGGGCTCTGCGGCTGGTGAGCCTTGCTGCAGCGCTGGCACCACGCCAGGGATTTCTCCCTTCCTTCCGTCGCAGCGCCGCAGAATATGGGGGTGGCGGTCAGGCCTGATGGAGCTGGGGAGGCTGGCAGGCACCTTGTCGGGTGCCGGGTACTCAGAGATACCCCCCCCCTCCACAGCAGCCCCATATCTCCAGCTCAGAGTAACCAATTGCCTTTAGTCATCTCCCAGAAATACATCAGCAGGTTTGGTCCACAGGGACATCCTCTCTTTATAACTAGCGTTATAGGAGGAAGGGTGGGTTCCTCTTCTCTGTACTGCAGTATGCCACATCCCCCCTACCCCCTTTAAAAAAAAAAACCAAGGGGCAACTGTGTGAGCTTATAAACTCTCCTTTCTCAACCATTGAGCTTATCAAGGAGTTAGGGCACTTTGTTTGGGGAATACATTATTGCATTCTAACCGCACACCCCACCAACTGCTTTCCAGGTCTCTTAGAGGAAGAAAAAACCTTGTGTGAGACTGCAGTATTCTCCACTGTAGGAAATTTGGTAGACATTGGCGTGTGCCACTCTCATGCACACGACTAGTCCAGAAATGGACATGTATATGCAACTGCATACTGGGAAGGAAAGCACATTGGGAAAGCATGGAGGTGTTGGTGGTTCAGATAGCATGCAGAGTGCATTCTTTTCCTTTTTCTTTCTCTGTGATTCTGTGCATATTTTGTTCACGGTTGCGCGTGCAAGAGAGTGACTTGTGTGGGCTTCTAAGTGTACCGCATGCCTGTCTTGGCCCTTGGTGGCTTGGGGCCTCAGTATGTGTGAATATCCGCAAATGTGAGCATCACCATTTTGGGGGTGGGGATTCTACATGTGCATGTATACTGATTAGCATGTCTAAGGACGTGCATGTTTCATATACTCTGCTCTCAGGTTGTATACTGCTCCATCCAAACATCTCGGCTTTCTGCCAATGCCTTTAATTGCAATGGGTGTTCTGATAGGGACATGGGTGAATGAGGACGTCTGTAGAGGTTCCCTCACCCCGAACGGTCATCTGATGACCCGCAGGAGGCCAATCCCACTCTCAGTCACAAATCAAGGCCCAAGATTTTTGCTCATCAGCACTGCCGGCAAAGGGCATCTCAAAGTCAGTCAAGGTCATGGAATTACCTCCTTGGGCCTTAGATGCACATTTATTTCCTCCATCCTCCTCTTATGTGGATAATAGCCAGGCCAGACTTTAGAGATGAAACTGCATCACAAGCCAATAGATCCCCCTCCCTTTGTTTTAGAAAGCACACACCCTTTCACTCACCCTGTTCAGTTCTTAGTGAATCTTCTTCTAGGATGGGGCCTGGAGAAGGAAGACAGTGTGGAGGTGTGTTCGGATAGTAGAGACATATAAAGTGGAATGATAGGACCCCCACTGTTGCTTGTGGTGGGTAGACTCCATCACCATCCTGTCCTGCCATGGTGCAGTGTCAAATAGATTTGGCAGGTTTGTTGAAATGGAGGTGGGCAGTGGGCGGAAGAACTTTGGTCAAAAGAGTGTATGGGGGGGGGAACAGTCTGCACACAACTGCAGGTCGCTTTCCTTCCCTTGGCCAGGGGGAGTTCTATCTCAGATGGATCAAGGGCATTGACAAGAAGCAAAGGGCAGAATGGGAGATCTCACAAATCTCAACCTCCTAGAGCAGATATCCCCAAACTCGGTCCTCCAGATGTTTTGGGACTATAATTCCCATCATCCCTGAACACTGGTCCTGTTAGTTAGGGATGATGGAAGTTGTAGGCCAAAACGTCTGGAGGGACACAATTTGGGGGTACCTGTCCTAGAGCAGTGGCTTCATGTGGGGAACTCCCTGGCAATTACCAATTCTGTTCTCTGAAGATATTGAAAGGATAGGATATTTCTGTAGCAAGAGACCTTAGGCCTCAAGCTCTTCTTGTTGCTCCAAAAATCCATGTGCATTAGTTTTTATTCCCCAGTGAAGAAGGCACTTTGTGCATGTTCAGAAGCATCCAGTACTGCACCTTTTCCAGAGGTGCACCAGGGCTTATATTAAGCCAGAACTCACCGAAACTGAGTTCTGCCACCTCTTTGTAGCGTACCAGAAGCTGTATATTGGCACAGTGGCCAGAGCTGTGTGTCAGAGGCGCTGTTGTAATGTGGCTGCAGCAATGCCAGTGGTGGTGCGATCAGGTGAAGCTCCCCCCTAAAAAAAACTTGACAACTGGGTTGTCCATCAAAAAAAGAGTGGGAGTTTCTGCACCTCTTTTCACTGCGGTGCATGTATGACAGGGTGCACAGGTTCTGTGGTTAAGGCTTACCATGAATTAAACCTTTGAAAAAGTGCATCTTTCTCGAGTGTTCAAAGCACTCTGCATATAATATTTCAGTTAAGCTCCTCCGTATCCTGCAAGGTAGGCTAGTCGAAGATCTGTGAGGCTGTGTCTTGCCCAAGATTACCCAGTGAGTTCAGTAGCTGAGATCTTTCCATCTCACAGCTCCTTGCCGTAGTCCTTGCATGACAACAGCATCAGACAAGCACGTGATGCTCTGATCATGTGCACCCCCAGAAATGCATGCATGGAAACAGGCTCCTCTGATACACTGGGTTTGAAACCTGGCATGCAGCAGGTTACATTGTGTGCTGTTACCAAGGCACCTAACCCAGGTGTGATTTCTGACGCCGTCTTTGAGACCATGTGTGGAGGACTCAACAGTTTGCCCTCCGAAACATAGACTAACCCCTGAGCAGGAATGCATGCATAGCTCTTGATTGCGCAGATCGGCATGTGCGGCAGTGCATGTGTGGATGCTGGAAGGCCAAAGGGCTCAATGTTCATCAAATGCTGTTGTAGATGCAGTTGCAGTTTATCAGCAGGCAAAGCAGCATGATTCTGGGTCAGTTCATCCAGCCTAGTATTGTCTCAAGCAGAGGGCTTCCCCAGCTCTTCGTCCTGAGATAACCTTTAACTGGAGGTGCCAGGAACTAAGCATGGGACCTTCTGCATGCCAAGCACATGCTCTGCCACTGAGCTTTGGCCTTAGCCAGCTCCTTAGCAAGATGCCACCTCTTCTGGTCTTCTACTTCCCTTACCGGAGCCCTTCTTCCATCTTTTCTTGGTGGCAAAGCTATGGCAATCAAAATGCATTGTCATTTCTGAGTGTGGGGGGTGGGGAAAGAAAGCCACAAATTAAATGAAGAAGGAATGGCTTCATCGAGTTAGTTGAATTTCTAGAGGGACAACAACACTAAAACCACAACCCAATAAAAACCAGTAAGTGGATTAAACAAAGGACAAAGATAAAAATATAGTATTAATTGTTTTAGGCCAGTGTCTCCTTAAGCCCATGAAGAATTGCGTTGCTGCAGCTGACCGTGGGAGCCAGCTAATCCAGCATTTTGATCCAACAAATGTTCCTTAAAGCTCAGGAGCAAAGCATGAAGGTGATAGCTTATCCCTGTTGTTTAGCTCTGGTATTTGAGAATCAGAGCTATACTGCTCCTGAACACCGAAGTTCCATTTATCTGGCAGTGCTAATAGGCCCCGATAGTTCTCTGTGAATTTCTCTAATCCTTCTGTTCAAGCTAGTGGAGATTACTGTATTCCATAAACCAATTATGCTCTGTGTGAATTAGGTCTTGCGGAATACCTTGTCTTTCTATGGACCCTTCATAGATAGCAGGGAGCCTATGGCATGGTCAGTGGTCAGGGAAGATGGGAATTGTAGCCAAAACAACAACTGGAAAGTCACAGGTCCCCCATCCTGACATATAGCCATGAGAAATTTATTGGCTGGTCTCAGTGGTTGTGATGGAGCACAGGAGACGTTTCTTTGGATGATAAGGACTCTTGAACCTTTGGGTGCTAATGGGAGCTGCTTCCGTACACAAATAGCTGGGGGGCAGGGAGATGCCTCTGCACTGTGGTCTACGTGAAACAATTGCACCGACAACGGTGTTGGTTTAGGGGCTGATATTCTAGCGCGTGGCATTTCACCCCTCGTCTCACTCTGTTTCCTCTCTTCCCTCAAATAGTACGGCCGCTCAGATAGCTACCGCGTGGCAACCACGCAAGACAAGCACGATGAGAACCCTTCGCCAAAGAAGACCAAAGCTCAGCAGAAGGTCCGAGATCTGGATGATCTTAAGAAGGAGGTGGCGATGGTAAGTTTTATGCCTTTGCCTGCCGTATGCAGAATGGCACAGCGTTGGGGGGGGGGGCTGGGGAGGCAGCGCGGATGAAGAACATGTGCTGCCTGCTCTTGACCAGTAGATGGTGCTGCGGTGGAGGCTGGGGCATCTAACATCGCAGCAGTAGATGCTGGGAGGACTTTTGTGGGGCAGGAGATCTGGGGCAGCCAGTGGAGACACCACCTAATTCTCTCTCTCTCTCTCTCTCTGTCTCTTTGGCATTTTTCAGACTGAGCATAAAATGTCCATTGAAGAAGTGTGCCGGAAATACAACACAGACTGTGTGCAGGTGAATGAAGCCAGGCAGAGTGATTTCACCCAAGGCGTGATGCTTAAAATTGCTTCCTAAAGGGTTGGGTTGGCGAGTACTGCCTGGCCTTCCTGGCTAGTGGGGTATTTATGTGGGGGAAACAGCTGGCTGGCAGACGTGGCCAGCAAGGGACCTGGGCAGTAGCTAGCTATGTGGAACAGAACGACCCTGCAAGATTGTGATAGCTGATCTTTATTTTCTAGATAGAATTGAGGGGGCGGGATGAACAGAGCAGTATTGGGTGCTTTATCAATCATCCAGTCAATCAATCAATCAATCAATCAATCAATCGCCAGCAGACAATAGCCAATCACAATTGCCTATTATTCAATAGCTAATAATTTCAGAGGTGCTGCAGCCTCTAAAGCAGAACCTGACACACAAGTATGGGAAGCCCTATGCCAGGCATAAGTAAACTCGGCCCTCCAGATGTTTTGAGACTACAGTTCCCATCATCCCTGACCACTGGTCCTGTTAGCTAGGGATGATGGGAATTGTAGTTCCAAAAACATCTGGAGGGCTGAGTTTGCCTATGCCTGCCCTATGCAGAATAAAGACAAGAAAAAGGATGCCTTTAAGGCCCATGGCTTCTCCCAAAGAATCCTTGTAACTGTAGTTTACACCCCACAGAGCTATAATTCCCAGTACTCTTAACAAACTACAGTTACCAGGATTCTCTGGAGGGAAGTCATGTGCTTTAAATTTATGGTGCGTATGCAGCAGGTGGCAGGTCAGAGACACCTGACCCATCAGCACTTTTCTCATGTCCTCAAGGGAAGTGGGGATGGCTTAGTAGGGCATGAGTGTGTTTATTTTGTCTGTCTCCCCCTCCCAGGGTCTGACCCACAGCAAAGCCCAAGAGTTCTTGGCCCGAGATGGCCCCAATGCACTCACCCCGCCACCCACCACTCCCGAATGGGTGAAGTTTTGCCGCCAGCTGTTTGGGGGTTTCTCCATCCTCTTGTGGATCGGTGCTATCCTCTGCTTCTTGGCCTACGGCATCCAGGCAGGAACTGAGGACGACCCAGCAGGAGACAATGTAAGTTCTGGGGGAATGGCACCTGGGGGACCATCTCTCTGAGTGGGGGCATGGAGGAAAGAGCATGGAGGCAAGGCAGAGGGGACGGGACCCCATGCAGCTTCTGACACGCCAACATCCTGTTTCTGCTCCTGCCCTTTGTACAGCTGTACCTGGGTATCGTCTTGGCTGCTGTTGTCATCATCACTGGCTGCTTCTCCTACTACCAAGAAGCCAAAAGTTCTAAGATCATGGAGTCCTTCAAGAACATGGTGCCCCAGGTATGAGAGGAGGAACAAAGAGTTGGGTGAATTGCATGGGCCCATCCCATAAAACTGAGTGCTAAGAGCAGGTAATCAATAGCAGGGTGCGAATCCCCCTCTCCAACTTAACTCCAAACTTTGCCCATGGCCCATAAGATTTTTTGCCAGGATTGATGCATGAACTTCCAGCTGCAATGATGGCTCCAGCCTTTACACTCCAGCAGGCCCAGCTCTAGGGGTAGTCTCGGTGGCGCGGGGAGCCAGGGTGCCGGGCTGGCAGGAGGGCGCTGCACGCTGCACCCACCCACCAGGGCGAGGGTGCTGGAGCGATCTCCGTGCCATGGCGCCAGGGCACCCGACCGGCTTGAGACGGCCCTGCACTCCAGGGTTCCATCCTGGCTCGCCCCCCCATCCCATCAGGCTTAGCCATGGCTCACCAGATTCCACTTTGTCTATGTCAAGTAGTGACAGCAATATCTCACAATGAACTACAAGATACACCTGCCTTTTGGACATCAGCTCTCCTGCCTGCAAAATGGGAAGAGAAGTTAAAACAAAACAAAACCCTGCCCCAGTGTGTTACTGCAAGGATGAATAAAATGACACATTAATGACCCACTGCAGACTGGTACTGTTTGTTATAGGTGGGGTCCTTCACAGGTTGGAAGTGCTGCTACGTGTGTGATGAGTCTTAACAACATGAGTGATAACCCTATTACTTCCATCTCTCTTGGAGACGATGCTCTAAGGTGATGTGTTTTAGGGAATCTGTGTGCCAGTAGCCAAGAACCCAGAATGTCTGCCTACCTGAGCCTGCCTCTCTCACCCCGTAGCAAGCCCTGGTCATCCGGGAAGGCGAGAAGATGCAACTCAATGCCGAAGACGTGGTGGTTGGCGATCTGGTAGAGGTGAAAGGGGGAGACAGGGTCCCGGCGGATCTCAGGATCATCTCGGCTCATGGCTGTAAGGTGAGATCTGCCCCCCTCCCTATGCCTTCCACACCTGTGTCTCCAGCCCTCTTCTTCTCAACAGGCATCCGGTACCATCGTCACAGTGTCTTTTGCCATTGGTTTTCTCCCATTCTGAACCAAACATTGCCCTGTTCTTGCACTTCCAGTGAGAGCTGTGCTGGTCCATTTAACAGCCTAGTCAATGAATTAATTCAATGAGCATAGAAGAAAAAGAAAAGCCAAATGGTTCTGAAGAAAGATGTTTTATTTTAGATAATGTATGAGGCATCCTCTTCAAGAACCATCCCCTTTTCTCCCTCCCTAAGGGGAATATCAAAAGCAGGCATCCCCAAACTTGGCCCTCCAGATGTTTTGGGACTGCAACTCCCATCATCCCTAGCTAACAGGACCAGTGGTCAGGGATGATGGGAACTGTAGTCCTAAAACATATGGAAGGCCGAGTTTGGGGGGTGCTTGATCTAAAGCAACTGTGGCTCATCTTAGTTTGCATATGTATTTGTTGTAAAAATTATTTATTTATTAAAAAATCCTGCAACCTGCTTTAGTCAGTGGCACATTTTTTGAGCCAATATTTTTAAATTGCTTAATCCACATTGCAACCCTAAAACCATGAAGGAAGGTTTTTGGTTTGTTTGGGGTTTTTGTTTTGTTTTTTTACATGAGAACTTCACAATGCATTGCGCCTCACCTTTGCCAGAATTTCATAATACTGTATATGAAGCAGCTGTGCTTCAGAGCCAAAACTTAAACTTAATCTTAAAGTTCAGACTTTGAGAGCCCTGAATTTATTACATACCACGTTTGAGAATTTGAAAATCTAACATGCGAATTTCCGCATCGAAGTTAGAACTGAATTTCTAGAACTTTCTTAGGGGGGAAAAGAACTAAATGTGCAGTGTTTTTTCTCCAGGTGGACAACTCTTCATTGACTGGTGAATCAGAGCCACAGACACGATCTCCTGATTGCACCCATGACAACCCTCTGGAGACAAGGAACATCACTTTCTTCTCTACCAACTGTGTAGAAGGTACAGCCAGAGTTTGATCTGCAGGTGTGAGTGTATATAGGAAGCAGTTGGAGAAGAGCCTGGGAGAAACCCTCATAGCATTGCTATGATGGAGGGCCTGTCCACATCGATAGACCTCAGTTAGCTTAATGGCCCCTTACTAGAACCTTGGGAACTGTAGTTCTGCAAGGGGAAATAGGGATTTTTAACAGTACGGTTGCTGGCGGGAATGAGACCTTGTCAGCATAGAACACCTGTGCTCTGAGATCTGAAAACTGGTTGCCCATCTGCTACTGGGCCAAGTTCAGGGTGTTAGTATATAAAGCCCTTAACAACTTGGGACCAGTTTACTTACGAGATCTCCTTGCACCACATGAACCCAAATCAGCTGCTTCGATCGACAAAATGGGCACTATGATAGGTGCCACATTTGACCCCTTCTGCATTTGATCGCTTAGCTTGGCAGCACCTAACCTTGGCAACTCCTTGCCCATTGAGATCAAGCAGGCGTCTTCACTGTACTCTTTTTGGTGCCTGCTAAAAACAGGCTTGTTTAGACAAGGCTACCCAGATGCTTGGGACGTGGGTGGCGCTGTGAGTTAAACCACAGAGCCTAGGGCTTGCCGATCAGAAGGTCAGCGGTTTGAATCTCCGTGACGGCGTGAGCTCCCGTTCCTCGATCCCTGCTCCTGCCAACCTAGCAGTTCAAAAGTACGTCAAAGTGCAAGTGGATAAATAGGTACCGCTACAGCGGGAAGGTTAACGGCGTTTCCGTGCGCTGCTCTGGTTCGCCAGAAGCGGCTTAGTCATGCTGGCCACATGACCTGGAAGCTGTACGCCAGCTCCCTCGGCCAGTAAAGTGAGATGAGCACCACAACCCCAGAGTCGGTCACAACTGGACCTGATCCCTTTACCTTTACAGTTTAAAGTAGAGCTGCAATTTTTTCTTGTTTCAACTTTCTGGAAACTGCTTTGAGGTGGGGTTGTTTGTTTTTTTAACAATCAAGCAGGGTATAATTTTTATGTTCTAATCAATTAACTCTCTCTCCTGCATAACTACAGTTCTCAAGATTCTTTTTTTTTGGGGGGGGTGGTGGTGTTTAGTTGTTTAGTCATGTCCGACTCTTCGTGACCCCATGGACCAGAGCATGCTAGCACTCCTGTCTTCCACTGCCTCCCACAGCTTGGTCAAACTCATATTGGTAGCTTTGAGAACACTGTCCAACCATATCGTCCTCTGTCGTCCTCTTCTCCTTGTGCCCTCAATCTTTCCCAACATCAGGGTCTTTTCCAGGGAATCTTCTCTTCTCATGAGGTGGCCAAAGTACTGGAGCCTCAGCTTCACGATCTGTCCTTCCAATGAGCACTCAGGGCTGATTTCCTTAAGAATGGATAGGTTTGATCTTCTTGCAGTCCATGGGACTCTCAAGAGTCTCCTCCAGCACTATAATTCAAAAGCATCAATTCTTCAGTGATCAGCCTTCTTTATGGACCAGCTCTCACTTCCATACATCACTACTGGGTGGTGGTGGTAACAACCATTAAACTGGCAGAAACCTGGTAGGGATCCCTGGTGTCCATTGAGTTGTCTCTCATCACACCAGGCACGGCACGCGGGGTCGTCATCGCCACAGGGGATCGCACCGTGATGGGCCGAATTGCCACACTCGCCTCGGGCTTGGAGGTTGGCAAGACCCCCATTGCAAGGGAGATCGAGCACTTCATCCAGCTGATCACCGGCGTGGCTGTCTTTTTGGGGGTTTCCTTCTTCGTCTTATCTCTGATTCTGGGCTACAGCTGGCTTGAAGCCGTCATCTTCCTCATTGGCATCATTGTGGCCAACGTCCCTGAGGGGCTTCTGGCTACGGTCACCGTAAGTACCCCGGGGTACCTGTAAATGTTCTCGAGGAAGCAGTATGGAGAAGGCAATCTAGGCCTACAGCTGGAAATCTTGTGGGGAGAGAGATCTGGCAAGGGGTTTCCTGGGGTGGCATTTTAAGTCCACGCAAAACGGCAAAGTCCCTACCTTCAGCTTGCCTTGTTGTTTAGTCGTTTAGTCGTGTCCGACTCTTCGTGACCCCATGGACCATAGCACACCAGGTTGCCTTAGTATGTTTAAATCGAAGTTGTTTAATCACCTCTGATTCGTGTTTCTCCCCTTAAGGTGTGTCTGACCTTGACAGCCAAACGCATGGCCCGCAAGAATTGCTTGGTGAAGAACTTGGAGGCCGTCGAGACCCTGGGCTCCACCTCCACCATCTGCTCGGACAAAACAGGGACCCTGACTCAGAACCGTATGACCGTTGCCCACATGTGGTTCGACAACCAGATCCACGAGGCTGATACTACTGAGGACCAGTCTGGTGAGGGCCATGGGAGGAGGGCAGGGAGGGTACCCCTTGTTAGTCTTGGGGTGAGGTGTGTGATTAGAAGTTGGTGCGATGCATCTTCTTGTGTGAGGCACTGTGAAATGAGGGAGCTCCTGTCTCTCTAGATTTTTCTCCTCACCCCATTCTCCATTTCCTCTCAGGGCACATCTGCACCATCAGTTTAAAGCGCTATGAACGCTGCTTTAACAGTCCCCCAAAGAATTATGGGAACTGTGTTTTGTTCTGGGTGCTGAGAGTTGTTAGGAGAGCCTCACAGAGCTACAGTTCCCAGAGTTTCCTATGAAGAGGGATTGACTGTTAAGTCTCTCAGAGAACTCTGTAGCTCTGTGAGGGGAATTAGGGGGGTCCTAGCAACTCTCAGCACCCTTAGCAAACTGCAGTTCCCAGAATTCTTTGGGGTAAATCATGACTGTTGAAGTAGCATTGTAGTATTTTAATGGAGTGGATGCGGCCTTGGTTCTACAGTCCAGTTCCATTTCCTCCTTCAGCTTAGAACGTCGCTGTTCGGTCCTTTCATCTGACTTTCCCTTCTTTGTAGGCACGGCCTTCGACAAGAGTTCTGCTACCTGGGTGGCTTTGTCCCACATTGCAGGGCTTTGCAACCGAGCTGTCTTCAAGGGAGGTCAGGAAAATGTGCCCATCCTCAAGGTGAGAGCAAGACCGTGAGAGAATGTGAAGGACACCATAGTTGGGTCTCAGATGGGAAGTGAAAAGTCAGGTATTGGGGTGGCACTGGGGCCTATGCTGAATATCATTTCAGATCAAGATGCCCTTGGCGTAGTTAGGTTTAACGGTGGGTGTCTTCATTTCTCTCATCTCCTTTCTGAGTGATAATAATAGTAAAGTAATAATAATAATATTATTGATGCGGGTGGCGCTGTGGTCTAAACCACAGAGCCTAGGGCTTGCCGATCAGAAGGTCGGCGGTTCAAATCCCCACGACGGGGTGAGCTCCCATTGCTTGGTCCCAGCTCCTGCCCACCTAGCGGTTCGAAAGCACATCAAGTGCAAGTAGATAAATAGGTACAGCTCCAGCAGGAAGGTAAACGCCGTTTCCATGTGCTGCTCTGGTTCGCCAGAAGCGGCTTTGTCATGCTGCCCACATGACCTGGAAGCTGTACATCGGCTCCCTTGGCCAATAAAGCGAGATGAACGCCACAACCCCAGAGTCATCCGCGACTGGACCTAATGGTCAGGGGTACCTTTACCTTTAATAATAATAATAATAGTAGTAATAATAATAATAATAATAATAATAATAATAATAATAATTCTACTATTATGAATCAGCTTCCACACACGTCTTAAGGTGATGTACGAGATTTGACAACAACACAGAAAATAACAGCAGATAGATAAATTTAAAGACATTACAAAGCAGACACCCATGGCAGAGATCATCCAATTACGAAAGCTTTCCAGAACAGTAATGTCTTTGGTTGTTCTGGAAAACAGTATCGTTCGTGGCTGACAGTCTGAAGTCTGTGAGATATGGAAGGTGGCTGTGAGGGAAAGAGGTTACAAAAGATTGCTGTGACTTCTGCCAAGCAAAGGAATGTGGTAGATGGGGGGGGGCACTGTGAGAGATGGAAATGGCTGCCTCCCTGGTTTAAAAGAGCTTCCATTTCTTCACAGCGTGACGTGGCAGGAGATGCTTCTGAGTCCGCCCTGCTAAAGTGCATTGAGCTCTCGTCTGGATCCGTCAAGCTGATGAGGGAGAAAAACAAAAAAGTGGCTGAGATCCCTTTCAACTCCACCAACAAATACCAGGTATAGATGTCTCAGGGTGGCCCTGCCAACCCTCAAAATGGTGTCAGCTATGCTAAGAGGTCCAGGGCAAGGTGAAATTCCGCATTAACAGAATATCTCCCTATACCAGGGTGCTTGAAAAAGCCAATGGTATTCCTTGAGTGGGGAGCTGCAGCATTAATAAAACTCCACAGCTCCTCTTCAAGATTTGATGGCATTTGCTAGAAGCTTCTCCCCAATATTCTTTTCCTATTCATCTGTAAATGCAAGTCATCCACACCCTGGAGCTTCATCTTCCCTCAGTCCTGTCTTCTAGAATTTTCCTTCGTTATACCTCAGGCTCAGGCTCATTTTCTTTTGTCTTTGCTCATACTCAAAATTATCTCATGACATTGCAAAGCAGGCCTCCACTTTTCATAACAACCCCAAAACTATTAAGTCAAATACAGTAACATTCTAGAACATTCTCGTTTGTGGCAAGGCCGGGGCCATGTGACATTGAAGCCGGCGAACACAGGCTCTATCAGTGAGAACAGCGATCAGATCTTAGTTTGTGAAAAGGGGGCTGCATAAATGCATGGGACTTTGCCAGAGATTATAACTCTGGCTCCTCCTCGGCCGAAGGGAGGATGTCTCTTCTCCTGCCTCCCAAGAGTGATCACTTAGCCCTGGTTGACATATGTATCTTCCAGTTCAGCAGAGCAGGAACTGCGTCACCTCACCTCATCCCACCCCAACCCTCCAAGATATTAAAAGGCTGTGGTGACTCTCCTAGAAACCTGACACTCCTCTGCAACGGGGAGTGGGGATCCCACCCTGGGTCTGGTTCTAGCCGCCAAATTGTGTTCCACAGTTCCCATGGAGAGGACTGAGTCAGTGGTCCCAAAACAGTTCCCCATTCCAGGATTCTCAGGCCCATCAGTCTTAATCCTGCCTCTTTAAACGACAGCTGGAGAGGATTAGTCAGGATTCCCTCTGGCCAGCAGTCCGGAATGATTGGCCTCAGTGAACAAGTCCCTCTGGAGCCAGGAGGGGTTGTGCACCGTGGTAAATTGAGGCCTGCCTCTGCCCATGCCAAAAGTGTAACTAGCTACGCCCTGTGATGCATCTTACAGCCCATCACCATAATCTGATGTCCCATGTCATGTCGGCTGCCATGCCAGCAGGGCTTCATGTAAGCCTCGCTTACCCAGATCAGTTGAGTTTGGCCATTGACTGTCATGGTATCCAAATATAAACGAATGGTGGAAATCAAAGCACTTTCATCACCAAGTGCCTCGGGTGCCAAAGAGCAGGGGAAAAGACAGGCAGTTGAATGTCCGTTCCCCCAAATTTACATCAAGGAATCACAGAGTTGGAAGGGACCCCAAGGGTCATCTAGCCCAACCCCCTGCAATGCAGGAATCTTTTGCCCAACGTGAGGCTCGAACCCACAACCAGCACTACCAGCAGAGCTATCCCAGGGATCATCAAACGTGGAAGCTCTCTCGCTTCACACTGACCTAGTCCTCCTGCAGAAATTCATAATGGATTCTAGCTGCACAGACAGGGTTAAAAACAAACAAACACCCAGCCACCGGTTGATGTATTGTTACACAACCAGAATATTCCGAAAGGTCAGCTGGAGGCGTGTGGGCAACATTGGGCCCCGGGAGCATTGTATGGGTGGCCTGAACAATTTATTAAAAAGAGCCACAGCTGCACCATATATTTAAAGCTCTGTTATAACACTTTGAACAGCCATTACTTTCCCTGAAGAATCCTGGGAGCTGCAGTTTGTGAAGGGTGCTGAGAGTTGCTTGGAGACTCCTATTCCCCTCAAAGAGCTACAATTACTAGAGTTCCCTGGGAGGGGGGAATTGATTGCTAAACCACTTTGGACTGCGGACGTAGGATTCAATGTTCTCCCAATATTTATTTTTATTTTAATTACAAAACCTTATCACTCCATTACTCATAGAAATAGAGTACATAATTATAGAATCGTAGAGTTGGAAGGGACACTGAGAATCATCTGGTCCAACTTCCTTCAATGCAAGAATCTTAACTAAAACATCCAGGACAGATGACCATCCAACCTCTGCTTAAAAGCCAGGAAGGAAGGAAGGAAGGAAGGAAGGAAGGAAGGAAGGAAGGAAGGAAGGAAGGAAGGAAGGAAGGAAGGAAGGAAGGAAGGAAGGAAGGAAGGAAGGAAGGAAGGAAGGAAGGAAGGAAGGAAGGAGACCGTTCCACAGTAAAACAGCTTATACCATGAGAAAGTTCTTCCTGATGTTTAGTCGGAATTTCCTTTCTTGTAACTTGAAGCCATTTGTTTGGGTCCTACCCTCCAGAGCAAAAGAAAACAAGCTTGCTCTATTTCCCACGTGGCAGCCCTTTAGATAATTGAAGATGTCTATCGTACCTCCTCTCAGTCTCCTCTTATCCAGTTTCTCCATAGCCCTTATCGCTGGTGAACTAGCTTACTACATGCAGGGAACTTCTTTACATGGAAGACAATTTAAAAACGTTTGAAGTGGTGCAGTCAAGAATTTTGTACCTTACTTTGTGTTCAAGATACGGATTGGTTCTACGTGGTGCCCTGTTTTCAAATAGCACCTTAGGTAGGATCTGGGAATGCTACTGCTCTGTTTTCCTCTGTCCCACAGCTCTCGATTCACGAGACAGAAGACCCCAACGATAACCGCTACCTGCTGGTGATGAAGGGCGCACCTGAGCGCATCCTTGACCGATGCTCCACCATCCTCCTCCAAGGCAAAGAACAGCCCCTGGACGAGGAGTTGAAAGAAGCTTTCCAGAATGCCTACCTGGAGCTGGGAGGTCTTGGCGAGAGGGTGCTAGGTATGCATGGCTGTGGAGAGAGTGCAGGGAATGGACCCCCTGGGGGGAGATGGGAAGCGGGCTGGAGAACGTGAGATGCAGGTGGACAGGGTGGGCTGCGTGCCAAATTTCATTCAAGACTAAGAAGCCACTACAACGCCAGAAAGAAGCCTGCTGAGCTCAGCAGTAACCCAGAGCTTCCAAACCCTGGTTTTCTGGGCACCAGTAACTTTCAAGTGCATAAAGAATTGTGCCCATGGATTTGGAAGTCTCAAGCTCCTTAAAAAAGAAACATCGCAGACCATAAGAACATAGGAAGTTGTCATATACCGAGTCAGACTATTGGTCTATCCAGCTCAGCATTGCAAACTCCGATTGGCAGCAGCTCTCCAGGATTTCAGAAGGGAGTTGGGGGTTGCTAGCCCTACCTGCAGAAGCAACTTTCTGCATGCAAAACACCTTCATTTCTCAAGTTAGCACCTGGCGACAGGTCATCCAAAGGGCATATTCCAAGGGGTTTTGCCTCCTTCTCACCCTCCAGGTTTCTGCCACTTCTACATGCCCGAGGAACAGTACCCCAAAGGATTCGCCTTTGATTGCGATGATGTCAACTTTACCACCGAGAACCTCTGCTTTGTTGGGCTCATGTCCATGATTGATCCTCCCCGCGCTGCTGTGCCCGATGCTGTGGGCAAATGCCGAAGCGCTGGCATCAAGGTAATGTGGTGTTGCTTGCCTTGAAAATGAGTTGTAGGTGCCAGGTGCTAAAATTCAGCTGTCCCTCGAGCAAACTGACTGGCTGCCTCAGGAAGGCAATCTTGGCCCACTGCGGAGTGTGTCTGGAGTGCTGCAGCTCTTTTGAGATCCTTTGCTTGGGTGCATTTGTCTCTGGGGAGTAGGGCCGTCTCAAGCGGGTTGGGCGCCCTGGTGCCGTGGCACGGAGATCGCTCCGACACCCCCGCCCTAGTGGGCGGGCGCAACGCACAACATGGCTTCCGCTTGGCTTTGCCGCGCAGCGCCCTCCTGCCAGCCCGGCGCCCTGGCACCCCGCGCCACCGAGACTACCCCTAGAGCCGGGCCTGCTGGGGAGGGGCAATCGTGTCTTATAAGCAGATCATTCATTCCCCAAATTTCAAATTTGCCCATAGGCTTCAGAATCAGAGGGCTTCCTTTGCTTCTGAGCAGTCACTTGATTAGCCCAAGGCCTGCCAGGCCTTCAGTGACGTCAGAGCAGCTAAGCCAAATGGCAGTCAGAGAGGCTGTGGCAACTTTGGTTTGCATCAGGATTGAGATACATACTGAGAGAGGAAGGAACTGGTATCATGCTGGCAACCACCCAGGCCTCCCTAGGAGCCCCTTGTTCTGCCCTGAAACTCTTAGGATGGAACAGATTGGACCAGGTGAGTCTTGCTGGTTAGTTAGCCAGCCTTCTCCTTTGCCTACACTGGGACTCCTTTGGTAACCATCAGTCTTCCCCCACCAGGTGATCATGGTAACAGGTGACCACCCCATCACTGCCAAGGCCATTGCTAAAGGTGTGGGCATCATCTCTGAAGGTAACGAGACCGTGGAAGACATTGCTGCCCGGCTGAACATCCCCGTCAGCCAGGTCAACCCCAGGTGAGATGGGTCAAGGTGTGTGGGTGTGTAGGGGGCAGAGGCTGGAACCAAACATAATGGAGTTGGGAGTTGGCGCAAGAAACAAACAACTCTTCCAAGGCAGAGAGGAGGAGGAAGAACATTGGCTGGGAGGGACAAAGAAAGCTGCAGTGTCCTGCCTTTGGCAGTTTTGCTGCCTATCGTGAGACGGTTTGCTCCATGAAGTTAAGCAGATCTCAGCTTGGCAAATACCAGAATGAGAAGCCACATGGTGTTAGAGCATCCAACTCTGTCTAGCTACAATAAAATGTACCTTAGTAAATTGTTACGGCTCTCTCCCCCTGCCCCCATCCCTGTGCGAGGATTCTGGGACTTGCAGTTTGGCGGGAGGCCTCAGAGGACTACAGTTCCCAGGAGAGAAGGAATGACTGTTCAACCAGATTAAGCCCGCAGTGGAGATATCTCACTGGAGCTGCTTGGAATGAGAACATAGCAAAACAATGCTAAATTGCTATCCCACAAGAGATCATAGACCAGCCTCCCCCAGCCCTTTTGGACCAAAACTCCCATTGGCCCAAGCCAGCATGGCAAATGATTGGGTATGATGAGAGGTCGCTTCTTACTTTTCCTATCCTGCCTGGTTCATTGAGGTTCTATAGGATATTCACATTTCTGTAACACAAGGTTTCTGTCCAGCCGCTTTGGTTCCTCTCATGGTAAGGCCAGCCCTGCACCTGAGTATGAATGACAAGGTGCATCTTATACCACCATGACGCCGTCTTTTTGCCCACCCAGAGATGCCAAAGCCTGTGTGATCCATGGCACCGACTTGAAAGACATGGGCACAGAGCAAATTGACGAGATTCTGCAGAACCACACGGAAATTGTCTTTGCCCGTACGTCCCCCCAGCAGAAGCTCATCATTGTGGAAGGTTGCCAAAGACAGGTAAGGACATTAGGCGGAGTCCCAAACTGGCCCCACAGAGCACAAGCAACTCATCCGGCTTGGAGGTGTTGTTTGTTAAGATGCTAAGAGTTGTTAGGAGACCCCTATCGCCCTCACAGAGCTACAGTTCCCAGGGTGGTTTAACAATCCCTCTTCACAGGGAACTCTGGGAATTGTGACTCTGGAGGGGACTAGAGGTCTCCTAACAACTCTCAGCGTTTTGGGCAAACTACAGCTCCCAGAATTCTTAGCAGGAAGCCATATGTTACCAAATCTCCCTGCGCATAGAAAACTCAGGGAGAAGAGTTCTAGCCTAGTGTGTGTTTTTTTCTTTGGCTGGCTTGGTAATGTGGAGGGAGTTGCCTCACGGGGAAGCTTTCAGCCCTATGATTTCCCCACCTGCCTCTATAAAACAGCACAATCCCAGGCATTTTAGCACAGGGCTTGCCAACCTTTCTGAGCCACTGGGCACATTTGGAATTTTGAGGAAGGTGCCATGGGCGCCGGTCAAAAAATGGCTGCCGTTGGGGTGTGTGTGACATAACACAAAATGGCCACCACAGTCAGCATGTAGGAGAGGCCAAGCTAGCACAAACGGACTGAGCAGGTGAGCAGGAGGAGCGAATGGTCTCTCATGCCCTGTGGGTTTTTGAAGGGAAATTTGCTATTTTGCAGGTGCCTTAAGACACACACACACACACACACACACACACACACACACACAGGCTCCCATTAGTACCATTTTGGGAACGCCTGGAAGTTTGTGTGAACTTAAGGTTGCCAATGACACCCTTCACCCAGCCCGCTCTTCTGCAAAAATCAGCAGGTAAAGCTTATATGACAAATTTTTAAAAGCCAGCAATCTGCAGGCTCACAGGCAACACTTCCCACTGCCATTATTTCCATAGAAATCATCCCTGGATGGAGAGGCTGGGTGATTGCCCACCTCTCTCTCCCACAGGTGATGCCTTCTGGGCATTCCTCTGGCTCTGAGTGTGCATTTTTTCTCTCTCCCCCCACACCAATAGGGTGCAATTGTGGCTGTAACAGGCGATGGTGTGAATGACTCTCCTGCCCTGAAGAAGGCCGACATTGGGGTGGCAATGGGGATTGCTGGTTCCGACGTCTCCAAGCAGGCTGCCGACATGATCCTCTTAGATGACAACTTTGCCTCTATTGTCACTGGAGTCGAAGAGGGTAAGCTCTGAGGATTGCTGGATGCAGTGAAGAGGGGAAGTGGATTAATAATCAGCGAGCGCTAAGGGTGTGAGCAGAACCTGGTTATATAGGCACAGTTTCAATCTTGCTTCTGGGGTGGGGTGGGGGAGACTCTAAAATGGCAGGGCTGTAAGCAGCTGAGCTTTACTCAGAGTAGAGCTGCTGGAATTCATGGAGGTAAGCTAGTCATGCCCATTCATTTCAACAGGTCTTCTCTGAGTAGAACTAGCATTGGCAGGATCCTATAAACAGGATTTTCATTACCTCAACCAGGAGCGATGGACCCCAGGGGGTGTTGGACTATATAGGAAGATTGTGCATCTAGCTCAGTATTGTCTACACTGATTGGCAGCAACACTCTGGAATTTCAGCCAGCCAGTAATTCCAACAACACCTGTTGTTGTTGTTGTTGTTAGCATTTATATACTGCCCTGTACCTGCAGGTCTCATCCAGAAGGGACTGCATCTGTTACCCCTGATCTAAGCCATCCCCAATAAATGCCTGTGCAACTTTTAATTGAAAATCTCCAGGAGGCTACTAGGGCAATTTTTTAATTTAAATTGATTCAATAAATATTTTGTGTGCATTACTTCCCTCTCGGTACCTAAAGGCAACCCCTCTTAAACCGTTCTTAGTGGATTGGCTGAGGAATTGTTCCTTATTTCGCCCTTTCATTTCAAGATCCTTCTAAAGCAGAGCTTTCCTAACTGCATGTCACAGCACATCAGTGTGTCGGCTGCAATGTGTAGGTGTGTTGCGCAAACGCTCCCCATGCCCCTCCTGGGGCTGGAAAGGGTTTACCATAGTTTAACCTCCGGCTTGCTAGTAAAACTGAATTACCATCTCACGAAATGACGCATGTCCATAAAATGTGTCAGCAACGTGAAAAGTTTGGGGAGCGTTAGTCCTAAAGGGAAGAAGGCAGTAGTAGCAATTGAGTTGTGGGCGAGAGCAGGGAGTGCGGAAATCTGGCTTGCTCTGACATTTGGGAATCCCATTCCCCCTGCCCCCCCAGCTGTGCCCCCTGTCTCTCCCCCTTACGCCCATGTGTCTCCCTCTGGCCAGGACGCCTGATCTTTGACAACCTGAAGAAATCCATTGCCTACACCTTGACCAGCAACATCCCTGAGATCACCCCCTTCCTGCTGTTCATCATGGCCAACATCCCTCTGCCTCTGGGTACCATCACCATCCTCTGCATTGACTTGGGCACTGACATGGTGAGTCTCCTCCCCTCACACACAGACACGCTTTCTTCCAACTCAATCCAACCCGAGGGTCCTCTAGGCCAGGGGTTGTCAACCTGGTCCCTACCACCCACTAGTGGGCGTTTCAGGATTCTAGGTGGGCAGTAGGGGCTTCTACGGCACAAGCTGAATCCTCCTTCCATCGAGCACTGGTGGGCGGTAAGGAACTTTTACCTTCAAGAAAGATGTGTTAGTAGGGCAGTAGGTATAAAATGGTTGACTACCCCTTGCAATGCAGGAATCTCAACACGCTGGTTTCCCATCCAATTTGAAACCATACCAGACCCTGCTTAGCTTTGCAGATGTGCTAACACTTTTACTGCTGCACCATCAGGAGGGCATTTATCTAGAACTCAGATATTCCTAAATTCCCATTGCTTCTTCTTCTTCCCAACCCATCTTCTGATTGGACTCAGGCTCTGGGGAGGAGCCCTGGTTCACTTCTGTGTCAAAAGCCCAACTAAAGCCTGGCACAAACCAAGTGTGAACTGCATGATAAAAGTTACTCAACTGTGCCACTGTGTGTGAGGAAAGGTAGTATCTCTGAGTGCTCCTACCTGAAAGCAATACCTGCACATGGAAAACTAGATGGCGAGAAGTTGAGATTCTAAACACTTGTCTTGAAAGAGTCTCCTTTATAACTAGATTTCTGCATGCAGGGATTCCCCCCCCCCCGGAAGTGAAACTATCTTTGAACCTGGGAAATATTTTATCTTTCAGTGAATCTTGGGAGCTGTAGTTCTTACCAGAGTGCAGAGAATTCTGTCATTTCATTGCAGAACTACAGTCCCCAAGTTCATTTGAGGTGAAGAAACCATGATGCTGAAACTGGTTGATGTATCTAGGGAAGGCCTTCCTTTAAAGCACTTTGTCCTCATATTACTTTTTACAATCTGAGCATGGAGGCAGAGGCTCAAATCTTCGTGTTCCCAATTTGACAAAATGGCCGCCTCCGAACACCAGACTCATTCTGAGCAAAAGTACAGAGAAAAACCATCCTGGAACTTCCCACGGTTCTGTCACTGAATGCTATATCCCCAATTTTAGAGGTGCTCGAACAGTTCTCATCATCCCTAACCATTGACCATGTTAGCCAGGGCTGATGGGAGGTGATCCGTTAGCACAGGCTCCCCACCCCCTCACCTACACCCCAAAACTTCAGCCCCCAGCCCTGCAATCCTGCCGACCCTCTCAATTCTTCCTCCAGGTGCCAGCCATCTCCTTGGCTTATGAAGCAGCTGAGAGTGACATCATGAAGCGACAGCCACGAAACCCCAGGACTGACAAGCTGGTGAATGAGAGGCTGATCAGCATGGCCTACGGGCAGATTGGTGAGTAAATGGGGGACAGCCACCGAGCAGGGCTGAGCATCCCCAGGTGGAGAAGGGAGTTGAGTGGGGATGAATCAGGCAGGTGTTGGAAAATGAGGCCAACATGCAGGTGCTTGGCTGCTGGTCCCAGTGGCAGAAATGGGACCCAGGAATGCAAGTAACTTTGTCCAGTGGTACGTTCTTATTAAGTTCCATATGCAGCGCACAGTGTACAGCAATATGTTTATTTATGCATTATCAGTTCAAGCATCTTCTCCACAGAGATTCTTGGGTTGTGGGTGGAGTCATATGTTGTTATTGTATTTACATGAAAACCAATAAAAAATATTTGCACTTAAAAAAAAAGGGACTGCAAATAAGCATGTGTCCCAAGGCAAGTCCTCTGTGGCAGAGACAGAAATATTTCTCAGAGTAGTGAGAATAGGACTTGCTCCCAAGTAACTGTGCACAGGGTTGCAGCTTTATATAGAAAGCTGCCTTCTCTTGAATCAGGCCACTGGTTCATCTAGGCCAGCATTGTCTACACCAGTGGTTCCCAACAGGTGGTCCGGGGACCCCCAGGGGTCCGCGAGCTATGCCAGAGGGGTCCGCAAGATGCTATTAGAATAAAAAAAATATTAAATATATTTCGTATGATAACAGATTTTTTGTTTTGGCCGCTTCCTGCATGAGCAGAGTCTAGCGCAAAACTAGAATTAGATAGAGGCAGTAGTTCTGCTGTATGCCGTTAGGTGGTGCTTTACAAACACTACTGTTTTGCAAAGAGGCAGCGCACGCATTCTACTAACGCTCACCTCCCCAAGATGCTTTGCGTGCGTCGGCTTCATTTGTGCGCTACTGCACAGGTACCCTGTCTTCTCCATTCCCCTCCCTCCTTCCTGGCGCGCGCTGCCTCTTTGCAAAACAGTAGTGTTTGTAAACAAAGCGTTGTTTTTCGCGGAAGCTACAGTTCGCATAGTTAAAAATGGACTGTTGGTTAAAAAGTGGTTCGTTAAAACGACAAAGGCCTACAGATGAAGAGGAAGATAATGCATTTGATGTTCAAGCAAGTAAGTCAGTGACTCTCAAACCGATCTTGTCAGTGTCCATTGAACCTAAATCGTCGGCGTCCCTTGAACCTAACCCTTCCAAGATCAGTGTTAAGCTTACTGGAAAAATTAGATTAGGAATTAGGAATTAATGGGGGTCCTTGTCACAATAGTGGCTCGATGAGGGGTCCTCGAGAAAATTTTGTTGGGAACCCCTGGTCTGCACTGTCTGGCAGCAGCTCTCCAAGATTTCAGACAGGGTTCTTTCCCAGCCCTACTTGAAGATAAGGTAGCTTCCTAGGTTCCTATGATATTTGGAGGACCGTGCAACATGTCAATCTGGTTTATCCGTCTTCCTTTTATTATTACATGTACGCCTCACCTTTCCTCCAAGGAGCTCAAGGTAGCATATAGGCCCATTTTGCTCCCTGCAACAACCCTGTGAGATAGGCACAGCTGAGAAGGAGTTATGGACCTAGTGAACTTCATGGCTGAGTTGGAATCTGAACCCAGTGGTCTCCCAGGTCCCTACCACACTTACATAAATGCCTCTGGTCAGCAGTTAACTACTCAAGGTGGATATTTAATTCGGGGTCAGATTCCAGATTACATGCTTCTGTTGCCAAAATTGTTAGGTCTGCGAATAGCTGCTCATCTGGCCTCCTGTGGTGAGTGAGAAGCAAACTCTGGCCAAGCAGACAGGGAAGCTTTGTAGCTGCTGTGGGTCTTGGGGGAAGGCATTTGTGCTGCGCATGCGGGCTAATGACCTGTGGCTTTATCCACAGGGCAAACGTGTAGGCTTAGACCTGAGTAAGGAGGATTAGAAGCGTTAAGGTGGCTGAAATGGGAGCCATGTGCTTGAAGGGCATGGACCAGCAGAGGCTGGTATATTAGAGCAAGTGGGGCATTGCCCCCCACCCCCCAGCTTATGTTGGCAAACACCTTGTAGTTGCCAGAGCCCCGTGCCCTACCAGCCATCGACCCTCCAGTGCAGCCAGGAGATAATGACCTAGACTCAAGAGCCTAGGCACGCTGTTTGCAGAATCCACGTAGCTTGAGCGGCCACAGAGAGAGAGACGTGTTGGCATATTTACAGGCATTTATTAAGCATATCTCAGGAGAGAGAAAAACATGTCCTCTCCTTCTTCATCAGCACAGCACAGCAAAAGCAATAGCAATATACAATGGAAGTGCAGACAGGCATGTGACATGCAACAGCTACATGCCTGTCCCCTTAAGATGGAACTGAATTCTCAACAGCTTAGCCTGCCCTCACGAAGCCCCCACCTGCCTGCCTTATTACTTATTACCACTCCAAGGGGTAGCATTGTCTGACAGTTTGCTCCTCTTCAATCTCAGTGTTGCCTCTTGCAGAACCCAGCAGGGAGGAGGGTAGGGGGAAAGCCCGCCCCCATAATTAGTGGGCTCCATCTGTCATTGGTTCTTGACTCCGCCTATCCAGGGCTCTGGCTCCACCCACTGTGGGTCTCCCTGCTTTCTGCCCTTCTGGTCACCAACTCTCCACTTCTTTTTTTGCAGGAATGATTCAGGCGTTGGGCGGTTTCTTCTCCTACTTTGTGATCTTGGCCGAGAACGGGTTCCTTCCATCTGTTCTCGTTGGCATCCGCCTCAACTGGGATGACCGGACATGCAACGATCTGGAAGATTCGTATGGGCAACAATGGGTAAGAAGAGGGAGCCCATTTTGCTTGCACAGCTGTGAGTGAGGCTGGGCATTTTGTGGAATTGCAGCAAATGAATGTTTCTGGCAGTGGGCAGATGCCAGAAATTAAACAGAGTGCCAATGTGTTAAGTGAAGTTGAATGGGGTCAAATACATATAAGGGAGCAGGGGGTGGGGGTGGGGAATGATCAACTTTGGTCTGGTGCAGGAAAATATGTTTTGTGACTCAGAATGTAAGTCATAACTGGTCGGTGGCTGTGGTTGTGAGGAGGAGGAGCTGCCACTCAGGGCCTGATTTTTGGCTCTGACTGGCAAACAAGCAGGTGGCAGGAATGACGAGGCAATGTGGGGGGCAGACACACTGAAAATGGGGCCCACATTGAGGGCCTTCATGTTCCGAGGTCCCCACAAAGCCTGTTGCCGGTGCAGTACCACTGGGATGCCCTAGGCCATTTCCTCTTTGTCAAACTCAGTTCCATTTCTGTGAAATGGGAAGAAAATGAGACCTACACGGCAGTGTTTCTTGAGCAGTTTAAGATGAAAATGATGCCAAGCCCTTTAAACAATTCTTTAAACTGGGCTCAGCCAGGGCAACCTTCAAATACTGTGCTCTGTCAAACAGGACTTATGGTAGTGCTGTAGAGCAGGCCTGGGGAATCCATGGCCCTCTACCAGCACCTGCCAGGCCACAGGTTCCCTCCCCACCCGTCAATCACCCGATGGCACAGTGGTGTCAGGTGACTGTTCTCCTTTGCCTGTGTGGTTTGAAATTAACCCACACAGGAAAAGGAGCAAAGGGCTTTGCAGTTGCTGACAATCAGCTCACCAGTGGTGCCTTTGCATAATGCTGGTGCCCCTAGTGGGCTTTGCAATCATTGCCACAGTGCCTGCAACCCTCACTTTCAGCCAAGGTGCATTTTTACCTGTCGCACACCTGCATCATATATGATTTAATCCTAAATTTCAACAAGGCTGAGCAGGGATTGGTTTGGAGAGACAGAGAGGGTGGCAGGTGAGAATGTCAGGGTTGCAGGTTTCTGGTTCCCCCCCCCCCGGTGCCCTACTGATTCCACCCCCTCTGCTCCTAGACCTACGAGCAGCGCAAAGTGGTAGAGTTCACCTGCCACACAGCCTTCTTCGTCAGCATCGTGGTGGTGCAGTGGGCTGACTTGATCATCTGCAAAACCAGAAGGAATTCAGTCTTCCAGCAGGGCATGAGGTAAGGCTGCTTGATTTTCCATTTGCTCAAAGAAACCGTAATTCTGTTTTGACACCAGGAAAAAAAGGATTGTGGAAGAGAAACCCGTACACATTGAGTGCACAACAGAGGGAAGAGTCCCAAATCTGCAGCTGAAAAATGAAGGCTTTGCTTATTATGCATCCGTGATTCAAAGGCTGTGACCCCTGGGCAGGAACCCCTGGCATACAAGGATCGAGGAATCCCTAGAGATTCCACCCCCCTTTGGTGGCTATAGGATGCCCCACACATTACGTGGAAGCAAACTGCAACACGCCACAAAGAGTGACTTTGTTAGGAAGGTGCAGTCAAACTCTGTGGTGATGACACTGCACGGCAAGTGTATTTTCTAATATGAGTTTATCTCATGCATTCATTATATTTTCATTTTTTTTTTTTAAATGTCATGTTGAAGGACCTCTGTGCTGGTCATTGTCAAGTTACTACAGTCAAACCTTGGATGTTGAATGCCTTAGTTGCCAAACGTTTTGGCTCCTGAACATCAAAAACCCAGAAGTGTTTTTGGAAGCCAAATTTCTGGCGCGGCTTCTGTGGCTTCCGATTGGCTGCAGGAAGTTTCCTGTAGCCAATCAGAAGCCGCACCTTGGTTTTCGAACAGTTCTGGGAGTTGAACGGACTCCCGGAACGGATTAAGTTCAACCACCAAGGTATGACTGTATATCTGTTCCAGGACACAGTGAGCACTGTCCTCTGTAGGGTTGCCTCTGCCGATGTGGGCCATACAACTTCATCCGTTGTAGAAGCAGGAGGGTACCACAGCATGAGTTGGGATCTTACGGCCCTCTGGATGTTGCACCCATAATCCCTGGGCTGGTGGGGACCCAACAACATCTGGGAGCCCACAGGGTGTGAAAGGACCCTACGAGAAGATGGAGTTGGTGGAGTGTGAGACTATTGATCCCCAGGTTGTGGGTTCAAATCCTGTGTTGGACAACAGATTCCTGCATTGCAGGGGGTTGGACTAGATGACCCTTGGAGGTCCCTTCCAACTATAATTCTGTGATTGGCTATTAGTGCATGACTCCTACATGTTTAAGGATACAAGTTTTCCCTTCACACTGGATGAGTTTGCCATGTCTGGGTTTTGAAATATTGTATTTATTTAAATAAATTCCTCTGGGAAGAGCCCAGGAGAGCAAACATATCAATAATCATTGCAGGGTTTTTTGGCTAGATGACCCTTAGGCTCCCTTGCAAGCTAGGGTTTTGTATTTTTTTTTAAAAAAATAAACTTTCTAAAAACACTTTAAAACATTCTAAAGACATGGATCTCAGGGTTGCCGGGAACAGTGTTTTTTAGTCATCTAGGTAAGCAGGATTGTTTTTAAATTTCTCCTGAAAGACAATAATGAGAGAAGCAAGAGATGCCTCATGAGGGAAGGCTCTCCACAAAAGTGGGGCTGCCACTGGAAAGGCCCTGAAGTGGGCCAATGCCAACTGGGCAGCCCCCAGGGGGTGGCACTCACCTGCCAATCACAGCAGAGAAATGGGTTATTTTCGAAAAACAGAGGTTCCAATGGAATCTCAGGGGGCAACAGGTGACTTATAACAAGAGTATGCCTCTCTTTCACTTTCTCTCTCTTTCCCCCTTCAGAAACAAGATCCTTATTTTTGGCCTCTTTGAGGAGACTGCCTTGGCCGCCTTCCTGTCCTACTGCCCTGGCATGGATGTGGCGCTGAGAATGTACCCCCTGAAGTGAGTACAGACCTGTGGCTCAGTGGTAGAGCATCTTGCTTGGCATGTAGAATGTCCCAGGCAGGGCCGTCTTAAGCTCATCGGGCGCCCTGGTGTAAAGATCCCTCGGGCACCCCCCCTTTTTAAAAAAAGGGAAAAAGGAAAGCTCTTACCTTCCCTGGAGGCGCTTGTGCCGGAAGGCCTCAGGGAATCCCGGAGCCCTCCCGCCGGCAGCGGAGGCCAGATGGGCATGCCATGGAGCCAGTGGGGAGAGCCTCCCTGGCACAGCGTTAGGGCCTGGCGTGCCGGGCGGCAGGGGGAGCCTCACAACGGCCCCCACACCTCACAGTGGGGCCGCGCTGTGCCGGAGGCCGCCCGTTGGCTTCTCATGGCCCTGTCTGTCTCCCGTGGGGCCAGAGATGCCGGATTGAGTGGGGGAGGGGCACCGCTGCTCCGCGCGGCCTTCCTCCCTTCTCCCAGCAGGCCTTCCTGGCCATCTCCCGCGACCCCGGCCAGGGTGGGTCTGGGCAGTGCCAGGAGGCCTCCTGGCCGTTTCCTTGCGCCAACAGGGCACTGCGTTTCATTGGTAGAGCTGCCATGTGGCGTCACCACTACCAATGAAACACAGCGCCGGAGTGAGGGATGACCCTGGCGCTGCAGAGCGGAACAGGGTCCTAGTGCCCCTGTTCCCTGCTCTCCCCTGAGCGGAGCAGCTGACAGGCATGCAAGACTCAGAGGAGGGAAAAGGGAGGCCGCCGCACAGCTCCTCCACTTGCTGGGGCGTCCCTCAGCACCCAGGCGCCCTGGCGCCCCGCACCACTAGAGCCAATGGGCGAGCCGGCCCTGGTCCCAGGTTCAATCCCTGCCTTAGGCCATGTTCACACCATACATTTTTAGAACTATGATACTGTGTTAGACAGCCACGGCTTCCCCCCCAAAGAATTCTGGGAGCTGTAGTTCATTAAGGGTGCTGAGAGATTGCCAGGAGACCCCTATTTCCCTCACAGAGCTACAATTCCACAGAGTTCCCCGTGAAGGAGGATTAATTGTTAAACCACTCTGGAAATTGTAGCTCTCTGAGCACCCTTGGAGCAAACCTCAGCTCCTGTAATCCTTTGGGGGGATGCCATATTTAAAGCAGTATCATAGTGCTTTAAATGTATGGTGCGGACGTGGTTTTCAGACAAGACGGAGGAGTCTTTCCATCTCTGGCACAAGGACTTTTCATTTGGAGGAGGCTTGATCACACCCAGGATGTCTGTTTCAGTCTTGGGAATCCTTGTGTGGAGACACACACACACACACACACACAACCACCCTCTCCTTGCCTCTTGTGCTGATCTTTCCTTCTCTCCTCAGGCCCAGCTGGTGGTTCTGCGCATTCCCTTACAGCTTCCTCATTTTTGTGTACGATGAAATCCGTAAACTTATACTGCGCCGTAACCCAGGAGGTGAGTGGGGCCAGGAGAGTCGAGAGTTTGCTGCGGAGCGTGAGGAATATTGGGGAGATGGTGTTGAAGCGGGAAGCTCCCCATCCCTGGGGCTGTGCCCACTATTAGCCTCACCCAGAATAGACCCACTGAAATGAATGGACATTACTAACTTAGATCCATTCATTTCCACGGGCCTGCTTTTGTGTAGAACTGAGTTGAGTTTGAAATAAGGGTTGTAGGCACCCTTTTTTTTTTTTAATAATATATTTATTTATAGACTTCACAACTTCATATAAACAAGATAAAGGTCCCCCCTCAAGGTGCTTACAATCTAAACTGAACTTTCTCCCTTGCTGTCCTCTTTCATGCCCCCCAATTCCCACATCTCCCCAATGTCGACATTTTAGATTGTAAACCAGGCTTCCTCAACCTCGGCCCTCCAGATGTTTTTGGCCTCCAACTCCCATGATCCCTAGCTAGCAGGACCAGTGGTCAGGGATGATGGGAATTGTAGTCTCAAAACATCTGGAGGGCCGAGGTTGAGGAAGTCTGTTGTAAACTATTTGGGCAGGGACTTGTCTTCTTCAGTAAACACCATACCTATTGATAGAATAGCAACAACAATGAATGATACAGGTTGTAACCAACGATGGGATTGCACCTCTTATGTGGCCCAGGGTACACTTAAATTTTGCTCTGATCCATCTCCTGCCTTAATTTTCCACTGATCCATCTCCTGGCCAGTTCTGGAGATTCCCCTGACTTTATTAGAAAGAGCCTTTCAGAGGGCGCAGAGAGTTGCTGTGGCTTGGGGCAGGGAATATGCAAAAATAGGGTGCCTTGCCTTGGAGCTTGAGAAGAGAAGCTTACCACCATTGAATGCGACTAATTATCCTAGTAATAAGGATTATCATCATCTTCTGGGTGGGGGTACAGAGGGAGAGCGGATGGGTGGGAGACGTGAGGGTGGAGCCAGGGTAGGGGGATGATGACTGGAGAACCTTGCCTACCACTGCTGCCTGCTCATGTTGGTTGTTTATTTTGTTTTGCAGGATGGGTGGAGAAAGAAACCTACTACTGAGTCTCCTCCCTTGTCCGTGGCTGGTTGTCTCCCCTTAAAGGGGAGTGCTCTCCCCTCCAAAATTCTGCCTATCCTCCCTGCCTAATTATGAGAGAGAGAGAGAGATTGAGAGAGAGAGAAAGAGCCTGATGCCAGGACCATAAGTTCGGACACAGAAACAACAAAACCACGTTCCCCGCCTTCATTTCCCCAGACCCCAGTGGCTGAGATGGGAAAGCCATCCTGTCTCATCCTGCACACATGTCCCAGGATGGAGGGGTGCAGTGGGGAGGGGAAAACCGCCACCCCACACACACCTCAACCTCTGCTCTCTGCCATATTCTTCCTTTAGTTTTTCGGAGCAGCCTGGTGGGGGGGAGGGGGAGGGGGGCATGGGTGTGTGTGTGAGGGGCAATATTTATTTACCTCGGCAAAACCCATTTTCACCCACCAACCATTGCCCCGACATCAAATTTTCCCTTCCATAGCTGGGATTGAACCCGGGGACCAGCAGCACCCCCAAAACAACATGCCTCGGATTACGTGAGCCAAACGGGACAGGGTTTCGGGCGGGCGGGCAGGGGTTTACTGTTATCTGGTTAGCAGTAGTAAAGCTTTTGACCCCCCAGGTTTGGGGAGGGAAACTCCTTTTGCCCCCCTACCCTCGTCATTTCCCATTTTCTCCCCCACCCCTGCTCCTGTGGGGGATATGTGTGTACATGTGTGTGTGTACGTGTGTGTGTGTGTGTACGCACGAGAGGGGAACAGAGGTCAGCCATGGGTGACCCTCAACTGCCCATCTACGCTTCCTTGGCCTCCCTCCTCCTATCAAGTTTTTTTGGGGTGTGTGTGTCGGGTGGTGAGTGTTGCAGCACAAAGGCGAACAACAACAAAAACCTTTCAAGAACAAAACGCGCCAGGATTTCTCGTCCCCTTTTCTCCTGGCTCCCGCACCCCTCCCCTCTCGACTCGGACTCCCGCTAGATGTGTAAATGAAACCCAGGAGTCCGGAGTCTCTCTCCTCTGCATGTACAGATTTGCTCTCATAGGACCAAGACAGCAGCTTTCTCTCCCCCCCCCCGTCCTCTGTGTGTGTGTGTGTGTGTGTGTGTGCGTGTGTGTGTGCGTGTGCGTGTATGCGGGGGCCAGGTTGTTACCCTTCTGTCCCAAGGTAACCCATCGAGAGGAAGCGGGGACCCTCCTGGCAGTCATTCCCACTGGTGCTGAACACCACCCTCTCCCCTTGGGCGGACCTTTTCCCCATTTCCTTGGCCCACAACCCTGTACAGAGCAGAGACCTCAGCCATAGCCCCCTCCCCAGGAGAAAATGTGCCCTTCCTCATCTACCCTGAGGTGGGAGTAGAGGGACCTCTCTGGCTTCTGACTGGGTGAGGCAACTTCACCTCTGTGTGCCCCCCCTCAATAAACCTTTATTTTCTTTGTGTTTCGGGTGGGGAGGGGAGTGGGGACACAAAGCACCCGTGGGGGGGGGGAGATGTAGTCTGTCCTGTCCCATCTCCCCTTCCCATTTTGGGATTGTGTTGTCATGTGAACCAACAAAAACAAGGAGGAAAAAAACCGATTTAAGAAATAAAAACCAGAAGTGGAATATTTAATATATGAGATATAGCAGTCTCATTACATATATCTCTGTGTGTGTGTGTCTCTGTGTTTCTGTTAGGAGAAATGGTGCGCAATAAATAGCCCGAATACTCATTACGCAGAATGAAGTGGTGAGACCAAGGTGTTGAAATTCTGGGCTGTATCAATTCAGAGTGGAGGTTGTTGTGTATAATTGCCCCTTACTAAGTACATGAACACACTGGAGAGCAGTGGCTCTCAAACTTTTTCCCCTCTGGGCCACACTTTCAGAATAAAAATTTGTTGTGCCACAATGAATGGTGACTCTGGATCAGAACCAGGGTTGTCCTCAGTATCGCTTGATGCTCCCGCTCTCATTTTAAAAAGGTATCTATCCATATAATGCAAAAAAAAAAAAATTGATACCATACGACACTGCACTTACACTGAAATGTTTAGATCAGGCATCCCCAAACTGCGGCCCTCCAGATGTTTTGGCCTACAACTCCCATGATCCCTAGCTAAGAGGACCAGTGGTCAGGGATGATGGGAATTGTAGTCCAAAACATCTGGAGGGCCGAAGTTTGGGGATGGATGCCTGGTTTAGATGTTTGATTGTCTACCTGCCACCCTTGCCATCCTCTCCTACAAAACCAGTGTGGCAGAACTGCTGCCGTAGAGAAAGTTTTAGAGTAACTCCATCCTCGCTCTGCTGGCTATATATAGCTTTTTTTTTTTTTGCATGCATGCATAAAGAACTGCCCCCCTTCCCTCTGAAGTGATGCAGCCCAGAATTCTTCTACACTTGATCCTTCATAATGTGCCAATTCACTCTGAGAAGAAAACCCAAGAGAAAAGGAAAGGGAAATGTGGTTTTTAGATGGTCTCAGCCAAAGCTTTTATAGGGCTGCTTATTAAGACATTAGGCATTAAAGATCTTGCACGATATATGGAGCAAAATGACCCAAGTGCCACTGTTAAGTGCATCTGATTCGCTGTGGCTTTGCTGATGGGGAGACAGCTACTCTTGCTTAGCAAATTGGGGTGGGGTGGGGTGGGGAGGGGCACACAGCCAGGCATCATGCTTGAATTAAATGTTGCCTACGTCAGTGTTTCTCAACCAGTGTGCCTCCAGATGTTTTGGGACTACAACTCCCATCATCCCTAGCTAGCAAGACCAGTGGTCAGGAATGATGGGAGTTGTAGTCCCAAAACATCTGGAGGCACACTGGTTGAGAAACACTGGCCTACGTGACTTCTGAGAAGCAGCTGCAAAGGTGTGAGACGGAATTTAGACTCTAGCTAAGGGTGGATTTGTTGTTCTGTGTTTGGCCACAGGAGGGAGACAAGCAGCCTCTTCCCAGCACTGCAGCAAACAGCTGAGCGAGGATGGCTGGTTGCTGGTGGCACTGCGGTGGGTTGGGGTGGGGTTCGGTGGATAATAATAAAAAGAGAGAGCCTTGACCTGGGATGCCCTCCACTGCTCTTCCTCTCTTTCCCAAGTTCCCTTCTGAGGCTTCAGCTCTGTCCTGACCTCCTCCCCACTGTCTGGCACTGTCCTCTAACTCGAAAGATGCCTCTTGACGCAGCTAATTTAATCGGATTGCTTTTTCCATCTGGCTCCCATGGGGTGGGGAGTGGGGAGAGAGAGGAGGAGGTCATCGCCACGGCAACAGAAGGATGGAGAGAGAGAGAGCAGGGTATTGCCATGGTGACAAAGCGGGCTGAAGTTGCTGACGAAGGAAAGGTGGCAAGATCCTGGTGCTTGGCTGGGCGGTGGCCCGTTTTCACAGAATTCATAGAATTTTACAGCCAGAAGGGACCTTGAGGGTCATGTAGGACAACAACCTGCAGTGCAGGAATACTGCACCAAACATGGGGTTGAAACCCACGACCCGGAAATTAAGGATCTCGTGCTCTTGTCAACTGAGCTATAATTTCTTCCTCTCTTTTAAATTCTGCAGAGCATTGGAGAGGGCTTTTAGATGCCACCCTGCCACTGCCCCCTGGTTTATGCCTCCCAAATCTTTTAGCTGCCCACTGCTCCTGTGCCTTTAACAGCAACAAAATATAAATAAATAATGGAGATTTAAGCATTCCCTGCCAGGGAAACCAAGCCATGGCGGTGAGAGGCAGCACTCTTTTGCTTAATCATCTTGGCATGCAATGACAGTCATTAAATGCAGCGGAGTCTCATCATATAGAGGTCTAGGGAACTGCTGGATATACATATATTAAGGGGGGGAGGAATCTGTCATTCGTGTTTCTTCATTCTAGCATCTTCAGGTGTGACCTGAAAGCTACGTTAAGACCTAGGCGAGCTGTCCTAATTTATTAAGTCTGCTACCTCTGAAAATCCATTTTAAGACTGATGTCTGTTTGAGGCTTCAACAAGAAAGCCAGTTTTAATCTCAGCAAATGTGACTTGAAAAACAGCAGGGTATCTTGGGCTGCCCTGCATTTAGGGCAGGGAAGCAACTTTCATCCATGCAGTCCGTATCTCAAAATAAAGACTTCGCAATCAACGTGTTTCGAGGTGACAACCTCTGACAGCATACACATGGCAATGTTGTGTGATGCAGTGAACAGGAACCGTCCTGCTGCATCAGCCCAAAGGTCCACTCAATTCACCCTCCTGCTTCCAGCTAGATGATCCTAGGAATCCCACAATGCAAGGTGTGAGAGCAAGAGTCCTTCCTTCCAGTTGCATGGCTGTAGCAACTGGGATTCAGTGCCTTCTTGTCAGTTTCTATTTCAGTACAATGGCTAACAGGCAGGTGGCAAGGGAATCCTGCAACAAAGTGTTGCAGCACTGAGTGTTCCTGCTCAAGGTTCCAGCCAGCAAGTCACTCTGTTCCAGCCAGGATGCTCAATTTCATCTCACCCTCCCAGCGTCAGCACTGAGCATGCTTGCTTCGCAAGCTGTTTAGGGTTTCATTTCTCCTCGAAATACAATACAGTGGTACCTCAGGTTACGAACACGATCCGTTCCGGGTCGCAGTTCGTGACCCAAAATGGTCATAACCCGAAGCGCCATTTTCCACATGCGCAAAGCGCAATTTCTGCGATTTTCACGCTTTGAGCATGTGCAGAATGCACGCGCGGCGAAAATGCTTCCAGGTTTGTGGAGTTCGTAACCCGAGGTGTTCGTAACCCGAGGTACGACTGTATTTGCTTTTACTCTGCTGCAAACCTAGGGTTTTTGCAAGCCTGTGGATGCTTCCTTCTGATGTGTAGAAGGCACTTGGAAAACTGATGTTACCATTAGCATGTATGAATGCAGACTCCCCCTCCTCTGTTAACTATTCTATTCCCCTTTAAAAGTCATGGGAAGTGATGGCCATCGCCACATCTTGTGGTAGTGAGTTCCGTAGCTATGCACCGTGTGAAGCAGATTGTGTTTTCGTCCATCCTGAATTTACTGCCACTCGACTCCAGTAAGAGACCTGAAGTTCTAGTATGATGTGAGAATCAGATAATTAGAAAGGACCTTAAAAGGCATTGAGTCCAACCCACTAAGTCCAACATATCACTAAGGAGATATCCTGCTACAACATATAGCCTTGCCTTGAAAATGTCTAATGAAATAGTCTCCACCACCTCCCAATTCAGTCTGATCTGACTAGATTCAGTCTTTCACTGAAATAGAAACTGGAGAGCATGTGAAATCCCCTTGCAATTTAAACTCGTTGCTCTGGGGCAGCTTTGGGTAACCTGGTGCCCTCCAGATGTTGCTGGACTACAACTCCCACCTGAGTTGGGAGCTGTAGTCCATCAACATCTGGAGGGCACACCAGGTTGCCCAAGGCTGCTCTGGAGCAACAGAAAGCAAATTTGCTCCCTCGTCTCTGTGACCTAGAGAGAGACACACACACCCCGGACCACCTCCAATGTGAAATTCTGGAGAAGCCCGGTTGAAATGAACAGAATTAACAGTCAATCTTAACCTGGAATTTATTAAGTGCTCCCAGAATATGAATCACTTGTAAACAGCATAGTATTAAGAGCCCTTGCAATTTCCAAATGGATGAATAATTGCTTGGGGGGTGGGAGTTAAAATTGCACAGAACCTGTAACATTAAGAAAGGGTGTTGCTATTCCATTAGTCATTGGGGGATAAAATAGGATGTAAATACAAATACATAGAGAGACTTGTAAAGCTTGGCAATAATGTTGCATACTGTGCTATCAAGCGCTAAGGAGCAAAAAAAGGGCAGGGCAGCTCACATGCATTTTAAATTATCTTTGGCCATGGTAGGGCCACAATCAAACCAAACGAATTATTCTGACTCATCTGCCAGACCAAAGCACTCAAAAATGTGGAGAATCTGGATGATTCATGGTGCCACGTGTACGGAATTAGGTTGTGGGGTTGTTGTTTTTTGCCCTGACTGTAGACTTTGGAGTTTTGATTTTTATAATTTTTATTTTGGTGGTTAATCCACTGTCAACTCCGAGCAGCAATGACAAGAGGCCTCTCTGCTCGCATTTCCGACGGCCACTGACAGCCAGCCTCAAAGCAAGCCAGTGAAACGAAGGAGCTGTCGTGTATCAACACACACTGTGTGTTCCTGTGACCTCTTGGGCAGAGCACAGTAAGTACTTGGAGGACATTCCAATTAACACTTCTGCTTCTTTAATGTTACCGCCAGAAGATAAAAGGAGGCTGAACTAAAAGCTGCTCTGGAAGGCCTCCAAGGCCCGGCTACTGGGTGAAGTGTAACAGGAGTTAAATAATCTCAGGAAGGCTGAGAGTCCTGGACACGGCCTTATCACGTGCCTGGGATGGGAAAACCCAAGGGCGAGGTCATTGGGAATTCAGGGCAGGGGGGGAGGAATAGGGAGGTGAGGGGTGGGAAACAGCCCCCCCCCAAAAAAGTAGGGAGACCATCAAGGGTTTCTAAGATCTGGAGAGAGCCTCAAAGCCAGTCTCTTGGGGAAGGAAGGACACGGCACATGGCAATGGAATGAAGTAGCAGCGGTATTTACACAGGACAGGGTAACAGCGATATAGGGGGCGAAGGACACGTGGCTGCCCCCAGACCATTCACACAGGCTCCATCTGCAGCTCATCGGTCTCGGGTGATTCCAATTCATGGAAGGCGGCATGTGAACCAATAACTACCAAGGTGGCACCTGCAGGGGGCGGCAGACCAGACAGGGAGGAAGCAAAAAGGTCAGGTTAGTTCTCTTTCCACAGTGATGGGACTCTGACACGCTCTCTGTCTCCTCTGCAGCTGCTAAGGGCACCTTGGGCTTGTGGGGAGGGAGAGAAAGGAGCCAAAGTAGGTAAGAGAGTCACACTTACAAAGTAGGTAAGAGAGTGGGATGGAAGACCTGGAATCCCCACCTGGAAGTAGTATTATTATTATTATTATTATTATTATTATTATTATTATTATTATTTGTTTGTACCCCACACATCTGCCTGAGTTGCCACAGCCATTCTGGGCAGCTTCCAATAGAATGCAAAAATGCAACAGAACAATGTAATGCTGCCACCCACCCATTATGCCAGCACTATTCTCATCAATACAGTTTCCTTTTCAGATATTGTTCACATAGTAGGCTTAACTCAAATGAGCTTTTTTCCTGTGCAAATGACACTGAAAATGGCAAGGGGTGGCACAGGAATGGCATGAGATGCTGTCGGAAAATTGGAAATAGTTCACAGAAGCAGATTTTCTGCAACATGGGAATTATCTTCCCACTGTATAGTTTTGTTTTTTGCAAGAACTGACTAAGGCAGAATGTGGTACACCAACTTACATATATTATTATTGTTGTTGTTATTATTATTATTATTATTATTATTATTATTATTATTATTATTATTTGCTTTGATGGTTTAGGTCAGCCCACAGCCCGCAGAACTACACTTTCTGACCGGGAAAGTTAACAGGGGCAGATCCTTCCGTTTCGTTTCTTTTTACTGTCCTCTTGCCTGGAGAACATAAGGTGAATTAGTTTTACACCTTATTAATTAGGTATACACCTCTTTCAAGAGAAAACCACAGAGCTCTGCTCCTTTTTCAACCCCATCCCATGATCTGCTCCACAATGCCAAAAAAGGAGGGGGGGGGATCAGGGTCACATGGCAGGGCCCCTGAACTCATGTAAGGCCACAAATAATGGTGCAGCAAGTGCGGCTAAACTGTACAAGGCTGTGGGCTAAATTTGAGCTGGGTTGGGAGGGGCAACAGTAAACAGAAGCCCATGAATATGATCAAAACACAGACCTTGCAAAATATGAGTGTCAGCTGAGAAGCCTGACAAGCAGACAGCCAATAATCAAGGCTTCGTGTATTCTGCAACTTGTAGGTGCAGGTAACGCACACACCCGGCATCCTGAGATTCTCAGGTTGCACCTCTTAAAAACAAGCTTCCAGTATCACATCTAAGAAGTCAAACAGTGCTGAACAGATTTCTAGAACAAGGCATTAGTGTCCTGCATTAGTGCCTTGCGGCAGCTAGACTAATTACAGGGAGTGGCCACCAAGACCATATAACACCGATCCTGAAAGACCTACATTGGCTCCCAGTACGTTTCTGAGCACAATTCAAAGTGTTGGTGCTGACCTTTAAAGCCCTCAACGGCCTCGGTCCAGTATACCTGAAGGAGTGTCTCCACCCCCATCGTTCAGCCCAGACACTGAGGTCCAGCTCTGAGGGCCTTCTGGTAGTTCCTTCACTGTGAGACGTGAGGTTACAGGGAATTAGGCAGAGGAACTTCTTGGTAGTGGTGCCCGCCCTGTGGAATGCCCTCCCCTCAGATGTCAAGGAAATAAACAATTATCTGACTTTTAGAGGACATCTGTTTTAATGTATTTTTAATCTTTTGTTGGGAGCCGCCCAGAGTGCTGGGGGAAACACAGCCAGATGGGCGGGGTATACATACATACATATATTATTATTATTATTATTATTATTATTATTATTATTATTATTATCGAAGGCAGCCCTGTTTAGGGAAATTTTAAAATGTTTAAGGTTTTATTGTGCTTTTAATTCTGTTGGGAGCCACCCAGAGCAGCTTGGGGAAACCCAGCCAGATGGGCAGGGTATAAATAACAAATTATTACTATTGTTATTATGCACAGCAACTCCTGACTAGCAAAAGCAGACTAAATTATGCAAACTAAGAGGCTATTATGTAATGCAACCACATCTGCCTAAGTTATGTACATCACAGAATTTAGCTTTTCTTCCTGAAGAACTGATTCATTTTTCAGAGAGCACAGGATGCATTGTGGCACATGCAGTTATGAGCGGTGCAGGAGGGAAAGCTCTCCTCCCGAGTAACTCCACAGGAACACTTTACAACTTGGTGTTTGTGCAAGCTGTGGACTGTCTCCCAGATTTCCAGGAAACAAGAGAAGACACACACCCCTTCTATTTTATTACCCAGAAATGGAAGGTGGTTTGTGTCTCACAGCTGGAATGTGGCTGTTCACTTACCCAGCACCCAGAAGACAGCAGAGCCGGCTCCCGCCAGCCAGAAGAATGGAAAGGAGACACCCCCAGCCAGGCCGTATTGGTGGGCTGTGCTGAGCTCCCGCCCTAAAGAAAAAGAGGTTGGGTGAGAATACAGAGGGCAGGAATACTGGGCTCACGCTCTAACTCCCGAGGCCTTTCGAGACAAAGCTAGAAGCCCCGGTTACCTGTGTACACCGACCACCGGCCCGACAACAGAGTTTTGCCTGATTACTGCAAATGAATACAAGACGCCAATCATTCTATGGTCTACTCTGTCTAGCTACAAACTACAGGGTTGGAGCCTAGCAAGGAAAGGGCATTCGCCAATAATTGCATTACTGTATTGTTGATGCACCGCCACCTGGTGGCTACTCTGGGAGCTGCAACCTTCAAGGACGCTTCAAGGCATGAGAGAGCTTCAAGAAGTGTCGTTCACATAAGGGGCCGGGGTGTCCGAATCACATGGCCAAGAACTGCCTCTTCTCTATTCATGACATGAGCACAGCAGCACTCCTCCCGCTTAAGATTCCCAGCAACTGGTAAAGATCCCTGGAAGATCGCCTTCTCCCCAATGTACCTACCCGAGTCCTATGCCGGGATAGTTCAGTCAGAAGAGACTTAATCTCGGGGTCATGGGTGATGGACTGGATGACCCTTGTGGTCCCTTCCAACTCTACAATTCTATGAGTGTAACATTTTCAGAGGTCCTGCTCCAGGTACGCCCGCTAAATGAAGTGAAACAGGTGGCTACCAGAGACAGGGCCTTGCAGTGGTGCCCCTCCAGCTGTGGGAATGTCTTAATGGTAAAGGTAAAGGGACCCCTGACCATTAGGTCCAGTCGTGACTGACTCTGAGGTTGCGGCGCTCAACTCACATTATTGGCCGAGGGGGCCAGTGTACAGCTTCCAGGTCATGTGGGCAGCATGACAAAGCCGCTTCTGGCGAACCAGAGCAGCACACGGAAACGCCGTTTACCTTCCCACTGTAGTGGTACCTATTTATCTACTTGCAGTTTGACATGCTTTCAAAATGCTAGGTGGGCAGGAGCTGGGACCGAGCAATGGGAGGTCACCCCGTTGCGGGGATTCGAACCACCGACCTTCAGATCGGAAAGCCCTAGGCTCTGTGGTTTAGACCACAGCGCCACCCATGTCCCATTGGGAATGTCTTACTTATGGTTATTTTGGCACCAGGTGAAGACACTTTCATTTCCCAGGCTTTTTAGAAACCTGTGTTTTTAGCATTCTGAAACACTGCTTTTATTCTTTTCTATGCTGCAGGTTTTTGTTTTTATATTACAAGGGCAGCTGTCTACCAGCTCCATCTGGTACGCAGGCTGAAACCCTACCTGCCCGCGGACTGTTTTGACTGTATGTCATTGTTTTATGCCATAAGCCACTCAGAAAACAAGGTTAGTGGGTGGCTGTAGAGAAACATAGAAAAAAACGGGCAATGTTATGGCTTCAGTGACCGTGGTGGCACATAATCCGCATGCAATCTATTGCACTGGTATAAATTTTGCCTATCACACACAGCTTGTCAATGCCAGCCTCCCTCTACGTACCAAAGACAACAAGTTGTGACTGCTGGGTCTTCAGGTAGATGATGTAACAGGCTCCAAAGAAGACAGCAAGCGCAATCAGGAGCAGTGGAGACGTGATACTACCAGGGCACAGAGAGAAGGCCAGTGGGTTTAGAAGCATCAAGAAAGATCATGGATCATCCAACCTTCTCCCCAAATCACAATAATAATCATAAAAGGGTTCCTGGCTTTGGGACATTACACAATATTCCTCAGTGACACATAAGCAGCAGAATTCTGCATAAGAGCTAAAGCCAACCTGCTTGCAGATCCTCCTTGTTATTTGTCTGCTTCTGAGAGCTACTGTTTCATATCGCAGGTGGCAGAACTGAATGTCTAAATGCTCCTTTGAAAAGTGAAATAAACGTTCTAGACTGAATGCTCTCCCCTCTCCCCACCCAAAAAAAATCAAGGAAAATGCTAACCTGAATCCTCCTCTCTGACATGCTAACTTTGACTATTTGTCTATCTCTATTTGTATGTCATCAACATACAATCTACTGCTTCAGGGCAAACATGCAACTTCTTCGCTGCTCTCTCCATTCTTTATTCCAATGACACCTCAGTATCATCACAAACAAACAAAAAATTGCTCTGTCAGAAGGGATATTGCCACATCTTGAGGGCCGCAGGGTCTCCATCCCTGTTCTAACTGTTTAAAGGTTGCAGCCTTCCCGAGACCAGCTTCTGTGGCTTATCCCAGCTATGGGACAAAATGCAGCTCTGTGCATGCTCGGTGACGTCCTCAAAGTTAACAGGGTTCCTTCCTACACCCTCAAAACCCCACTCACAGGCAATAGACGATGAGTCCCAGAAAGACAAAGACATAGTTGCTCTGAAAATATTCCACGTTGCGCACCAGCCGCTTGCAGAGCTCCCCGAAATTCCGAGGCTTCCCAAAGCGCCGCTGGTCGATGAAGTTGGCCCAGGGCCGGATGGTGGCCCGGCGCTGATCCAACCACTCCTTGGCGGGTCCTTGGGGCAGGAGAGCTGGGATGTTGATCCTGGGGAGGGAGGGGAGGCCAGGAGAACAGGGAGTGAGAAGAGGGGCAAATCACAAGAGCCACACACCCCGCCCCCAACTCCAAAAGAAGAGGCCCAGGACTGAGCCAGCAGCCTTCTTTGCTGGAGCAGGGATGGGAGAACCTGCTCTCAAGACAAGGGCTGCATTCCTTTGGAGCCAACCTTCCAAGGAGCCAGACGCAGGCAGTGGGTGTGTCCAAAGGGTGCGTAGCTGGAGCTCGCAATGTTTCAATGATATTGAAACAGCCCTAATGGGAAGGCCACTGCACACCCTCATGTACACATGACCCTTACACACAGCAGAAGACACAAACACAGCTCCTCTTTACCACTGCTCAGCTGTTTCCAATTCAGTGGGCAGTAGGAGATGGGGAACATGAGGAAGACTTATCTCTCCGCCCCGCTCAGCTGAGCAGCAGTCACAAGCTCATTGGGAAACCACCACTTCTCCAATGCTTGCACTGCTCGGCCTACCTCCTGCTTCTGCTGGTGCCAAAAGCAGCCATTTCAGAAGGTGCTGCTGCCATGGTCCTGTTTGGACCACCCCCAAGGAGTGGCAATGCCCAGGAAAGGCTGCAGGGCCTGTCCAAACGACTAGGCATGATTTGGGCTGTGGGCCACAGTTCCTCACCCCAATCTTAAAACGATAATGCTCAATCCCATTTAAGGGGCTCCCCGCCCCCTCCCAGCTCCTTACTTGGTGCCCAACACCGTCCCTGCTGTCTCCATTTCAGTGGCAGGGTTGAAGAGATGCTCAGGTCCTGTTTTGCTTGCCATTGTGCTTCGGTCAATTACAGAGAAGGCAGCGCTACAGAGAGATAGGAGAAGAGGGAGAGAGTCAGGTGTAACACTCAGAAGCTGGCGGCGGTATTGAGACACGTATTGAGATCAGAGTGCTGTCCAGAGAAAGTTAGGAAAGAAGACCATTGCTGGTTTAGGATGTAAAATCTAAAGGGCACTTCACACATTATTTGTTGTTGTTGTTGTTTAGTCGTTTAGTCGTGTCCGACTCTTCGTGACCCCATGGACCAGAGCACGCCAGGCACTCCTGTCTTGCACTGCCTCCCGCAGTTTGGTCAAACTCATGTTCGTAGCTTCGAGAACACTGTCCAACCATCTTGTCCTCTGACGTCCCCTTCTCCTAGTGCCCTCCATCTTTCCCAACATCAGGGTCTTTTCCAAGGATTCTTCTCTTCTCATGAGGTGGCCAAAGTATTGGAGCCTCAGCTTCACGATCTGTCCTTCCAGGGAGCACTCAGGGCTGATTTCCTTCACACATTATAAACCCAGGCAAAATAAAATTTTATGATGCTCCTTTGGCTGCTTTCCAGTCCTCAAGTGTGGAGGCTGATCTTAGGGACATGTTACATGTGTCTGTTAAGAAGATCAGCAATTTCACATCTGATTTGCTTAAGAACCACATATGAGCATAGGAAGAGCCTTCTGGAGCAGGCCAATGGCCCATCTAGTCCAGCATCCTGTTCTCACAGTGGCCAACCAGATGTCTGTGTGAAACCTGAAAAGCAGGACCTGAGAACCCACTGCTCCTGTGGCTTCCGGCAACTGTTACTCAAAAACATTAAGCCTTCAGAAGTTAGCTTTAAACAAATATTTGCTGCCAGAGTGGCAAAGAGTTGACAGTGCAGATGTCCTCTTGAGACGATCTCACCCGCAATGCCTTGCTCAGAAGCAGGGCACTTTCCTGAAAGTGAGGGGGGGAAGGTTCTGGAGAGCCTTCTTTGTGGGGAATATACTCCAGCGAAAGTATAGAAATGAGGCACAGCATCCTGGACAACAATACATCTGCTGTTTTGCTACATTCATCTGAACATGGCAGGGTTGCTTGTATTCGAAAGCAAAAAAACAAACGCCCACAAGCATTCCTACAGAGCTAACCCAAATTCTAAAACAAGAAAAGAGGAATTCTGAGTCCTGGATAAAATAATGGAAGTTAACAATATTGCAGGATTTCTTCTCAATTTCTTTAATTTATTCAGCTTCTACTAGCCACTAAGGGGGGTGGTGGCGGCGGCATAAGAGCATCTATGCAGAGTGTGGAAGTTCTTCCTAGTGACTCCTAGAAATCTTAAAATCAGTAGCCCCTCTGATTTCAGTAATTTGATTAGACAGTGCACAAAGAACATTTATAAAGGGGGGGGGGACCAAACCCAGAGAAAGATGATATACTGTACTGAAATAGTGAGGAATTGTGGGATGCATACATCATTCCTAATGGGTTATTTCACTTGCATGTAGCCCCTCTAAATCCTGCTCCCCAATACAAGGAGCATTAGCCACCAGAATTTTTACAAATCATAGCTGCCCCTTGTGTATTTTGTTTTCGGCTGGTAACCCAACAAAAACCACACAGCAGCAGAATCTGACCAGTTTTACTTTTCGGGAGGCAAATTTGCAATTCTTACTTAGCCACCAAGTGCCTTATAAAATCCACCCACAGCTCTGTAAACAAATATATCCTGTACAGAGGAGCCAGCTGGCACAAAAAAGTGCTAAGCAAATCCAGAACAGTTACTGGTATGTATTACCAAATAGACTGGTTGGATTAGAGGAGAGTCACAATAGGAGGGTGATATATTACTGACAACATAATTAATTAACTAATTTGTTAATTATGCTTTTAAGGTAAAGGTAAAGGACCTCTGACAGTTAAGTCCAGTCATGAACAACTCTGGGGTTGCGGCCCTCATCTCACTTTACAGGCTGAGGGAGCCAGCGTTTGTCTGCTTCTGCAAACAGTTTTTCCGGGTTATGTGGCCAGCATGACTAAGTCACTTCTGGCCAAGCCAGAGCAGTGCATGGAAACGCCGTTTACCTTCCGGAGTGGTACCTATTTATCTACTTGCACTTTGACGTGCTTTCGAACGGCTAGGTTGGCAGGAGCTGGAACCTAACAACGGGAGCTCACCCTGCTCCGGGACCTCAAACCACCAACCTTCTGATCGGCAAGTCCAAGCGGCATAGTGGTTTAAACCACAGCACCACCCGCGTACACTGTGTTTAATGTGTTTTGGGAAGTTTTTAACGTTTGATGCTTCATCGTGTTTTTCATATTCTGTTGGGAGCCACCCAGATTGGCTGGGGAAATCCAGCCAGATGGGTGGGATATAAATAATAATTATTATTATTATATAATGGTTTCTGATGCAAAGTATTGGGGTGGGAAACCTGTTTTCAAAATCTAGCAGCAGAGATGGCCCAAGGCACCTGATATATAAGCACCTAGCTTATGGAATATCTCATGGAAGATGGAGCAAGCTTGTTCTCTCCTGCTCCAGAGGGTAGGACCCGAACCAATTCAAGTTACAAGAAGGGAGATTACAACAAAACATCAGGAGGAGCTTTCTGACAGTAAAGGCTGTTCTGCCATATGACCATGAGGGTTCCTTCCAACTCTAAAATTATTTGATTCTAGCTTCAATCCCCAGCATCTTCATGCAGGGCTGGGAATGACCCCCCCCGCCACCCCCGCTGCCTGAAAATCCTGGAAAGCAGCTGCCAGCACCGATACAGGCAATAATACTAAGCTAGATGGACTCCAATGGTCTGGCTGAATATAAGGCAGTCAGCACTGGATTTAGGGCAGTTTGGGCAGTTCTCCTGCACAGCATAGCTGTCAAGTTTTCCCTTTTCTCGCGAGGAAGCCTATTCAGCATAAGGGAATTTCCCTTTAAAAAAAGGGAGAACTTGACAGCTATGCTGCACAGGGTGCAGAGCCAAGAGGAAGCCTACTAATAACAATACCTATATTTATACGGGTAAACATAGGGGTAAATAAGAAATATTGGGGAGGGGGAACGTCAAATTTTGTCCTCGCTCAGGGCGCCATATTACCGAAGTCCGCCTCCTTATTAGCCAAGATGCAAGGTTTAAGGAGAGAAGAGAGGAGCGGTGTCCAATTTGGTTTACTACCGGCTCAGGGTGGGGAACTAATCCCCTGAGCACAGCTTGATGACGACGCCTTGCCTCGCTAAAGCCCTGATAGGGTGTGTCTCACACATTTTAGCAGCTTTTGGCTGACTTGCAAGTGGGACAGGGGAGCTACAGGCTTAGCAAAAAAATAAAAAAATAAAGCTCCCTTCCAGGCGCCTCCGCCTGAGAGCGGCCCAGAGGATGCTTTGCGACCAAGACTCCCCCTGCATCCAGGGTTGCCCCTGGCAACAGCGGAGCCCCCCGTTCACTCACCTGCCTCCTTTGGAATCCGGTCCAGCTCCTCGCCGGAAGCAGAGCGTGGCTGCGTGGCAGGGGGAGGTACGCGCGTTTACGTTAGCAGGAGACGGGGAGCATGCTGGGAAATGTAGTCTTCACGTGCTGCAGCTCCCGTAGCGAGTGAGGGCGAAGGAGAGTGCGGAAGCGCCACCTTCCCCGCATCGGCGTAACAAAGCTGCCTTTGCCGCCCACCACCGATTCTTGAACTGCAACTCCCATCAGCCCTAGCTAGCATAGCTGCATGCTGAGGCTGATGGGAGTTGTAGTCCAAAAGCTCTAGGTGGGACACCGGAGTGGCAAAGACGGCAATAGAGCATCTGTTAAGTGTGCGCGCTTAGTGCCTGTTTTGTGGCTGGCGCACGTCTCACCTTTTTCTCATTTGCTAGGGAACCTGTAGGCCTTCTGATAGATTCCTATATGGCCACACACCATAGCTGTCAAGTTCTCCCTTTTTTTAAGGGAAATTCCCTTATGCTGAATAGGCTTCCTCGCGAGAAAAGGGAAAACTTGACAGCTATGCCACACACACATATCAGCCAGATCTATACTGTAAGAATACTGTAATATCTGATATGTCCATGCTTTCTGCAGCATAATTATTTCATTTTGTCCTTATTTGTATTGGGCTTAAATTTATATATATTAAATAAATAATTATTTAACCAAGTTTTAACATTTTCAATTTCAACTCGCTTCCCCATCTTTCTGCAGTTCCTTACATTTATTTTCGTCCTTTCCTGCATACTCCAGATTGCCTTAACTTATTCTTTTAATTAATCATCTGTTCTCATATATTGTTAACGGAGCATCAATATATCTCATATATTTTTATGTTTTGAACCACCCTGTTATCTTCGGATGAAGGGTGGTATACAAATTCAATAATAATAATAATAATAATAATAATAATAATAATAATAATAATAAAAATTTTAAATGGCAGGTTTTTTACAACAATCTTGCCAATGTCTTGATCTGTTTACAGTTTGTTTGTAAATACTCAATAAACCACTTCCATTCCTTTCTAAAAAGAAATCTCGATTTCTTACTCTTCCAGTAATTTTCGCCATTTCTGAATACCCCATTAGTTTCTGTATCCAATCTTCTTTCTTCATGACCTTTTCATCCTTCCACTTTGGGGCAAATAACATTCTTGCAGCTGTAGTCACACACATGTATTTGTATTAATTGTTGGAGGGGTAGTTAATCTTCCCTCAGCTTTGCAAATCTTATCTGTTTATCTGTTTTTTTAATAGAATATTTTAAACACCTTTTAGGGCACCCTGACCCCACATTGCGGCTGTAAGACACATGAAAATAGAGTGGCGATAAACAAAGAGGTTCTGCTCTTATGCACATTACCTCGGCCGAGCTGAACACTGATGGACTTACTTCCAAGTATACGAACATAGGATTACGCTGTCTGAGAAGGTAATATGGGATGGTTCAGTTGGGCCTGTTAATTTATAGCATTAAGTTCCTTTGTACTCAATTGAGATAATCATTTATTTATTTAGCTCCATCCTTGTTGGTAGTCTTTGCCCTGAGGAGCGTACAATCACCAGAGGTGAAGCTACAGAGGATAGGGAAGAAAGTGGCTGCATGCCTAAGCAGGCATGAAATGTGCAATTGTCTGTGTTTCACAAGTGCTTGCACTTGGTTGAGTTCAATCCTCAAAGCTGATCAAAGGATGCTTCTTTCTATCAGACCAAACTATCTGTTCTTCTGGTTTAGCTCAGTAGGTCTGCTCTGACTGGCAGCAGCTCTCCTGGAGAAGTCTTTCCCATCACCTTAGCCCTAACCCTTTCAACCCAGGCTGTCAAGGATTGAACCTGGGAACTTCTGCCTCTCCCGGAAGTCCCCCCCCCCATGTCATAAAAAAGCTTCATGGGCTGATTTCTGTATATGAGTCCTTTATTAGACAGACAGGAGCAGGCCAGGTTGTATTTTCTTAACCCCCTGGCCACTTGGCACCCCTAAGTCTTCTATTGGGCCAGGGGATCACACCGATTATCACTTAACCCGTTCTTCCCAAAAACAAATACAGCCCAGCTCATGCAGTTTGGGACAATGATTATTTTATTTTGGCACAATTTTCAAGGTGATATGACCACAGGGGCTGAACAGAGGAGAGCCATATCTTTTATTCTTTCCTTGTGCAAGGACAATCGGTCTTTTGCTCTGCAGCTGATACACTTCTAGGTGCAGAAGCTGGCCTCCGTGCCTCACTGCCATTGATCCAGCTACTTTATTCTTCCTGCAGGAGTGAAGAATGTCTGCCAGCTTCCCTTCTGCTTCAGTTCTTGTTGTTCAGCTCTCGGGCGAGTTGACAGAGGCCGCAGAGTGGACAGCAGGCCATGACCACCCAGTCCTCACAAATGGAGCCCTGGGTTTCAGAAACAAAGGGGCTGTGTTAAAATGGAAGGTCGGGGGCAAGTGAAGTTGTGTAGCTCCCAAGAGACAAAACTGGCTTGTAACTGAGACAGAGGCTGAAATTCCTAACCATCTAGGGATTCATTTGGGCCAGTCTCAGGCAAATCAGCCTTAGAGCTGGTTCAGCAAAGGCACACCACCCACACATTGATTATTATAGCACTTTAGAAAAAATTGCAAGAGCACTTTACTTTTGAATATGCAATTGTGTTTCCAGTTCTTATGAGCAAGGTTCATTTTCCCAATGAGTCCCAAAGCAATGATAAAAGTAAATTCAAAAGCACCATCCATCAGGAAGATAAAGGACACTTCACTTGGGGCATAAGAGAAAACAACTTAGGTGCCAGGCAGGCCTCTCTGGGGAGGGTATTCCAAATGCAGGGGGCCACCACAGAAGAGGCCTTGGCTTCCTATTAATCCCTGCCATCAAATACTGCCAAATGACTAGAATAAAATGGCCCAGGGTGTCCTCATGCATATAGTAGCAGTGTAATATGCAGAAGTCAGCAAATAAAGCTTTTAACGAAAAAAGAAATACATTGTCCCTTGGTCGTGCCTGCGCATCAAGCTGCTGCTAAAAGCCAGACTTCCAATGGTCAGCTGAAAAGTTGAGCAGCCCTAATGAACTCTAATCATGGTAAGAAAACCAGCAATGGGTAGATGATGATGATTTACTACTTATACCCAGCCCACCCACCCCTGTTGTGTCTTCCTCCTTGGTAGGTTTAAGGTGCATAACTAGCTTGCTACCTACCAACATACTTTGAGTAGGGATGGGCAAATCTGTCAAATTTTGTGTATCTATTTTTTTTTAATTTCCCAGTCTTAGGTTCTCCACATTTCCACATCAGTTTGCAGTGTTTTTGCTTTTTTAAGTTGCTATGAAACTCATTAGCATTTTGATGCAAATTTCTCTTAATATAGTTTATATGCAGTTTTGCCTAATTTACACATTTTTTGCATAGCAATGTCCCCAAACATAATGCATTTTTGTATGGCCTTTGCAGTAATATATGCATTTCAATGCACACCTTACCCTAGTATTTGCATTTTTGTACACATTGCTTGAACTGCATTGCAACATTCAGAGAAGTACAAATTTCAAAGGACGGCTGCGTCTTGGTTCGTGTATTGTGTCAGAAAATGCAAATTGGGAGGGTTTGCTTTTAAATGTGAGCTGAATCAGATTCCTCCCCCTTGCCTAATTTCGAACCTATAGAAAGGTATTCATTAAAACAGACCGGGCTTTTCTTTTGGAGCAGAACAGCAATTCCACCACAACCCCAACCCTGGCCAGCCCATCAGTTTAACTACCACCCCAACCCCTCTCCCCACACCCATCTTTATTTAACTTTCCACATCTCACCCCGATTTGGAATCTCTCGCGCACACTGGTCCGCAGAGCAACAATAGTGCCAGGCAGGTATGGGAGGCAGCAGCACTCACCTGCCTGCTCTGACACACGGCAGGCAAGGATGCACGGAACGAAGGTACCGCAGAGACCTGGAGGAAGGGAGACAGAAGCATTTGGCATGTATCCAGAGGAAGGCAACTGACTTCCAGTGAGGGCTCTGGAAACCAAGTCCTATAGGGGATATGGATATGTTTAGCTGGGAGAAAGGAAGGTTAAGGGGAGATATTATAGTCCAAAGAGGCTGTCATGCAAAAGGTGGAGCACTTAAAACTATGGAACTCGCAACTGCAGGAGTTAGAATCATAGAATCATAGAATCGTAGAGTTGGAAGAGACCACAAGGGCCATCCAGTCCAACCCCCTGCTGAGCAGGAAACACCATCAAAGCATTCTTGACATATGCCTGTCAAGCCTCTGCTTAAAGACCTCCAAAGAAGGAGACTCCACCACACTCCTTGGTAGCAAATTCCACTGCCGAACAGCTCTTACTGTCAGGAAGTTCTTCCTAATGTTTAGGTGGAATCTTCTTTCTTGTAGTTTGAATCCATTGCTCCATGTCCGCTTCTCTGGAGCAGCAGAAAACAACCTTTCTCCCTCCTCTATATGACATCCTTCACCCTTGGTGAAGGCCACCAATTTGCATGACCACCTCCGCTTTCATAGAATCATGCATTACTTTAAGTACTGTATTTTTCTGTGTATAAGACTACATCCCCCCCCCATTTTTTTAAGTTTAAAATTGGGGGTCGTCTTATCCACAGAATGTTGCAATTATTAATTAATTAATTATGGGCTCAAAAATAGGGGGAGTCTTATACATGGGGAAGGAAAAATGCAGTAAATGCATGTTTTGGGTTTTTTTGGCGGGTGGAATGGTTTGGGGCTTGTTATTCAAAACATGTCTAATTGCCATACCGCTCTAACCAGTATTGGGAGTAGGTTTGGCCAGTTGAATCCTGTTTAGTGGAGGCAGCGAGATAAAAACAAAAAACATCCACTTGGTGGCAGCAGTGAGGTTAAGGAGGAGGAGGAGGGGTTAGCTAGGCTGGTTTGCTTGTCTCCCTTTCTTCGCACAGCACAGGTCGCAGTTGCATCTTGTGCTGTCACACCCTAGTTGCAGCCTGTCACTCTGACCACTACACATCACTGTCTCATAATGCCTAAGCTTCCTGCATAAGCCTAAGGCAGAAGATCCCTTCCATTGGCCTGTGTCTTCCTAATGTTTCACCTTATTCTTCCTAATTACTTCTTCCCCTGTATTTTCGTTTTCTCTCCAATGCTGCTTGCCATTCCATTTTAGATGCTGAATCTGATGGCAGGGCCTGTGCTATTCGTAATTTCTGCATCGCACCAAGCAGTTTTAAGTAACAATATAAAAAAGGCACCGACTGCACATGAGGGAGGTGCCATCTGTTTTGAAGGAACACCAAGTTTCACGGATATAGAAAAATCCTCGGGGGCGAGAGGGGACCAAAACAACAACAACAACAACAACAACCCAGTGTTGACTGAGCATGCTCAGTGTGAACAGAATGCTTATTGACTAGTGGGTGTGGAACGGACCTTGGGAGAAATGGGTAATGGAGTATCTTGGGAAAGGGCATGCCTGGCTGGGACCCTGTACAAGATAACTCCACACAGTAACGGTTTGCTGCAAGTACCGGCAATAAAAATAGCCACACGTATTAGCAGCAACCGATCCCTCGCCCCTTCTAGGTTGGCTAACTTTTGATTTCAAGAATCTTGCTCTTTCCAGGCAAACCAGGCAGGGAAAGGGCACCCCTGTGGATCGATGCTGCAGGAATCAAGAGGGTCAGTGGCAAAATCTTGAGTTTCCTGGTTCTTCTGATTGCCTGACAGACAGATCATTAGCCTTCCTTCCCTCTTCTCATGTACAGCCTACCACTTGAGTGGCAGAAAGGAACTGCTAGCCGCTGACACCCCCCCCCCCAATTACTCACAGATGCCCATATCGGAACAGCAGTCACACAATTCTGTATTCCAGGCCCCCTGGTTGCTCAAAGTGTAGCTGGTGTCAGCAGCTTTTGGCTGGGCATCAATGATGAACTCCGTCTGATAGGCCATGTCAGCTCCTAGAAAGTGGAGAGGAGAGAGAGGGGAGCTCCAGTTATTCTCCAACATCAGACCCATGCCCCGGCTGTGAGATTTAATGTGCTTTGGGTAACAGTGAGCCCTTGGAACCAACCCACCCACAGACGCTCCAGGTATCCCTATTTTCCAGGGACAGTCCCGGTTTATGATTTGATCCTGAAATGTCCCGCTTTTCTTTAGGACATCCCTATTTTCATTAGAGAGGGTATGGAGCTATGTGACCCCGAGCCAAGGAGATAAGTAACTATACAACCTTTAGAAGACATGTGAAGGCAGCCTTGTAAGGTATAGGCAAGTTTTCAAATGTTTAATGCTTTATTATGTTTGTTGGATAGGGACGCGGGTGGCACTGTGGGTTAAACCACAGAGCCTAGGGCCTGCCGATCAGAAGGTCGGCGGTTTGAATCCCCGCTCCTGCCAACCTAGTAGTTCAAAAGCACATCAAAGTGCAAGTAGATAAATAGGTACCGCTCCAGCGGGAAGGTAAACGGTGTTTCTGTGTGCTGCTCTGGTTCGCCAGAAGTAGCTTTGTCATGCTGGCCACATGACCTGGAAGATGAGCGCCGCAACCCCAGAGCAGGTCACGACTGGACCTAATGGTCAGGGGTCCCTTTATGTTTGTTGGAAGCTGCCCAGAGTGGCTGGGGCAACCCAGTCAGATGGACAGGGTATAACTAATAAAATTATCATTATGGAACAGGACGTCCCTATTTTCTGCAGAGAAATGTTGGAGGGTATGCACTCACCAATCCTGGCCTGTATTTTGAGGCTTTTTGCCAGCCCCCTCCCTTTATCTGCATTTAATTATAAACCATAGTTAAGCTTAATTGTGGTTGAAGTGTGAATGTAAAGTTTGCTGGTCCATGGCAGGGGGGGATAATGGCTGTTTCACTCCCTCCCTGCTACCAACTGCGCTGCAGGGAGCTAAGCTTTGGTATGGATTACATGCAAACCCAGGCTCGTGGTTTGTTTTCCCCCAAACCATGAGCAGTAGGCCAAGAACAAACCATGGTTACAACTTGTGTTTTGTTTAAAGTGAGACATAAATCCCAAACCTGGGGTTCTGATGTAATACTAAGCTAAACCATCGCTTAGTACCCAGAGGGGGAAGAATGAAGCAGCCACAATGTCTGCTCTTTTTCCTAGCCTTTAAATGATAGTTCAACTTAACCGTGGCTTTCAAATGGCATGCAAACCAGGCAATGCAGCTGCGTACACACTCCTGTTTACTCTGCATCCGGTTGGCTCCCACTCCCACCACTCGGGAAGTGGTGTAAAATCATGCCGTTCCTCAGGAAATGCTACCTTTTGATGCATTCCCACCCCCCAACCACCTCCTATCCAAATTGAGAAAAAGTCCGACCTAGCTGTGTTTTAAGCTGGTATTGTGTACGCAGCCTGTCTTGCTGCACAGCTCCTGCTCATTTTTGCAGGATTTGGTCAAAGGGACCCTTCCCCTGTAGATTGTGGCGGCTCGGTTCTATCCTGCTGCTATCTTTAATGGCCCTCAAAACAACTCCCTTTGCCTCATGGCATCTTGCTAGGGTGGAGGAAGATGGAGACCTGTTGGCATGGCAACAAGGTAGACTCGTGCTCAGATAGCCGATCTCTTGCGGAGATCCTTGTATGACCTCCTCAGGCTGTGTTCCTACAACCGCATCTGCTCAAACAGGCCCCGGATACCAATTTTTGCTCTTGTTTGAAGCCACGTTGCGATGGTCTTAGCTTTTCGGCTCTCCTTGAGGGTTGCATGGAAACATTTTAGGCAGAAATCTAGCTTGTTCCCAGACAATCTGAGTGAGCATTTTGGGCAAGGCCCCAAATACAAAGTGGAAGAACTCCTATTTCCAAACAATACAGGAAACGCCTTGAGAGGACAAGAAGCTCACACCCTCATAGCAAATATATCTGATATATCTGCTCTGCGAATATATATATATATATATATATATATGCCTTCCATGTTTGTTATATTCCACTTTTCTCTGAAACCGCTTGCCCAATTGCATTGAAATTTGGACACAACGTCACATGCGACTAGGCAAGTGTTTGTATAAACTTAGATTATACAGATGTCACACCTATCACAGGTAAAAACATGGTTTTGGGGGAAAAGCGGAAAATCAGGAACATGAGAGATTGCAAAGCATCGCCCTCTAGCACTGACTCCACTGGTACTGCAGCTAGAAAAGCTTCCCTCTCCAAAACAGCTCAGCTAGGGTTTGCAGGGAAGAACGAAACAACAGACTGGGCTGAATGGAGGTGGGGTCTCGCCTGGGTTGGGGATGGGGGCAGGACGGGTTCAGGACGGGTCATGGATCGGGACGGGGTGGGGGGAGTCACAGGGATGAGCCACAGCAACGCGTGGCTGGGTATAGCTAGTATATATATAAAATCTGCTGAAATCTGTGAAAGGAAGAGGCTGAGGATGAGGAAATTGGTCAGGGTCAACAGAGGATGCCTTCAGATTTTCACATAGAACTGCTGTGTACACACCATATATTTTAAACACATTTTTAATCCCCCAAAGAATCCTTCTAGACCACTCTGAAAATTATTATAGCTCTGTGAGTGGAAGGTGTGTGTGTGTCTCCTAACAACTCTTAGCAAACTACAGCTCCCATGAATCGTGATTGATTAAAGGGATACAAAAGTGTTTTAAATGTACGGTGCGCATAGGCCCTCTGAGTTACTTTGTAAGAAAAGTGACTAACAAATACAATAAATAATAATAAATATGGGCTGCTTGCAAATAAACCAAAAGACTATGGCCACATTCAACCATACATTTAAAGCACTATGATGCCACTCTAAACAGACATGGCTTCACCCAAAGGATTCTGGGAGCTGTCGTTTGCTAAGGGTGCCATTGGGCGAGCCCCGTTCCCCTCACAGAGCTACAATTTTCAGATTGGATTAACAATTAATCCCTCCTCATAGGGAACTCTGATAGTTGTTGCTCTTGTCGGAACACGCCTGGGGGGCACATGCAACCCCTGGAATGAGACAAACCTCTCCGGGCGTCTTCCTGCCTGGGACGTCCATAAATCGTCAATCCCAGCACACACCAGAAACACATATCAGAAGACTATGTGCATGCTCACTCAGCAGAGTATAGCAGAAACGAAGTGAAGCTTTGGTGTGTGCATTCTAAATATTTATTAAGCAACTAGCTGGCCCAGCCACGCGTTGCTGTGGATCATCTGTGTGAATTCCCCCCACGCTGTTTTTGTTTGGTGGGGTTTTTTTATTGCTGGTGGAGGTTGATAGAAATCAAGGGAAAATTAAAGTAAAATGGGGAAGTATAATGCACTTTTGTAATTTAATTTGGGTTGTTTTTGGTGTAGTGGTTAGTGGGGTAGTTGTGAAGTGGAGCTTTGGTGTGTGCATTCTAAATATTTATTAAGCAATATATACAGGACAAAGCAATCATGGTGACCTCTCAGTTATTCAGAGAGAGAGAGAGAGAGAGAAACACTACAAAAGTACAGTACAGCGGAAGAGATAAGACTGAGTTCTGTTCTCAGACTTTCCAAGCCTAGAAAGTAAACACTGACATATGATTGAAAAAAAATTAAAAAAATCCTTCCAGTAGCACCTTAGAGACCAACTAAGTTTGTCATTGGTATGAGCTTTCGTGTGCATGCACACTTCTTCAGATATACTGAAACAGAAGTCACCAGATCCCCACATATAGTGAGAGGTGTGGGGGGGGGCACCACTCAGAAGGGTGGTGGGAAACCGGACTGTTTATGACTGCATTTGGTCTTACAGGAAGACTTTACGACTGTTTACGCCTGCAATTTGTCCCACAGGAAAAGTGAGGGGTGAGATGGCTAAAGATAGCTTTATCATGTATAATGAGATAAGAATCCAATGTCTTTATTCAGACCAGGTTTCTCCGTGGTATTAAGTTTGGTGATAAATTGCAGTTCAGCAACTTCTCTTTCCATCTATTTCTGAAATTCTTTTGTAATAAGACAGCTACTTTGAGATCTTGTATAGAATGTCCTGGGAGATTGAAGTGTTCTCCTACTGGTTTCTCTGTCTTGTGATTCCTGATGTCAGATTTATGTCCATTTATCCTTTGGCGTAGGGTTTGGCCTGTTTGTCCAATAGAGAGAGCTGAAGGATACTGTTGGCATTTAATGGCATACACAATGTTAGAAGATGAGCAATTAAATAGTCCTGAGATGGTATGTTGGATGTTGTTGGGGGAGTGAAATGCTAACAGCTCTGTGAGAGGAATAGGGGTCTCCTCAAAACTCTCAGCACTTTTAACGCATTGCAGCTCCCAGAAATCTTTGAGAGGGGGGAAGCCATGTTTGTTTAAAGAAGCATCATAGTGCTTTCAGTGCAGGAGTTTGAATGTGGCCCATGTCTCCAATGATCTTGCCTATAGGCGGCGCATATCCTTGGTAGTTCTAGCCCTGGGGGACATGTTACGCTGTCAGATAACATGCGGTTATCTAAAATTAAAAGGGACCAATGGCGCTGGAGGAAAATTAAGGGTGGAACTATAGTGTGTACAATCCAACCATTATCAGGAGTTTCTGTCCACGCAGTTTTGATAAAAGAACGGAACTTCCCTTTCATGAAAGCCGGATCGGCTTCGTTTGGGACTGGGCCCAGAACAATAAAATTATGTGGGAGTTGTGGATATAATAGTAATATACCCAACAGGAGTGGCATGGGACACCATTTTTAATCTGCACATAAGCCAGCAGTTTATACAGCAACCCTTAGGGCATCTCTTCAAGTTACCTTTCTAAAAGAATGTGTTGGCTGGTGTCCCAAGCAAGGAAATGTTTCTAAATTATTTACTGTCACTAGAGTTTGCCCTGACACAAATGATATACTCATGCCTGGAGTACATTTTTTTGTCTACTGTTAAGGACAAAGCCTGTAATAGTTTCATCCCACAACTGACTCCTTCCGAGAATTGCCAAAAAGCATATCTGTTTATATTTGCCAGATGTTTTTTGTATTTTAAACATGGTTGCCAAATTTTGAGCTGGGTCTGGATGCAGCCATGCTTTGACAGAGAAGTTTTATCACATTTAACTCCATACTATTAAAAGCTACAGTTACTGATCTCTACATATCAAACCTCTGTTAAAAGGATAGTGGTGTTTCTGGCTAGACTTTTTTTATATATTATTGTTATTGCTCTGCTGGTAACCTCGTTTTAAGAGATGTGGATTCATGAAGATGTATCTCCTTAGAGGAGGAAAAACCTCAGGCCACAATAAACTAGTTAGCCTCCAAGGTGCCACCGGATTTTATGGGAGAGAAAGTCCTGTTGAAATCAATGAGAATTAAGCACTTAACTGTGCTCAACTGCCTCTGAAATCAATGAGCTTAAAAGTCCAATCCTAAAAACATTTACTTGAAAGTAAATCCCATTGATTTCAATGCAGCTTACTTCAAAGTATCTGTGCTTCAGCTCCCAGTGCAGTTTAGATTTCTTGGGACTGTAGTGCAGTTCCTGACTTCTGCATAGTACAGGCAGACATGAATTGTACGTGCTTCTGGTATTTCTCTTTCAGGGGCTAGTCTACACGACATAAATTTAATTTTATTTTTTTTAAAAATAGCTTCTACTGCACAGTTTTAGCATGTATAGTGCTTTACACACACACACCCCACCATTATTCTTTGCAACCAGGGCTGGATTTAGGTTTGATGAGGCCTTAAGCTACTGAATCAGGTAATGGGGCCCTTTATATGTCCAGCTGTCCTTTGCCAACAACAAATTGTCACAATTTTTCGTGCCATATATGCTATATGGCAGGGGTGGCCAACTCCCAAGAGACTGTGATCTACTCACAGAGTTAAAAACTGGCAGTGATCTACCCCCTTTTTTGGGGTTCAGGGCAAAGTTGTTGAGCTTTTTCAGGGGAGCCTTGTTGAGCTTTTTTTTAAAGGGGAGCCACAGTTGTTCAGCTTCTTTGAAGGGAGCCAATGATCTATCAGCGATCTACCACAGATGTCCAGTGATCTATCGGTAGATCACGATCTACCTGTTGGACATGCCTGCTATATGATAATTTATGGACCTAATAGGTATCTAAAGCCATTTGCACATATTGCCATGCAACCAGTCTATGCAGAATGTAGGCACCCTATATATAGAAATGAGCAAACCAGTGATATTTTAGGGAGCAGGCTAGCAGGCGGGGCCCATTACTTATATCATACAGTAGGAGCCTAACACAACACAAAACAAAACACTGTTGCTATATGTAGGGTTTTTTTATCTTATATTTTGGAAATGTACATCCAGGATTTTTTCCTTTAATTTTTTTGGGGGCCCCCAAGAGAGTGGGGCCCTAAGCTATAGGGCTTGTTTAGCTCATACGTAAACCTGGCACTGTTTGCAACCATGTCAAGAAGGCTACACGCCCCCGTTTGCAGATACCGAAAACTGAGGGGTTGTCCAAGGCACACCCAATGATTCATTGGGTGGGTTACTAGCTTCACAAAGAAATTAAATGAGTGACCTTTTCCTTCCTGGTATGCATTGGAATTTTTCTCCTCCTTAGTTTGTGTGCCAGGCAGCCATTAACTGCTTAGAACCAGGGCCGGAAAAAGAGGTGGCAAACCTTTTCTATGGCTCAGCTGGGATTCAAACCCAGTTTTCAAGGAGCTCAGCCACTGCACCCGCCTTGGGATGTTGTCCAGAATCCTTTCTATCTCACAGCACCCAATGCAGCTGAGTGGCTGTTTTATCCATCATTTAAAACCAGTGTTTCTCAACCAGGGGTCATATGCCCCCCCAGGGGCGCCCAGGATATTCCAAGGGGAAAACAGGAGAAAATCTTGTAAATGGAGGGTCCACAGCACAAGACTAGGGGGCAACAGAGGGATGTGAGAAGTGAAGAAAACAGAGAAGTGACCAAGAATCGAAAAGAAAACAGAATATCTTAAAAGTTTCCACAGCAAAAGCAAATTTGTTTTTCATGGCATTTCCTGCTTCGTATTTGGTAGAATCAAGTTTCAGTCGTGTGAATTATTTGCTCAGTCTAACACGGGATCACCTTAACATCATGGACAGAGGTGCTCTTTAGTTATGCCTCGCAGCAATAGTACCGGGTATACCGTACTTTTCCATGTATAAGACTATGTTTTTCTCTTTAAAAATCACCAGTGGGGGTCATCTTATACATGGGTAGTGCATAGGGTGGACGTTTGATTGGTTGCTGCCGAGGCTGTCAGCAGCTATTGTGCTTGTTATTGGTTGTTGCATCAATGGGTGGTGTTGATTGGCTGATGCTCCGGCGGTTGGGCAGGTGATTGGCAGCTTCTGCTGGCGATGGGACAAATGGAGGCAAGATTTAGCGACACGTGCAGCTGAGCAATTTTCGTCAATCCCCCCTTTAAAAAAAGCTCAATAACCCTGGGTAATCCTCCGCAAAAAAGCTCAACCACTTTGTGCCATATCCCCCCATTTTCTTAAATTTGAGCCCCCCAAAATAGGGGACGTCTTATACATGGGGGTGTCTTATAGACAGAAAAGCACAGTATATATAATATAAAAAGCTTGTTTCTGGTCATCAAGCACAATTTTTATGCAATTGTATTTTGTGTAAATTATAAAAAATTATAAATAAAGCACGTTCTATTTACGAACAAAACATTGAACTGGCTACCTTTCTACTGGTAGGACGGAGGTTCACAGAGGGGAAACAAGGTCGAAAGGGGGCCACAGTCGGAAAATGGTTGAGAAACACTGCTTTAAACAAAGGACAAAGCGGGCCGCAGATTTGCTTAAATTTTGCACATCCTAATATATATGGATAAATGTAGCTGTAGAAATGGCTCCTCTAATTTAAGCAATACAGTGCATCTCTGTCGTCGTCCCCGCCATCTTTCTTCTTTACAGAGGTGGATTCAAGGTACCTGACAGATGTTTTAAGAGAGCTCTGGGTTCTAAATGCTGCCAGGAAGGAGACTGATTTGCGAAGTGGCCTTCACTAGGCAAAAAGAAGCGTGTGCTGGCGCAAAGTGTCCCAAAAGGGTGTCATCATGGGAGGTCTAACGGTGCTTCCCAGACAACCCACATTACATGTTCCCACGAAGAAGATAACCTGAAGTCACTTCTGCAGGTGACTGATCTCTGCCTAAATAGCCTGAGATAGCCATGAGACTCCAGGAAACCCACAAAATATTCCTAGGTCTTCCACCTTTACTAGAGCTGCTCTTTGGATTAACAACGCAGGTGTGAATTTGCCTTGTCAGAGGAGCATTTTTCCTACTATTGCTTATCTCTCAGCCTGCTATTTGTTTCTGTTCTTTTTCTCTCTAAACCCTTTCCCAAGCAATCTTTTGCGGCTTGCAAGAACAGCTTCCTCCAAGGAAATAAGTTTGTTCTTATATCTGTGGTTTCTTCAAGCAAGCCAGGAACAAAGATTCCTGCACTGCAGGGAGATGGACTAAATGACCCTCAGGATCCCTCCCAACACTATAATTCTATGATCTCACCATAATGGGGAAGACTAGCCAGTTCTTTGCCTGGGTGTCAGCTGTTGATGAGCAACAAAATTAAGATGTGATTTGGGCTGGACAGTTCTTCAAACAGAGGACTCCTTCATGTAAGAGGCATGGCTATTCTAAATGCAGTCCCACTGCCCTCTTACCAGGCTGTCCTGATCTCACCACTATTAATCCACTTTATGATACCTGAATCTGTTCCCACCCAGTTTTTCCGAGTATCTTGAACTACAGCTCCCATCACTCCCAGGCGGCCCAGCTGAAGGCTGATCTACATGTTCACACTACACCAAGCACCTCTCAATAGTCTCTTTATATTCCCTTCCTCAGGCACCCCAAACAACTGAGCAATGCTCGACCAAACAGGAACATTGTCCTTCCACCCATATAGAAATGCACACATCTCCCCAATATTCGCTTGGCTCAGACATTTTGCAGAAAACAACAGGAGAGACCTGTTGGGTTGTGATCGCCTAGCAACAGCAGACAACAGGCAAGCAAATGGGGTTGTGGTTCCTAAATTGCATCCAGAATCAATCTCCAGAATCGCCTTCTTCTGAACTTTCCCATGGCAACTCAGCTTCCTTAGGAGATAGCTTGCTCACTGCTAGGACTCTTCTCCTGCAATATGTTCCAGGGGTCTATGACCTTCATGCAGTGTGGCAGTGATGCGCACTATCACACTTAGCCAGCAGTCTGCATCCACCAAGTATGTGCCCTAAACCCACCCCTGCAACATACAAGGGTTACCTGGCAAGCCACACAGGACATGTCAATGTGGAATCACAGAATTGTAGCATTTGGAAGGTACCCACAAGGGTCCTCTAGCCCAGCCCCCTGCAATGCAGGAATATTTTTTCCCAACTTGGGGCTCGAACCCACAACCCTGAGATTAAGAGTCCCATGCGCTACCGACTGAGCTATCCCAGCAGTTTCCTCTTAAAGTAGAAAGGGAATGTATGCATTTCCCATGTGCTTGGAAGCACATATAAGAAGTCTGAAGGGCAGCACAGAACAGTTTAATGCAGGACCCCCCCCCCCAAAAAAGCCATGCATTTGTCATTTAGGTTGCAATTCCCCCCCCCCCGCGCTGCCCCCCCCAAACACCAGCTTGTCACTGAATGGAAAGTTTGCTAATATTTCTGTGAAAACTTTCCTTGCTCACCTGGTTTTCCCCACCTGGAACTTCAGGTTCTGTGCTGACCAGATGACTTTGGGTAAAGAAACAAGTTGGGTGGGGTTCTGTTGGCGCCTCTTATATATATACCTTATGTACTAGGTTGGAAGGGCGGGGAGGGGGGAGTAGCAATTTGCTGTGGGGAAGGAGCAGATAAGGGAGAAAACAGCAGCCTGCCTTGGAGCAAGTTATTTAAGGTGGAGGAGGGAACCTGGAAATTGGGACAGCCGGGAGGTCGGATAAAGTAAGTGGGTGTGCTTTGGGAAATAACTGTTACATACTTCAATCTGGAAAGGGTTTGGCTATCATTTTCAATCACAGGAAGAAAGTGAGAAAGCTGGAATCTCTCTCCCCCCCCCTCAATGTAGCGTAACAGGAGACCAACCTGAAAAGCACCAGGTTGCAAACCATCCTGGATGTTAAAGCCCTTCCACCTTTAGTTCATCAAACTGGGCCTGCTAGCCCAATTTTAAAAAATTAAAATAACCAGGGAGTTCCTGATCTCTTCCATTCCCACCCCTTCTTTCTGAGTTGAGTCAACTAGCTAGTGTTAAGGGGGGAAATTCCGGGGTGAGAGACTACTCAACAGCCCAGGCAATCAGGGTGCAAGTCCCCCACGGGTCTATGTGGTCAGTAAAAGAAGGAAGTTCCAGCCAAGTAATTTGGAGCAAAACAGCGGTCAGTAGACCATGATCTTTATTGTTGCGCAACAGGCCCCCACAGGAGTAAGAACCCCGAGCATGGGGTGACATCCTCTTTTAAAACTTCCCTCTTTCCGAGACTTCCGGTCTATCGCGCTGTTGTGAGGACGCAGAAGCCCCGAGCTGCGGGGCTTCTGGCATTGGCGGAAGGGGGGAATACCGCGGGGGCACGCGGATCCCCATAGAACCCTGGGTTGAGCTTCCCGGGGGCTAAATTTGCCCTGCAGAGCTCCTGACCCGACTCCTCCGCTGCCCGGGGAGCTCAGCAGAGTCCCCGAGAGTCAGCGGAGTCGCAGTCGCGGGAGCCATTTTGGGCACCAGCATTACCTCCAGAAGCGACGTCCCGAGTCTTCACACAGAGAGCGGTGGATTCCTTCCGTAAAAAGCAACGATCAGGAAAAAACAAAACTCAGCGTGAGTAAAAAAGCTTGATTGGCAATATTTTTTAAAAAAATTTTTGGACACGGTGGGTGACTATAAAAACGGAAGTCGGTCTCCCACTTTGATTGTTATGTGAAGCAGTAACCTGATCCCCAGCAGGGGAAGAGAGAGGAAGTAATTAATTTACCAAGAATCAGACTCTTAAAACCCTCCAGGAGACTGGAACTAGGTCCCTGGAGAGAGCAGTGAATGGATCGATATTTTGCTATTATTAAGAAAAGACTATGTTATTGATATTTGGATTTACGAAATAGCCAGGACTGGACTTAAAATGGACTCCATCTGGGAATTTGACACCTGTCACATCCGGTTTTATTATCTGCTGCTTTCCCATGGGATTTGAGAGCAAGGACGATGGCAGTCTCAACATCAGTACAGGACTTACAGTACCAAAAGATCTATTTGGAACTTTTATACATCAAGGGACAGCTGGTCAAGAACAATGAACAAGTGCGACAAATTAACAACAGACTTGAGGACACGAAGGGAGATATGGACAAGGATTCTGGAAGAGAACTGACCTGCGCAGACAACACGGAGGAAGAAATAAAAATGACAGACATTAATGATAATTTAGAAGAACTTCAAAATTGCAAAGAAGAGAGGGAAGAAGACCGTCAAAAAGCCCCACAAGTGGGAGATGTGGGACAAGTTTTGGACTTAAAAAAAGAACTCTCCAACGGAGAACCAGGGGGGGTCTCTGCACACCCAGTGAGAGAGGGTGTGCAGGGAAGGCTCTGGGTTGAGGGGAAGGAAGAAGGGGGGTGTTGGGAAACAGCAAGGAAAGTGTGGAGACAGCAGAGTGGTTTTAAAAAATATTGCTGGAAGTTTTTGGAAAGGGTGGGAGTGGGATAAAATGTTTAATCATGTAAATTTAGGCTGGTCTGATTGGAAATGTCTGACACTGGTATGAAATATGGAATTTGCTGAGGTATCTAGGGAATCTGGGTCCAGGGGAAGGGGGGGGGGGAGAATGAAGTATTAAAATGCAGTTTCATTGTTGGTAAAAACTCTAAGTTGGGGAGATATATTAGAATATGAACTATAAACTCAATTTAAAAATTGAGTTTATAGATATAATTTAATGGTGATAAGGAATGAGGAAATGTTAAGGAAATGTTGAGTTTATAGATGTAATTTAATGGTGATAAGGAATGAGGAAATGTTAAGTAATTAAAAATTATCTGGTATAAGGTGAAAACTGCTCTACGAGGAAGTAAATTAGGGAATCAAAGAGGGGGGAACCAGGGAAGTCTCAAAGTTATGAGAATGATATAAGATTATTAGATTGATTTTTTTTCCTTTTCTTTTTATTGTTGTTATATTTTTCTTTTTTTCTTATTTGGGGGGGTAGGGGGATCTTTTTCTTTTTCTTTTTTTGTATGCTGAATTTGTATTTTGTGTTATTTCTTTTAATGTGTAAAATGAATAAATATCATTTAAAAAAATAAAATAAAACTTCCCTCTTTCCCCCAGAATACACTTCGAGCAGCATCAGTGATACATCATCACTAGCATGTCACAAATGGGGAGGGGTATTGTCAGAGGCGGCTCCTCGCAGCATATTCCTTTTAGGTTTTTATTAAGTGCTGATTATTTACAGTGCTCGGAGCGATCTATATACATGCTTACGGTCAGGCGTCAGAACCTCCGAATGGAGATTGGCGCGTTTTTCTCCAGCAAAGAAGCTTTGGGAGACCCATCCTCTTCCCCCGACGTTTTCTGCGCAATTCCGGCGTCGGGGGAATTGGCCTTCCCCCCTGCCCCCCCTTTCCTGTCCCACCTGGGTCAGTGGCTCCGCAACCTTGCCTGAGCCTCGGGCACAGCTTCCTGATTCTCTGCTGGAGGCAGAGCTCTCCCCTGCGCTTGGGGATGGGCTGGACCTTAAGATGGGAGGGACTTCTCGGTATTCCCTGTCCCTCACATCCACCCCCCTCCCAGGCCCCCTTCCTTCCCTCCCCAGGGGTTCCAAAGGTGCCGGGGACGACTGAAAACCTAAAAAGTCCGTGCTGTCCGAGTCCGTGGGCGTAAAAATCTCCCCCCAATCTAGCGACCGTTCCCCTTCCCCCTGAGAAGACGGGAAGCCCAAAAAGTCCGTGGCGTCAGAGCTGGTAGGAGTAAAAATGTGCTGCCAGTCCTCTCCTTCCTCTGACGTGGACGACCTTGGAGAAACCCACACCTCCTCTTCAGGATCCTCAAATTCCGCTTCCCACCTCCATGGAGAGCTGCTTTCTGCGACTCCTTCCTCCGGCCCCTCCCCCTCTCCCTCCCTTTCCATGTGCCAGGGCTTTGGCCTGTGGGGGAATAGGGCATGGAATTCTTCCACTAAGAATTCCTCTGGTACTTCCGTGGCTGGTATCCACTCATTGTGGGATGGCGGAGTGTCTTCCCACGCCATGAGATACTCCAGCCCTCTCACACCTCTCCTTGAATCCAGAATCTCAGTGGCCACGTTGAGTTGCTGGGTGTCTACCCTCTCCCCCCTCCCTCGGGGGGGGGGCTGATCGCTGTCTCTGCACCTGGTGCTTTCCCTGTATGGCGATAGCAGCGATCTATGAAATACTGGGTGCACTCTCATGTCTTCCGGCAGTTCCAGCCTGAATGCTACCGGGTTGACCTGTTGTGTGACTGTGAAGGGACCCAACCTTCTGGGCGCTAACTTTTTGCACCTCCCTCTGGTGGGAAGGCCCTCTGAGGACAACCAAACCTTGTCCCCCACCCTGATGACCTCCCCAGGTCGTCTGTGGCGATCTGCCCCCTTCTTGTATGCTTCCTTGGCCCTCTCCAAGTGCTCCCTGAGCTGCTGGTGCACCGTCTCCAGTTCCTCCGCCCAATCCTCTGCCTGTGGGCCCTCCTCCTCCTCCTCCCCCTCCCTCTCTGGGAAAGATCTGAGGTCGCGCCCATAGTTGGCCTTAAAGGGCGACACCCCTGTGGAGACGTGCACTGCATTGTTGTAGGCAAATTCTGCCAGTGGCAGGCGATCCACCCAGTCCGTTTGCCTCTGGCTGACGTAGCATCACAGGTACTGCTGCAAAATGGCATTGACCCTCTCCGCCTGTCCGTTGGTCTGTGGGTGCCGAGCCGTCGACAAGCTGACCTCCACCTGCAGGAGGTTCATGAGCCTCCTCCAGAACCTGGAAACAAATTGGCGGCCTCGATCCGAAATAACCCTTAAGGGTAATCCATGCAGTCTGAATACGTGGTCAACGAACAGTTTGGCCGTCTCTTCTGCCGAGACCGCCCTGGCACACAGTATAAAATGGCACATTTTGGACATGAGGTCCACCACCACCAACACTGCGGTCTTGCCCCTGGAAGAAGGCAGGTCTGTGATGAAGTCCATGGACACTACTTCCCACGGCCTGTGCGGTATGGCTAATGGCTCCAGCAATCCTGCTGGTGCTGCTCTGACCACCTTTGCTCGCTGGCAGGTGTTGCAGCCCCTTACATAGTCCCGAACATCCTCCCGCACCCCTGGCCACCAGAAGTGTCTCATGACTAAGTGAGTGGTCTTGTCCCTTCCAAAATGACCCGCCGTTGGGTTGTCGTGCATCTGCTTGAGGACCTTACCTCTGAGCTGGGTGGTGGGCAGGTACAGTGCTCCCCTGTAAAAAAGCAGCCCCCTGCGTTCTGCAAAGTCTTTTGCTTGCTCCCTCCCCCCTCGCAGATCTCTGAAGATGCGGGTGGCGAACTCATCTGCTGCCGTCAGTGCTGTGAGTTCTGCCTCGCTCACCACTGCTGCTCCGCAGGACCATGCCGACGGGGGAAACACGTGTCGGGGTGCTGGTGGCAACTCCTCCTCCATGTACTCCGGCTTGCGGGAGAGGGCATCCGCCCTGACATTCTGCTCCCCCGGTATGTAGTGGATGGAGAAGTTGAAGTGCGAGAAGAACTCTGCCCACCATATCTGCCGCTGGTTGAGCACCCTGGCCGTTCTCCAGAACTCCAGGTTCTTGTGGTCCGTGCACACCTGAATGGGGTGCTTGGCGCCCACCAGGAAGTGTCTCCAGTGTTTAAACGCAGCATGGATCGCTAAGAGTTCCTTATCAAACACTGTGTAGTTGCGCTCTGGCTGGGTCAGCTTCCTGGAGAAAAAGGCACAGGGTCTCCACTCCCTGTTGGCGTCCAGTTGCAGCAGGATCACGCCCACAACTCTGTCTGAAGCGTCTGTCTCTACGCGTAGGGGCGCGTGCTGTACCACGTGGAACAAGTTCTGGTCTGAGGCGAACACCCTCTTGAGGCCTTTGAACGCTGCTTGCGCCTCCGGTGTCCACCTGAACTTTTGCTTGCCTCTCAGGCAGTCAGTGATGGGAGCCGTAACGCGAGAGAAGTTCTTGATGAACTTCCTGTAGAAGTTGGCGAAGCCTAATAGGCGTTGGGCATCTTTGCGCGTCCTGGGGCTGTGCCAGTCCAGGATGGCCTGCACCTTGTCCTTGTCCATCGCTAGCCCCTTGTCTGACAGCTTGTATCCCAGGAAGTCCACCTCCTTGGTGTGAAACTTGCACTTCTCCAGCTTCACATACAGGTGGTGTTGCTTCAGGCACTGCAACACTTCCCTGACATCCTTCACATGCTGCTCTGGGTCCTTGGAGTATATAAGGATGTCGTCTAGGAAGACCAAGCAGTTTTTGAAGAGGAGTGAGCCTAGGACGTGGTGCATGAAGGCCTGGAAGCATGCGGAGCCCCCTTGCAAACCGAAGGGCATCACCAGATATTCGAAAGAGCCCAGCGGTGTGAACATCGTGGTCTTCCACTCATCGCCTTCCTGGATCCTGATCAAGTTGGACGCCCCCCTCAGGTCGAGCTTGGTGAAGATCTTGCCCCTGCGTGCCGCTGTCAGCAGATCGTCCACTCTGGGCATTGGGAAAGCCACCGGTTCCGTCATGCTGTTGAGCCGTCTGAAATCCACCACCAGACGGCGCTGTTGCGTGTCTTTTTTGTCCACCCAGAAGACCGGGCTGCCCCCTGCTGCCTTGCTTTCTCTGATGAACCCCCTCTTGAGGTTCTTGTCGATGAACGCCCTCAGATCCTCTAATTCCTGATCTGACATAGAGTACAGCTTGGCTGGGGGTAGCGTTGCCCCCGGTATCAGGTTGATCTGACAATCAAAGGACCTGTGCGGGGGCAGGTGGTCGGACTCTGCTTCGCTGAAGACCTCCTGTAGGTCCCAATACTGTTTGGGAATCGCCTCTCCCCCTTTAACGTGCATGGTGGCCACCGTGGCTATCGGTGGCCCCTCCCCTGGTTGGCGCTGCATGCAATGTTCCAGACAAAAGTCCAATCCAAACGTGATGCACTTCTGGTGCCAACTGATGGAGGGGTCATGGCGCGCCAGCCAGCTCATGCCCAAGACGATGGGGGGGTCTGAGATGGTGGTTACGTTGAACGCCAGTGTCTCTGAGTGCTGTCCCACCGTCATTCTCATGGGGGGGGTCTGATGGGTGATGGCCCCTCCCAGCAACTCCCTGCCATCAATGGTGGAGACGTGCAGGGGAAAATCCAGCTGCAGAAGTTGGATTTGGTGCACTTCTGCAAAGTCTCTCGAGAAGAAATTGGCCGACGCCCCCGAGTCGATTAGCACTAAAACCGTCAGGGGATATCCATTTGGGAGTGTTAGAGTCACTTCTAGAACCACTCCTGCTCTGGGGTGTGTGGGCTGGCGTTGCTCCTCCGTGGAAGGGAGGGTGGGAGGGGGCTAGCTTCCGTCGATTGCGCCTGGCTGCTGCCCCCTGTCTCCTGCAGCCAGGCTGTCTCGTTTCCCTGCTGTTGCGTTGAGTCTGTGGGGGCGGGCATAACAGTTCCCGCCCTTCCCTGCCATTCCCTGCGATGCGGACAATTCTTGACGAGGTGACTGGGGGAGTGGCACAAAAAGCAGTTTCTTCCCCTCCCCTCCTTGCGTTTCTGTGGCGCCGGGGTTTGAAAAGCCCCCGCGCGCGCGCTCCTCCGATCTCCATCGGTCCGGCTCTGGGCTTGGTCTGGGCGGGGCTTGGGGTGGGCCCTGGGGTGGGGTCTGGTGATGTGGTCTGTCCTGGGAGCGTGGGAACCAAGGTTTTACTGCGCGCGTTGCTTGTTTGTCATTCCATCTGGATTCCTGTCTCACCCCCACCGCTAACGCTGCTTTGCTCAACTCATCCATAGTCCGCGGTTTCGGACCTCTCGCCAGCTCATCCTTAACGTCTGGGTGCAAACCCAGATAGAAAGCTGATTTCACTGGATCACTGTGCAGATCCCACCCCAGTTTGTGCACCAGCATGGTGAATCTTGCCCAGTACTCTCTGACTGTCAATTTCCCTTGTGTTACGTTATGAAGTTCTTCTTTTGTGGCTTCCATTTCACTGTCACTAGCGTACATTATTTTTAAAGCTTCTAGAAATAGTTTTACGTTCTTCATGCAATCATTTTTTTGCGCAATTAGCGGTCTGACCCATTCGCGGGCGGCCCCAGTCAAATGTTCTATGATAAAGGAGACTCTGTGCGCATCATCTGGGAATTCCGCCTCATGCAATTCCAGCGCATAGTTTATCTCCGTCTCAAATCCCAGGTACTCTCTAGGATCGCCGCTAAACTTGGTGACTAGGGTCTGTCCCCTTCTCACTTGGACTAGCTGTTGTTGGGGCGCCCCCCCCCCCGCCTTTTGTGGCTCTTTCCTCATCCAGCTTTTTCTGTAGCTCCAACACCATCACCCTTAGCTGCTTCTCAGTCTCATCTTTCGTCCTCACCTGCTCCACCAGCTTGTTCAGCTCCTCCCGCGTTCCGCGCGCTTCCTCCTGAGCGACATGCAATTGCTGCTGTGCCTGCGCTGTCAGGTTCCGTAGCTCCTGTTTCACTGCTTCGGCCTCCAGCCTCCAACGCTCAGCCTCTTGCGCGCTCATCGCGGCAACTCCAAAGTAGCCAGAAAGATTCGGAGGTTGCTGTCAGAGGCGGTGATGTGGCTACTCTAGAGTAACGACTCCTCGCAGCATATTCCTTTTAGGTTTTTATTAAGTGCTGATTATTTACAGTGCTCGGAGCGATCTATATACATGCTTACGGTCAGGCGTCAGAACCTCCGAATGGAGATTGGCGCGTTTTTCTCCAGCAAAGCTTTGGGAGACCCATCCTCTTCCCCCGATGTTTTCTGCGCAATTCCGGCGTCAGGGGAATTGGCCTTCCCCCTGCCCCCCCCTTTCCTGTCCCACCTGGGTCAGTGGCTCCGCAACCTTGCCTGAGCCTCGGGCACAGCTTCCTGATTCTCCGCTGGAGGCAGAGCTCTCCCCTGCGCTTGGGGATGGGCTGGACCTTAAGATGGGAGGGACTTCTCGGTATTCCCTGTCCCTCACAGGTATACAAGGGTTGGGGGACGTGGGTGGCGCTGTGGGTTAAACCCACAGAAGGTCGGCAGTTCGAATCCCCGCGACGGGGTGAGCTCCCATTGTTCGGTCCCTGCTCCTGCCAACCTAGCAGTTCAAAAGCCTGAACTGCAAGTAGATAAATAAGTACTGCTCCGGAGGGAAGGTAAACATCGTTTCCATGTGCTGCTCTGGTTTGCCAGAAGCGGCTTTGTTATGCTGGCCACATGACCTGGAAGCTGTATGCCGACTTCCTCGGCTATTAAAGTGAGATAAGTGCCGGTCCCTGTACCTTTACCTATATAAGCGTTACACAAGTTCAACATTAGGTCACTTTATCAGACACCTTTCCCAACACCTCTTAGGTACCCATCACCAAAAGAACAATAAAACTCTTGACATATCCTTGCCCTCAGGACTTGTCTGGAGATGGGCTTTCAGAACACCTGACTTGCTAAATTGCCTCTGCGGATGTCCAGTGTTGCCCCCTTGGTCACTCCCTGGGTGGGGGGGGGCCATGTATGTGCTCTCATGCTTGGGGGGAATTATGGCGGGATGCCCTGTTCCTGCTGCTTACGTGACTTCCTGCTTCTTGGTTCATGGAGGGAGGTGGAGCCCAAATTCACCTTTCTTTAAGGATTGAAATGGCGTTGGAATGAGGAGAGTCGGTTAAAGTATGGATTTTCTATGAATTTATAAAGCTAGGTATCTTCCCTGAGCTGTCAAGTCAAAAGGATATATTCAGGCATATTTGTAACATTCTAACAACTTTAAAGATGTTTGGGGGGGGGACACATGTCATTTCCGTAAACCTACTTGTTTCAGATCCTGTTTTAAAATGAGCAAAACTTATTCTTAGGATGGAAGCACCTCTTCTCGCATCAGACTGTGGATTGTGGCATGTCAGGGGTGGAACTGTAGCTATATGGTTACCAGATTTTTTTCAATGAATCTGGGGGCCCTTTTTATGTGTGTGAAGCTGAGTAGCAACAGGGAGTCAGTAGTGGGGATGGTGAGGCAAAAGACCCTGGGCCCAAGCACACAGGCATATTGTATAAAGGTGCAAAGCCCTTCTTTAGCACCCTGTAAAACATAAATGTGCAGAGTTGTGTTTTTTTTTAAAAAAAAACTGGGCAATGGCGTGCTGCCCACTCATGACTCCCGAGCCTTCCCCGATCTCCTTCCCCTTCCCCCTTTGTTTTGACAGATCAAGGGAGGCTCGGGAGTCATGGGTGGGCGGCCGTTGCCCAGGAGGGGCCAGCCTGTTATCGCAGTTGGCTCTGGCTGGCCTCAGGAGCTGCTCACTGCTCACTGCTGTGGCGCAGGAAAAATGGTGGGTGCCACAGCACCGAGCAGCTCTTGAAGCCAGCCAGAGCCAACTGCGATAACAGGCTGGCTTCGGGCTGCTGAGGCTGCTGCTGCAACGTTTCCAGGGACAGATTTGCAAATCCGGGGACTGTCCCTAGGAATGTCTGGCAACCCTAGCTTAGCATTGGACCACGATGCCCAATACAACCCTCCAGGAAGTGTGGAAAAGACTCCTCTCTGAAATTCAGACCACCAGTGTTTCTGAAACTCGGGTCCCCAGCTGTTGTTGGACCACAACTTCCATCATCCCTACCTAACAAGACCAGTGGTCAAGGACGGTAGGAGTTGTAGTCATAGAAACATAGAATTGCAGAGTTGGAAGGGACCCTGAGAGTCATATCGTCTAAGCCCCTGCAATGCAGGGACCTTTTGCCCAACAACAGCTGGTGAGCCAAGTTTGAGAAACGCTGGTAGAGCAAGGATGGGGAACCCTCGCCCTCAGGTGTGGCTGGGCAGGTAGGGGTGGGGCTTTCTGACCAGGCCTAGGCATTGAAGGTTATCAGTCCTCACCATTTGTTTATGTTTCAGTGACTAATCTAAAAAGCATGGCTATAGTCCGGAAAATGAATAAATAACATACCCTACTTTTCCGTGTATAAGACGAGGGTTTTTTTTTTTTTTTTTTTAAATTATATCAAAAATTGGGGGTCTTCTTATACAGTGGTACCTCGTGTTACAAACGCCTCAGATGTTATGATGGCTGAATGGGGTGTTTACCCAAATGACGGAAAGAAAGAAAGAAAGAAAAGAAAAGAAAAGAAAGATGCGAGTGTTTGCTTCTTTTGGATTTGTATATTGAATAAAAGAGCCGTATCAGAACGTACATTCAATTGAAAAATGACTTGCGCACCTTCTGTTTTCTTGATCAATGATGGGAGCCGACTGTGAAGAGACCAAATGGTGTTGTTGGAGTTACTTGTGAAAACGTAACTTATTCAGAGAATCTTTGGGTAAAAATGCTGACTTCTTTACTGAAACTTTCCCCCCTTTCATCCCCCACCAAACATACTGCATCCACCACGACCAACAAAATTAAACTTGAAAGAAAAGGCCTGTTATTGCTTCCAGAAGACTCAAGAAACATAGGCACTATATATTTCAAACTGAACACTGTTATTTTAACTCATGTGAAACTACACATTCTCTGTGCCTATTTTATGGTTTTGTTTTTCATCTTTTAATTTTCGTCTCGTGTTACAATTGTTACAATTGTATAATGCATATAAATTGTTTTATCTCTCTCTCTATATAAAAATGTAAAGGGTCCATGTTTGGGACTTTCCACTTTTCTTGGAAACCGCTTGACCGCTTGTGTTCAAATTTGGACACAGCATCCAGTACCAATACGCGAGTGCCAACATAACCTTAGATTCCACACATGCCAAACCTTTGGCAGGTAAAAACGGAATTTTCTCAAAAAACAACAACATAGCGCCCTCCACTGGACAACAAGGGAACAGACGCCATATCCTTTTGCAGCTAGAAAACCTTCGCCCTCTATCGGCGGCTACACTGGTACTGCAGCTAGAAAACCTTCCCTCTCCACAGTAACTTGGCTCGCCTTTACAGACTAGGCCGAACTAGGCCGAATGGAGGTGGGGACTCGCATGGGTGGGTGTTGGGGGGAGGAGGGGACGGAATAGGTCATGGGTCGGGACAGGGTGGGGGGAATCACAAGGATGAACCGGGGGGTGGGGAGGAGGCAGAATAGGTCATGGGTCAGGACAGGGTAGGGTAAATCACAGGGATGAGCCGGGGGTGGGGTGGGGAGACGGGATACGGCATGGATCGGGACAGGGTGTGGGGGGGAAACACAGGGATGAGCCACAGCAACGCGTGGCTGGGCCAGCTAGTACATTATAAAATGAAATATAATCATCATCATCTTTTATTATTTATTATTGGTTTTAATTTTAAAAAACCCAAAATGACCACAAGTTACTGATTAACTGGGGGTGGGGAGGGAGATAACAGAAAGGCCGAGGATGGAATGAAAATGGAATGAAGTGACTGCAGCAGCAGCAGCTGCACCCACTGCAAAATCTAAATAATGTATACAAAACACTCCAAATGCTGTAAATAAATTCAGCCTGATACAATCTCACTTTATACAGCTTGCTTTTCAGAAGATAAGAACGAAAACAAAACAAAATAAATCAAATTAAAGAAAAGAAAATCCTAATAAGTGTTCCAACATAATATGCTGAACTTCAAATTTCAAATCATCATTTAAAAAATGTAATCTTACATACTTCCAAATACTTATATTTGTGGGCATTAAGGTGGACTGCCAGTTTAAAAGCTAAGCAACTAGTCTTAAGCTTGGTAGTTTTGAAAACTTATAACATTATTTGTTTCTTTTAACATTTATTTTCAACCAGGCTTTTGGCCTTCACCTTGAAGAGTTTTAGATCTTGTGGTTTCCTTTAGTGGGTGGGCCAGGTTGAGCTACCCTTTACATATATGGATATGTATTTTTGTTTGTTTGTTTGAAATCTTAACATTTTTTATTATATTAGGGTTGCCATATTTCAAAAAGAGAAAATCAGGACAGAAACATTGTTGTTGAACATTTTTTGGCAAAGTTGTTGAGATTTTTTTAGTCTTTTTTTTTTTCAAAACCTTGGGAAAAAATTGAGGAAAATTCCCAGCAATTTCCACCCGGACACAGCTTCTGATGGCCGATTGCCAGCTTATGTCTGGGAAATTTCGGGTGTATGGCAACCCTATTTATATTGTAAGTCGCTTTCAGTTTACTTTTTTTGGGGGGGCTAATAAGCCTAATAATAATAATAATACAGTAAATTTTTTTCATATCTCATGTGTACATGGCCTACTCTGGAAACTGGAATATATTGTTGGATATCCTGAATTGCAAGATGAAGGTTGAGACCCAGTGCCACCTCCACCCCCCTTGCAAGTTCATTGATTTGGGGAGGGAGGCAGTAGGAGTAAGCAATCTTGCTCCTTCCTCTGAAAGAGTACAACTGGGTTTGTGATTTGCATTTTCCGCAGCAGAACAAGGAAGGCAACAAGTGGAAGTCCCCCCCCCCCCTGGTCAATTTCTCCTTGTGTTAAGTCATGCAACATACATCACTTCCTTTCCTTTCTTTTTTGTTATCCATCTTATTGCCAGTGCCCCCTGCTGGAGAGAAAGAGAATGAGCGTTAGGAAGAAGGCTGTCTCTCACTCAGAGCATGGGTAGGCTACGAATTTAAAGTGTTGGTTTGTGCGGGACCCTCTTGGCTGTGAGTCCTGGAAGACCGGCTCCCTGCATTGGGAGGACTGGGCCCTGACTTGACTCCAGCTACAAAAGCTGAGGCTGCTGAAGAGGCCACAGACCAACCTTGACTGTCTCTTAGGCCATTGAGCCTGAGCCGCCATTGGCAAAACAGGCAGCAACAGCAGCAGGTATGATCTGTGCTTACGATAATATTATATTCTGTTGTTAATGACGCTGTTTTAAATGTGCATTTTATATGTGACTTCCTTCAGCAACGTTATATTTTGAAATGTTTTGGGATTTTGCCGTAGTTAACTTTGCTGCGTTTAACGTGCATTCCATCGTTGACCTTGGCAATGTCTTGTTTTGAAATCTTTAATATATTTCAGTTTCCTGTTAATTTAGGGAGGCTTTTAATGCTTAATAGATTATTTTATTTTATTTTTCTGTTGGAAGCCGCCCAGAGTGCCAGGGAAACCCAGCCAGATGGGTGGGGTACAAATAAATTATTATTATTATTATTATTATTATTATTATTATTATTTATTATTATTAATTATGTTGCTTTGAATGTATACTTCATGTTTTGTCTTTCTTCAATAGTGTTTTCTTCTGAATTGCTTTTTATGACAATTGCCTGCCTTGTCAACCGCTCTGACATTTTTTTCTTAAAAATGTAAAGCGGTCTAGAGAGGAAAGGAATGAATCAAAACGTTCTTTTTCCTCATGTGTGTGAAAGAGAGAGACAGATGCATTTCCGACAGTGATAGCATACATTGCAAAAACTTCTGTCGCAATGTGCTTGCTGGCCTTTTAAGGCGCCTTGGGATTTTATGTCGCTTTTGCTACAACAGACTTAGGCAGCCCACCCTGGTAGAAATCTAATGGGAGATGGTGTTTGTGCACCTTATCAAACTTTCCAATGGGAAAGAAATAGTTCCCAAAGAAGACACTGAGGAAGAGTGTAGACCAGGGGTCAGCAAACTTTTTCAGCAGGGGGCCGGTCCACTGTCCCTCAGACCTTGTGGGGGGGGGCAGACTATATTTTGAAGTAAAAAATAATGAACAAATTCCTATGCCCCACAAATAACCCAGAGATGCATTTTAAATAAAAGGACATATTCTACTCATGTAAAAACATGCTGATTCCTGACCGTCCGCGGGCCGGATTTAGAAGGCCATTGGGCCGGATCCGGATCCGGACCCGGGGCCTTAGTTTTCCTACCCACGGTGGAGGCTGTGGCGCTCTAAACACACACACACACACACACACACACACACACACACACACCCTGTTAGATGCCCTGGCTTGTTGGACGGGACGGCAGATAAAGAGGCTTGCAGGATGGATGGGGAAATAGGGCGGGGGGGGGGGCTCTTGGTGGGAGCCAAAGGCATGTCAAGCTGTCAGAGATGCAAAAAGAGATAAATGAATGGCTGGGCTACAGCATGAATAAATGAACTCTCCTCCTCTTGCTGGGCAAAAGGGTTATATGTGATCCAGAGAGAAAGAGAGCAACAGCCCCCGCCCCCGGCAACTCTCCCCATGGGTCCATAGAATTGGGAGGGGGGGTGTCTGAGTCTATCTGACAAGGGAAGAAGAAGAATGGTGGATGAAATGAACATGGAAGGCTCTGACGGAGGGGGACCAGCAAATACCGCTTGAACCTGATGCTTGCGTGGAGGGGAGCCGTTGTGTGTTTGTGTATGAACTGATCACCTGCGCCCTCCCTTGTCGTTCCTCCTCCTTCTGAATGTGGCCTAGGCCTCTCTTTGCCGCCATGTACATCCCAGGGTGTTATCTATCCTCAGAGTTTAGGGAAGGATTAATTGTTGTTGTTGTTGTTGTTTGTTGTTGATTACCAGCCCTTCACCTTCAGGTTGTAGTCAGGGCGGATTTCAATTACTGTACAACGCAAAGACAGTCGAAAGCAACTTAAAATCACAGAAAAATCACAGGTGGGTCTAAAAACATTATCACGACCCTTTTTAACCCTCATGCTCAGTGCATTACGGAGCAAAGTCTAGCCCACTCTCCCCACCATGGTATAACTTGTATAAATTCCTCAACCAGAAGCCCCGTTTATTAACTAAGGAGAAGGGCTGCCTGTCAGTATTATTGCTACATAATATGACTGTTGTTATGATTGTTGAGTCTGCTCAGCATCTTTCAATAGCAGACTAGTTTGGTGCAAAGGAGAAAAGGCGGTGGCGTGCATTAGGCTGAGGCCTCCATCCTTTTGCGAACTCTGTGTGCTTTACTCCCAAGTAGACATTATTGGATTGCCGTTGCTCCTTGAGGCATATTGGATCTGTCATTCGGACTGCTCTCGAAAGTGAAGGATCAGGATCTGTAAAGGTAAGAAGGTGGCCTTATAGCTTCTGGAGGCCCCGGGTGTCGCCTTAATGACTTTGTGGCTTATAGGGGGTGCTTTAATTCCCTCCAGAGCAATAGGTGAGGCAGCCCTCTCTCCCTGCCAACCACCCCCATAGTTAAATGGAAAATATCAATATTGGAGTCCGGAGGAGAAGGCAGCGGTGAGCTTCCGGAAATCTTACGGATGAGAGCAGAGCTGGGGTCAGAGGTCGCCATGCTCAGGAATCTGCCAAGGGGCTGCCCCTCTCCCACAGGGGGCCCAACTAGCAAGAACTGCAGTGAGGAGGAGACTGGGGACTGATGGAGGTAGGGGAGGGGGGCACGGAGGGTGTCGATCCTGGCACCAACACCAGGCAAGAGCTAGGGTGTTTGTGTGAATGCATTGCCTGGGCCCACCTTTGTGGATGCTTCAGGGGCGGGGGGAAGGTGGGGTTGTGGGTTTAAAACCAATCTCCCCCCACTCTCCCCCAAGTCCTATCTATTTATCCTTCCGTGTGCCTGCACATCTTTTATTTTTTTTCCCCTACCCCTCCCTTTTCCCCTTTCTCCTCTTTTCTAATTCTTCCTCACTCACCCCCCCCTTTCTCCCCTTAGCTCCCGGGCTCCCCCATGCATGAAAAGAGCCCTTATTTAATTTAGTCGCCACGAAAATCGATTCTGCCATTCGATACAAAATAAGAATCAAGCAGATTAAGGGACGGAAATTAACTCTGAAAATATTTTTGATGGAGTGCCTTGTACTCTCCCCGCCAAATGGACTGCAAAGTGGAACAAATGACGGGCAGCTAGTGCTGGCGACAGGAGCTTTCCATCTTCCCATTATCCACTAATGGGAAAGGTCCCGCTCTCGAGCCTTGGCCCACGGATTAATCACAACCCAGCCTTTATGAAGATTTATTTCTCCTTGCCGGCAGCCCGCGCCGGGATGAAGTCATAACGCTCGGGGGAGTGGAGCGCTCCCCGAAAGGAGGGGAGGAAGTGTTTAGAAAGGAAGAGGAGAGAGGGGAGCCGAAATAAATAAAAAATAAAGAGATGCTGGCTAAAAATAGAGGAGGAAGGGGAGGACCGAACAGAGCAGGCCCCGGAGGAGAGGGGAGGATGGAGTGATAGCCAGAATTTTTTTTCATTTTAAACTTACATCCCGCTTTTCGTTTAGACATTCGCAAATCTCAGAGCGACTCCCAACAGACAGCAAACCATTAGAAAAAAAAATTGTCAATCAGTTAACACATCCACAATTTCAAGAATTATGAACCTTTATTGTAGTTCGTTTTGGAACGGCTTGGTTGTTCGGTCACTGTAATTTTTTAAAATCCGTTTTGATCATCGTAGGCCTATATGATGTTGTTGTAACCGGCCCTGGGCGTTCATGGTGAAAGGCGGACGAGAAATATTATAAATCAACAAACAACTGCAGGGGCTGAAATGGAAAAGAGAGGAAGAACGATCCAGCGATCCAGGGAGAATCAAAAGGGGTTTAACTCAATGCATAAGGAGCCCACCCTCAGAGCTCACCTGATCTCTGTGGGGAACTCATTCCGCACTTCTCTCTGAACTCCAACCAACCAAACTTCAATAGATGGTGGTTGTCAGAAAGCCCCCCCCCCCGCCCCACATACTTCACAGTGACCAGGGCAGAAGGGCTGGGCTTGTATATACCCCATACATGGCTTCCCCCAAATAATCCTGGCAGCTGTAATTTGTTGAGGGTGCTGGGAATTGTAGCTCTGTGGAGAGTGAACTACAGTTCCCATAATTCTTTGGATGAAACCATGTGGTTTAAACGTGTGGTGTTGATGCAGTTTGCTGGGGATTGAGACAGTGGCGAATGAGTTTCTTCAGGGTATTGTAGTGCTAGACACATCTTCCTCCTCAGACGTGAGCAATTTCTTGACCTATCCCACTTCGTTTTGAAAAAAACCCAGTGGTGGATTGGTGCAGTAGTAAAAGCAGGGCTGGGTGCCCACTTAGGCATTGCCCAAAAGAGGACATGCATCACTCAAAAAATATGTATTGGAACTGCATAAAATGTGCATATGGTAATTTATTTGCCCATATGCAAATTTGGAAATATTTACTATTATTTAAATTGGAAACTAGCTAAGCCTAGTGGGAAAGGCTGTGAACAGGGGAGGCCAGGTGTTGGGCCACTTGCTCTCAGTTCTCATCGCTCTTTATCTGTGGACCAAACAGCCCATTTGCAAACAGAGGACTGCCCTCTGTGAAGTAGGATATGGCCGCCCCAAGGTCAGGCAGTTGCAAGCACCTAGCTGTGAAAAGGACTTTACCTAAAGCAGAGGTGGTGGGGGCCTGTGACTTTCCATATGTCATTGGACTCCAACTCCCATCAGCCCCAACCAGCATGGCCAAGGGTCAGGGATGATGGGAGGTGGAGTCAAGTAGGAGGCAATGTCTGAACGCTGCCCCCACATAAAACAACAACCTCTCTGCAGATGATTATTACTACAGTATTTTTTTTGGAGGGGGCACACATTCAGGAGCAAGATTTTAGCCCAGGCCTCTCCCTGCTGTGCTGAATTTTTAAATGTCGGGGAGCAATAGAAAAGTGAACCCCCATTTGTAGGCTAAAGCAGCACAGTCGACTCTGTCATCACATAGCTCCTTTAGCTCATTCCTGCCCAATTTTGAAGGTTGTGTAAACCAGGACAGAGTCTGTGGTGGTGTTTCAAGGGCTACCAGAAGTCTGCACTTCGTGCCTGGGCCTGGTTTGTGCATGCCTTAGTGGGAATGTTAGTTTTGTTTAACTTGTAGGAAGCCCTGCAGTCCCAGTTCAGACAGCCTAATCAACTGTCTCAGGATCCCCATTCTGTTTCATGTGTGTAGACCAGGCCCACATAATACATACAATGAGCTGACGGAATTCTGCTTCCATCGCCAACTCCCCCACCTCACCAAACCTCTTTTCGTCTAGGCCTCGCCAATCCCCACTCTCCACTAACCCCATAGACTTTCCACCTCAGGGTGCGTCTCATCATGCTATAGTTTACAGCACCACCTGCCTGTGGTCAAGCAAACTGCAGTGTGACGACGCGCTTACCTTTTTGTTATATGCAGTAGAGTAGATAGCATTTCTAAATGTGTATGTGCAAACGTGTTTGTATCAGCATATGCAAATTTTGTGCAGATCTCTGCCTTTTTCGGGGTGTGTGTGTGTTGATGCATGAAGTGCTATCTGATCTGCACCTGGGAAGTTGCTGATTGGCCAGCAGTATTCTTCATGGGGAAAAGCCAACAATATAACACAGGTCTCTGCAGGACAGTCAGCAGCCATATGGCAGCATTATGCTGATCTTCTGCCTCCTGCAATGTCTTCCACTAAAGATGTAGGGTTTTCCCTGAGTCCTACCTGTTACACCACCTTGCAGACCTTTGGGGGCAAGGGAGGCAGATGAACCATAATCTCCAAATCCACAGCTTTCATAAAAAAGAAGAGTACGGTTCTAGCATTTGCAGAACCTGAGATATGAGGCACAATGTACATTATTCTTCTTCTCATTTGTTTCCTTGTTTTACTATGCCCCCACCCCCCAAAAAAATCCACGAGGACACCTATTCCCTCATTCTATGTAATGTTTTCAATTGTAGCTGCTTGGCACACTCTGTTAGCAAATGCTTCCTCCCATTTTGCTGGAGAGTTAGGAGCATTTCCCCAGTTTTCACACCCCATTTCTCCGGAGGGGGGTACTAAGCAGAAAATAACTCTAGAATTAGAGGGCCCAAGCATTCCCGTACTCAGTTAATCTTGTTACCTACAACTGGGGCTTAATTAATTTCTAAAACGAGGTGCTGAAACATCTGGAATAAAGTACCAGCACTTGGAACAAAAAGTCCTGCCCCTAATCTCAGTACAGAGAACTGGTGCTGGTTACTTGAAGGGAAACTCTGCACATGCACAGGCTCACCCTTGACTTGTTGTGCCTTTGAAAGGAGCTTCTTGTTACTGCATTTTAACACAGACCTCCCTCCCAAGAAGCCGAGAGCACATGCAACAGTGCAACAGCATGCAACAGTGTCCTCACAACAGCCTCACGAGGCAGGCCAGGCTGTGAGCAGCCCAAGGTTACCCAGCGAGATTTCTGGGTGATTGGAGACTTGAACCTGTCCAAAGTGCAGTACCCTAACCATTATGCAAAACTACCTCTTGAGTTGCCTGCGATTGCCTTGGTCTCGGCCCTTTTACCTTTTTAAAGTCCTCCTTCTCCCCCTCCTTCCTTTACCTGGTCAGAGCCTCTCCCCACTTTCCCTTCTGCTCTAAGAGCCTGTCTGCAGCCCGCCTGTAGCTGATCAATGGCTTATTGCTAGCTATTTGCTCCCCCTTCATTTCTCCATCCATCCCTCAAATCCCGCCAGGATCAGAGAAACGGATGGGTCTTTAAACAGATCCCGTAATGTACCAGATGTCCCCAGCCCTTGTTCCATACTCTATCATCCCTCTCTCCCCCTCCTTGCTCCAAGAACAACGGGTCATTTTTCTTGCAGGTGTCCTTCTAAATTTCCCCCTCTCCTGGACAGTGATTCCGCCCACTAGCTGTCTTCCGGGCTGAAACCTGCTAGGGTAGGGTTGCCAGCTTTTTCAGCTGGTCCTGAGCTTATGCCTTTTGCAGGGCTGGCAGTGGTTTTCTACCTCCTTGTCAGGAAAAGCTTTGCCTTGCTTGTTATAATTTATTTAAAATACTCGGCGGCTGCCTGTTTGGGCCGGGCCCTCCCAAGGCAGAATCCAAAATATAAATCCCTGATATGAAATCGATACTGGTTTTAAAAGTCATAGAACATCATAAGAACAGATAATACCAAGAACCAGGAATAATATCAGGCTGCAAAAAGTGGCCCGCCAGTGTGCCAAGATCACCTGCCCCCTTCCAGTTTATATACGGAACTTAAAACGTGGTGCTATGCGTGCTTTTGTTGATTTTGCTTTTGTGTTGTTGTTGTTTGTTGTTAACTAAATTTGTATGCCACCCTTCATCCAAAGTTTACAACATAAGAATACAAAATGAAAACACAAAACATACAATAAAACAAAAGCGAAACAAACCAATAAACCCCCTCTCACAGCAGTCACGTTAAAAAGACCACAGTATGTTAATCAGCCAAAGGCTTGGTTGAAGAGGAACATTTTCACCTGGCGCCTAAGGATATGTAATGAAGGCACCAGGTGAGCCTCACTGAGGAGAGTATTCCATGAATGGGGAGCCACCACAGAAAAGGCCCCTTCCTGTTGTTGGTTACCTGTGGGGTTGTTGCTTATCTGTCAATTTTCTTTATTATTTTATTATTTAAAATAGGTTAGATTGAGAGACCATGACTTGCCCAAGGTCAGCCAGAGCATTTCACGGCTGAGCTAGTCCAGCACTCTAACCATTATAACACCTTTGCAGATATTTTGCCTGTTACAGTGAAGAGAGGTTGGCTCTGAGCACCACCAGTTGTTCTTCTGTGAAATGGGTATTTTGCGATGCCCGTGGCAGTTTCTTAGATTCCCCAATAGGCCCCCAGGCCCCAAAGTGTTGTGGACCCCTGCTGTAGTGAAAGGGTTTTTTTAAAAAAAAAATAGGTTGCAGCCCAGTAGGACATAAAAGTGGAGATAAAATAGACATTTAGGAAATTGGAAGTTAAAATCTTGAGGCCTCTTTTAAAGGGAATAAAGGAGTTGTGGGGAATTTGTGGCTTTCAGATGCTGCTGCTCCCATCAGCCCCAGCCAGCATGGCCAGGGGCCGGGGATTATGGGAGCTGTAGGCCAACAACACCTGGAAGGCCACACTCCTGTTATATAGCAAGATAGGAGCACTACTGGGGAATCCAGAAATACCTGTCTCCCGCCCTCACCACTATGAAATAACTATTCCCAGAGCTTGAGACCAAAGCCAGAGGTTCTTGGCTGCAAACCTTTCTCCTTACCCTCTCTTCTCTCCACCCCAGTGGTCCAGATCCCAGAAATCCAGAATCCTAGCCCTCAGGAATGATACCTGAAATCCTCTCAGCTCTATTTCGAATTCAGTAGCTAGGAGCCTTTTTGGAGATCTCTGCAGGGGGGGGGGAACCCGTCTGTTTCCCAAGCGTTCTCTCTTAGCTTAGCACCATCCATGGTGGGGAGCACTGTCCGGAAATTCCTTCTTCCAAATATGCACAGAGGAACAAGAGAGGGATTTAGGTCTAGAATAGGGACCCACATAAAATATCTGCAAGAAACGGCCGAGAGAATTGACTCACACAAATGTAGACAGTGTTTACCAAACCTCATGATCTCTTAGGATGTCTGGTCAAGTTTCTCGTAGCAATCGATGAGAGGTTTTGTTTTTGTTTTTTAATCATAGGTAAGAAGTTGACAAATAATGTTTGCACATGTGCCTATTAAATAGGCTGGCCAGTCTTAACACTGCACATGATGTGCAGAACCTCACTTCACATTCCAAGCCACAGAAGAACTTCTGGAGGGGACAGTTTATAATAATAATAATAATTTATTTATACCCCGCCCAACTGGCTGGGTTTCCCCAGCCACCCTGGGCAGCTTCCAACTGAATATTAAAAACACAATACAGCATCAAACATTAAAAACTTCCCTAAACAGGGCCACCTTCAGATGTCTTCTAAAAGTCAGATAGTTGTTTACCGTATCTCCTTGACCTCCAATGGGAGGGTGTTCCACAGGGTGGGCGCCACTACCGAGAAGGCCCTCTGCCTGGTTCCCTATAACCTCACTTCTCGCAGGGAGGGAACCGCCAGAAGGCCCTCGGCGCTGGACCTCAGTGTCCAGGCTGAACGATGGGGGTGGAGATGCTCCTTCATCTGACTCTGAGGAAACTGAGGAAATTCATATTCTGAACCAAGTAATTACAAACTTCAGTGATAGTCTCTACTTTCATTTCTGCTTAATGTGTTGAGGATCAAACCCACTAAGACTACAGTATGTGTGTACTGTGACCAGGAGGGGGCCCAGATTTTGCCACTGGAGCGGAATTCAGATGTTTGAGAAACTCATTTTTCATTTTGCTTTAGCTGAGATTCCTGCATTGCAGGTGTTTGGACTAGATGACCCTTGGGGCCCCTTCCAACTCTATAATTCTATGATTCCATGATTATTATTATTTTAAAAAAGTTTTAAGACCTTATCGTTGCAAATATACTCTTGTATACGTTTCTGAGCACAATTCAAAGTGTTGGTGCTGACCTTTAAAGCCCTAAATGACCTTGGTCCAGTATACCTGAAGAAGCGTCTCCACCCCCATCGTTCTGCCCAAACACTGAGGTCCAGCGCCGAGAGCCTTCGGCAGTTCCGTCGTTACGAGAAGCCAAGTTACAGGGAACCAGGAAGAGGGCCTTCTCGGTGGTGGCACCCACCCTGTGGAATGCCCTCCCACTAGATGTCAAAGAGAAAAACAACTACCAGACTTTTAGAAGACATCTGAAGGGAGCCCTATTTAGGGAAGCTTTTAATGTTTAATAGATTATTGTATTTTAATATTCTGTTGGAAGCCGCCAATGGGCATCTGGCTGGCCACTGTGAGAAAAGGATGCTGGATGGGCCATTGGCCTGATCCAGGAGTGCTTGTCTTATGTTAACTCTGCAGTGTTGAAGCAATGATTCTTCATCATCAACTTCGTTGGACTGGTCATGTTGTGCAGATGCCTGATGATTGTCTTCCAAAGCAACTACTCTATTCTGAACCTAAAAATGGAAAGCGTAATGCTGGTGGTCAACAAAAGAGGTTTAAAGACTGTCTCAAGGCAAATCTAAAAAAATGTAGTATAAACACCAGCAATTGGGAAACACTGGTCTGCGAGTGCTCCAGTTGGAGAACAGCCTTTACCAAAGGTGTCATGGGCTTTGAAGACACTCGAACTCAGAATGCAAGGGAGAAACATGCTAAGAGGAAGGCACGCTTGGCAAATCCACACCGTGATCAACTCCCGCCCGGAAACCAATGTCCCCACTGTGGAAGGACGTGTGGATCCAAAATTGGCCACCACAGTCACTTGCAGACTCATTGTTAAAAACGTGTTTATGGAAGACAATCTTACTCGGCTACGAGTGCTCGCCAAAGAAGAAGCTATGCTCTCTCTCACACACACAAAAAACCCTTTGCATATGCTCAACAGCATACTCATCTTTATTGTTTTGTTTTGTTCTTTGGGATCCGGTCAGGAGGCAAAGTTAACACACATACATAACCGAAAGCCATTTTATACAAAAGCGCTCCTTTTGAACTCCAGCCCTGGCAGAAGAATAAGGAAAAAAGCAACACTGCGCAGGTCATTAGCAAATAACTCCAACGGATATGTCTCCCAGAGATTGGGGCATAAGGAAGAAAGGAGCTGGTTTCAGAAGATGAAATAAGGAAAGCTGTAAAGAAAATCAGCATGTTAAAAAGAGAAGCCCCGGGGCCTGCTGGTTTTACAGCCAACTTCTCTCGTGCGATTTTTTTATCTGAACCTCTGAAAAACATATAGAATAACGAAACATTTGGAAAGAGGGTGGCAGTGGTGGGCGGAGGGGGGGGCGGAGAAGAAGAACAGGAACAGCGAATGCCTCCCAGGGTTGAGAGGGGGCAAGTGATATGAGAAGTTCTACTAGGGTTGCTAAGCGGCCAAAAGAGATCAGGGCTCGTCAGGATTTCTTTTTTCTTCGAGGCCAATGGACGGAAAAGAAAAGGCCAAGAATCTTTCATTTTTGCTAAGCCACATTTCTGTTGTTTTCCTACATCGTAGGCGAATAAGCAGTTGGGGGGGGGCTGAGCATTGCCCACCCCCCAGTGAAATCTCTAGGCACCATGACAAGGCACAGCAAAAATGCATGAGCCTGGATAGAAGGGGATACATATTTGCATATGCTAAGTCATCTTTGTTGTTTAGTCATGTCCGACTCTTCGTGACCCCATGGACCATAGCACTAATTCATCTGGAGAGGTACAAATTTGGAAATCATCACTGTAACTTAAACAGTGTTTGAAACTCCCGTTGTTCTAGGTGCATTTTGCAACAGGGGATTTGATTAGTGCGAGCGGTTCCTGAGCTATGGGCACCTAAGATTTCAGATTAAAACTGCAGAGTGGAAGAAAAGGGGGACCTTCTTCTGCCTCCCCACTTCCAGCTATTCTCTGAAGACTGGAGAAGAGACCCTCTTAAGAATATTAGGTGGGTGGGCAAGGGAAGGACTAGACCAGGGGCACCCCCAAACTCGGCCCTCCAGATGTTTTGGGACTACAATTCCCATCATCCCTGACCACTGGTCCTGTTAGGGATGATGGGAGTTGTAGTCCCAAAACATCTGGAGGGCCGAGTTTGGGGGTGCTTGGACAATATTTTAGCTGCAGTTCATTCATTTTCAGCTTTGTATTCTTGTTATAAAAAAACCCACGCCTAGACATTCCGTTGTTGCGCCCATAACCTAGGCTTAAGGTGACATTTAGCTCCTGGCTTTCATATCTCAGTTTCTAACACTGAACTTAAATAGAAACTGAGATATGAAAGCCAGGAGCTAAATGGCAGTGCTCGTCACTGTGGTGGGCAAGGCTGTGATCAGACGGCCTGTGTGCCTTCTCAAGTCTTCTGTCCAGAGACGAAACAGATGGGTAACTTCAAGCCCCCCCCCCCCGCTTTCCCCTTCTTATGGTTCCCTACCTTCAAGCCAGGCTTAGGCCAGCTGAAGGGCATCTGGCTGGCCACCATAGCTGCCAAGCTTTCCCTTTTCTCGCGAGGAAGCCTATTCAGCATAAGGGAAAATCCCTTTAAAAAAGGGATAACTTGGCAGCTATGCTGGCCACTGTGAGAACAGGATGCTGGTCTAAGAGGAGCCATTCGGCTGATTCACCAGTCTCGCCTTAGATTCTCAGGATATCATCAAATAGAGAAGTGTCCTCTGGCAGCTCTCCAAATAGAGGACTGTCCTCTGTAAAGTAGGGTGCATGGACACTGTACCCCAGACCCAAATGTAAATTGCTGGTTTGTCCTTACACCAGGGGTGGATAACCAGTGGCCTGTCAGGTGTTGCTGGACTGCAATTCCCATCATCCCTAGCAATTGGCTGTACCAGCTAGGGCTGGTGGAGGCTGGAGTCCAATAACCTGGGGCAGGGCACTGGTTAGCCATCCCTGTCTTGGACCCAGCCTAGGCTCTGTGCCCCCAGACCCTGCACACGCCTCAACTTAAAAAAAATATATAAATCAGGTGTTAGCAGTCATAAAAAGTCCACTCTGTGCTTCAAGAAGACCTTTTTAAAAAACAAACAAAAGCAAGGATGAGCATTGTAGCAATAAATAAACACTGTAACTAAACTAAACTAAACTAAACTAAAATAAAATAAAATAAAATACACATGAGGGACCCCATACAGTTATACCTTGGTTCTCGAATGGCTTAGTTGACTAACAAATTGGCTCCCAAACGCTGAAAAGCCAGAAGTAGGTGTTCCGGTTTTCGAATGTTTTTCGGAAGTCGAACGTCCGACGCGGCTTCCGTTTGAGTTCAGGAAGTTCCTGCAGCCAATCGAAAGCCACACCTTAGATTTCGAACGTTTTCGGGAGTTAAACGGACTTCCGGAATGGATTAAGTTCGAGAACCATGGTTCCACTGTATTCGCCAAATGTTAGGAATCAAAGAATGGGGTTAGATAGTGAAGACTAGCATAAGGTTTGGACTAGGATTTTCCAGACTTGGGTCTCCAGCTGTTGTTGTATTACAACTCCCATCATTCCCAGCTAGCAGGACCAGTGGTCAGGGATGATGGGAACTGTAGTCCAGAAACAGCCGGAGACCCAAGTTTGGGAAACCCTGATTTAGACTGCAATCCTATACAAATGCACACACACACACACAAACACACACACAAACACACAAGATGCGTTTATACCTGAGAGTAAGTCCATTTGAACTCAGTGGGGTCTACTTTAGTTTAGTTGCTTATTCGCCTGCTTATTTTGTGTGCCACCTTTTGACCTATACCATGGTGGCCCCTGCTAACTCTCCCCCATGATCTTTTGCAGATCAAGCTGTTGATCTGCCAGGATCAGCATCCTCTACTGGAAAGACTAGGGTGTGCCCACCCCACCCCAGCCCACACCACCCTCACTGGAAACCTTGTACTGTACTACAAGCCCCATCATCCATGACCATTGGCTGTGATGGCTGGGGCTGGTGAGAGTTGGCATGCTTTCAACGTCTGGAGGTTCCCCATCCCTGTTATGCAAAAGGTTACAAGGGGGCAGGTCATCGCTTAGTTGCAGAGCATCTGCTTGGCATACAGAAGATCCCAATTTTGATCCCCAACACCTCTGGCTAGGACTGGGAAAGATTCCCTGGAGGAAGCCCCAGAAAGCCACAGGTAATTAGTGTAGACAATTCTCAGCTACATGGACCGGTGATCTGGCTCAGTATAACATTTTGATACTTAAATATGAATCCATGGCAGCGCTGGCTGAAATCTACTCCTGTTCATGTTTACTAAGAAGTAGGCACAGCTCTACTTGGAGACAAGCAAGTTAGGTCGTGTATCCGCAGCAGGGACCGGAGGAGGAATGACCGCTGGGAGGAACACAGAAAGAAATAACACCTACTTCGGCATAACAGGACGGCTTCCTCTGCCCCAGCTGCAACAAAACATGTCTCCCCCGTATTGGTCTCTACAGCCACGGCAGGCGCTGTAACTCTCCAACCGTTTGACTTCATTCCCAAAGGCACACTCCTCTGTTGTCTCTCGAAACAGACGGATGCCAACCAATTTCCGGGTAAGATCACAGACCTACCCCTATCCCAATTAAAAATCAACTGTAAAAATCAAGTAACTATCAAAAAATCAAGAAACTATCAAAAATAGACTCTGTAGGATCTTCATTTTAAAAAACAACAACTAGGGCCTAACCCTGTTCAGGGAAGTTTTTAATCTATGACATGTTAATGTATTTTAAATCTTTCTTGGAAGCCGCCCAGAGTGGCTGGGGAAACCCAGCCAGATGGGCAGGGTACAAATAATAAAATATTATTATTATTATTAACTCCCTAGAGCTTCTTCTTCTTCCTACCCTGTGCAGCTACTAAGTCTGCTTTTCACCTTTCCAACCATGTTTCTGAAGCCACTTCTCTCTTCTGTTCTGCAGCCCTACTTCATGGCCCTGCCAACTTTTCACCAGCCACTGTAAATGTGCCTTTAACTGGAGCTTTCTGTGTTGGCATTAGCAGGCATTTATCTCTGTGCCTTCTAAAGCTTCCTCTGCCTGCTGATTTCTGCAGACTTAGGCTCCCCTTAAAGGCTTGGTGCTTTTCTCCTGGCCAGTTGGCAATCTTGTCCTCTGGGGTAGCAGCCAGAAAGCACCTATTGGTCAAACCATGTCCCAGTTGCACCTTAGAGTTGCCATCATTTTTGCGTGCCCTGCTCCTGTCTGTGTCTTTTAACAGCTCCCTGACAAACAGAAGCTGCTTAAGTTAAATGCATTAGATTTCTGCTGTGCAGCTGCTGTTAAAGTCTGATAGTCTGATATAGTAGTAGTAGATGATGATGATGATAATGATTACCTGACTTTCACCAGCTTGCAGAGCAGATTACCAAAAAAAAAATCAGAATAAAAAAGATACATTTAAAACAGATTACATTCACAAGAATAAAGTGGGTCCTGAAAACCCACATCTCAGATGCCAAAGGCTAGAGTAAAGGCTAGCATCATTCAGTGCCTTTAAAGACAGTGGATTGCTTGTTTTGTTCCTTTTCCACCTCCAATTAGTGCTATGCAGAGGCTGTCCAGCTAGCGGCTGAGACGGTATGGTATGTTTTGGAAATATCCTCAGCAGAGAAAAGAAGAAGCCATACTTTTAAAATACACAGTCAAACCTCGGTTGTCGAACGTAATCTGTTCTGTAAGCCTGTTCGGCTCCCAAAACTTTCGAAAACCAAGGCACAGCTTCTGATTGGTTGGAAGAGCTTCCTGCACTCAAGCTTCCGAAAAACATTTGAAAACCTCTGGGGTTTTGGTTATATATGATCAGTAATATATCTAAAGCTCCTTGCTGGAAGACTATACAGGAGATGGTGCTGCCTGTAGGCAGGAACATCTTCTGGAACAAGGGGTGAGGTCCTTTCCCTGGAGTTACAGCAAGAAGGTTGGGCACTGAGCAAGTGTTTATATCATAGCTGCCAAGTTATCCCTTATTTTAAGGGATTTTCTCTTATACTGAATAGGCTTCCTCGCGAGAAAAGGGAAAACTTGGCAGCTATGGTTTATATAGAGATCCTTTTGCCTAAGCAAGAGATGAGTTAGCTTCGGAGAAGGAGTGTTGCTGTCACACCCTGTGAAACCGGATGCCTTCATCTGCCCCCTGCAACAAAACATGTCTCTCCCATACCATTCTCTACAGCCACAGCAGGTGCTGTAACCCTCCAATGGTTTGACTTCACTTCCGAAGGCATACTCCATTGTCTCCCAAGACAGATGGATGACCGCAACAATTAAGGTCTCATGCGATTTGGCGAATTGGAGAACCTGGAGGTGGTGCCTGGGAACTCACGGGTGCGTCCCGTGATTTATTTATTAAATTTGTATCTCCTTCTCAAAGGAGCCCAGGACGGCAAACATCAAAATATTAAATTAGTACAATTTAAAATAAAAATGATAACTGGTTTAAGCAGACAGGGATTGCACCAGGCAGATCAGAGAGCAAAGTTTGGCACAGGACCACTTTGGCATCTGAGGCGAACCACAAAATGGTGCCCCTCGCTCCCCACCAGGCAAGAATAGGTGAGTGAAGATCTACATCAGGAACAAGAAGGGAATGGAGATCTGATGCCCTCATGGATTTTGCTGTCTGAGGACAAGGCCTCACCTTGTCTCATGGTTGGGCTGGCGGTAGACTGGCTGTGGGTGTTGGGTTAAGTGCTAAGAGAATGCCGACTAGGTGAAGATGCTAGTTATGCTGTTAAGCAAAAGGGGTCTCAGTCACCTGCTTCCCCTATACAAATCAAACATGGGGGTCAGACCAGCAAGAAGCAGTTACTGCTACAGCATACAGGCAGTAGGTGAGATTCCATACATACATAGCTGCCAAGTTTTCCCTTTTCTCGCGAGGAAGCCTATTCAGCATAAGGGAAAATCCCTTTAAAAAAGGGATAACTTGGCAGCTATGCATACATAGGTCATCCTATTCACTTCTGATAAAGACAGCCACTTTCTCTGTCAATACTGGGACATGATTTATATCCTGGGTCACCAGGTTACTGGTTCCTCCACTTTTCAATGCCATAAAATGGAGTCTGCCAACTTCCCCCTCCCCTGGCATTGCTGTTGTGCCTGTAACAGTTGCATGAAGCCAACAATATTCCTTTTTCTTCATCTCCATACCGTGCCTTTGACAGCTGTACGACTGATAGAACTCTGTCAAGGCAAAAAGCTGGCAATCCAAGATAAAAACGTAATGCTAAAGTTTGAAAAGAAGGCAGTCCCTCTGAGCATCTGCAAAGTGCCTTGTGCCATTTGAGACCAGGGAAAACAAATTCCAGAGGAAATGCTGTTGAGGCTTTGTGCCTTTAACAACTGCATGACAGCAGGCCTAAATCTAGGAAGGGTAACATTAAGCATATTCCCCGAGGTGTAAGTTGCTTGACACTCAACCGAATCTCAGAGTAATCGTGCTTAAGTTTGTGCTGCTGAGGGCCTTCTCGGTAGTTGTGCCCTCCCTGTGGAACACCCTCCCATCAGATGTCAATGAAGTAAACAGCTATCTGACTTTTAGAAGACATCTGAAGGCAGCCCTGTTTAGGGAATTTTTTAATGTTTGATGTCTTACTGTGTTTTGATTTGTTGGAAGTCACCCAGAGTGGCTGGGGTAACCCAGTCAGGTGGGTGACATTTTGTTTGTTTGTTTGTTTGTTTTCCATGGAGATTCTGATGCCTCATGTCAAAGAAGGTTCCATTCTGCTTGTTCTCTCTTTTTATTGACCCTGCTCCCGTACCTGAAAATTATGCAGGTGAATCATCTTTTTAATGGCATACAGGTGAAGCAGGGGCACCATTAAGACCATGTTCATGGAAGACAATCTTACTCAGCTACACGTGATCTCCAATGAGAAGAAAGCCAGAATGGGGAAGCTATGGCCCCTGAGATGGGTTTTTGGGGGGACCACAACTCCCACCAGCCCCACCCAGCTTGGCCAATGTTAAGGGATGATGGGAGTTGTAGTCCAGCAACATCTGCAGGCCTGTGCTTTGCATTGGGCTCAGAAACAATTTGGCAGCCCGCGCAGTCAGGCCAGGATTGGTGTGATGTGCTCAGACCATTCTTGCTCCAGTGAACATGAGTACCAGGAGTAAGACTAAGGTAGCCAGATGCAAAAGCGGGCAGGACTCCTGCACCTTTAGTAGTTGTGTAGAAGAGAGGATTTTAGCAGGTGCAGCTTGCCAGATAAGCTACAGCGACTGAAATCTTGCACAACTATTAATGTTTCCTTGGTGCGCCTTCCTTGTGCAGTAACTATTAACAGGCACATAGTGGCGCTCCTCTCACAAGTATCAACCCTGAAAGGCCTCTGATTGAAGGAAGGCGAAAGGAGCCGCCTGTTAAACCGGGAGAGGATTAATGCCCCTTGCTGTCCCTGTAGAAATGTTGGTTTTGTAGAACAAAAAGATACAAAGGAAAGCAGGCTTTTCCGTGGATCTCTGGAGCAAGCTGACTTGCTAGCTTTTCAGCCAGCCTCTGCAGCGAACTGTCCCTTTAACAGAGCCCTTCCTCTGCAGCAATTAGTAGGTGATAGTATTTAGCTTAGTGACATTAAGAGTTTCGCCAGCTGATTTAAGCTTAGCAAGCCTCTGTTAACTAGAAACAGGCCAGGCTGCTGTTCAAGGCTTTTTTCACCTAGTCGGTAACACTAGGAGCAAGGCTCAAGTCTCTCTCATTGCAGTATAGGTTCTCATAGCAAGGGTGACTAGCTGCAAAAGGTGTTGCCAACAGACCAGAAAAAGGCCCAGATTGCCCTTGTGCCTTTAACAGAGTTGGCAAGCAGAAAGCAATAATATTTTCATGGCATGGAGACAAGTGTGATTGCTTGTGAAGGTCTCTATCTCAAGCCGCCATGAAAGGCCACAGCAGTTGCAAGTAGGGGGGGGGGGCAAAGGAGGAATGGGGCTCTTGTACCTTTAATAGTGCGTACAAGAGGGAAGTTCAGTACATATGTACCTTGCATAACAAGCTTCCTGCTCCTTAGTTGCAGGGACAAGGAACGTTTGCCTTTAATAGCTGTGCAGAAAGCAACGCGGACAGCAGCTGCTTTTCTCTCTCTTTCCTGGCAAGTGTGACCTTTTGGAGTCCCCTCTACCACGTGCCTATTAAAGGTACAGTAGCTCCATTCCCGTTTTGCATCTACTCATTCCTGCATTGAACAGGGGCTGGACTGGCTGGACTCTAGGGTGCCTTTCCAACCCTCAAACTCCAAAAGATTAATCCCTAAAAGGTTAGTTGACCAACAAACTGCAGCAAGATGGCACACTTAAAATTAAACCTGTGCAACTGAGCAAAAACTAAAATAAAAAAACACTTCTTGATCGGCCAAGGAATCATGACACTCAGGGATGTTGAAAGTACACCATAGAGAGGGTTACCAGTTTTTTAACTGGGCTCTATAAACTGTCCCTTTAACACTGGTTTATGTGGAGCAATTCACAGATTCTGATGTGTCTCTCTGCACTGGCTGATTTCAGCAAATTGGGCATCTGCTACAGGCACGGGAGTAAGTTGTGTTCCATCTAGCTTCTTATGTGCCGGGAGGTTTTACACAGCTAAGCATCCAAAAATGGCATCCCCATGTGTTGAATGAAATTCTTCTGCATGGATAGACCATGCCTTAGATTCGCCATTGCTGAAGTCCAGAAAAAATTACTAGAGACCATAAAATATGGCACTGGTCTGCCTACATCAGGCATCCCCAAACTGCCGCCCTCCAGATGTTTTGGCCTACAACTCCCATGATCCCTAGCTAACAGGACCAGTGGTCGGGGAAGATGGGAATTGTAGTCCAAAACATCTGGAGGGCCGAAGTTTGGGGATGCCTGGCCTACATATTAGTTATTTATGGCGTGAAAGGAAGTGGCACCGAACATTTTGCATATCTTCTCTCCTTGATGACTTGGATGGGATTCTCACTCGCTATAGGTAACCAGATGAGGGCAGTATGTTGGCAGCTGGGCAGAAAGTGGGGATGCCTGGGGCAGAACAGTGTGGTCTGCTTCTGTACTCTGAAATGGAAGGCTGATCCGCAGAAAACAGAAGCTTTTCATGGCATGGAACTGAAAGATAGCATGCTGATTACTATAGATCAGTTAGCCACTTAAGGCACAGTTACAGGGGCCGGTTCAAAAGTTGGCAAGCCAAGGTGAGCAGCTATTTATACACCCGCGCTAAACATGGCAGGCAAGTACCAAGGGGTGTCTCCGAAGGGATCCAATATCCTTTCTATACAGTAAGGCATGACTGACATTCGAAAACAGTTTTGAGCAAATGGAGATGCGGGTGAGGGGCAATGGATTGTCTGGAACAGGTGTGGCTTGGAAAAAAGGGTGTCTGTCCCATCCGTTTCATGCCCTTCAACCAAGAGGGAGGATAGGGCTATCTAAGGTATCGAACTGTTGGAGATGCAAAGGGGATAATGCTTCTCTAAAACAAATGTTCCCCCCCCCATTGTCCTATATTGAAAGACATTTGGCAGAAGGTAACTGTAACCATCAACAAAACTGTACGGAACAACCTCACATTTGCAGAGCAAAACATCCTCTTGAATTACATACCCACCACATGGAACCTTACAAAAGGACAATATGAGTGGATTCTCCGTGCCCTTACTACAGCAAAAAGACAGATATTGGAAAAATAAAAATGTGGCTCCCTTCTATGATTGGATCGAAGACTTGTACAAACTCGCAGCATATGAACGACTTGCATATAAATGCAGACTTGCCATGGACAAATCCAATGATATTTGGAACCCATTCTTACAAATACTGTAATAGGTTAAGATCTGGTGAAGTACAATATCAACCTTGTAAAATATACAGTTTTGGATTCCCCCCTCCCCTCCCCTTTGTTTTCCCTTCTGCACGGGTTCTGTTTCTTTTTCTTTCTTTTTTCTTTGCTTCTCACCATGTTTGGTGCACATATAGTTATGTATTTTTTGAGCTCTCAATAAAAGAATTAAAACCAAAAATAAATTTTAAAAAAAACCAAGAGGGAGGATGCATCTTGCTACAGCTTCTCTACTCTCCTTTTTTCCATGCCTACCATTCTGACTAAGGCTTAATGTCTGCTCCTTCCTGCTGCCATGCAATGCGAGAACCTTGCATGTTCCAGGAGATGGGAGAGCAAAATAGCAATGGAACCAGGCAGGAACGGAGTGGGAGAAACTAAGGAACACCTTGCTCCAGGGATGGGTTTGGGGTTCTTGGGGGAGACAGGAGTGCTCTCAGTGTCAGATTCAATGACATGTTAAGTAAGTGATGGTGCAAGGTCTCAGACTGAGGAGCCTTTAGCAGCACTTTTTAAAAACTAAATTTTCAACTAAATTACATAATCACGCTGCTGTACATTACAGTAGGCTTAGTAAGAAGAGAAGTCATAAGACATTTGCAGACAGGTTGCATCTTCACCTTTGTACCAGTATATATGCAAAGTTACATGGGAGGATAGCTCAGTCAGTAGAACATGAGACTCTTAATCTCAGGGTCATGAGTCTGAGCCCCACGTTGGGCAAAAGATTCCTGCATTTGCAAGGGGTTGGACGAGATGACCTTTGGGGTCCCTTCCAACTCTGTGAAATATCATAGTGTATTATTTCCGTTGTTTTTTCTGTTAGAATGGTGCATTTTTATTGGTAATGCAATGGGCCTCTTGATATATCTTGGGGGTGGGGAGGTAAAGGACCACTGACAGTTAAGACTCTGGGGTTGCAGCGCTCATCTTACTTTACAGGCCGAAGGAGCCGGCGTTTGTCTGCAGACAGTTTTTTGGGTCATGTGGCCAGCATGACTAAGCCACTTCTGGTGCAGCAGAACGCTGAAACCAGAGCAGCACATGGAAACGCCATTTACCTTCCTGCCGGAGCGGTACCTATTTATCTACTTGCACTTTTTGGTGTGCTTTCGAACTGCTGGGTTGGCAGGAGCAGGGACCGAGCAACTGGAGCTCACCATGTCGCGGGGATTCGAACCGCCGACCTTCTGATCGGCAAGCCCAAGAGGCTCAGTGGTTTAGACCACAGCGCCACCCACGTCCCCATATCTTAGGGTAGGGAACGTTTTTGGCCCAGTGGGCCAGATCTTTATCCCTCTCCCACAGTCAACTTTGACAAGAGGGTGGGGCTATCCACCTGTCAATCATCCAGCATCTTAATGACATCAGGTGACGGATAGCTGGGTGGTCCTGTCCTCTTGCAAAAGCTGAATTGTGGGGTGTGGGGAGGGGTCTGCCTTGGCAGTGCGTTCCTTGCAGGAATCAAAATTACTCCTGAAATGATACTGGCCGGGGCGGGGGAAGCACGAGAGACTTCCTTTTCAAACACCATTGACCCAAGCAAGCTGGCTGGGGCTGATGGGAGTTGTAGTCCAAAATGACTGGAGGCCACAAGGTTGGCCTAGGATAGTGGACAAGTAAAGATAAAGGACCCCTGGATGGTTAAGTCCAGTTGACTTTGACTATGGGGTGTGGAGCTTGTCTCTGCTTTCAGGCCAAGGGGGCCGGCGTTTGTCTGCAGACAGTTTTTCCGGGTCATGTGGCCAAGATGACGAAACCACTTCTGGTGCAACGGAACACCGTGATGGAAGCCAGAGCCCACAAAAACACCGTTTACCTTCCCCGCCACAGCGCTACCTACCTATCTACTCATGCTTTCGAACTGCTAGGTTGGCAGGAGCTAGGACAGAGCAACAGGTTGCGCAGATTTGAACTGCCGACCTTCCAGTCGGCAAGTCCAGGACGTTCAGTGGTTTAGACCACAGCGCCACCCGCGTCCCCAGTGGACAAGCAGAGCAAGAGAGCTGGTATGTAGAGAGAGGACACTGTGGGGTTGTGATGTGGGCATGTTCTGAACTTCATGGAAACCCCAGAGCTAGAAGAGAGCTTGTGGGAGTTCAAGATTTGCAGGGGTGCCAGGGAATGAGTCTAAACACACAAGAACGGCCAGATCGAATGCTTTTTTGAAGAAGTGTATTAGGAACACAGGTGGCCAATACCTAAAACATGACTGATGTTTCCACTTTCTGGGCTCAGGACCCAGTATCTCAGATAAGAGTACCTTCAGGCCAAACTAATTTGCTTATATCCAAGCAAATGTACGTAGGTATATGGGCTCATTATGGGCAACTACCAGTTAATTGTGGGGTTATATTGACTGCCAACATGCTGGCCCTCAATGCATTTTTTGGCAGCCCTTGACAACATTTGCCGCCTCCCCAGCCCTCATGCTGCCTTCCCAAAGCCTGCCAAGTGATGCGCTGGGCTTTGGGAAGGAGGCGTGAGGGCTCTGACAGGATCCTAGAGTCCTCCCTCCACCTCCCCAAAGCCTAGTTAGCACTTGCTCAGCTTTAGGAAGGAGTTGGGAGGACTCCAGGGCCCTGCCACAGCCTCACGACTCCTTCCCTGTATATATATATTTGCATATTATCAGTAATCTATCCCAGGGTTTCCCAAACTCGGGTCTCCAGCTGCTGTTGGACCACAACTCCCATCATCCCTAGCTAGCAGGACCAGAGGCCAGGGATGATGGGAACTGTAGTCCAAAAACGGCTGGAGACCCAAGTTTGGGAAACTCCAGCTTGGACCATTGGTCTTCAACTCTTTGGTTGGGACACACCAGTGCAGGCATCCCCAAACTGCGGCCCTCCAAATGTTTTGGCCTACAACTCCCATGATCCCTAGCTAACAGGACCAGTGGTCGGGGAAGATGGGAATTGTAGTCCAAAACATCTGGAGGGCCGAAGTTTGGGGGTGCCTGCACTAGTGGGTCATCATGGCCAGATCCAAGGCGGGTTGCAGCGGGAGCAAAAGGTTAACAGAAATGGGTCCCCAAATACACATCTGGGTTAAAAGTGGGTCTTGGGTCTGAAAAGCTTGAAGACAGCTGACTTAGAGGAGAGGAGAGCACGGCCTTGCTGGAGGTTTTCAGGTTCAATCGCTGTAGGATTGGGCGGCTGGTGAGCAAAATGAGGAAGCACCATAGCTCCGACGTAGAGCATCTTCCTTGGAAGGTCCCAGGTTCACCCCCCAGCATTTCCAGGTAGGGCTTGGACTCCTGGCTAACACCCTGGAGAGATGCTGCTTAGATAATATTGGCCTAGGTGGTCAATGGTCTGTAAGGCATTCCTGTTGCTTCTGAGTTTTGCATGGCAACAGTCTCTCTCAGGGCTTTCTGTTGTACTCCCCGAGCACAGAACAGAGGATGCTCTACTTTGATGCTTTTGCCACAGGCTGGGCAGGAAGGAAACTTTCTTCGTCGCCCTGCCTTAATGAGTGGAGACGATGTGCCGTCGTGGGAGGCTCAGTCGGCGCTGGCTGATTGATTCCTGTTTATTATCTATTAAGAACAGTCGGATAGTTTGCGTAACACATCAATTCATCAAATGGCACCATCATGCAAATTCCCTAATAAAAACATTTTACTCGTAAATGGTCCCGAACTAATTAACTAAAGTGTTAATTAAAGTGCGGCAGACAGGGATTGTAATCAAGACGTGCGGCTTTATCCATCTTCTGGGTTATTGATAACATCCTTGGCTCATTGATTGATTGGGACTTTCGGCTGTCGAGAAGCAGCGGGGGGAGGGGTGGGCGGGTGGGTGGGTGGGAGAGATGGAGGGAAATTGCAGGGGGATAAACGCAGATGAAGGGAGAGAGTGGAAAAGGAGAGAAGCAGAAGGGTAGAAAAGGAGAGGAAGAAGGCCTGAGGACTGGCAAAGAGAGAGGAAGTTTCAGGGATGGAGAAAAAAAGATGGCTATTATTTATTTGTTGCATTCATATTCCACCTTTTCCTCCAAGGAGCTCATGGTGAAATGTATGGTTCTTTCTCTACCCCATTTAAACCACACAACAACCCTCTGAGGTAGGCTGAGAGGCAGTGAGCTTCATGGCCACATGGAGATTTGAACCCTGGCCTCCAGGTCCTAGTCCAACACTCTAACCACTGTACCATCTCTGCTCACATGACAGAACATTGACAGAAGAGGGGAAATGGGAGCAGAGGGAAGTGGATGTAAGTTTGGAAAGATTTTGGGCTTATGAAAGAATAGAAAAAGGTGGTGAAAGAGTGAGAAACCAAAATCAGCAGGCGATGATGCTTTTCTCCTAAGCATATGCAAAAATCTAGGTGGCATTTCATTCCTGTACTGTATCTTCTTCACCATCCCTGAGACTTCCTCGGGGAAATCCTTCTGCTTCATTAACTTTGGACTGGCTCCATTTTTGCCTGCACCCTTTCAGTTTAATCACCTCCATCAGCTTTTGGTTAAAGCCCCCCAGACATTTTCACACTGAGGTGTTTGGCTGCACTGCATCATGTAGTCTTGTAGACGAATGTAGCATTGCAGCGCTGATCGTCGGGTTGGCAAGTTGATCTTTCACTTCACAATGCATTTCACAAATGATTTCATTTCACAATGTTCTCATTTCACAATGCAAACTATTATTATTTCGTACTAGGATGTGTGGACCATTGCTCTAAAAGAATCCAGCATGTTTTGCATACACAAGGAACCACCCATTTACATGTATTGGTTGCATAGCTGCCAAGTTTTCCCTTTTCTCGCGAGGAAGCCTATTCAGCATAAGGGGAAATCCCTTTAAAAAAGGGATAACTTGGCAGCTATGATTGGTTGGTTATTATGGATGGAGACATAACCATTGGTGATTTTTGGCTATGATATGAAGCAATTGTTTTAAAGTTCTGTGTTTAGTGCATGGAAATAGATTTGCTGTAGGCCACCTTGACTTTAGCATTCAGAGGTTGTTGGTCAGGGAATATCTTCTTTGGGGTCCTTCGCAGAAGCAGAGTCGATGGATGGAGTTAAGGAGGCAAGGCCAAATCCTGACAGAGCCCAGAGTTAAAAGGACATCCCTCTCCAGATGCAATTAAAGCTGCTACTTGAGGAGGTGGAAACGTAACAGAAGAAATGATCAATTAACGCAGACAGATACTTAATTAAAAGAGTGAATCCAGGAGGGAGCAGAGAACAGGTTGGGGAATGAGGTCTGGGGCCTTTCGCTCTCTCTTTGCTATCACAGGTTTCAAGCTGAGGTCCCAGGCTGGTTCCTGCTATGGGACATGCCCCTCTTTCCAAAAACCTCTAGGTATGAAGCATTTTTGGCTTAAATCTGACTATATAGTCGTAGCTTGGCAGTCAAACAGCCTAGTGATCAAAACCCAGAAGTGACTGTTCCGGTTTTCAAATGTTCTTTGGGAAGCTGAATGTCCAATGGGGCTTCCGCCGCTTCCGATGGGCTGCAGGAGCTTCCTGCAGCCAATCAGAAGCCACACTGGTTTTTGAACGTTTTGGAAGTCTTCGACTTCCAAGGTACGACTGTATTAGTATTTGTCTAACGAGAGTGGGGCACTTATTGTAGACTCAGTCTGAGCAAAATTGTCAAATGAGCACCAAAGGTATATGCTTGACAGCATTATTCCAACCATGTTAAATTATAAAATGTGGTCCCCTCCCACCTCATAGAATCATAGAATTGTAGAGCTAGAAGGGACCAGGGGCCATCCAACTACTGCTTTGAAACTTCCAAGGAAGGAGAGTCTACAAGGGACTCTCGAGGGAGACTGTTCCACTGTCAAACAGCTCTTACTGTCAGAAAATTCTTCCTGATGCTTAGTCAGACTCTCCTTCCTTGCAACTTGAAGCCATTGGTTTGAGTCCTACCCTTCAGAGTGGGAGAAAAACAAGTGTGCTCCATCTACCATGTGACAGCCCTTGAGATATTTGAAGATGGCTATTATAGCTATTATAATTATAGCAATGCTTCTGGAGGCCAGTTTCTGGGAAACACAGAAGGGGAGACCACTGTTGCGCTCAGTTCCTGCTTGTGGGTGTGGGATGTAATCAACTGAGAGCAGTCAAGTACAACATTCCTTGTTTTCCTAGAGTGGACATGCAAGGGAATGTTTGGTTCCAGACAGTCAAAACTTCCTATTCCTCCTGGCCTGGAGCATCCTTCGTTGCATGTGACTAGTGGTTGGGTATGACCTTTCCAAACCTGGTAAAAGGACAAGGCATGCTGCCACTCTCTCTTTCTTTTTCATCTTCCTTTTGTCCTGTGAACTTCCCGGACTACTAACTGCAGTCGCTAGGTCACCCCAAATATGGGGCAAACCTGTTTGTATATGCTTGTAACTTTAAGCCTTAAGCCTGCCTTCAGGGATCACACTGTGCTCTGCCTGATCATGAGTAAACTTCCTTTTTATTGCTTACGAATAAGACTGTGGTGTCTTTATTCTTTTAGGAGGGTTTTGGGGGGGTCTTACCAGGAAAATATTAGAACACATTTCAATCTGGACAAGCCAGATTGAATTGTGCATTGTCTTAAGAAACTCACAGGAGTTTGCAACTAGTTTTCTGCTGTGTAAAGGGGAATGCACTCTGCTAAGTAAATGAACCTGCAACACAAGTTAGGAAGGATATTAATAAACAATATATCCTCTCCTGCCACCCTGAACATTCCCACAGTGGGTTTTCCCCAGAACAGAATGCTGGGTTAGAAAAGCGATTGGCCTACTCCAGCAGGCTTTTCTCTGGTCCCTATGAACACTGATAAAGGAATAGGACAGGGATGGGAAGCCTCCAGATGTTGGAATACTCCAGATATTCTTGATTGTTGGCCATGCTACCTGGGAGTGACAGGAGGTTTCATCCGACAACATCTAGAGAGCCGACGCTTCCTCCTTCCTGGATTGGGGGATGCCATGCCTGTATATAGACATCTCCTTGTTCTGAGATTCTCCAGCTCCTGGGATTCCCAGATCTATACAAACTGAGGCACGCAAAGCTGACCTCAAAACGGGAGCTCCAGTCACATTTCCCCAGTGAAAGAGGTGGTATTTGTGCTCTGAACCTAGCGCCGGGCTCCTGTGAGCAAACCTATAGTTAAATTTAACTGAGGAAAGCGGTTACATGGAAGCATTGTACGCTTCGATTGATCAAGGCCGGGCGCATGTGAGGTTTGTAAGCAGGTTAATTAACCTGTATCGAAGGGGTGAATTTAATGTGGTTTTGTTAATCTGCGTTAAGCCCCCTGTGTAGACGCGCTCTAAACAGATCAAAAGTGCCTTTTCTTTCCTATCCCTGCCACTCTTTTCGGGGTGCAGGGGGAGTTCGATTCCAAGAATCGCTTTCAGTCGGCATGGAGGAATGCTTAGAGTTTACAGCTACGTTCCTTGCCAACCTGTGGGTGAGTAGCCTGAATTATTTCCAGGAGTGAACTAGCTTTAAAAACCAGCGTTGTTAACCCTACTCTCTATTGTCCACTTGTGTCCTGGCAGAGTAGTATGCAAATTAGTACATGCAAATTAGTACATAAAGTCTAGTTTTGTCCAGTATCTAAACAGAGTGCTTTGATTTCTGCTGCACACATTTATGGAGCGCCCTTGAATCCTCTTGACTTGATTATAAATGCTTCATAGAATCATAGAGTTGGAAGGGACCCAAGGGTCATCCAGTCCAACCCCCTGCAATACAGTGCTTCGTGTAAATGTGTAAATGGTCCTCATTGAAAAGCATTGTGCTTGAGTTGATACGTTGATTTGAAAATTCCACCTTTGGTGATATATCCCTGATTGCATCATCATCATCATCATTATTAATTGCCCACCTTTCACCATACAGTTTCAAGGCAAGTTATAGCAATTTGAAATTCATTATGAAAACCAGTTTAAAGCAAATTACAGTCTCAGGAATATACATCTTAGGTACGTAAGAATTGCCTGCCAATGGCCCATCTAGCCTAGCATCCTGCTCTCACTTTTCCCACATACAGTGATACCTTGGAAGTCAAACAGAATCCGTTCCGGAAGTCCGTTCGAATTCCAAAGCATTCAGAAACCAAGGGAAGGCTTCCGATGGGCTACAGGAAGCTCCCGCAGCCCATTGGAAGCCACATCAGACGTTCGGGTTCCAAAGAACGTTCACAAACCGGAACACTCACTTTGGGTTTGCGGCGTTTGGGAGCCAAAACGTTCAACTTGCAAGGTGTTTGGGATCCAAGGTACGACTGTGTTTTCTCAGAGTGCATGTGTGTATGTGCATACAGTAAAAATCACCTGATTACTGAACATTTGATGACCCTCATCAGAACGTGGGAATTGTCTCCACAGAAAAGCACTCCATGCTTCAGCTGGTAGCATGTAATATGGAAGGTCTTTCTTCCAAAAATATGCTATGCCCAGGAGGCTCCTTTATATTGAGTCAAAACACTGTGCCACCTAGTTTGGTGTCATCTACTCTGACTGGCAGCAGCTGTTCAGGGTTTCAGACGGAGGTCTTTCCTGCCCTGTCTGGAGATGTCCAAGTATGAGCTGGGAACTTTCTGCAAACACAACATGAACTCTACAATTATTGAAACAAAATTTTAAAAAATCATTCCAGAAACAAAATTAAAAAAATCCTTCCAGTAGCACATTAGAGACCAACTAAGTTTGTGCACACGAAAGCTCATACCAATGACAAACTTGGTCTCTAAGGTGCTACTGGAAGGAATTTTTTTATTTTGTTTCTGGAAGGAATTTTTTTATTTTGTTTTGACTACGTCAGACCAACACAGCTACCTACCTGTATCTACAATTATTGTTGTTTAGTCGTTTAGTCATGTCCGACTCTTCGTGACCCCATGGACCATAGCACACCAGGCACTCCTGTCTTCCACTGCCTCCCGCAGTTTGGTCAGACTCATGTTCGTAGCTTCGAGAACACTGTCCAACCACCTCGTCCTCTTCTCCTAGTGCCCTCAATCTTTCCCAACATCAGGGTCTTTTCCAGGGAGTCTTCTCTTCTCATGAGGGGGCCAAAGTATTGGAGCCTCAGCTTCAGGATCTGTCCTGAATAATAATCTACAATTATTATTTATTAAATATGCCCCCCTTCATCCACAGATCTCAGCACTTGAGCTTTAGCCCTTACACAGTGGACACGGAAAGTCACCGATTTGATGCAACCATCATAAAAATGATTGAAATAAACTGAATGAAAGCAGAAATATGTGTGAGCAAGTGAAGGTTGGAATGTGAAGGCTGTGTTTGCAAGAGGACCATGAGAGAAGGACGGCAGGACATGTGCACAGGAGCTGCTGAGAACAAAGAAAGGGGGGGGAGATAAGAGAGTTGCTTTGTGATTAAACCAGTAGAAAGCTATCGGAAGGAAGGGCAGCCTTCTAGGGGCACAACTGCCCCTTCCCTTCCCTTCCCTTGTAAGTGTATAAATGCTTGGGTTTTTTCATATTTGGTGTGCCATCTCTCAACAACTTCCTGGTTGAGGTTGTGTCACACCAGCCTTGTTTGACTGACAACTGGTGTCTGCATTTTATGGGCCATCCAGGCTGAACCCACAGGATATTGAGTATTGAACCCCAATATTTCACCAATACTGTGTTTAATGAGTGATGGAAGCATATGCACAAACCAGTCCTGAGCTAAAACATAGCCACGTTTTTAGTCGTACTGTCTGTGTAATGAAAAGAGTATGGGCAGAGAGGCACTGAGTGTATACGCTATTCCAGAGAACTGTTCATAGAACCATAGAATTGTAGAGCTGGAAGGGACCCCAGGGTCATCTAGTCCAACCCCCTGCAATGCAGGGATCTCAACTAAAGCATCCACGACAGGTGGCCATCCAGCCTCTGCTTAAAAACCTCCAAGGAAGGAGAGTCCACCCAGGGCCGTCTCAAGCACGTCGGGCGCCCTGGCGTCGTGGTGCAGAGATCGCTCCGGTGCCCCTGCCTCGCTCTGTTTCTTGCCGTGGCTGGTGGGCGGGCACCGCACGGCGCCCTGGCACCCCCGCGCCACCCAGACTACCCCTAGAGCTGGCCCTGAGTCCACCACCTTCCAAGGGAGCCTGTTCCGCTGTCAAACAGCTCTTACTGTCAAAAAGTTCTTCCTGATGTTGGAATTTCCTTTCTTATAACTTGAATCCATTGGTTCAGATCCTACTCTCCAGAGCAGGAGAAAACAAGCTTGCTCCATCCCCCATGTGACAGGCCTTTAGATAGTTGAAGGTGGCTATCATATCTCCTCTTAGTCTTCTGCTTTCCAGGCTTAACATACCCAACTCCTTCAACCATTCCTCATCAGGCCTTGATCACTGTGGTCGCCCTCCTCTGCACACATTCCAGTTGTCAATATCCTTCTTAAATGGTGGCGCCTGATGAAGGGCACTGACCATCTGGGGCCTGGGGCTCTGCCACAATAGGGCATTAAGGAGATTGGTGCAGGAGCAGCAAAATGGGGCATGCTGCCCCTATTCAGTGCCTGGGTGGGAGACCTAAAAACCACATGTGTGCCAGCTTGGGTGCCATGTTGGAAGAAAGGGCAGAAGAGAAATACAAGGGAGATCAATAATCATGTTCGGCAAGACCCTCTATCTGCCCCTTGGGGTTCTCCTTGGGTCTCACCCCCTTTCCAGCCACAACTGCTGCTGGTCCTGTGCTCACCTTGAGAGTTTTTGCTTTGCTGAAATATGTCCTTGATCTCTGATCTTGCCTCTCGCTTGCCTGGATGGAGGCTGTGTGAATGTACAAACTCACCTGCCGCAGAAAGATAAAGTTGACGTCCAAATCTCTGCCCATTTTTGTCTCTGGCCCCACCCACCATTGGCAAGCAGTGGCCCCCCATAAGGTTGGCCAGGAGGGGGCCACATTTCCTCAACACGTGGGGAAAAGTGGTAATATAAGTAAGGATGCTAACAAACAAACAAACAAACAAACAAAAATCAGCTCTTAGGTACTGTTGGCCCTCTGCTTCTCATTGCACCCATCTCATTTGCAGAAAGAAAATAGATAGGATGTAGTGGAATGCCTCTGAACATGTACAAAGTATTGTTCTCTTGTCAGTAGGCTGCGTCAGCTTGTCTCCATACAGTAAGAATTTTAAAAGGAAGGAATTTTGGGTGGTTGAAGAAAGATTTATTTTAGGCCTGATGCATTTTGGAATGTTCCTTCATCGGGAGGTGAGGGGCACATTTTGACTAGCACTTTTCGTCAAGTGCATAAACGGCTATCGTAGTTCATATTCCCCCGCTGTGAAAAACTCTGCTCCATCACCTCTTTCTAGAAGAGAATTACTGACCCCTACATCCTATGGTGGTGGAGGAGACTCTTGAGAGTCCCATGGACTGCAAGAAGATCAAACCTATCCATTCTTAAGGAAATCAGCCCTGAGTGCTCATTGGAAGGACGGATCGCGAAGATGAGGCTCCAATACTTTGGCCACCTCATGAGTATGGGAATGTTAGGGATGTGGATTAGGATATATTATTAGATAGATCCTATCCAAGCTTGTGTTAGCAAGCTTCCAATATTAGCAGAGTGACATTCCCCTTTTGTGCGCAGCAAAGCATGTGCGTTAGATTCGCTAGAATCTCTATAACAATATTACACTTTATAGTTCAATATTACACTTCCTGGCAAAGGTCCCCTTTGTCCCTCTTAAAAGAGATACACAACACAGTGTTTATAAAATAAGATAGAGTTTACTTACAGTTTCATCCTGAGTTACAGCATAATCTCAGAAAGGCAGGCTTGCTTAGAAAAGTTACAAGTATATATACATCTAGAGACTACTTAGTAAAGTAAGACTCCATTTGGTCTCACTCTTGGCTGCAGGCCTAGAGTGAGAACCATGCTAACTGGAGATTCTCTGGAGATGTGTTCCCATCGAAGGAGGAAGTAGCTAAGAGAGAGAGTGATTGCAGGCTAGGGCTTTTGTCTAATCCAACTCATTTGCATGTCTGAGGGAACAGGAACTGACCTGTAGTCAGGTGTCCCTCCAGGTGAGTTCCTGTTAGTGGACACTCTAGGAACTGTTGTGACTTGTCTGCCCCAGTGTTCCATCCCACAAACCCCTTCTCAGGCAATTCACAACATTCATTACATACGAAACAAAACATAAGCAACTTTATTCAACCACCCAAGAGTCCCAGCTTGACACGCAGGTTCTGGAAACTCTGTCTTGGCAGGGGTTTTGTTAGGATGTCTGCTGTCATCTCCGATGTGCAGCAGTACGACAGTTCGACAAGTCCATCTTGTATCATCTGGCGAACGTAGTGGTACCTGACCCCAATGTGTTTTGAGCGTGCTAGGAACTTCTCATTCTGCGCCAGCTTTAGACAGCTTTGGTTGTCCTCCAGCAGGCTTATAGGTTCCTTTCTCTCCACGCCAAAGTCTGTTAGGAGTTGGTCCAGCCAGGAAATCTCTCTGCACGCTTCTGTAGCCGCAACATATTCCGATTCTGTAGACGATAAAGCTATACATTTCTGTTTATAACTGCCCCATGTAATAGCTCCGCCCCCATACATAAAGACATGCCCGCTTGTGGATTTATAATCAGAATTATCACCCGCCCAGTCAGCATCAGTGTACCCAATGAGCTTAGGGTCACTGACAGCTGGTAACTTTAATTTACAATCCATTGTACCCTTAAGATATCGAACCACCCTCTTCACACCAACCCAATCATGCTCAGTGGGACTACTCACTTTCCTGCTGAGAATCCCTACTGCATTGGCTAAATCAGGTCTGCATGTGGTAACTAAATACAAAAGTTTACCAATTGCTGAACGATACTCTGTGTTGTTTGGCAGCAGCTTCGAATCCTCTTGGTTCTTTAAGAAGTCTGTAGCCATCGGGGTGTCGACGGGTTTTGCATCCTGCAATTGCATACTCTCCAACAGTTCAATTATCTTTTGCTTCTGATTAAGTAGAAATGAACCATCCTGTTCTCTTTCCACTTGAATCCCGAGGTAATACTCAACTGGTCCTAATTCCTTCACTTGCACTTCCTTGTTGAGGTGCTGGACTACATTTTTATAATCCCTGTCATTTGACGTTGCGATTAAAAGGTCGTCAACGAAGGCAAGAATATAAGAAAATTGTCCATTACTCTGCTTAGTGTACAAACACTTGTCAGCTTCACCTTGCTTGTACCCAAGTTTCACCAGCATTCCATGCAATTTCAAGTTCCAGGCTCTGGCTGCTTGTTTTAAACCATACAGTCCCTTTTGAAGCTTGCAAACCAAATGTGCCTCATTTGGCTTTATAAAACCTTTAGGCTGCTTCATGTAAATTTCTTCAGAAATTTCCCCATGCAAAAACGCAGTAGCTATATCGATGTGTTTCACCTCCATCCCTTTAGATGCTGCGATGCTTAAAAGTAATCTTACGCTACTGTATCTCTCTGTCGGTGCAAAGACTTGGTCATAGTCGTGGCCATATTGCTGTGAAAAACCTTGTGCCACTAGTCTTGCTTTGTAACGTTGCACCTCCCCTTCTGAACCCCTTTTAACTTTGAACACCCATTTGCTCCCAATTGCTTTCTTACCAGCAGGTAATTCTGTGAGTGTCCAGGTCTTGTTCTTGTGCAGTGCGTCAATCTCCTCCTGCGCGGCTTTCCTCCAGAGACTGGCTTCGGTGGCTGGCATCTGCTCTACCTCTTCCCAAGTGGAAGGTTCTGGTGGAGACGCCGACCCTGCAAAGTAGGACAGTCGTAGTGGCGGAACGCCCTTGTTGGTTCTGGATGAGCATCTGACCTCTGGTTGTGCAACCGCATCAGCATCCTCATCCTCCTCCAACGCTGGCATGTCCACGTACAGCTCCTCCTCTTCGTCTCTGGTGCCGCCAGGGGTCTGGACCTCTGCGTCTTCTGGGGTGTCGCCTGTAGGGGGTGTTGTGTCACTAGAAGGTATATTAGTTCCTTGTGCTAAAGGAAAACTTATAAACTCTTCATCTGGTGACTCTCTAGAACAGTCAATAACTGTGTTCTTTGTATCAAACTTTCCCTGTTCATCAAAATGAACCACATGGTATGGGTCTACTCTGCCACTCTTTGGATCTAGAACTCTATATCCCTTTCCTCCAGGAGCATATCCAACCAGGATACCTGCTTTTGCTCTGGAGTCAAGCTTGTGTCTGCGCTCTTTGGGCACGTGGTAATAACAGACACTTCCAAACACACGTATGTGCTGCAGACTTGGGACTCTCCCGTGCCAAAGTTCAAATGGTGTGCGTTCTGCACCCTTTGTAGGCAATCTGTTTTGCAAATAAATCGCCGTATTCACCGCTTCACCCCATAGCTTCTGTGACAAGTTGGCCTCTTTTAACATGCACCTTGTCATCTCCATAATATACCTAAACTTTCTCTCAGCAATGGAGTTCTGTTGAGGCGTGTAAGCAACTGTAGTTACATGTGCTATGCCTTCTTGTGCCATGATGGCCTTCATCTGCCGTGAGCAAAACTCTCCACCATTATCCGAAATTAAGGTGGAAGGAGCTCTCTGGAATTTGTTCTTCACCATGTTTAAGTACAGTTTGAACAATTCCGGTGTCTGACTCTTTTCTTCTAGAAAATATCCAACACAATATCTTGAGAAGTCATCTATAAATATCAGAATGTACTTATTGTTTCCTAGGGAAGGTACATTCAGCGGACCACATAGGTCAGTATGAACAGTGTCCATGACTTTTGTGCTTCTCTTCTCTGTACAACGTGGGAAGGAAGGCTTGACTGCCTTTTCAGTTATGCAAGTTGTACAGTTTGGCATTGGTGTACTGCAATTCTTTACCTGTAGACCTTTTACCAGATTTTCCTTCTGCATTTTCAGGATAAGGTTGGTATCCCTGTGTCCAAGCCTTTTGTGCCAGAGTTCCAGATCTGGTTGATCCTTTCTTCTGGGTTGTGCAACCCTTGCAGACTCATTCTCTGAAATATCAATCTCATACACATCATTGATTAGTTTGGCTTGAATAAACACTTCACCATCTTTTATCACATTGCATTGTCCATTTTTAAATATAATTTCAAAACCTTTCTTGTCCAAGCTAGACACACTTATTAGATTACAGTTCAGCTTTGGTGCATACTTAACATTACTCACTGTAGTATCAAAAGACTCATTGTTCACTTTGAAATTCAAGTTCAAAGATCCTGCACCTATTGACTTTATAACATTTCCATCAGCAATTTCAATCTCAGACTGTTTATTATTGTCTATTTCATTGAAATATTCCCTTTTATAACAGAAATGGCTGCTTGCTGCACTGTCCAGAAGCCACTTATTGCGCTTTCCTTCACAGCTCTGGAAAGCTACATTTCTTTCTTGCAATATCATTGCACGCCCACGACCCCCCTTCTTTTCGCCTTTTGGTGGAAAGGGGCGGGATTCATTCTTTGTAGATGCTCCATACTTGCGCTCAATATCCTTTAAGATTTGCGCTGCATCATCTCTGCTATTAATTGACGTTAGATGCTTATTGCGAAGTCCACTCAAAATTATGTGTCTGGCCTCGCTGTTCATGCGTTTCCAAGTTGCTATCTTTGCTAAATCCTCTTCTGTTTCGCCAGTAGGCATAGGATTTTCAATGGCATCCAAAACATTCCTTGCATCTAAAAATGCTATCAGGCGTTGTTTCCAAAATACATAATTGTCATCATCTAGAGCCATGAATCCTGGCTTAACTCCACTATCAAAATCTGCAAAAGCCATCTTGGAATCTCAAAATTCTAAAAATTTCTCAAAATTCAAAAATTTGCCAAAAATTCCAAAATCAAAATCTCTAAAAATATCTCAAAATGCAAAATAATCTTCACTGCCTCTGAGTTCTCAGTGCTGTAAACTCTGAGGGAGGGGAGGGGTAGCTAATCCCCTAGGCACACTGGAGAACAATAGACCATGTGCTTACCAGGAAGTTCTAACTGAAAAAATCCTACTCAGTTCAAAATCACAATCCAAAGCAATCCTTCAAAAATACACAAAAATACGCAGTCCTGGGCCGTAATAACCCTTTATGGGAATGTTAGGGATGTGGATTAGGATATATTATTAGATAGATCCTATCCAAGCTTGTGTTAGCAAGCTTCCAATATTAGCAGAGTGACATTCCCCTTTTGTGCGCAGCAAAGCATGTGCGTTAGATTCGCTAGAATCTCTATAACAATATTACACTTTATAGTTCAATATTACACTTCCTGGCAAAGGTCCCCTTTGTCCCTCTTAAAAGAGATACACAACACAGTGTTTATAAAATAAGATAGAGTTTACTTACAGTTTCATCCTGAGTTACAGCATAATCTCAGAAAGGCAGGCTTGCTTAGAAAAGTTACAAGTATATATACATCTAGAGACTACTTAGTAAAGTAAGACTCCATTTGGTCTCACTCTTGGCTGCAGGCCTAGAGTGAGAACCATGCTAACTGGAGATTCTCTGGAGATGTGTTCCCATCGAAGGAGGAAGTAGCTAAGAGAGAGAGTGATTGCAGGCTAGGGCTTTTGTCTAATCCAACTCATTTGCATGTCTGAGGGAACAGGAACTGACCTGTAGTCAGGTGTCCCTCCAGGTGAGTTCCTGTTAGTGGACACTCTAGGAACTGTTGTGACTTGTCTGCCCCAGTGTTCCATCCCACAATGAGAAGAGAAGACTCCCTGGAAAAGACCCTGATGTTGATGTTGGGAAAGATTTAGGGCACAAGGAGAAGGGGACGACAGAGGACAAGATGGTTGGACAGTGTTCTTGAGGCTACCAACATGAGTCTGAGCAAACTGTGGGAGGCAGTGGAAGACAGGAGTGCCTGGCGTGCTCTGGTCCATGGGGTCATGAAGAGTCGGACACGACTAAACAACAACAACAACAACAACATCCCATTACAGGGCTTGAGAACACAGCCCCATCCCATTCCACAAAGAAGTTTGGGATCTTTCAGAATTTGGAAGTGCTCCTTGCTAATATGTGACCGTACCTGCTCACTTTCACTACTGGTGAAAAGTATTTGATCCCATAGAATCAAACTTCATAACGTCTGGGCAGGCTGCAGCCTACACTCGATTTGGCCCACAGGGTCTATATGATTTTTACCCATTGTAAAATAATAATAATAATAATAACAAGACAATCAGTGTTAATCAAGACAATCAGTGTTAATCCAACCCTAACTTCTTTTTTTACAATTTGAAGCTACTCATTCCACAGAACTCCAGTCGGTTCACCTCCTGTGTTCTGGGGCTAAGATTTGGCATTCAGAGTTCTGGGGTTCAGCCCCAGCTCTGCTTAAACCCCTGAGAATCTATTTTATCCTAGGAAGTTGGCTGCCAAGGCGCGCAGCCGTCGCTTAGCTCTCCTCCCGCAAGGCTAATGAAACCCCACTTGTATGATTAGAGCAGATTTTAATAGTAATTAAAACAAATTACTGGCGAGATTATATGCTACTATGTAAATCTCTTTCCCCCCCTCCTCTTTTTGTTCTTTGAAGCTGCTTCCCTTCACTGGCTCTGATTGGAAACTGTCTGTTTATTTATTTTTGAAGAGTGGGGGTAGATTTATAGGTGGGGGGAAGATCCTTTCCTCCTAATTGCCTCTTTCCTTTTGGCATCTCTGCTGCTTTGACAGCCATCCTCCATCCTCTTCTCCCCAAATCCATTTCACAAGGCGGGGGGCTTCTCTCGGCCCTCCTACTGTACCCCCATATTTTGCACGCCTGCAATTTATGACTAGAATAAGAATGTGCTCAATTGTATATGAAATGTAGGCTGGGGGACGACGCATCACTGCAAAATATCACCGCCACCCAAAGCTTCTCTCACACAATGGATCAATTGTACATTAACAACATTGTCCAATTTTTGCGGGGGGAGGGGAGACAGGAAGGAGGAGGCTCCCACCCCTCTATTCCCCCATCTTTGTAGGGATTTTTTGGGTTAAAACAGTTACTGGACATCTTGGAATGATAGATGCAGTGGTCACCCATCTGGGGGTAGGGATGGAGATGGAAAGGGTCGCAGCTTTCGATGTCCCTCTCTTTTATGCAGAATTTTTGAGTTCCCACCCATTACGCCCACCCCTCCTGCCTGACATCAACACCAAGGACAAATTCGTATCTGACCTAGGCCTAGAGCAGGGGCCCCAAGCTGAGGCCCAGGGGCCGAATGCGGCCCAATCGCCTTCTAAATCCGGCCCGCAGATGGTCCGGGAATCAGCATGTTTTTACATGAGTAGAATGTGTCCTTTTATTTAAAATACATCTCTGGGTTATTTGTGGGGCCTGCCTGGTGTTTTTACATGAGTAGAATGTGTCCTTTTATTTAAAACGCATCTCTGGGTTATTTGTGGGGCATAGGAATTTGTTCATATTTTTTTTCCAAAATATAGTCCGGCCCCCTACAAGGTCTGAGGGACAGTGGACCGGCCCCCTGCTGAAAAAGTTTGCTGACCCCTGGCCTAGAGCCTGGCAAGGTCTGCACCAAAGGAGCCTCTTATCCACAGCCGCCTGTACCAGGGGTCAGCAACCTTTTTCAGCCGTGGGCCAGTCCACTGTCCCTCAAACCATGTGGTGGGCTGGACTATATTTTTTTTGGGGGGGGATGAACGAATTCCTATGCCCCACAAATAACCCAGAGATGCGTTTTAAATAAAAGGACACATTCTACAAATGTTAAAACATGCTGATTCCCGGACCGTCCATGGGCAGGATTGAGAAGGTGGTTGGGTCGCATCCGGCCCACAGGCCTGAGGTTGCCTACCCTTGGCCTATACAGTACTCCTTGGAGATTTCTTGCAACAAAGTAGTTGCGGCAGGGGCTTAAAGTTGTTCTTGCTTCCCCACCCCCACCCCACTTTCATACCACGTTTCCTCTGCTTTATTCCACCACCACCCTTTCTCTCTTTACCCCTATTTCCTAAAGACTATCATCGCCACTACCACCCACTTTTAGGACCAGCCAACTCAGCAAATCAGGGTGGGGGAAGGTCAGACTCTGACCTTTGAGAAACGCGCATGGGTTGTGCGTTATTGTGTGATCATCACCCAGTTTTGCCCCCCCCATCATTCCCCCCCCCCCAATCCCTGTTCATAACACCCTGTCTTTCCCCTCATCCTCCCATCCTCTTCGTCCCATCCCACCTTTCCTGGTTTTATTTTTTACATATTCTCATCCCAAACCGTCACCCCCAATTCCTTTGCCCGGGTGCCTCTCTAATGCAATGGAAAGGGGATTAAGTTGTCAGATTGACGCTGGCTGGGTGGTTTGGGATGGCGCGCGGGTGGTTGGTGGGGGGTAGGGAGAGGAGGGCCAGGACTTGATCAGCGCATCTCCCTCCCCGCTCTTTCTCCCCCCAACCCACCCCACCCCTTTTCCCTGCGCCTTGTTGTCTCTCTCTCTCTCTCTCTCCTCTGTAGTGTTTGTTAAATTATCCAGCGGGTTGTTGTCATTCACGGGCCAAAGAGACATCACAAATAGACAACTCTTCACTTCATTCCTGGCCCCCCACCTCCCCGCGCGCCGCCACCCTTCCACCCCCCACCCACCTTCCCAGATCTCCGATCACCGCCCCCCCTCCCGCGCGTCCAAAGTCCGAGCCCATAAATAATATTCAAGCGGCTCTATTGTTAACTTGCGGAGAAGGCTCTGGTTCCCGGCGACCCCCGCCGCCTCCCCCATACATCACCCGCTGACAGCTGCAGAAAAGCGGCGAATTAGCACCTAAATCGAATATTGATCAACTCCAGAGTCGGCTCCACTTCGCTGCCTGAGCCGGGGCGCACGGCTCGCTCGCCCCCCTTCTGCCCCCCACCCCGGCCGAGGTGGTGGTCACGCCAGCTGGAGACGAACCGGGGACTCCCACACCAACCCCACAACCTGGCAGCGGGGTTCCTAGTCTGGGTCCCCCCATACCCCAGTGTTTAAGTTTCTTGTCTTTTTTTTTTAAAGCGGGGAGGGTGAGTGGGACCCAGGATGTCTGGAAATGACGCCCTCTGGTCTGGAAGGCCTGACCCATCCGTAAAAATGTGAATTTAGTAACAGCTGCGTGTGTCTCTGAGCATGTGCGAAGCCCCTTATATTTACTACCGAGCAATTTCAACCAGGTGCCTGTCTGCACATCAGGCCTTTACAGATTACTGGAGTTTGAGGAATTATGAAATTCTGCACTTTTTTTTTTACAGTTCCTCTGCACATGTGCTGAGTGTGCTCAGTGTAATCGCAGATAGTTTTGTAATGCAAGGCCGGGAAGGGAAAGACACTTTGCATGTGTTAAAGGGAACTTTTCTTTTAAAAGTGCCGGGTTCAAAACTGTCTTGAAATGTCTGGTACTAAAGCCTCTTGGCCACTAATATTTATATGTCTGAGGAGACTGGTTGTAAGAAGGGAATGCACTCTGCACATTCTCAGAAGCGCTTGTGTGTGTGTGTGTGTGTGTGTGTGTGTTTTCCGTTGCTGAGAATCGGTTTTCATAATCTCCTGACTCAAGTTAAACCAGGCTGGGATAGTTCAGTCTGTAGAGTGTGAGACTCTTCATCTCAAGGTTGTGGGTCTGAGCCTCACGTTGGGCAAAAGACCCCTGCATTGCAAAGGGGTGGACTAGAGGTCCCTTCCAACTCTCCAATTCTATGTATGCCTCCTCCTCCCAGCCTCTGTTAAGGAATTTCTCTGTTCAGTGCTGTCAAAAATCAGTGGTCCAGAGACTAAAGACTGCTTGGAAGTCAACAATATGAAAGCCTTTCCTTCTAATCCCAGATGCATGGCAGATGCTTCTTCCACTCATCCAGGGATGAAGAAACGGCACCCCGTACAAATTTGGAAGCGTATTTCTAACGTCATTTCCATATTCCAGGAAAAGTGCATTTTTTCCCCTGCAATCGAAACCAATTCCTGAACTTAGTCCTAGCAGGCCCTGGCTCAAAACTGAGACATTGCTCTGTTGCTCAGTACTGATAGGGGTAAAGCAATATACATTTAGAGGTGATTTACACACACACACACACACACACACACACACACACGCACACACACAGGCAAGGACTGGCCTTTTTACTCCACAGCACTCTGGATAGCATGAAATGATCAAGTGGTTGAGGCCAGTTATATGGGGCTTTATTCAACATGAATCGTATTCAGAGCAGGACCATCAAAATTAATGGATGTGATGAACTTAGTTCCAGTAATTTCAGTGGGTCTACCCTGAGTCGGAGACAAAGAATGGTTCCTTCCTGTTCGAACAGCTTGGTGCCAGCCATTGATGAAATGGTTCAAATCCCCCTCACCCACAAAGCTCCCTGGCTGACCTTGGGGTGGTCACAGTGTCTCAGCCTAACCTACCTCACAGGGTTGTTGTGAGGATAAAATGGGGAGCCAGGGAATGTTAGTCTAAATACATCTGGAGGGCACCAAGTTGGGGAAGAACATTGTTTCAGCTGGAAAACCCATGATGCAATGCGGCCACAACCAAAAACATACTTGCTGGGTGTGTGGGAAACATCTGGGAACTCTTGCTTAAAGCAAATTGATAATATTGAACAAACTGACATGGAGCTAGAACCAGTCGAAATACAGAGCAGCGGCCAGGTTTCTCTCTGGAAACCCCTCTGTTCGAAATGAGGAAATCCTTTACAGTAGTGGGTTGGTCAGCAAAAATGAGAGTTTCTGTACCCAAGACCAAACCACTCACAAAACCAATTCACCAGGAGCACATTTCTGGACCTGGGTTGAGAAGAAAGGAGTTGTAAGCGGCGCCCTCGTGATCAGAAAAGTTGGTGGCAATTGGCCCTGACAGCGTTCATGAAGGGTGCTGGATCCGAACTGACACCGATGTTCGATTGCTTTGTGATGAGCACCAGATGGCTGGCTGGTGTGGCATCTTCAGCCATCCCACTCATGTATCTTGCACTGGTGTGATGGCCTGAAATCTTTGTTCATGGTGGGGGTGGGGTGGAGGGAGATTGCTAAGATCACAAGAGCTGCCCCGCTGGAGGAAACCTAAAGCGAAGTCCGTTCTGATGTGCATTTCCTTTCTCAACTCAGAAGTAAGCACCATGAAATTCAATGGGACTTACTCCCAAGTAAAAGTGTATGCAGGTCTGCAACTGGGAGATGCTCTGGGCAAGGAAGCCAGTAAAGGCAGCTAGCTGGGAAATCTTCCTTTGGCATGGCAAATTACAGGCGCCAGGTGAGTGGGGGTCTGGATTGGCAGTGCAGCAGGGGCAAAAGGTCTTGATCTGGACTGGGCAGGCTGGCTGGCTGGCTGGCTGGCTGGGGGGAAAGGGAAGCCAGCCCAGAAGTCAAGGGAGAGTGGTTGGGGCCAGAGGCGAAGCTAGCTGCTCTGGCACACATGCTATGTACCCGGGGGCAGGGTGAGCTGCCCATGGGGGCGGGGCGGTGTCACCCACAGCGAGTGTCCCACGGGGGTGTGTGCCCGTGGTGCGTGTCCCAGGGGGGTGCCGTGGCAAGCGGCCCAGGGGGGTGCCGCCTGCGGCAATGTCAACCTCCCCCAGGGATGACACCCAGAGCAGACCACACACCCCACCCCCTTCCTCTGCCAGTGGTTGGGGCCAAGGAGGAAAGCCCCACCCCCGGGATCCAGATGAGAAGCCTCCAAGGACTGCATCCAGACCATGGACCTGAGGTTCCCTTTTCCTGGAACAGAACTAAGTAGCCAAATCTGTACCCATAGGTCTCTCAAACAGTAGACACCTCTAGGAACAGATTTGGCTACTGTACATAAAAATGACTGAAGTCCATCAAGTCTAGCATCAGTGGCAGATCTTGGGGTCTCAAATTTCAGCACCCTTTGTGACATAAAAATTCAGTGCCTATTCGCCTCTCACACTCTCACACTCTCACACACATTCTAATTCATAGTTGCGGTGCCCCCAAGGCTCCATGCCCAGTGTGGCTGAGCTTTGTAGCCCTTCCAGAAACCACACTGAACATAATAATAATAATAATAATAATAATAATAATAATAATAATAATAATAATAATAATAATACAAGAAAGAAGATTCCACCTAAACATTAGGAAGAACTTCCTGACAGTAAGAGCTGTTTGACAGTGGAATTTGCTGCCAAGGAGTGTGGTGGAGTCTCCTTCTTTGGAGGTCTTTAAGCAGAGGCTTGACAGGCATATGTCAATAATACTTTGATGGTGTTTCCTGCTTGGCAGGGGGTTGGACTGGATCGCCCTTGTGGTCTCTTCCAACTATATGATTCTATGATTAATAATAATAATAATAATAATAATAATAATAATAATAATAATTTATTACTTATACCCCGCCCATCTGGCTAGGTTTCCCCAGCCACTCTGGGCGGTTCCCAACAGAATATTAAAAGAACATCAAACACTAAAAACTTCCCTAAACAGGGCTGCCTTCAGATGTCTTCTAAAAGTAAAAAAAAAAATCCTTCCAGTAGCACCTTAGAGACCAACTAAGTTTGTCATTGGAATGAGCTTTCATGTGCATGCACATTTCCTCAGATACACTGAAACAGAAGTCACCAGACCCTTATATATAGTGAGAGGGTGGGGACGGGTACTACTCAGAAGGGTGGTGGGAATGGGTGATTGGCTGATAGGTGTGATAAACCTGTTGACGACTGTTAATGACTGCAATTGGTCTTACAGAGAAAAGCAAGGGGTGAGATAGCTAAAAATATCTTTATCATGTATAATGAGATAAGAATCCAATGTGTCTATTCAGACCAGGTCTCTCCATGGTTTTAAGTTTGGTAATAAGTTGCAATTCAGCAACTTCTCTTTCCAGTCTATTTCTGAAAGCTACTTTGAGATCTTGTATAGAATGTCCTGGGAGATTGAAGTGTTCTCCTACTGGTTTCTCTGTCTTGTGATTCCTGATGTCAGATTTATGTCCATTTATCCTTTGGCGTAGGGTTTGGCCTGTTTGTCCAATATAGAAAGCTGATGGGCACTGTTGGCATTTGATGGCATACACAATGTTAGAAGATGAGCAATTAAATAGTCCTGAGATGGGATGTTTGATGTTGTTGGGGTCAGTAATGGTGTTGTCCGGGTGTATGTGGCAACAAAGTTGGCATCTGGGTTTATTGCAGGCTGTGGTACCAGTGTCCATGTTAAGTCTTGTGGTTGTATTATTGTGGGTGAGGAGTTGTTTAAGATTGGGTGGCTGTCTGTAGGCAATGAAAGGTCTTCCTCCCAGAGCTTGAGAAAGAGAACTGTCATTGTCTAGGAGAGGTTGTAGATCAGGCGTCAGCAACATTTTCCGGCCATGGGCCGGAACATTCCAACGGACTATGGTCCGTGGGCCGGACATGCGCAGAAGTGATTTCCAGTGCCGTGCTGCCCATGTCTGGGGCGCCGGAAATCGCTTCTGCGCATGTCCGCAGCACCGGAAATCGCTTCTGCAGCTGCGCAGATGCTGAAAATTGTGCCTGCGCAGAAGCTATTTTCGGCGTCTGCGCAGCCACAGATGCGATTTCCAGCGCGGGCACAGGCGCCATTTCCGGCACCACTCGGCGAGTCCCTGCGCCGCGCTGCGCTGGTTTAGCACAGTGCGCGGGGGGCTTGCCGAGCGGGCGGCTCAGTGACCGGGCGGCTCGTGGGTTGGATAAACTGTGGGCTGGATCCGGCCCTTGGGCCGCAGGTTGCCGATGTATGTTGTAGATCTCTGGTGATGCGTTGAACTGTTTTAACTTGGGAGCAGTATGTGATTACTAGTGTTCAAGTCAGATAGTTGTTTATTTCCTTGACATCTGATGGGAAGGTGTTCCACAGGATGGGCGCCACTACTGAGAAGGCCCTTTGCCTGGTTCCCTGTAACCTCACTTCTTGCAGCGAGGGAACTACCAGAAAGCCCTCAGAGCTGGATCTCAGTGTCTGTGCTGAATGATGGGGCTGGAGACACTTCTTCAGGTATAACTTGAGCGTTCCTGAGTGCAAAATGGGTCACACTCCCCTAAATGCGCCTCTACTAGCATCTGATTCCAATAGCTGCTTGTTCCCAAGAGCCAGTAGTTAAAAAAAGATTGCAGCCTCTGAATATGGAGGGTCCAATCGGCTCCTACACTGGGTATATGTTGATAGATCTCTTCTCTTCCTCGTTTTCCAATCAAATTTCATTATAGGATGGGTATGATTTCTCTCTGTCCAGGTTTAGTCATCTTTTTGTCTGTTGGCCTTCCTCAGAGGGTAGCACTGCAAGCCCTGGGTGATTTCACAAAACAGTGTGTGGGAGGAAGGTTGCAGGTACCCACCTTGATCAATTAGTAGGGTGCTCTTATCCATTATGTCGCAACGCCCAAAGTTGTGCAAACCAACCTTCATCTGGAATAGGAGCCTTTGGGAAGGGCCATGTTTTGTATGCAGGAGGTTCCAGATTCAGCCTTTGACATCTCTAGGTAGACTAGGACAGACTGCTTTCTGGAAACCTTGGAGAGATGCTGCCAATCAGAATAGACATTACTGAGCTACATGGACCAACGGTGTGAGTCGGTATAAAATGGATCCACCAGATTCATCATTTGAGTGCGGACTCATCTGGGGACCGGTTTCCAGTCTCAAAGAGCAACACTAGAATCTGTGAAATGATGGTAACAAAGAAGTAAACGTGTTTGTGATTGTCCAAAAGGAAATATTTCCATGGACAATGAAATCAACCCAGGTACATTCAGCATTAGACCTGAAATGAGTCATTACAGGATTCGCACCGATTATTTTTTGTTGATGTCGAATTGGATATTCATTGTTGCTGTTTTCACTTTCATTTTGATTGCATTTGATAGCTGGCGTGCACTGGTAGTTAGTATATGACAGTGATGAAATTTGACATTTGATGCCTGTAAAAATCAGAACGTGAGTTGATGCCAACAAAACTTCTAAACACCCACATTTCAGACATGGAGGTTAGACATTCCAAATTGGTCTCAAATCTGGAATTTCCCATTCATGCTTATGGCAACATTCAAAAAGTTCACAGATTTTTAAATACCTGTGAATACTTGGGATACAGGTGCAATGTTATGGGCTGTGTCACGTCTGCACTAGTGCATCAATACATCACATTTTTTGCCCTGGTCCATGCATGGTCTGACCCGTGTTGGCTCCAGGTATTTTGGGTGGGTAGCTCAAGCAAGATGCCCTTGGTGGCCCTCTTCCCCAGTGTCCAACCTCCATTCTACCAGGGATGCCCACTTGCTGTGGCTCCTCCTTGCCATCACTGACTGCTTGCTTGACAGCAAGAGAGCTGGTCGATCAATAACAGGAAAGTGCCGTCTTCTCTTCCTCCTTCTTACTGCCATTGCCCACTTCAAAGGTTTTAACAAGATGTTTAGTTGGGGGTGGGGGTGGTGTGTGCATTTGGGTAATGTGCAGTTTGAAAAATGGGTAAGACATGTTAGACGATTGTGTTTATTGTGCACTTAAATGAAGAGCAATGTCAGTGACAACAGGCACACAAATTATGTAAGTTTCCATACTTAAATGAGTGGCTCCTGTCCAGGTTTCTTAATTGTCTTACTTTAAATCAGGGGTCGGCAAGGTTTACCTCGCCTGGGCCAGTTCACTCCAGTGGAGATCCTTCTGTGGGCCAAATCGTGAGCACGCACGGCTGCAATTTCCGGTGTCTGCGTCTGCGCAGACACTATTTCCGGCACCGCGGAAGTGAGTCCCTACGCTGTTCTGCACCGGTTTAGCACAGCGCCCAGGGACTCGCCAAATGGGCGGCTCGGTTTGGGGGTGGCTCGGGGTCCAGTTAAACGACCCCCGTGGCTGCTTATGGCCCATGCGCCTTAGGTTGCCTACCCCTGCTTTAAATGCTGTGAGGATCCTATGCCCTTTTAAAATGTGTTTTTTTGGGGGGTGGGGTGGGGGGTTATTGGGTTGTGGTTTTATTTTGATTATGTGTTTTATGATTTTATACAGTAGTGCCTCGCAAGACGAAATTAATTCATTCCGCGAGTCGTTTTGTATTGCGAAAATTTCATCTTGCGGTTTTCCAATTTAAACAAAGCAAAGCAAAAAAAAAAAGCAAAAAAATCCGTCTTGCGGAGCACAGCCATAGAAAGTTTCATCTTGCGAGTCAACAAAAAGATCGCAAAACGCTTTCGTCTTGCGAGTTTTTCGTTGCGCAAGGCATTCGTCTTCCGAGGTTCCACTGTATTTTGATTTTATTCTGTGAACCGCCCAAAGACCTCTGGGTATAGGGTGATATATAATTAATAATAATAATAATAATAATAATAATAATAATAATAGAAACAGTGCAAAGCATATTAAAACATCTTCTTTTTGGCTTGTACCTCCTCTTATTCACCTTCATGTTTGGGCAGTTGATGCTTGGTAACATCTTTATAAATAGCCGTAAGATCAGAGGTCAGCAAACTTTTTCAGGATGGGGCTGGTCCACTGTCCCTCAGACCTTGTGGGCTTCCTTCTGCTTGGCTCTTGGCCATATGCGGCCGCCTCAGTGGGAAGGAAGGGCGTCGCTCAGAGGTGTCCGCAGCTTCAGATTGGCTGTAGGAGCTTCCTGCGGCCAATCTTAAGCCGCACTAGCGTCGCCGCCCACCCAGCTACCAGGAAAAGTCCTAGAACAGATAATTTAACAGTTGAGCTCCTAGAAAAGGATGCTGGTGTTTCTCAAAAACAAGTCATGCTAGATGAATGTCATTTCTTTTTTTGATAGTGTTAGAAAGCTTGGTGGATCAGGGGAATGCTATCGACATAGTGTATCTTGATTTCAGTAAGGCTTTTGACAATGTCCCCAATGATATTCTTGCAGAGAAGCTGGGAAAATGTGGGCTGGATGAGGTAACCATTAAGTAGATCTGCAGTTGGTTGACTGACCAAACCCAAAGAAATGCTCACTAACAGTTCCCCGTCATCCTGGAAAGAAGTGACAAGTTGGGTGCCGCAGGGTTCTGTCCTTGGCCCATTGTTGTTCAACGTCTTCATAAACAACTTGGATGAAGGAATGGAGGGGGTGCTCATCCAATTTGCAGGTGACACCAAACTGGGAAGGGTAGCTAATGCGGCAGAAGACAGAATCAGTATTCAAAATGACCTTAACAGGTTGGAGAATTGGGTCCAAACTAATGAAATGAATTTCAGTAGGGACTATTGAATTTCAATAGGGACAAATGTAAGGTTCTGCACTTAGGCAGGAAGAACCAGATGCACAAGTATAGGATGGGGGACACCTGGCTTACTAGCAGTACACGTGAAAAGGATCTAGGAGTCTTGGTGGACCACAAGCTTAACATGAGTCAACAGTGTGATGCAGCAGCAAAAAAAAAAAGCCTAATGCTATAGAAGTAGAGTGTCCATAACGAGGGAAGTAATAGTACCACTCTATTCGGCCTTGGTCAGACCACACCTGGAATACTAATTCTGGGCACCACAATTTAAGAAGGATGTTGACAAGCTGGAACGTGTGCAGAGGAGGGTTGCTCAAGGGTCTGGAAACTAAGCCTTACAAGGAGCACTTGAAGGCGCTAGATATGATTAGCCTGGAAAAGAAGAGACTGAGAGGAGATATGATATCAAATATCTAAAGGGCTGTCACATGGAAGGGGGAACGAGCTTGTTTTCTCCTGCTCCGGAGGGTAGGACTCGAACCAATGGGTTCAAGTTTCAAGAAAGGCGATTCTGACTAAACATCAGGAAAAAACTTTCTGACAGTAAGAGCTTTTCAACTTTGGAACAGACTCCCATGAGAGGTGGTGGACTCTCCTTCCTTGGAGGTTTTTAAGCAGAGGGACGGTTAAGTCTAGTCAAAGGCGACTATGAAGTTGTGGTGCTCATCTCGCTTTCAAGCCGAGGGAGCCGGCGTATGTCCACAGGTCATGTGGCCAGCATGACTAAACCGCTTCTGGCACAACGGAACACCGTGACGAAAACTGAAATGCTGTTTACCTTCCCGTCACAGCGTTACCTATTTATCTACTTGCACTGGCATGCTTTCGAACTGCTAGGCTGGCAGCAGCTGGGACAGAGCAATGGGAAATCACCCTGTTGTGAGGATTCAAACCGCCAACCTTCTGGTCGGCAAGCCCAAGAGGCTCAGTGGTTTAGACCACAGTGCCACCTGCGTCCCTAGGAGAGCCCTGGCATGATGCATGCACAAGCATCGTTGGAATGCCTTAAAATGCAGTGGGGTTGGGAAACTACCTCATTGCGCTCCAAGCCGCCAATGTGTACATAGCCACTGTCATTTCCAGCTTACCCTGGCTGTGAGGAACAAAATGAGATTAGGATATATTGTAGACCAACTTGCGCCCTTGAGACAGGGCAGGAAAGAAGCCTAAATAATCAATCAACGATAATTACATTTGCAATCCATTGTGTTATGAGCTATTTGTCTGGGGCACAACAGGTGGCTGTGAGAGGAAACAGGGAGTCTATTCTCTCCCCCCCCCCCAAGGTATGAGATGGAAGTGGGATCCAGCGAGGCCAAGATTGCTGTCCTATGGCTGAGAAGGGAAGGAGTACCTAATTTGGGGAGGGCGTCCCATTGGCTGTCAAAGAGGCTGGAGCGGATTTCATCTTACCTATTGCTACAGGCTTCAGGCCTTTCTATACAAAAGATGCTTGACAAGCTCAACACACACACACACACACACACACACACACACACACACACACACACACCATGTACATAAACACCATGATCAATCTCTCCCTCTCTCCCACCCCTCCCTCTTCCTAAGCTCGTTAAGCACCCATGTAAATCAGCTGTCGTGGCTATGCTGGCAAATTGTAGTGCTAAATTTAATGAGGACGCACAGGATAAACAAAACGGGGACCATCGCTCAAATCCTTTCTGGTATTTACTACTACTGCTACTACGACACACAGACACACAGAGCTCCCCCCCCCCCCGCTTTTTTCTTTTTTGTCCAATGCATCATTAGGTCTTGTCTGTAACTCCAAATGCAGCTCAGGGGGTTCGTCAATTACTTTTCTCCCCATCCTTTCCCATCCTGCTCCTATACTTTGCATGGGGAACAAGAAGGAAGGAGGCATTACCGCCCAGACAGTTTTCTCTCTTCTCTCTCCCCCCCCCCGGCATTCTCTATCCTGTGCTTGTCAGAATTCCAGGTACGTCTTCCTTACTTACTCTGTGCCTGCAGTCTCATACCCTCCCAGATTTCGCCAATGAAAATAGGGATGTCCTATTCCGGAATAATAATAATTTTATTATTTATACCCCACCCATCTGACTGAGTTGCCTCAGCCCTAAAGTCCCTATACAGGACTGCCTTCAGATGTCTTCTAAAGGTTGTATAGTTACTCATCTCCTGGGCTCGGGGGTCACAGTCTGGCTAGTTCTCTCATGAGATCGACCAAAGGTCATGGCTTCTCCCAAAGAATCCTGGGAACTGTAGTTTCTTAAGGGTGCTGAGAGTGGTTAGGAGACTTCCTGCTCTGCTCACAGAACTACAGTTCCCAGAGTGGTTTAACAGTCCCTCTGGAATTTGTGGTTCTGCAAGGGCAGTTGGGGCCATCTAACCACAGCCAGCACCCTTAGCAAACTACAGCAGACAGGATTCTGCTCTCAGGAAGTTCTCAGTGTTTATCTGAAATCTTATTTCCCATTGACTCAGGTTCCCACCCACTGGTGCAACAGTAAACAAATCTGCTCTGTCCTCTGTGCGGACAGCTCTTCAGATATCTGGAGATGGCTAGCATGGTTTCCACTCCAGGCTAAACAAACCCAACTTCTTCATCCTTTCCTCATACCATATGAGTTTTTCTTGGAAACCATGAGAACTAGTGTTGCTGGAGATAGACAATAGAGTTGGGTGTGCATGCACATTTCAACTGTGCATGCAAATATTGTGTTGCATGCACATATTGGCTTTGGGTGTGCATGCACATTATTTTTATTTTTATTTTTATTAAAATGGATATCCCACCCTTCCTCCCCAAAGAGCTCAGGGTGGTGAACAACAAGCGATAAAACAATAAAAACATCTCACTATTGTTTCTAGAGAAAACAGGTTTTGTTGTAAAACTGTTTGGGTGAAGTAGGATGAATATATGCATGATGAGCAGCTATGCCTGTATCATACAATATTTGCTTTCACAACTTTGTGGGGAAACAAATTAAATTATCATTTCTTTGCACTCTTAACTTTCTTTCAGAATGAGAGCTGGGATCTTGGATGTCCTGTTTGTCCAAGCCACCTTTGCTTTTAAGAGTTACCCTCAGTAGGTAAGGGGGAGTGTTGCGTAGTGGTTAGAGAGTCAGACAAGCACTGGGCAGAGATGGTGTCACACACACACACCCCCACTCAGTCACCAAGCTGAAGGCGATCTTGGGCTGCTTATTTTATTTTGTTTTATTTCTTACTTGCCCTTCATGGTAAGCTCTCAGGGCAGGTTGCAGCAATGTAAAAACAAAACGTCCACCATATTAAAAGCAGTTAAGGCAATTTATAGTGAGAGGAATAGGGTGGGTGCTAAAAAAACAAAAACCCAGACGTATCTCAGGTGTCAAAGGTCAGGACAAGAGAGGTGCATCTTCAGCATGTGGCGAAAGCTATAAAATGGTGCCCCTCTCTGGGGAGGGAATTTAAGAGCTTAGGGGTGCCACAGAAAATGTCACTCTCTGAACTTCAAAGGGTGCCGTGAGACTACCAAGAGGATGCTGTCTCTCTGTCTAACCTCCCTGATATGTTACAGGTAGGTAGCTGTGTTGATCTGCCGTAGTCGAAACAAAATAAAGAAATTCCTTCCAGTAGCACCTTAGAGACCAACTACGTTTGTCATTGGTATGAGCTTTCGTGTGCATGGTATCTGAAGAAGTGTGCATGCACACGAAAGCTCATACCAATAACAAACGTAGTTGGTCTCTAAGGTGCTACTGGAAGGAATTTCTTTAATTTTGCTCCCTGATATGGTTGTTGTAATGGTAAATCTGGGATACACACAGAGAGCAGATAAGACACTGGACATAGCTCTTTAGATCACCCAAGTAGGTGATGAGTTGGTTGCAGCTTTTCCAGCTCTTCCCCTTTGTGTTTCTACTATCAACCTCACGTTTCCCCTGCTTCTGCAGCATACCTAGAGACCTGCCTATTCTTCCTTTCCAACAGTGTGAAACTGATTCAGATCGATTGGCTAGCCAGGTTTGATGCCACAGCATGTTCACAAACATTCCGTACGCTCAGGGCACAACATCGCCGAGATATCTGATGCACAATAAAAAGGACGTCCGGGGTGGGGTCAACATGGGTCGGGTGGCGGCGCACCGTGAAAATCACGCCCCTAAAATGACACGCTTTCGGTATCTGGATTCGTGAGGTGGCAACGACCCTCCGCGAGAAGCAGCAGCTGAAAAAGGTGTTCCTTCTTTGGGGCGACTCCTACTGATCTTGACCAGTCTTTGCACACCTGCTCACCCTGTGCCAAATCGGGGGGCTATAAGCGTTTGAGGCCTTGATGAACTCAGCATTGCTTCTCTCCATCTCGTCGCTGACTTTCCCCAGCTCCCACATTGGACAACAGCTTCCAAGCCTCCCTCCCTCCTCGGTCTTCCTTTCCGTTAAGGGAAAGGTACCCAATCCCTTTCGGTGACACATGCAAAAAAAGAAAGGTACCGCTGGATTGCTGAGCGGTGCCTTCTCCCAGGCACTGCGGCCCCCTAGCGATATTGAGAGGGCCAGATTGGCTGTGGGGAGGATGCTGGGTGGCCCTGCTCCCAGCTTGGCAGGTGGGGAGGGAAGGGGGAGGTGGAGTTTCCGCCGGTGGCTCCGGCCTATTTGTATATTCCAAGCTCATGAGATACATTATTCGGGAGAAAATGAATCTTTCATGACTGATTTGTCGCCGCCTCTTCTCCCTCCGTTGTTGTTTAATGTTTCAATTTGGAGGAAGCAAACATTCAATCAGGCGGATTAACTGTTTAATGTGTACCATCACTCAAGCTGTCTGCCGGAGGGCAACGCACAGCGACACCAGAGCAGGCCGGGGCCTGCCACATTTAGGCGAGGAGTCAGCATTGATCCACCAGCTCCTTTGTTAAATGATACTCTCTGGGACAGGAGCGCCCCCCTTCCTTTCCTCGAGGGACATGGGCAGTAGTTGGCATTAGCTGGGCAAAAAGGCGAGGCGGAATTGTGGGGGGTGGCGAGAGAACCTGGCACCTTGGATACTTTGGGTGGTCGTCATCTATGGTATACCCCTAGGGGAACCCATCTTTGATCGGTGTGGACCTGGGCGTTTAGGCCAATGTTTTCGAGCTCTTTCATGGGAGCCCACAATGCTATCTTAAAACTGCGGGGGTTCCACCTCCAAGTGTCCTCTTTATTGTGCACCCATGATTACTTGTGCTTGTGATGGTATCAGGGTGGTCGTGGCGATCGTGGTTTCAATACGTTTCACTCCTGCAAAGGTTTTGGGGTTTTTCAATCAGTGCATATTCCGTAGCTTCCCGCTGAAACCCTTTAACTTTCCATGACACAAATGCTCCAGGGTTTTTGTGCGTGCGCTGCGCTTTAGTGCAAAGCATCTAGACAGCAGTAAGGCAGTAACATTGGGGATGCATCGCAGAATAACTAATAACGCAGAATGATGTGTGGACAGTCCGCAATAAATCCACCACTAAGGTATGTTGCAGAATGCATCTGCAGAAACACCATTAGTCTGGAGTGGCCCTTAGTCAGAGCACTGATCCACTCCATATAATGACCATGAATAATAATAATAATAATAATAATAATAATAATAATAATAATAATAATCACTATTATTATTATACCCCACCCATCTGACTGGGTTGCCCCAGCCACTCTGGGTGGCTTCCAACAAAAAAGCACAAACAAAAAAGCAACAAACAAAAGCTTTAGGAGTAAAGAATAATATTTAGGAAGGGTGAAATGTTCACACACACACACACACACACACAGAGAGAGAGAGAGAGAGAGAGAGAGAGAGAGAGAGAGAAACTCCAAGAGCCCAAGGAGGACTGAGTATGCTTGGTAGCCACATAATTATTAATACTAATATAGTAATAGTAATAATTTTATTATTCTTAATGTTTTTGCCTGGTGCCTAAAATACATGCAATGATGGCACCAGGTGAGACTGTCTGGGGAGAGCAGGCAACAGAGAGGGTGCCACCACAGAAAAGGCCCAGTACCATGTTGTTACCCTATGAACATATTGGGGAGCAGAGACAAAGAGAAGGGCCTGCAATGACAAGCACAAGGTCCAGAGTGGTTCATATGAGGAGGGGTGGTCCTTGCGGTATTGCAGTCCTGAAATGCATAAGGCTTTATAGGTCAGCACCAGCCCTTTGAATTGGGCCTGGAAACTAACTGAGAGCCAGTGCCAGGATTGGCGCTATAGGCTCAAACTGTTTCGTTCAGGTGGGCAACCTGGTCATCAAATTTTCCACCAGCTGAAGTTTCCGAACCATCTCCAGAGGCAGCCCCACATGGCTGGCAAACTGGAGTCCTGAAGAGGAGCACTTCTGCAACATTTTGTTGCAAGTCCCACCTACCTGTTTTATTGCTGTTTCCTCTGATGGGCAAAGTCTCTCCAAGGGCTCAGGCCTATACCCAAAACTGATTTCCTAGCTCCTGCTTATCCCACAAGGTGGCAGTACAGAGAACCAGTAGAATTTGGCACCAGGTTCTTGCTTGTGTGCCTACCTGTGTCTCAGGTGAGGAAGGTGGGGCCAGGGAGAGGTCCCTAGGATACATTTTGAGATGCTGGGACCCCCAAGGTGATGCTGGCTCCTCAACAGCCTTGCATATTTACATCAAGGGGATTCCAACTGCAATCTTATGCCCACTTACCTAAGAGTAAAACCCGTTGAACTCAAAGGGACCTAATTTTGAGCAGTTAGGCTGCAATCCTAAACAGTATGACTTGGGGTAGCAGAAAGACCCGCTAGATATAGTGAGTCTTACTTCTGAGTAAACTTACAAAGGATTGCACAGGACAGTAATCAAAGTGTTCAGTCATTCTAGTGTTCTTGCATTCAGTGACCAGCATAGTTGTTGTTGTTGTTGTTGTTGTTTAGTCGTTTAGTCGTGTCCGACTCTTCGTGACCCCATGGACCATAGCACGCCAGGCACTCCTGTCTTCCACTGCCTCCCGCAGTTTGGTCAAACTCATGTTCGTAGCTTCGAGAACACTGTCCAACCATCTCGTCCTCTGTCGTCCCCTTCTCCTAGTGCCCTCAATCTTTCCCAACATCAGGGTCTTTTCCAGGGAGTCTTCTCTTCTCATGAGGTGGCCAAAGTATTGGAGCCTCATCTTCACGATCTGTCCTTCCAATGAGCACTCAGGGCTGATTTCCTTAAGAATGGATAGGTTTGATCTTCTTGCAGTCCATAGGACTCTCAAGAGTCTCCTCCAGCACCATAATTCAAAAGCATCAATTCTTCGGCGATCAGCCTTCTTTATGGTCCAGCTCTCACTTCCATACATCACTACTGGGAAAACCATAGCTTTAACTATACGGACCTTTGTAGGCAAGGTGATGTCTCTGCTTTTTAAGATGCTGTCTAGGTTTGTCATCGGTTCATGGATCAATGCCTTGTCGTGGCGAAGGGGCTTGAATAACTCAGAGAAGCTATGAGCTATGCCATGCAGGGCCACCCAAGATGGACAGATGATAGTGGAGAGTTTTGACTAAACGTGATCCACCTGGAGAAGGAACTGGCAAGCCACTCCAGTATCCCTGCCAAGAAAACTCCATGGACAAAGACAACAGACCAGCATAGTGGAAATCTATATTTTCCTTCATATCTATATTTTTTAAGAGACTTGCTTTAAAAACCCAGGGAAGGTGCCTACAGTATCTCTGATGCTGCTCTGCTACCCACACATCATTGGGGCTCTAAGCCCCATTGCAGAAAATGATCTAGATATGGGGAAAGATCCTATAATTAGCAAACAGAGTGCTTTACAGGGTAAGATCCTGGGTCGGTTCCATATTCCTGGCGTCTCTGGCTAAAAGCAGGAGGCTGGGTCCACTAGGGTAAATGGGGCAGTGCTCCACCAATATCATCCAGCTCCTGCCAGCCAGCCTTCACAACCATACTTTAAAACATTCACAAGTTATTTTTCTTTCTGGTGTTGTTGTTGTTGAGTTCCTTGCACACAGAGAAATTTGTGTTGTTGTTGTTTTAGAAAATTAAAGTTGCATTATTATATTTTTATATATAATGCAAAGTCAAAAATGCAAAAAACAAAACAGGAAATATCTTAATCAAAGTTGAGAGACATACGAGCAGTGCACAGCTTATATTTTCCAAATAAATGAGATATTGGATATTGGGGGGGGGATTAAAAGCAGCAAAACACATAATGAAAGCCAATAAGATTTGGTAAGGGAAAGAGTTTTGCCTATCTGCATTTGACACATAAGAAATGAAATCTTACCAAACACCGTAGAAGTGTTCCAGGTCTTCCTTACCCCTAGAAACGCATAATTTTTGAGTTATTTTCTCTGCAATAGACAGAGTCAAGTGATCTTTATTTCCGTTGCATTGGGTTTCTTGTACTCCATTTAGAAACGGTTGTAACCAAGCAGTATATAAATTGTCAAAACTTCATCTAAGTGTTGCCATTGCAAGAGACAGGACCAATTGTCCTTACCGGTAGTTGGTTCTGGCTCCACCTACTGTTTTGGTTGAAATTGTTTTATGTCATCGGGACTCAGAAGAATAGGAATGGCTAGGAAGTTAGGAGACTCAGGATGGCTGGTGGCAATGGAGCTGCTGTCACCACTTCCCTCTTACACCTGAGAGCTCATCCACACTTCTGCTGGCCCTGTGCTTTCTAGGTATGTGTCTGAGCGGGTTTCTGCTTGTCCCACACTTTCTAGACATGGGTCCAAGCAATCCAAGCAGTTTTGCCTTTGCTCTGCCACTTTCCTCCGGAAAGCCAGCTTTTTAGCACTAAATCGGAACAAATGGCAATCCATTGAAAACCCAATTGCTGTTTGTTCCAATTCAGTCCAAAAGAGCGGGTTTCCCTGGGGGAAAGAGGCAGGGCAAGCAGAGGTGTGGAGTCAGATGCACGAAAAGTCAGTCCACATGTTTGTTCCATTTCCTTTGAGGTTGGTCAGCACAGGAATGCACAACGTTTGTTTATTAGCTTTATGTATATCTCACTCTTTCCTGTGAACTCAGAGGAGCTTACAGCAATTTCCCCAAATGCAGGTGCTTCTGTCCCTGAGGTGCTCACAGTCCCTTTAAGAGAGTAAAATGGTTGGAATGGAGAGTATAGAGGTTGAATGAATTAAAAATTACTTTTTAAGCAGAACATAGGCTATGTGCACACCATACATTGGGTTGTATCAGATGTTAGTCCTGCTCAGAGTAGACCCATTGAAATGTATGGGCACGACTAACTTTAGGTACATAAAGTACACTCTGTGGAACTCAGTGCAGGATAACCAGCCTCATATAACCATGCTTAAATCTAATCAATGCATGAAGGGGTTAAGACCACAGAGTAAGATATCCTGCCAGGCTTAGCTCACCCTGGGGGGAACTATGCAATCAAGACCTTGTTTCCCTTCAGTCTACCTGAGAAAGTTTGCTTGTAGAGAGGAGCTAGCTTAGCCACATGGCTCTCACAAACCACTCTTGAGTTCCTATACGAATAATTTAAGAACTTTCGCCACTGTAACTAAGCCAAGTTTTACAACCTGTGCAACTTTTTCTGAATGCTGTATGGAAAAGCACATGAATCTGATCTTTGGAGAGTTTGTAAGTAAACCATTTTAACTTACCAAATGTGTGGTCTTTTTCTATGCTAGGGGAAGGGGGAAGTTTCAGAACTGTCAAGGGCATATGTTAAAGGTCTAACAGTCTATATTTCCATGCTTTACTTTGCTGCATAATTTGTGATTTTAAATCTCTGCTGGGGATCTTGGCATCCAAGAATTCTCTTCTTACACCTATATTTTTTTCTATAGAACAAACACTTAATGCAGTACAAACCAGTTAAAGCACCCCTCCTCCAGGAATCCTGGAAATTTGTTAAGGATGTTGGGAATTGTAGCTCTGTGAGGGATAAACTACAGCTCCCATGATTCTTGCAGGGGGTGTGCCTTAAATTTGCTTCAAACATATGGTGTATACACAGCCTCAGCGCCGATCCACACCATACATTTAAAGCATGTGACTCTCCCCTCCCAAATCCTGGGAATTGTAATTGGTTAAGAGTGTTGGGAATTGCATCTCTGTGAAACTACAATTCCCAGGATTCTTAAGGGGCAAGTCATATGTGCTAGGTATGATGGCGATGGTGTCTCTGGAGCTCTACCGAGGAGTTAGGCAGTTCTTTACTTCCTGGCCCTCCTTCCCAGCACCAGCTGTCAACAGTAAGGTATGCAAAGACAGGAACATACATTGACACAGACACATATAGATCTCCCCTGTGCTCATGCAGCTCAAACAGATGCAACACAAAAGAAGATTGTATTGCAACTTGAGTTTCTGTTTCTTGATGCTGCTTCACACCTGTATGTCCTACATCCAGTCACTGCCTCTCTGCCTAACGTACTTCACAGGGTCATTGAGATGATAGAGTGGAAAGAGGGAGGATATAAATGTAACAATTAATGAATTAACCCGCATACTTGGTTGAGCATGTGGACCCAATGCTCACTGCCTGTGAGTTTTAACAGCACAGATAACACAGTCTTTGGTAGCTGCTCACATCTGCATCATAGCTGCCAAGTTTCCCCTTTTCTCGCGAGGAAGCCTATTCAGCATAAGGGAAAATCCCTTTAAAAAAGGGATAACTTGGCAGCTATGATCTGCATACATATTGTTAGGTTTGCGGGTGGCGCTATGAGTTAAACCACAGAGCCTAGGGCTTGCCGATCAGATGGTCGGCGGTTTGAATCCCCACAACCGGGTGAGCTCCAGTTGCTCGGTCCCTGCTCCTGCCAACCTAGCAGTTTGAAAGCACGTCAAAGTGCAAGTAGATAAATAGGTACCGCTACAGCGGGAAGATAAACAGTGTTTCCGTGCGCTGCTCTGGTTTGCCAGAAGTGGCTTTGTCATGTGGCCACATGACCTGGAAGCTGTACGCCGGCTCCCTCGGCCAATAATGCGAGATGAGCGCCACAACCCCAGAGTCGGTCACAACTGGACCTAATGGTCAGGGGTCCCTTTACCTTTACTTTATGTGTTTGTATGCATCAGGTGTGTGGAACGGCCTCACTTGTCCTTCCCTAGATGTTCGCCAGCGTTGCCCCCAATCCCCATAGGATGCAGTATGGTCTTCTCCCTTCCTTCCTTCCCTCCCTCCCTCCCTCTTTCTTCACACCTATCTGTAGGGTCCACACAACTACTTTTTGCCCATCCCTAATACCCAGCATGCACTTTGGCTGTGTGCAAAGGCTTGAAGATGCTCAAGGGTTGGATAATGTTTCAAACATGTTTCTTCCTAGTGGCGCTGCTTCGAATCCTGAGCTTGAGGACTGATCCCAGCTCTCCTTCCTTCTGCATCTGCAAAGGCCTGTGAGGGTAAGGGGAACAAGGTGCTGAGAGGCATTGCTAAGGCATGGGGGGGGACTGATAGCTGCATGAACTCTAGACTAGCCTTGATAACAGGCATCTGCCTTGAGTCACTTGCTGTTAGCATAGACAACAACCTCTGCTGGACTAATCTAGAGCTGTGTTGACAGATATGTCAGCTGTTAAGGAAGAGTAGGTCACCTCACTGGAGGGGGGAAATCCTGCAAGGCCTAATCCTAATAACTAGTTTATGCGATTCAAGATACCTAGCAGTAAAGCTTTTGCTGGATTGTACAACTTCAAGCTTCATATCTGAATCATCTCCTCATGAAAGAGAAGAAAATCCCTGAACATAGAAAGGTAACATGTCAGGGTAAAAACTGTGTTCTCTGTGTAATGGATGGGGAAACTAGGGCCTTCCAGATTATTTTGGACTACGATTCCCATCAGCCCCAGACAGCATGGCAAATGGTCTGGGATGATGGGAGTCGTAGTCCAGCAACATAGAGAGGGTAACAAGTTCCCCAGCTCTGGCATAGGGAGTCTCCCCACCTAAAATGTACACCAGCCCATTTTAGCTGCCGCCAGAAATGGTATCGCCCAAGCAAATGGTGCCACTTGATAAGCACATGAAATGAGCCTGCTGGATCATGCCAATGGCCCGTCCAGTCCAGCATCCTGTTCTCACAGTGGCCAACCAGGTGCTCCTGTGGGGAAACCAGCAAGCAGGATCCAAGCACAAGAGCACTCTCCCCTCCTACAGCTTCCAGCAACCAGCATTCAGAAGCGTTACTGCCTTTAAACGGATCACAGCCATTCGTAACTTGTGCTGGCACTGATTCTTGGTGCTGGATTTCCTCTGGCAAATACATTATCATTGTCTGTGCAGGTAGGTAGCAGGTAGTTTTGGAAAACGTATTATGTGTTTGTGTGTGAGTCTTCTCTCTCCCTCGCCCGCTTCACCCTGAGCCTATTCCCCTGCCCCTGCCCCCTTGGGCACACCATGCCCAATTGAAAAGGGGAGGGAGGCAGAATTTTCACAGCTGATAGAGAGAAAGACACAGGAGACATGCTGGTGGATGGAATTATGGCACCCGGGAGACAGAGTGAAGGGAAGAAGGATTGGGGAGGGGGATCTGAGAAGAAAGGAAGGGGGGGGAAATGGAGCGATATGGAAACATAGAGACAGAGAAAGGCAATTGCCGTGTTGATAGCCGGGCTTGATGGCCATGGTGACAGGCAAATAGCGTGGTGATTGCAGTCTGAGATATTGCAAAGTCCTCTGACCCCTCTAGCGCAACCGGTTAGAGAGGCAACGGCTGTGGGCCCTTGTTTCCAGCCTTCTCTAACACCCTCGCGCCCCTGGGAATGACCCCAAACCTCGGCATGCTGATGGAGCTGGGGGTGCCAGAGGAAATCTCCCAGCAATCCTTCCCTCCCAGCCCTCAAGGGCGACAATGTCTTTGTCAGGTAATGGCTGCTTTGCAAACAAAACACCCATTGGCATTTTACGTGTACACCAAACCATGGGTGCTGCTTGGGGGTGACCATGGGGAGAAGCTTCCCCTGGTCATTCCCTAGAGCCATTCTCTGCCTCTAGCCAGCTCCTGAGTCCTAGACATTGAAAAACTCCTCCCCATAAGCTGTCATTTTTATTGTGCATTCATGATGGTTGGTGCGCAAGGTGATATTGGGGTGGTTATACATGATCCTGCTTTCAAGGCGGTTCACTCCTGGAAAAGTTTTGGGGTGGTCATACTGCCTTGTTTACAATCAGTGCTTGTCCCCTAACTTCCTGCTGTAACATTTCATGAAAGGAATGTTCCCATTTATGTTTTGTCCCTCTTTAAAGAACATAAGATCAAGCCGAAGGCCCATCGTCTTGGACCTCTACATAAAAACGCTGAGTGGGGTTATCCGAAGTTTTGGAATATGTTATTCTGCAACAAGCTGGTAATACACAGCTCTGTTTTTCCTTTGCATCTGCAGGTGAAGCAGTGGATGTACTGGACTGTTGTATTGTGCCAGCACATACAACTTTACATAATTCTAGTGCTCAACAATGTTTTGTTCATGTGGAACAATGGTGCAACCCAACAGGAGGGCTTAGAATCAGCACCAAGCACACATTTTGTACACATTTTGTACACAATGTGACAAGAATCCAGAGCATTGTGGGCAATCTAAATGGTGGGTCTCACAGCTGTTTGTTATTGCTCCTGTGACCAGGCAAGTCCACAGATGGGGACCCACCAACAGAGTGGGGTCTCCACTAGAGAGAACTTTGCTGAGGGACCCCTCAAACTTGGAGCAGGCCCTATCAGTAGGCCTAACTTGACCCAAATGAACTGTGTATGGCCCCAAATCCTCTGCAAGGCATTGCGGTTCTGTGACAAATGCACAGAAGTCATTCAGCAGAGGAGCAGGGAAGTCCATGTAGAAAGCTTGAGAAACGCTGTTATGAGCTATTAGCAACCAAGACTTACCGTATGTTGGTGTTTGGTGTTAAATTTGGAAGCTTAACTGAACATCATTGTTCAGTACTCTTTATGCAGAATATAATCACACTGAGACCCAAAGTTTGGAGAATAAGAAAACATAAGTTTATTAAAGGAAATGTGAAGATACTAAGAGCCTTCCTTGCTCTTTGTCCTCAGCAGGATGCAAATATGTCTCCACTCCCAGTGTAAGTAGGAAATGAGGACAGCAACCTTAGGAAACACCAGTATGTCAGCACAAGAAGGACAGTATAGGAAGCTTGGAGGTTCCTCTCTATCTACCCTTGCCATAAAGGTCCCACCAAATTAAATGGGAGTTGCTCCCAGGTAGGGATGAGGGAGAAATTTCGTTCAGTTCATATATGAAGGCAAACTTACATAACTCTCACTTTCTGAAGCAATATGTGAACTGAAGCACAGCCCTCCTTTGAAATTCACACTTCTCCAGCCAAGTAATGTGCACAAAAATGCATATATTAGGGGAATAAAAATGCATATATCCACATCTATAACATTAAAGAATACATTAGATAAGGAACATTCATTTTGTGAAAGTATGCATATTAGACAAAATTACATACAGGCACGTTTATTAAGACAAATTTGCACTAAAGTGCTGATAAATTTGCCTGAGGATTTTGCCTTTTTTAAAAAAAATACTGCAGAAATGTGGCAAAGTTGAATTTAAGATTGGAGAAATGAGACACTGAGAGAGCTCACAGGTAGGTGTGCTTAGAATAGCAGCCTTCGTTTCTTAAAATTTATTTGGGCACCTCTTTTTCCTGACCCTGTCCTCCTAGCAAAAATTACATTGCCAGTCACTCACCATTCTTAATTTGCCCAGAAATCCTCAATAAATTTAAGCAAATCTGTGCCGTGAGCTAGTACCCCCATTCCAGCTTTAACCTCTGGAAACTATTCCTCCACTCCCCTTGCGAAACAAAAACAAAAGCAAACCCTAAGAATGGAATCCAGGTGGTTGGACACCATAGTGCAGAGGAGGAGTATGGAGGGCAGCAGGAATCCGTTTTTCCTACTGAGCTACCCATTCTGCTCCTTTCTAAGAACCAGGCAATACCCAAGAGACCTTGAGGAACAGTATTAACTCTAATGGGAGAGCCTCATGCAGTGAACCACCCAGACCTCTCTTTAGCAGCCATAGCTTCTTCACCCAAGCATCGACCCTGCCAGACCCTGCTTAGCAGACGGGCGGAATTCGACAGAGGCTGGAGGGCATGAATTGCCGGAGCTGGAGAATGCTCTGCATGTTTAAGGAGGTCCTTCCATCCACCTCTGCTGTACTCACTACCACCTGGAACCCTGCAGCCCAAACGATGGCAGGCAGCAACGTCCTTTTTCATTGGTGCATGTATCTTGAAACGTCTGGACTCTTACCAGTTTCTGTTTACACATGTTACCAGGTGGTGATAAGTGCCTGGGGAGACCCAGGCCTTTTCATGACCACTTCATAACCCTCTCTTTGACCTTCCCTTCCCCACCCCCACCCCTGACTGAAGTTATCTGGAATATCTTTTAGGGGTAGTCACTGTAAATCAGACATGTGGCTCTCCAGTCGTTGGGCTCCAGCTCCCATCAGTCCCCGTGGTTGGGGATGATGGGAGTTGTAGTCAAATGATATCTGGAGCACCACAAATCCCCTTCCATCTTCTAGATTGTATCCAGCGTGACAAAGCTTTTCCTATCTGACTTATGGCGGAGCTGCCACACAGTGTCAGCAATGGTGTCAGAAGTGGACTGGTTATGCACAACGGACTTTAGGTTGCTAGCCTCTGCTCCTAACTTTTGTTGTGCCAATGGTCAGCTTAAAGGTAAAGGGACCCCTGACCTTTAGGTCCAGTCGTGACAGACTCTGGGGTTATGGCACTCATCTCGCGGTTTAATCCACAGCGCCACCCATGTCAGCTTAGGTAATTTATCAGTCTTGCAGCAGCAGCAGCAGCAGCAGCAGCAACAACAACAACACACAAACCCAATATGGAATTTGTATTACTCTACATACCTCAAAATGTGGCAAGCCAGCTGTGCTGACGTTGGGGTCCCTTCTGGAATTTCTGGCCTAAATTCCTACCCTAACAGTACCACATTGTGCCAGAGGGTACCAATTGCAAATAGGGGAATGTCTCCAATATTCAAGTTCTTGCCTTTCTGGTTAAAGAAGCTCAGCTAGTGAAAATGAGAAAGATCTCTGCCCGAAAACTTGGAACAGCTGTTTCAAGTTAGAGCAGATACTCCTAGTTTACATGGGCTAGTGGTCTAGCTGGGGAAAATATATATATATATATATATATATATATATATATATATATACCTAATTTGATTTTGGCAATTGGTTACATCTAAAGTATTGATTAGGAAGCTGAGGGTGAGGTGGTCACAATAAGTGGATTCCAATTTTGGGGGGGAAACTCTGTGGCTGACCTGAATGTACAACAGGATTGATCTTTGAGCTTATGAGTAAAGGTAAAGGGACCCCTGACCATTAGGTCCAGTCGTGACCGACAGAAACGCCATTTACCTTCCCGCCGGAGCGGTACCTATTTATCTACTTGCACTTTGATGTGCTTTCGAACTGCTAGGTTGGCAGGAGCTGGGACCGAGCAGCGGGAGCTCACTCCGTCGTGGGGATTTGAACCACCGACCTTCTGATCGGCAAGCCCTAGGCTCTGTGGTTTAACCCACAGCGCCACCCGCTTATGAGTACTGCTCTGTAAAAAGAGTTATGTTTTTGATGGCACCAACCATGCACAATGCCCATAGCTGCCAAGTTATCCCTATTCCCTTATGCTGAATAGGCTTCCTAGCGAGAAAAGGGAAAACTTGGCAGCTATGACAATGCCCCCCCCCCAAGGATTCTCCTGAACGACTTCTCTCTGCTCATCTTGAAGCCATTGAGTTCCTTCCTGGAAGATATAATCTCCGATCAGTGTTGTAGTGGTAAATTTTGAAGTCTAATTACAGCCTTCATAGCCATGCCCCCCAGTGACGGTCCAGAAACATGCTGGTGGGGGGGGCAGAACTAGGATGTTATTCTTTATCACTTACATAGCATGATTGCAATCCTACACAGTTGCCTGGAAATAAGCTCCATGGAACTCAGTGCTTACTTTTGACAGCATAGGTTCAACTGATTAAACACATTGAGCATTAGCAAAAGATCTTCAGCCATCTGAAATGCAACATTTTGCTTCTAATCAGAAATGCAAACCATCTCGCAAATAAGTGTTGCTGGCATGAGGTAGGAACCCCGTCAAAGGAAAGAAGCAGCCGGCCTCTTCCTAAATACTTGACTCATTTTCCGTCTTCCTTTATTCTAATCTGTCACAAACAGTAAAAACTTGAAGCCCTCTGTATACTTGCCAGAGCAAGGAAACGCCATCAGTTACTCTGCCAGATGATGTTGTTGCCCTTGCTCTTTAAAAGTCTTTGAAGTATTCTCACACAAACACCCTGTTGCTGCTCCACTTCGCCACTGGTCTTCATATCCTTTCCAACATGACCTAGCCAGTTCTCTCCAACCTGAGGAAGGCATTTAGCCCATATTCACAGAAAGAAATGGGAACCTATATGAGTAATACTGGTGCATACTATCATTTGTTTTTGATATTTTCCCTTTTCTTCTTCTAGTTTCCTGTGGTGCAGACTGCCTTTCCCTCTCTTTCTGGGAACCTCAGTAAACCAAGATTAAGCTTTCCACACCTCCTTACGTGCATGTATGGAAGAATGAAGATGGGACTTAATTTGAGCTAGGGCTCAGCCCCCCTGGACCAGTTCTCGGTGCCTAGAATATAGGACAGCATAATAAACATAGGCAGCGTCAGTGGAGGCTGGCCCCTTAGGGAAAATGGGGCACTGCCCTACCAACCTCAGTCAGCCCAAAGATAGCCCTCACCTGTCTGCCTGCCTACTTATGATCAGTCCAGTGGGCGAGCCTAGGCTTTCTGCTTCCTCCTCTTTGGCTTCAGTGTTGCACCTTATGGGATTCTGTAAAAAGGAAAATAAAAAAATTCCTTCAGTATCACCTTAAAGACCAACTAAGTTTTTATTTTGGTATGAGCTTTCGTGTGCATGCACACTTCTTTCAGTATGAAAGCTCATACCAAAATAAAAACTTAGTTGGTCTTTAAGGTGCTACTGAAGGAATTTTTTTTATTTTGCTTCGACTCAGACCAACACGGCTACCTACCTGTAACTGTAAAAAGGATGATAGCAGTGAATCTAGCATTACTATCTTTCAGCCTCTCAGTGCTCCACCCTACACGTGCACCGACTTGCCCACCACAATGAGGGGGCCCAGCACCATGTGATGCATCCCTCCCCTGCCTGGCACACCAGCACTCACCTGGTGGGGGCTGGAGAGGGAGGAGGGTGATCTTCACGCTCCACGCATCTTGCCCAGCGGATGAGAGCTCTCCCAGCAGCAGCAGCAGCAGGGGATTGCAACCCTCTCAGCCTTTGGGGAGCCTGGCCCCCTCCCCACAAATATTGGGTTGGCCTGAGCCCCTTCCGCCCTCTGGAGTTGGCACCCCTGTCACCCTACCAACTTCAATAGGCACCAGCCATCACTGGGCAGGCATGTTCTGGGCTAAGTAGTTGCAACCTGCTCCTCAAAAGCAAAATAGGGTATTGTGAAAATTTCAGCTTCCTGAAAAGCGCACCATTCATTTTTAAAAAAACATGTTTCTAGTTTTCATGGTGGCAAAGATAGGCCTGGCAGTGTGCGAGGTATACTTGATGAATCTAGCAGTCAAAGTTTCATCTTGGTGCTGGCCAAGAAGTGAGGCTGCAGTGCTCTGCATAGCTCTTTGCCCTTCCCATTGAGTGGTGCGATCTGAATAAACCATGCAAAATCATGTCCATTCTGTCAATTCGTGAAATTTTCAACCTGTTTTTTTGTTCTGCACAGAATTTGAGCTACCTCAACATAGAGTTGACATATAAAATGTTTGCAGAACATACACACAGCTTGGGGTGTGCTTTTCTCTCACCAGCTAAGCCTGGCACCAAACACTGGCCTTTAAAAGGTGACACCTGCATCATATCCAGAAGGCAACCCAACAGGATTCTGATAGGCCTGGGGAAATGGGCCAACAATTCACAACCAACAATGAGGTTTGGGGTGACCACTGTTATCTTCTTCAGTGGGGTTGTTTTACAGCATCTGTGCTACTGACTCAAAAAAAAACCACCTTGTGATTGTTGAAATATATGCAACAACAAAATTTATCAATTTTGAGACTCGAATCTACTAAACCCAATTTTTTAAGCGATGTGGGCTAAAGTTGCTTCTGGGGGCCCTCCTGGGTTTGGAAGAGTTTCCAACTACCTGTAAGTTCTGCCTCCAGCTGTGGCTAGTAGCCATTGATAGCCCTCTTCCCCAGTGTTGGGCATGGCCATAGTATAACTAGCATTTCCTACCCTTAAGGTGACCAGAACATCAAGCAGCAGTCAGAACTCTATAGCTGTGTGAGCAGGGGGTTGCCCTAGCAGTTATGTGTTTATATTCTTGGAACACCGTGTGTGTGTGTGTGTGTGTGTGTGTGTGTGTGTGTGTGTGTGTGTGTACACACACAGAGAATGACCAGATGCATCATGCCCCCCCCTGTGGGGTTAAATAGCCTTCCTCCCACATTGTGGCTGGGGAAAGGTTATGTAGCATGACTTGTCCCTGTGATAAATGGAGAGGTTTCCTATTGCACGCCTGGCTAGCTGTGAGTAGATCCAGAGAGAATTCTTGCAATGATCCCTATGGACAAAGCCACCAAACAACAACAACCCACTCTTGTCTGTGTGTGCACACTCCTGCACGCACACTCTTTGTACTCTCTCATATAAGACCAGAGGCGATATTCAATAGCAACAGACATTGTTGTGTCCATGCTTACACTTACGTCCTGCACAAGCTGCCCTTCATAGGGATAGGTAAGTAAGCCAGCAGATAGACATCAGCACCCGAATGCACACTCAGAGCTTTGATAACAAATATACTCGTACCATTAATAACATCCACCACAATATTTCCACAACATTGCATGTTAATATGTGCATTCCATTCTGTGCGCACTTTCTCGTGTATGGGCTCTTATAGTCACTCATATATTTCCCCATTTATACTGCACACTTTCTATACAAATGCACATTTTTCCAGCTCCTATATATTGTGCACAGAACAATGTCCTGTGTAAATGTACTCTTGCACATACAGTAGTTAGGTGTTATTGTTTTTAAATCTGTCCATCTGTCTATATATCTTATTCTATGCACAAATCACTTTTAACAGGCAGAAGCACATCATGATAAATGCTGTTTACTAGACCTCTTTATAACCAGTGTGCTCTACCACCCCATCCCACTGGGGTGGAGCATGGTGAACATTATGGTGTACAAATTCTGTGAATCTCATCCTTTTCCATTTCTACACACATTGTGCCAAATCAACTGTGTTCACCTATCAAGCCCATGTACACATCTCATCCGTCACAAATTCCTGCATAAATCTCTGCCTCACACATTCATGCCGGGGGGGGGGCAACAAAGTGCTCTACGGGTGTTCAGGACTACAAGTCCCATCATCCCTGAATATTGGGAATGGTAGATGATCTGGAGCAGGGGTGCCCAAACTAAGGCCCGGGGGCCGGATGCGGCCCAATTGCCTTCTAAATCCGGCCCGCGGATGGTCTGGGAATCAGCATGTTTTTACATGAGTAGAATGTGTCCTTTTATGTAAAATGCATCTCTGGGTTATTTGTGGGGCCTGTCTGGTGTTTTTACATGAGTAGAGTATGTCCTTTTACTTAAAATGCATCTCTTGGTTATTTGTGGGGCATAGGAATTCGTTCAAAAAAAATTTCAAACTATAGTCCGGCCCCCCACAAGGTCTGAGGGACAGTGGACCGCCCCCCTGCTGAAAAAGTTTGCTGACCCCTGTATAGGCCACCCCTGCTTCACACTCTTGAGTGCCACTTCATGTTAACTTTTCCCAACATGAGTACTGTACTACTCATGCTTGTTTAGGAAGAGGCAGAGGCAGCCCACAAACAGTTCTGCTATGCTGGATTTCACATTCTCACACTCCCTCCTTCCTTCCTGTTTTCCCCCAAAGGGTCCTTGAAGAGAAATGTTGAATTCTCCCTTGTTGAATTAAGTCCCTTGTTGCTTCCTTTTCTAGCCTGCGCCTGCACTCAAACACACATGCACACACAGCGCTCACATTTATTTCACCCAGTGTTTATGCTGGGGTGAGAAAACAGTGGCCCTCCAGATGTTGCAGCTCCCATCTTCCCTGATCACTGGCCATGCTTTCCAAGGCTGTTGGGAGTTGTGGTTCAACAATAACTGGAGGGGGTTCACAGATTCCCCATCCTTTCTTCATGCAAAGGGAATGGTACCAGTAGGCAGGGAATCCTCTCATTTATTGAGAGAAAATGGAGAAAGTGAGCTGGGCTTTGGAAAAGCGTGGGGTAGTAACTCCCCCCCCCTCCAGGATAGGTTAGACATGGAACATAGGTGGTGCTTGGCCAAGTCTCTGGATGGAGTCAGATGTCGAAAGTGTGGTGATGGGACTAATAACTGTGATCCTGCATGCTCTGAAGCATGGCAGACCTGTGGTCAATTCACTACCTCTTATCTCTCAGTCCACCATTCAGAGGGATCCCAACCATTCAGAACTCTGAAAGAGCATTCACACAAATGCTCCCACCACCAAATGCTTGTCTTAGCTTCTGGTGGCCTTTGTCAACACCTCTGGATCAGAGATGGGGAACCTGTCACCTTCCCCATGTTGCTGGACTACAACTCCCATAATCCCTGGCCAATGGCCATACTGGCAGGGGCTGATGGGAGTTGTAGTCCAGTAGCATCTGGCAGCTACCCATTCCCCTCCACCAGCTTTGGATACACTTCCTGTCACAAAAGAAACAAGAACTGGGCCATTGCCAGATGTTTGAGGGGAGGGCTTCTGGAGATGAATCTGTGAGGGAGATGACTCTCTTTCAGAGTTGACAGGAGACATTGGTAACGGCGCAGAATTACCTCCCTACACACCTCTTTCTTCTGCTTTCTTCTTCTTTTTAGGACCCACCATATTCTCCTGATTATAATCTCTTTTAACAGTTTTCAGTGCTGTATTCTTAAATTGTTGCAACCCACCCTGAGCCCTCATGGTGAAGGGTAAGAAAGCTGATAAATAATAATGAAATAGAAAAATACTCGCTACTAGTTGCCTCTCCTCTGTCCTAGTTGTTGACACACTTTCTCTCATTCCAAAGCCCTTGACCCCTTATGCTTTTAGCAGCCTCTGAAACATCTCATCAATTGCTTTCATTGTTACCCTTCTTTTTCCCATGTAGTCCATCCTTTCATTCATCCAATATGCAGTGTTTCTATCCTACCATTCCATCCTTCTTTCAGCCCACGCTATAGGTATTGACTATATAGTATTCACCAAAACCACCAGTCTTTCTTTCTTTCTTTCTTTCTTTCTTTCTTTCTTTCTCTCTCTCTCTCTCTCTCTCTCTCTCTCTCTCTCTCTTATCCCCCAAATTCAGCTGGTCTGCCCATCCACGTTATGCAGCATCTTTTATTCCTCTCATCCTTCCTTCCTTTTCCTCCACTCTGCCTGTCTAGCTCGCCACTCATCCCAACGTCCACCTCTCTCCTTTATCTCTCTCCTTTCCTCCTTCTAGCCTTTCTCCCCATGGTTATCCCCCCTTCCCTCCCGCCTTCTCTTCCTTTGTCTCTCTCTCTTTCTCTCTCTCTCTCTTTTCTCTCTCAAGTGTTTTCAATTTTATTCTGAGTGGAATTAACTACCCCTGATGTCAAATTGCCGCCGAAATCGATAATAATATCTTTACAAAAGAGGATATTCTTCTCTCTCGGAACGGCCCCTGAAAAATGGAAAATTTAGTCGAAATTGATTCATTACTTGACACTTTATAGGACGGGCCTGCTATTGATCGGAGCCTGTCATGTCCTATCTGCCTTAATCGAAGTTGAAGTCCAGTGTCGATGGTGGGTATTTTTCATAATTCCAGGAGACCAGACAGATACAAAAACACACACACGGACTCCGTTCCCCACCACCCTCTGCAGTCTCCCCGGGTGGAAAGGGGGGGGCGAGATCTTCCTGAACCCCCCCACCCCAAACAGATCGCCCTGGAGAAGGAAAGATCTTTCTTGAAACACACAAACCATCCCCTGCACACACGCAAATCAGGGAACTTCAGCACGATAACCCAGATCCAAAATGAACCCCGTGTGTTTGTGTGTTGTTTCTCACACACACATCCAACCATCTCCACCGCCCCAGTTCAGCTGGTGTGTGTGTGTGTGTGTGTGTGTGTGTGTGTGTGTGTGTGAGAGAGAGAGAGAGAGAGAGAGAGAGAGAGAGAGAGAGAGAGAGAGAGAGAGAGAGAGAGAGAGAGAGAGAGAAGGCTCTTTTTGTTTATTAAGGCGGCTTAACCCATCAATCAGCCAGATTACTGGGTGTGGGTGTATAAACCCTAACCGAGTTTGTGTAGCTACACAACACACACCAATAGGAGTAGAACCTATGCAGTCTTCCCTGTCCACCTGCCCTCAGATATTTTCAGCCTGGCTCCCTCCCCCACACACTCACACTCGCGATCTTCCATTCACACGTCCTTTGCCCCCGCACATATTTATTGCCTCCCGTATTGCCCCCGTCTCTTACACGCGCGCGCAGTTTCCCTCACACAATACTTTCTCAGTTGCGCACGCACCGGTCGCGACCCTCCCGCCCTTTCCTCTGGCAGGCGCCACAGTGTGGGCTTCTTGCACGCGCAGCGCGGCACTTCGAAAGGCCTTTCCCCCTCACACCACCAGCCTGGTTGGCTTCAGTATCTTCCTCCTTTCCCCTCAGGTCGCCTTCTTCACACACACACACACACTCTTCTATTTACACGCGCGCAATTTCCCCCCTCTCTCACACGCACCCATATATGGCATCCATGTTCCGGCACACTTCTAACACACTCCTCTCAAATGGCCGTTCCTCCCTGGCACACACACACTCCCTCTGACGGGGACTTTTCCTCACACGTAACCTCTCTAACAGTTTCTCTCTTCTCTCTCTCTCTCTCTCTCTCTCTCTCTCTCTCTCTCTCACACACACACACACACGTCCTTTGGTGCGCGTGCACGCAAACACACACGTCCTGTCTCCGACGAATTTTTCTCACGCGGCGTCCTCTCTTAATACTAGCACACACGGCTCTTAAAAACAGTCCCTATGCTTTCTCCAACGGGCGGGCATCGCCACAAAACTCTCACGCGAGCGCGACGGGCGCGCGCGCATCCGTGTTTCTCTCACACGGCGGCGTGCCCTCCCTCGGACGTTAACGCACGCCCCTCATGAACACACACACACGAACATTGCTCCACAGCCACGTCCCTTTCTCTCGCGCAGACCCTTTTCCCGCGCAATTTCCCTCTCACACGCGCGACCCCCCCCCCTCCCAGCCACCCCCTCCTCTTCCTCCGGCTTCCTCCCTAGCGCACCCCCTAGCTGCTCGCGCTCTCTGCCTCGCGCGCAGACTCACTTTCCCGCGCTCGCGCCTGCCCACGCGCTCTGAGGGCTTAACTAGACTTTAATTGGACTTTTCTCGACTTTCTTTTCCCGCCACCTCCTTCCTTCCTTTCCTTCCATGGCCTCCTCGCGGCTCCTTCCTCACCCAAAGACTCGAGTCTTCTGTCTATGGGACTGTTACTCTTTGGTTTCTCCTCCACCCTCTCTATCCCCTGAAAAGGATTTTTTTTCTTCTTCTTCTCCCCAACCCCCCCCCTCTCACACACATTTGACGCTTGCTTTGCTATCTTGGAAAGCTTTTGCACATAAATTTCCCCTCAGCCTTCCTCCCTTAGATTCCCACCAATTTAGCCAAGCCCAGGTCTTTAAAAAAAGGAAAGGAAGTGTGTGTGTTTGTGTGTGTGTATATATATATATATATATAGGCGCACAGCGCGAGAGAAAATACCTTGGGTGCAGTTGGCAGTTTCTCCAGCACCCTCTGGAGTGGGAAAGCGGTCGATATTTAATTGTTATTGCAAGCAGGGAGTGCAAAAAAAGAGAGAGAGAGAGAGAAGGGAAAAAAGGAGAGAGAACCTACTACTCTGGACCATTTGTATTGTGAGAGTGTGTATCGCTGTTGTTGGTGCTGAGGTGGGACGTGTGCCACAACGTGCGCGCGTGTGTATACACACACACACACACACACACACGCAGCCTCACCGAGGGAACCTTCCCAGTTTAAAAGAGGGAAGTTAAATATAATGGGTCTTGGTGTCCAAGACACACTTGGAAAGAGCTTCCTGCACATACGCCGTGGAGGCAAGCAGAGGGACTGGACCAAATTCTCCATTCTAACTTCTGCAGCAGCGCGCTGCCCCAGAGGTCAATCGCACTGAGCTCCAGACCATGGTGCTTTTGCTCCCTGGTTAGGTGGTGGGCATAGGTTTGCAGACACGTGCTCCATTTCCTTAAGAAGTCATCCCTATTGAACCCAGTGGGACTTACTTCCGAGTAGACAGGCATGGGATTGGGCTCTTAAAGGAGAGAGAGAGGAGGCTTCATTTCTTAAAAAAATAAAATAAAAGAGACAGGGAGACAGAGAGTGTGTGGAGTTGAATCTGACTCAAAGCCAAGCCAGGGAGGCCTGCTTCTTAAGAGACAAGCTATGGTTGGGGGGGCACTCTGCACATGCCCAGGAGTACTTTTATGCAGCATCGCTTCAGAAAAGCTTAGATATTTAATACAGATGTCAGGCTTCAGCTCTGCTACCATATGGGAACTTTCTGTCACCAAGCGATAGGTATTTGGTGAATCGGTGTCACTGACAGCGCTGTGCTTAAATATCGTGTGTGTGTGAGAGAGAGGCTTGTGCCATTTCTTGATGGAAACAGAGGACCCCTCAACTACCCCCCAGCCGCCCAATTCTGGGGTGTGTGGGGAAGTGCTAAGGTCTGGGGGGGGGGGCTAAAACGCGTACAAAATGCTACACAAATCTGCCTGTGTCTCAACTGGGACTTTTCTACCACAACTCCCCTCTGGAGGAAGGGGCGCATGCTCAGGTCCCTAAAGCCATCCATCAAAATTTGAGGGAAAAGGAGAGAGGGGGGGTCAGAATTGGAAAAGGGGGGGTTGGTATACACACACACACGCACACACACAAATCCCATTTTCTGCAAACAGGTTGGTGGCTCCCAGCCCCTCTCTCTGTCTAAATGAAATCAGTCATTTTCATCAAGTGCCCGGCCAAATATTATCCACAGTCCATTCAGAAGGATCGAATCTTATTTAGAGTCGCGATTCGACATCTGTTTTCAAATTTGATCAGCTATGAACTTTATTTTCCGAGTTTGAGGAAAATTATATTCCATCGATCCGAAGCACTGGCGTAGCCTACATATATTTTCCCCCTCGCTTCTGCCTCGGCTCTCTCTCTCCCTCCCCTGCTATCGACGGGGAAAGACGCGTTTGTAAGAGACACACCAGCAGCAGCAGCAGCAGCAGCAGCAGCAGCAGCAGCAGCAGCAGCACACCACCAGCGAGACACTTCGCAGTTTCCCCGATCCCACAGCCACCTTCCCTCTTGCCAGTCTGCTCCCTTCTTTCCTTCCCTCGGCCACCCTCCATTTCTCCCTTCCTCCTTCCTTCCTTCTCCCGACACACCTCGCCACTTTCTGATTCATCCCTTGGCTTCCTCTGCCTCTCAGTCACACACATACAGGCTTCATCTCCTCCTGTCTCTACAATTCCTTCTCTTCATCCCACAACCCACGCGCTCTCTCGCTCTCGCTCTTTCCCCCCTTTTCTTTTCCCCGTCTCGTCTCTCCTGTCCCTGCTTGGCTCCTTCCCTTCTTCCAAAAGGCGATCTTCTTCCCTTTCCTCTTCTTTCTCACAGCCTCTCTTTCTATCTCTCTCTCCTTCCATCCTTCCTTCCTTCCTTCCTTCCTTCCTTCCTTCCTTCCTTCCTTCCTTCCTTCCTTCCTTCCTTCCTTCCTTCCTTCCTTCCTTCCTTCCTTCCTTCCTTCCTTCCTTCCTCCACACACTCTTGTTTCTTTCCCCCCAACCCCTCCACCCAAAACTCTTGATTCACCCTATCCAGAAAAGGCTAACTATTCTGATTTCATTTTCAAGAAGCAAACCTTCCCGCCCTGCAACACCCCCCCCCAAAAAAAACCTCACCACCTAAACTCCCCGGCGCGCCCCCTCGCAGCCAAGCCAACCTCCAAAAGAACTTCAACTTGGAGACTGCCTGAATGGTGACGGGAGAGAACAGTGAGTAACAAATTCTTGGGAAAGTTTCTTGGGAAAGTGGGCTAAGGAGAGCGGGGGAAGTTAAGCCATTGGGGGAGAGCGGGGGAAGTTAAGCCATTCTATGGGGAGTTGGGGGGGGGCTCTTATTTGGCAGGGAGTGATGGTCCCACTTCTGAAAGTGGAGGAAATGAGGTCTGTGATATCTGTCCATCTATCCATCTCTCCTTCTTCCCTTCCTTTCTTCTTTCTTTTCTTCCCTACTTACGCACCCTCCACCCCATCATTCCTCCCTCCACCCCATCATTCCTCTCCCAACTCGTTTTTCTTTCTCACACCCTTTCATGCTCCGACCCTCCCCTCCTTGCTTCTTCTCTCATCCCTTCTTCCTCTCTCTCTCTCTCTCTCTCTCTCCCTCTCTCTCTCTCTCTCTCTCTCTCTCTCTCCCTTCCTCTCCCCTCCCATCTCTCTCTCCCCCCCCCTCTCCCCCTGTCCTTTCCCATTCTCCTCTCGCTCACTCACCCTCCCCTTTTCCCCTCTCCACCCTCCCCTCCTCGCTCCCCAGCTAACTGGAAGCCGGTTTCCGTTTAGATTAAGGCAGGGAACCTAATTCCAGGGCAGGGGATCGAAATTTCTGGCAACAAAGGGAAATAGCGTATTGATCAGAGGCTCCGGAGATTAAGAGACAAGTGTGTGTATCCATCAGCGCTAAACTGCCTCCCTGCGCCTGAGAGTCGGCCGGGCTGCGGACGCGCCTGGCATGGCAAACACGCGCCCCTCTGGGAGGGCAGGAGCGGGAGCCTCGGGGCAGCTGGGCCGACCGGGGTGGGATGGGGGGTTGGCGGAGGATGGGGGAGAAGGGCTGGCCGAACCTCCCTCTCCCCCACCCCGGGGGAAATGGAAGAGGGCGGGCAGGGAGGAAGACCCCAGAGGGAATCTTTGCAAAGAGGAGACTGTGCAGCCCGTGCAATGTAGTGGTTAAGAGACTGAGATGTGAGCCGCCCAGGTCCCCGATTGCAATTCCACCTCAGCCTCGAAGTCAATGAATCGCCTTAGGCAAACCGTTCTTGCTGAAACTCAACCCCCCCCCCCCCAAACACATACTCTCTCTCTTTCTCTCTCACACACACACCAAACTTCTGCTGGTTGGGGGATAATAATAGGGAACTGCGTTCCCCAGGCGTTGGAAACCAGCAAGTCCCAGGTTCAAATTTCTCCACTGCCGTGTGAGCACTAAGTGTCCAGGGGTAAGTCGCTAATTCTTAGCTTCCACCCCCGCCATCCAACGTAATAAACACTGAACTACCTTACAGGGCCGTTGTGAGGATCACTGAGGTAACGTATGCGAAACACTTTAAGCGCCCTAACGGGGCAATCGTATTCCAGGAGAAAGCCCTATTGAATTCAATGGGATTTACTCCCAGGTAAGTGCGTCAGCATAAGTTTGCAGCCTAAGGCTGCAATCGTGTGCTTACACTTATTTAGGAGCAAGTCCCTTTGAGTGTAGAGGCGCTTCCTTCTGAGTAAACATGCAGAGACTTGCGCTGCTAGCGCCCTGTATAAATGCTAAGTAGTATTTGGGGGTTGTGTGTGTCCTGGATTTTGGAACTCGAAGTTCCAAGAGCGAAACAAAACTTTTGCTCAAGATTATTACTGGTAGTAGTACAGTAGTAGTAGTGGTAGTAGTAATCGTCGTCTTTCTTATGTAAAAGGTGGAATAGTAGAACTCTCTCCTTTGGAGCAGAGTTTGCATCTGAAGATATCAGGAGTGAAAGCTCTTCATCTCCCTTCCCCATGGATCCAAGAGTGTGGCTGTGGGGCATAGGCCCGCGAAACTCCATCTATGCATATTATTGGACTGTGCTGGGATGAAATCAGAGGCGTATGGAACTGGAGGGAGTTCAGGGAGGGACCCGGGCATTTGGGGAAGTGGTGCCCCGGAAATGCATAGAGGAGCAGGTGGGAGAGGGGGATCATTGAGATCACACTGAAGTTTCTGGGGTCATCATGACCCCATCTGCCTTTCAGCCACTAGTTACTTAAGCCTGATCTATAAATTGCCAAGTCTGGCTGCCGCCAGCACCGCAAATCATGGGTGGCTCACCTTCAGCTGTGATTATTTCCCCCCCCCCCCTACCGATAATGTCATGAGGTTGGCTGGCAGGATGGTATGAGAAGGAGGCGGCCACCAGAGGTTCAGGAGAAATGCTTCTCCACCTTTCACATTATGAAGCTTGTGCGATGTGGCTTCCACAAATACTATCCACCCTCATCCCCACCCCGCAAGCGAGTGTTGGCTGGATGTGGAGGACTTGAGTTTAACTTGGCGAAACTTCTCCCATCTCTAGCTTAAGCGTTAAGCAAAGCGTATCAGAAGAAAAGGAGTTCAGTAGGTTAGGGGTCTTGAGCCCCGGACCTCTCGTTTTAGAAATTAAACACTGGCTGAGGAGAAGCGAATTTCCAGTGCTTGGCAGAGGGGGTGCGTGACTCAAGCGCTAGGGGGGAAAGACCCCGAACTCATCCCCTCCCCCAAATGGAGCTGACCCTTCTTGAAATGTGGGCTTGAGTGTGAGTACGGTATGTGTAAGGGAAATATCTCTTAGGGAAGATTAGAAGTAGCGAGATTTGTGGCACAGTTTCTAAATAACAATAGCAAATCTACATCGCGCAATATGGGACAGCGAGCGAGAGGTCTCTGTCCCAAAGAGCTTACAATCTAGGCTGCAAATCCTAAAGCACACTAGTTTGAAATCAGCAGGGTTTTACTTCCGAGTAAACACAAAATAGCATTCCTCTGCTCGCTGGACCCTGCGGTGGTGATGGTGATGGTGGCGTTGGCGGGGAACCGTGCGGACAAACATGGGGATTAATATGAGGGCTGGAGGTGCTCACACGTACACGTGTGCACCTCTCGAAGTGTGGGTATCTGCACCCTCTTCTTACACGGCCAGATCCATCCGCCAGTTAAACCGAATGGATTGGATTTGCAGCCGGACAACTCACTGAAATGAGTGAAACCAAACTGGCTCGCCTTCTTAGCGGCATGGTGGGTGGATCACCAGATCGCAGTGGATCACCAGATCGCAGAACGCTGAAGTAGTGAAATACTCGTGGTTTTAGACGAGAAGAGAGGATTTTGCGAATCAGTTTAGACTCCCATCTCTCTATCTGCCCTCCTTTCACACAGGCACACCATCCGCCTGTGGATTAATTCTACGCTAGGCGCCCCACCCCCGCCAAACCTTCTCATTCAGGGCTAAAGCTATTGTTGTCTTGTCTAAAGTTTTGCTACCTTCAACCGAATGTGAGTTAATCATTCCACTAGTCCTCACGCGTTTTGCAATCAGGTTCCATGCCTATTCTAACCGAGAGGGGAGAAGGAGGAGGGGGGGGACATAGAACCAACGTTCAATGCCACTCCTATAAACGCTGGTGGGCAGACAGTAATTCAGTTTTTTATTGCCTTTGATACAACCTAGTTCCCTTTAAAAACCCCGGGGAAAGGTCTGTAAGCCATTCGTTATGCAGACTATGCATGCAATATACCCAAAGTGCTTAAATTATCTGGGGGGCGGGAGAGAAAGCTGTATTATTAATTGGTGGGCTTGTCAGGAAGATATCTATCCCCATGTCCACACGTTACAGTTAGCGTTGCCCTAGAAAGGCTAGTGGTTTTGGAAGAGAGTGATGCCGAGGCTCCAGGAAGCCTGGAAGCCAAACTCTCCGACCCTCTAATAATGTTATGGCATCAACAGCACCCAAAGAAGCCTTCTCCTTGGCTGGCTGGCTGCCCATCAATTTTGGAATAATCATCCCTGGGACACTCACCAAAGCCAGAGCCCTCTTAGAAGTGAAGCAGAATACAGTGAGTGGCAGTGGGTTTTATATTTATTTATATGTTTCAAAAAAAAATACCTGCTTTCCAGCTACCCCCACAAGGTCCCCAGAGCGGCTTACACAGAGCAGTATCATGACAGAATTTGCCCTCAGGCTTAAATCTAAAAGTAGGGGAGCAGTCAGAGGGGTGTGTCCTGTCCCCCCACCCCCACTCCCATCCACCTATGCATTCTTGAAGTGGTATAGCCCTCTCTCTTCCACACCTCAGGACCATGCCACCTTATTATTCTGCTGCTGCAGGTGTAGATCCACACCCTGCCTGTCCTAGAAAAGCGGTGTAATACATTTTGGTATTTATAATGGCTGTTGAAGTGGCCAAGGATAGGGTAGGGTAACTGTTACCTACTTGCGCCTTTCAGATGTGGTGAATTAATCTGTTGATGTGCAGGACGTGATTGTGGTTAATTGTGAGGGAGAGGTTCTGAAGACATTGCAAGTAGCATTTTCTTGCCTTTACTGAACTGCTTCCAGAGCTTAGGCCCAGCATTTGGGAATCAAGTTGAGCACTGTCTCCTAGCTCAGCAATGGAGCCCTTGGGTGGTCTTAAGCAGTGCAACCTTCAGCCATAGTTTGCTCTCTGCAAAACGGGCATGATAGCAATTTTCCTTACAGAGTAGTTTGAATGTAAATGTGTTATGGAATTAATGCCATCAACGCTATTTGAGATTCAGGGACAGGATGGACTTGAAACATATAGAAATGGATCTGACTTCTGAACTCCCCTGAACCATAACAGGTTTCTATGTCTGGGTCATATCAAGGGTTAGTCCTGCTCAGAGGAAAGCTTTTGAAACAAAGGACAATTTGGATGGGTCTACTCTGAGTAGGATGACTGTTAGCTACAATCCTCTTTTATCGTAGAATTGTAGAGTTGGAAGGGGCCATAAGGGTCATCCATGAACAGCAGAAATATTTTGCCTAACGTGGAGCTTGAACCCACCACCCTGAGATTAAAAGTCTCGTGTTTTATAGGATATAATTTCTGGGTTTGTCTTATTACACATTCCCACCTACTTTAAGAACAAAAGAGAGAGAGCCTGCTGGAAGAGGCCAATGGCACATCTAGCCCAGCATCCTGTTCTCACAGTGGCCAACCAGGTACCCCCCCTCCCTGTGGGAAACCATCAGGCAGCACCTGAGCACAGATCACTATCCCCCCTCCCCCAGTTTTCAGCAACAAGGAGTCTTGTGGCATCTTAAATATTGACACATTTATTTTTCATGGACTATACTCCGCATCATTAGATGCAAGAGGGTGTCAGTTCCTATGCACATTTACTTCATAAATAAGTTACCTTTGGGTCCAATGCAACGGAGCAATGTGTGCATGGGAATATAGCCTTACTTTTAGGTAAATGTCCTCAGGGGCTGAGGGCATTATTTGTGAATGTAAGCTTAGCAACAGTCCATCCCTCACCTGCAGCATTCATAATTTGGTTATCTTGGAGGTGTTGTAACCCTTCAATCTATAAGTAAGGTTCATTTGGGTAAATTATTATACCGTATATTAAACAAGTGAGAGAATGAATGTATTGGTGTTGTGAGCCGCCCCGAGATCTACAGATGAAGGGTAGTATACAAATCGAATTAATTAATTAATTAATACTTTTCTAAACTAACACTGCTCCTCAACAGTTGTAGATTAACAATGGGAAGCATGTGGAGTTTACATCCCACCAGCGGAAGTCTGAACTGTGCACTGACACAGATATACCTTGACAGGAACACACCTATGCTTGGAAGCAACCATACAGAGACATTTAGTATGGGGGAAATAAGAAAGCTTCCTTTATTTTACAAAACACATGCTTGACAGTAAAAGAGTTCCTCTTCTGTGTAACAAAGTTTGAGATGTCAGGGGCCTCGCTTGGTCTTTGATCTCAAGAGTCACACAAGATGTCTCCTCTCTTGTGGTGGGATGAAGGGGGAAGGGAGGAGTAGGAAATGAGACCAGCATCTCTAAGAGGTATCAGAGGGAAGGTCAGGGCAAGTTAGGTCAGAAACTTGGGGGTTCCCCCTCTCTACGATCTACCTTCCTTCCCATCCTGGCAAACTACCTCAATCTTACTAAAAGCTGAGTTGAACCCCAACGCTTCCAACAGAAACAGCTTTCAAAAATAGAACTGGACCCAAACTTATAAGGCAATGGTGTTTTTTTTTAAAAAATAAAGATCCTGTGAATATTATTTTTCAGACTTGACAGTTGGAGAATTTCAGCCTGTTTGCTGCTCACAAATAGGGTGGAGAATCTCAGGCACTGCTGTGAATCGTATTTTGATATACTGTATTGTTGAAGGAAGCAAGGGGCTTGCTCCCTTCCTCCTTCCAGCTCTTTCTTCTTTGGTCTTTGCTTCCTTCATCAACTAGTATGAAATCATAGCTGCCAAGTTTTCCCTTTTCTCGCGAGGAAGCCTATTCAGCATAAGGGAAAATCCCTTTTAAAAAGGGATAACTTGGCAGCTATGGTATGAAATAGTGGTAGGGTTTCAATTCCATATTGAGCTGGAATTTCTCAGAAGATCATTTTCTTTTACACACCCCCACACCCCCAAGTACAACTGGTAGAGGAAATTAGCTCCACACCATTGATGAAATCCTTCCCCCTCCCCCCATTTCACCACTCACTAGCAAGGTGGAAAAATTTGGGGGGACATTTTTGCTCTGCCCTGAACAACTATTGACATGCCCACACTCTAAATGTGAACTAGTTGCACACCTGTCTAGTTGGGAATTGTCTTCCCCTAACCCACATGCCCATATCCCTTTAGACTATTTAGTGATGGGATAATTGCTGAAGTCTCCAGAGAATCTGTCACGAAATCTCTGCTGCTACTGGTGGTGGTGGTGGTCTTGGTAGTGCTGCTGTTGCTACACCTGCAGTGGTACTTTCAGTAAAATAAGCATAATCAGGGTGATTTAAAAAGTCCCCGGACTGGCAACTGGAGGAAGAATCAGGTGCCAGTAAAAGTTTGGGCAATGGAACATGAAGGAGGAACTGGGCCTGCAGGAAAGGTTTGAAGGAGAGAGAAATGGCTTGAGGAATATGAGCACACGTTTGTCTCAGCTGGTGCTCCCAAAGGAACGTTGGCTTTGAGAGAGGAAGGGTGAGCGGTGGTGGCATCATATAGGCAGTGATGCTGTGGTTAAGAGGCAGGGGCTGAACACTCCTTACTCTTTCTGCAGCAAGTTCCCTGCAGAGTGCCTATCTCCATTGCCCTAGTGCCACACAATCAGCATGAAAGGGGAGCTGTCTGGCCACTGTACGCTCCAAAGCTAAGTTTTTAGGAAAGCTGAAAACACAAAGTGCTTCAGTTTCTAGAGAAGAGTGTGCAGGTTCTGTTACGTATGATGGAACTTCATGGGGGGGGAGAGGACATCTTAAATCAGAAGAGGACATTGGAGCACTCCAAATCGTTTGCCCTTGTATGCGCATAGAAAATAGTAAAGCAAGCTGAGAGGCAATACGTGGAGATCTGCATCATCATTGCAATACATCCCTTGTTGTTGTTGTTGTTGTTGTTGTTGTTGTTGTTGTTGTTGTTGTTGTTATTGTATAATTATAAGCTTACTGTATAATCTTAGAAGTGGTGTGGCTGTGAAGGGGCATGGCTGTGGCTTTCATGAAGGGGCCATGCGCTTCTGAATTTGCCACTATGTACACTATTGCATATAAGTATACTGGGGTGGAGCTCCTGGTCTAGCGGGCAGCTCAGAAGGATGGATGATGTCCTTGAAGAAAGTAAGAAGCCTTCCTGTGGCCAAGGGTGGTAAAGTTAGAGGAGCAAAGGTCATGGGAAAGAGATACAATGGGAAAATAAGGCCTGGAAAGGAGGAGAAAAGGACGGAGGGCTTTAAAAATTAAGACTTGACGTTGAAGTGGGGATTTTGCGAGCTGTGTGACAGCAAGCCTCCCGAAACCAAAGCAGGGAGTGTGTGTTCAAGGATCCTCAAGTCAAAAACAGATCAAATTAAAGGAGGCATATTGTTTTGAAAAAAAATCAGGGCTCTTTTGGTCTATGATGTTAAGGTGTGGGAAAGTCTGCATACAAAGCAGTCTTATGCAGTCTTTTGCTTAAAATTCTTTAAATAAACAAAAAGCAAACAGTTCGAATAATATTTTAAAGTCCAAAATGCTTGGCAACCATCCAAGTATCTTCACATTCATTGGACAGTACCACGGAAGGTGGGAGAAGATTTACTTCAGTGGGTAGAAGTCTGCACACTTTTCCTTTCATCTCTTTAAACGGAGTGCTTCCAAAGTCCATGTTTATCCCCAGTGGTCCTATATTTTCTGGTGCAACCCCTTATTTTTGTCTTCTGGGAATGTCTTATTAAAAGTTGTCGTTGTGCAGGGTTCAGCCACCTCCCCGTGCTCTTCAGACAGCAATGCTGCTGTCCTATATCTACTCAGCTAGGAGTATGCTGCATATGGGCCTAGGATTGCGCTATAAATTTATGAGCGAGAAATAGCCGCGTGACATTGTGACCGTGGCAGATATAAACATAAAGGCAATGCATGGACATGAACACTAAGGGAGCAATCCTATACTGTAGAGTACACAAGAATCCTGCTTAAAGCATGCCACTGTAGGTTAAGTTGGCATAAAGTTACACCAGATCTGAACTCTGTTCAGCTGTGGGGATACTGCTGGCTCAGCCAGCCTAAGCCTGGCAGAGGGATAACAAGCCTTTAAAATAGTGGCTGAATTACACCAACTTTTTTGCCAGGTCACGTGACCAAGCTGAATGGGCTCAGGATTAGACCAAGCCTCTCCTCTCTGGTCCTGCCCCTGCCATGCCCCAGAATTCCCTTTTCCCAGGGCTTACATTGTCTTAAGATTTACTGAGTTTGGCTCAGCCAGCTGGGTCTCAGCTGAGCTGGGATAGGAAAATTATAATGATGTATATCTGGATGAATGTCGGATGAGGGAGTTAAGACAGATCAGCCAGAGATGCGCTGGATTCTAACCCAGCTCACCCTAGTGGATCTTCTTCTAGGATTGCTCCCTAAAGCATACTAAGGTACATTTATTGCTGCTGCTGCTGCTGCTACTACCCTGCCTTCCAGGCAGTGCTTTTTTCTAGAAATATAGGTGCCAGTACTCACCATGAAGTTGTTACAGTAAGTGCCACACTTTTTAGCAACAACAACAAAAAGGTGCCGGTACTGCATACCCTTCAGTACCCTCAGAAAAAAAAGCACTGCTTCCAGGTGCAGTTGGGCTCCAACTCCTATCAGCCTCAGCCAGCATGCACAAAGTGCGAGGGATGATGGGAGATGTAGTCCTACAACATTAGGAGAGCACTACATTGGCTGTCTATTGGTTACAGATAGATATGGTTGGATCACGAAGTGCTATTGATTTCAGTGGGTCTGCTCTAAGTAGGACTAGTATGCAAATCCCACATAATGCTTCCTGTCGAAGAGCTCTGTGTAAACTGGAAAGCTTGCATGCCTCTACATTGGGCGACAGGGAAACCTCAGGTTGAGGGGGCAAATGCAGACATCCAGGCCTCTGGGCCTGGGCCTTGGAACTCTGTGACCTGAGCCACATGCTTCACCAATTCCTGCTTCAACATTCTGAGTATTTCTGCCTGAGTGGAATTTATTTATTTATTTGTTGCATTTATATCCCAACTTCTTCTCCAAAGAGCTCAAGATGGCATACGTGGCTCTCTCCCTCTTCATTCTATCCCCCACAACAACCCTGTGAGGCGGGTTAGGCTGAGTGGAAGTGACTGGCCCAATGTCACCCAGGGAGCTTCATGGCCGAGTGGAGACTTGAACCCTGGTGGGACTTGAACTCTGGTCTCCCAGGTCCTAGTACTGCACACTAACCACTATACCACACTGGCTCTCTGGAATGTGTCCTTGAACTCTCAGAATACTTTTGTCTTGAGCAGCTGGAGGATAGACTGAGGGTATATGAGTGTTTCTGAATACCTGAAGGAGCGTCTCCACCCCTGTCATTCAACCTGGACACTGAGGTCCAGCTTTGAGGGCCTTCTGGCGGTTCCCTCGCTGTGAGAAGTGAGGTTACAGGGAACCAGGCAGAGGGCCTTCTCGGTAGTGGCGCCCACTCTGTGGAACGCCCTCCCATCAGATGTCAAGGAAATAAACAACTGTCTGACTTTTAGAAGACATCTGAAGGTAACCCTGTTTAGGGAAGTTTTTAATGTTTGATCGTGTTTTTAATATTCTGTTGAGAGCTGCCCAGCCAGATGGATGGGGTATAATTAATAAAATTATTTATTATTATTATTATTATTATTATTATTATTAACCAGGGACCCAGGTGGCGCTGTGGGTTAAACCACAGAGTCTAGGGCTTCCTGATCAGAAGGTCGGCGGTTCGAATCCCTGCAACAGGGTGAGCTCCCGTTGCTCGGTCCCAGCTCCTGCCAACCTAGCAGTTCGAAAGCACATCAAAGTGCAAGTAGATAAATAGGTACCGCTCTGGCGGGAAGGTAAACGGCATTTCCGTGCGCTGCTCAGGTTCGCCAGAAGCAGCTTTGTCATGCTGGCCACAGCTGTCTGCGGACAAACGCCGGCTCCCTCGGCCTATAGAGCGAGATGAGCGCCGCAACCCCAGAGTCGGACGCGACTGGACCTGATGGTCAGGGGCCCCTTTACCTTTTACCCTTTACCTATTATTTCTAAAAATTAGCCTACTGGGCCAAGGTGACATTTACATTTATTGCCCCACCCACTTTTGCATATGGCCCTGCCCACCACTCGCATGTGGACCTTGGGAGGTTGCCCGGAAGCTAATGCGGCCCTCAGTTCCCCACCCCGTCCTACATAACAGAAGTAGCTCTGCTTTTTAAAAAACAAAACCAAAAAAACTCCCACATTGCATTACCTGTTTTGTATCTCATCTTCCCTGGGACCAGAAGAGAGACAAACATATTCACCTATTTCCCGATTTAGCCAATGCCATTTTTGCATCCTTTGCCCTCTCTCCAGGAATGACGGCGAGGAGGGAGGGTCATGACGCTCACTGCAGAAAGGCGGGGAGAAGAGTTGTGGGCTATATGGCTGAAATAGGCCAGGATGTTGTACTTGAGAACCAATCTCCTCTTTGACGGGTTCCATCCCTCTTCTTTACAACCTTCATTACTGCTGACTCAGGCAGGTGTGGAGGGGGGTGGGGGGGAGCAGGCAGGAGCAAGCTGGCTGGTATGCCTTGCACCCTTCTGGTTTCTCATCTTTGTGTGTGTTTGTGGCCTGCCAGTATTTCTTTCTGTGTCAGTATTTTCCCGCTCCTGTAATGCATGTTTTTGGCAGTTTATTTTCCTGCGTGGGAACCCTCCCTGCTGGTTAGAGATGTGGCTGCTTTGGCGGTACAAACCAGCCCATGCCATAACATGTACAATTCGGCTTAGTTAGGAGGTTGCAATGCATGTTACGATGTCCGTTAGCATGGCCATACAAACCAGTGCAACCCTATCATGAACTAACCACACAGGCAGTGGATTTAGGGGACCACTATGGGCTTTACTTATTTATTATATGCATATCCTGCTTTTTTCACCAAGGTTGCTCAAGCAAGCACATACAGTTCTCTCTTCCCAGTAACCATAATCTATGGTAAATTAAGCTGAAAAGTAGTGACTGCTACCCCTAGGCAGAGGTGGATTCTGAGAAGTGCAACTGGTTCCACCACACTGGGAGCCAAGCCTAGGGGGTGCCACAGAGCGTTGCAACTACGACATAGTGAATTGAGCAGAACGGAAGGCGAGAGGTAGGGTGTGTGCACCAAATTTTGGCCTTGCATAGCGTGCCGCTGAAATCTGAAAGACCCTGTTCATGGCCAAGCAGGGATTTGACGGGGTCTTCCTTCCTCCAGGTTCAAAACTCTAACTATTACACCACTCTGGCAGAATGTTGACAGCTATGTTCCATGAGATGCCGGCGTCCGCCAGGAAACTGCTCTCATGCAGCTGTTGTTCACTTCAATAAAGCTTGCGCAAAAGGAACACTTGGTGGAATAACCCATGGTTCATTAGCAAGAAAGGGGTGTCGTGTCTCGGGCTGGCCCTGAGAAGGGGATCATAGGAAGCAGACTTATACTAAGTGAGAGTAATAGTCCATCCAGGTCAGTACTGAGCTACCACCCTGGGCTCCTGCAGGAGGAAGGGTGGGATATCACTTGTGTGTGATTGACACACAATTATATATATATATATATATATATATCACACACACACACACACACACACACACACACATGGACCTTTATTAACCTTATCCCTTCCAGATCTTCCAGCAGCAGTGCCTTATTCTGAGTCAGGCCATTGTCTATCCAGCTCAGTACTATCTGCACAGACTGTCAGCAGATTTCCACTGTTTCAGGCTAGGGAAGCTCTCAGTCCTTCCTAGAGTTACCAGCAGTTGCACGTGGAATTATTATTATTATTATTATTATTATTATTATTATTATTATTATTATTATTTATACCCCACCCATCTGGCTAGGTTTCCGCAGCCACTTTGGGGAGGTTCCACAGGGTGGGTGTCACTACCGAGAAGGCCCTCTGCCTGGTTCCCTGTAACTTGGCTTCTCATACCGAGGGAACTGCCTGAAGGCCCTCGGTGCTGGACCTCAGTGTCCAAGCTGAACGATGGGGGTGAAGACACTCCTTCAGGTATACTGGGCCAAGGCCGTTTAGGGCCTTAAAGGTCAGCACCAACACTCTGAATTGTGCTAGGAAACATTTGTTGTTGTTGTTTAGTCGTTTAGTCGTGTCCGACTCTTCGTGACCCCATGGACCATAGCACGCCAGGCACTCCTGTCTTCCACTGTCTCCCGCAGTTTGGTCAAACTCATGTTCATAGCTTCGAGAACACTAGGAAACATACTGGGAGCCAATGTAGGTCTTTCAGGACCAAATGTTATGTGGTCCTGATGGCCACTCCCAGTCACCAGTCTAGCTGCCGCATTCTGGATTAATTGTAGTTCCTGGGTCACCTTCAAAGGTAGCCCCACGTAGAGTGCATTGCAGTAGTCCAAGCGGGAACCTTCTGCATATAAACAAGTGCTCTGCCATTGAGTTGCTTCCCTCCCCCCCCCCACCAAAATCTGGAATCTATCCTAGTAGAATCATTGGAAGCTGCCTTATGCTGAGTCAGTCAATCTAGCTCAGCATTATTTTCAATGATTGGCAGTGGCTATCCAGGGTTTCAGATAGGGGGCATTCGCAGCCCTACCTTGAGATGACAGAGATTGATCCTGTGACCATCCACCACGGAGCTATGATTCTTCCCTGAAGTGTTGTGCTCTGAATCTAATCCCAAAAAAACTTAATTGGGTGGCTGCTGGGTACAGTCCAGGGGTCAGCAAACTTTTTCAGCAGGGGGCCGGCCCACTGTCCCTCAGACCTTGTGGGGGGCCAGACTATATTTTGGGGAAAAAATATGAACGAATTCCTATGCCCCACAAATAACCCGGAGATGCATTTTAAATAAAAGGACACATTCTACTCATGGAAAAACATGCTGATTCCTGGACTGTCCACGGGCTGGATTTGGAAGGCCTTGGTTTGGGGACCCCTGGTGTAATCTTATAAGAGAGGGGGGCACGAGTTTTCCCTCTTTCCAATGCAGGTACAATCTCCATGGAGGGGGTAAAAAAAGCCATGTGAGAAGCAACCAAAGGCATATGTGAAGCAGTAAGACACAGACCTCAGCTGGGCTGAAAACTGTGTGCTCCAGATACCAGCAGGAACATGTATCCAGAATTCAGCCATTATTTGTCATGCAACCTCCTTATTTCAGTTACCATCCAAATCCACATGTAGGTCTGGAGACAAGCACTCAAGAGATGGCATAATCTCCTTTGAATTCCAATGCATGCAAACTAAAATAGAAGTGCTCATGGATGGGAAATGTTCAAGAGAATCTGGAAAAAGGCTGCATCTCAGTGGCAGAGAACGTGCTTTCACATACGGAAGGTCTCAGTTTCAATCCCTGGCACACTCAGGTAAAGACTCCTGCCTGAAACCCTTAAAGACTGGTGCCAGGCTGCATAGAGTGACAATACTTAGTTCTATGCACCTTCTTATTTTAAAATCATAGCTTTTGAAAAAAGCTATACAAAGGTTAATATCAAATACCCAATGTCTTTTTAGAATATCAACGATATGAAAAAACAAATCTAAATACTGTAATAACACAAGTCAAAAAGAGGAAAATAAAACAAAGGAGAACTTCTTCATCTGTCAGCTGTATATATAAAATTATTAAAAGCACTCATTCCTAGGTAACTCCCAACTATTCCACTTCTTAGTTCCCATATCATAGCTCCATGGACCAACAATTTAATGGACCCCTGGACCTCGTCCAGGCATAGGCAACCTCAGCCCTCCAGATGTTTTGGGACTACAACTCCCATCATCCCTAGCTAACAAGACCAGTGGTCAGGGATGATGGGAATTTTGGTCCCAAAACATCTGGAGGGCCAAGGTTGCCTATGCCTGACCTAGTCTAATGAGGCTTCCTGTACCCTTAGTCACATAAACTGCAACAGCAAGAGACCCACTGATTTATTTGTTTATTGCATTTAGATCCCACTTTTCTCTCTCTCCAAGGAGCTCAAGATGGTGTGCATGGCTCTCCCCCTCCTCAGTTAACCCCCACAGCAGCCCTGTGAGGCATGTAAGGCAGGGAGGCAGTGACCACTGGCTAAAAGGTCAGCCAGCGTGAATGGGGATTTGAACCCTGGCTTCCGAGGTCATAATCCCATACTCTAACCCGTGCATCATACTGCCTCTTGCTGATGCAGATACCTTTAGCTTCAGGCAGGCAATTGGGCCCAGGACATTACAAGAAGCAACAGGAAGTACAAGTGCCTCACAGTCCCAATTTTTGGAGCTGTTCATTTCAAAAGAAGTACCAGTATGTGCCTCACTTGTCTCCTCCACAAAGGAGCTGCTCTAAGCGACCTGTAAATATAAAATCAACAGTAACCCAACCATTAAAAAACAAATGACCACACTAAGAGCAGCCGCAAAAAAGGAACACATTGACAACCAATATATTAAGCAGCAACAGAACCAAAAGTTTGTTTAAAAAGGAACGAGTGGTATTCCCCTAGGGTGGTAAATAATAATTACTCAGAGTAGACCCATTGAAATTAATGAACACAACTAAGTTAAGTCCATTGATTTCAATAAGTCCACTTATAGTAAAATTAGTTGAATACCACACAATGTCTTAAATTGCCTACAGAGCACAAATAAAGAGGGAGATAGCCCAAAACCCTTTGGAACAGGGAGTCCCATACATGAGGCTCTGCTGGCACAGAAAAGCCCTCTCTTCCATAGAGAAAATTACATAGAAAATATTATTTGGCCCTCACTCAATGAACAAAGGCTAAGAAAGCCAGCTCATTTTCTAAGAAGGGTGGAGGCATAACTCATGTGGAGTGGAGAGGTTTGCAGCATGAGAGCCCAAAGGAGACCACCAATATATGCGATCGAGGAGCACCCGCTCACTTTGTTTGGGATCCAGTAAAGACACAGTGCCTTCAAGCAAGAGATAAAATGGCAATGCAGTTCCCAGGTCAGCAGGCCCTATTGTGGGGACTGGGCAGCTCCCAGACCCCGTGACTTCTGTCCGCTGATCGCAGCTATGTGTTTCTTATCGCTTCGGTATTCAATGACTCATAATTGACTGACTCCACTGTAATGCGTTGTGCCTTACAGTCATGTGCAAACCTTGCTGTGCTATGTGATCTCTAAGATAGATCATTCACAAATGCAAGTCATCAGCTGATGTTGCAGTCATAAAGCAATGAATGTGCATCCGTGAACAGCAACATGCAGAAGCCGCCCTGTAAGGTTTACTTATTCAAATTCGGGCTGGCTTCTTGTTGCATGTTGTTCAGATGAAGGCTGAGTTATAATATTTGTCGGAGTTTTGCATTTTCAGCATGTTGGCCTTATCTACATATCCTATTGAATAAGGTAGTGATGAACTGGGCATGCACACAAAAGTTCATACCAATGACAAACTTAGTTGGTCTCTAAGGTGCTGCTGGAAGGATTTTTTTTATTTTGTTTTGACTACGTCAGACCAACACAGCTACCTAACTGTAACTACAGAGAGATAATCATGTATTAAGTAAAAATTGAGTGCAGAGAACATTTCGGACTTGGTCCAGTATATCTGAAGGAGCATCTCCACTCCCATCGTTCTGCCTGGACTCTGAGGTCCAGCGCCAAGGGCCTTCTGGCAGTTGCCTTGCTGTGAGAAGCCAAGTTACAGGGAACCAGGCAGAGGGCCTTCTCGGTAGTGGCACCAGATGTCCAACAGATGTCCAACAGATGTCAAAGGGAAAAACAACTACCAGACTTTTAGAAGACATCTGAAGGCAGCCCTGTTTAGGGAAGCTTTTAATATTTGACAGACTATTGTATTTTAATATTTTGTTGGAAGCTGCCCAGAGTGGCTGGGGAAACCCAGCCAGATGGACGGGGTATAAATATCATCATCATCATCATCATCATCATTTTTCTCCTGGGTGACCTGGTTTTCTTCTTGCAGCAGGACCAGCTCTACCATTTGGCAAAGTGAGGCAACTGTCTCAAGTGGCATATACTTGTGCCCTCCAGTTGTTTTGGACTACATCTGGAGAGCTCCAGGTTGCCGAAGCCTTTGCTAGTGGAACAGGGACCAGCAGCAAGGTGTTGGAGAACAGAGCTCTATTAGCCATAGGCCTAACCTCAAAGAAAGCCTGTTACTGTACTTTCAAATGTAGCCAAGGATGCTATCCCATTGCCAACACTGAAGTTAAGATCCAGCTGCTGCTTTGGCTGGGGTTTTTTGTACATGGAATGGAAGGTGAGGCACCTTCTTGTCCTTTGCCTCGTGTGGCCAAATGTCTTGACTTGCAGGGAGTCTGTTTGGGGGGCGGGCATTGGAAACTATGCTATTGGCCCATTAGCAGCTAAAGTGATTACAGTTCACACTGGCACCTCAAGATTTAATCACCTCCTTCTGCTGTCCTTGTACATCCAGCAATAGGAGCCAACTCCTAGGGGCCAAGGTCCCTTTAATCCCCTCTAAAAGGGAGGAGACTGGGGGGGGGGGCAAAGTTCATGAGCATTGCCATTCAAATGCTGTGCGTGCACCTTGTCTTGTGATAGATTATGTGGGGCAGGACTTCACTGCCCCCCCCCCAAATATTTTATTCCAGTTGGCATCCTGCTGTAGTTACTTGCCTTAGGAATGGGTGTGGTCTCCAAATCAAATCAATGAATCAATCAAGCAGTGGTCTGTCATTTAAACCTCAATGCCCTTGCCTTTGAGGTCCTGCTCAGGAGCAGAGTTAGCTCTAGAACTCTTTTTTTCCTAAGACAGGTCAGCTCCTACAGTAATTCCTCTCTCTTTCAACAGTCTTGCAGATAACATAGTTTGAATTCATTGGCGGGTTTGATGCCTTTGTGATAGGACTCATTCAGGATATGTGTGTGTGGTTCTATCACTAAAAAAAAAAAGTAGCCTCTTATTTCTTCTCTACTGGCAGCTTTGCAGATTGAACACTATGATAAGTGTTACGCTTGCCCATGCCTATTACTGGAAGTTGCAGTTGTCCAGTAAAATGTATCCAGGTGCAAATTAAAGGAAGGGGAATCTAAGGAAGGAGGGGAGCACAGGTCTTCCAAGAACTGGAAGTTTTAGAGTCCCTGGTTGTGCAGAAGTACATTGGTACACGAGTAAGGGGAGAAAAGGATGAAGAGGAGGAGAGAAACAAAACACAGGGCAAAGGAAGAAAAGAACAGCCAGCCGTGGAAAATAAGAAGCAAAGAAGCGGGGGGGGGGGGCAACCCAGAAAAAAGTCAGGAGACACTTAAAGTGCATTATGTCCCAATGGAATCCTGGGAACTGTATTTTGTTAAGGGTGCCGGGAATTGTAGTTGTGGGTAAACTACAGTTCCCAAGATGTGGTGTGGATGTGTCCCATGAAAGAGAAGATGAGGATGGGTGCAGGGTGTCTGGAGGAGGCGATAGGCTGGAGAGATAGTGGGAGAACACTAGGGTGCTTGTTCTTGGGAGGGAGAAAAAACACAGACTGAGCAGATGTTCGAAATCCAAAATGAGAAAAAGGATTTAGGATGGACAGGGAGGTGGATGTGGGGTTCAGTCTGTGGCGTTGTGAGGTAGTGGTGGCGAGACCTCATTCATTGGGAGTACAGTACAACGAAGAGGGCCGGGAGAACCTCAGCGGCAAGAAGATCCGGGAGTGGCGGAGAATGATGCGTGCGACAGGGCACTCAGAACAGGGTGCAGGAAGCAGAAGGTTTTGGCTGTGTGTGTAAGAGAAAGAAAAATTGCGACTCATTCATAGGGGAGCCGGAGAAAGAGAGGGAAGTGAATCTGAAAGACCCCCAAGGGGTGAGGGAATGGAAGGGGTGAGGGAATGGGTGGTAGCAGGGCGCCGCCCAGAGGCGAGTAATGGGCGCAGGCCGCGGCTGTTGAGGGCTTGGGCAGCGCGGTCTGCAGGCAGGGGAGGGCGCAGGCAGCCGGGCCGGGCCGCATGGATCGATGGAGGCAGAGGCGCCCGGCGCGAGGATTGCATCTTGTCACAATAATTTATTGCTCTCATCCCCGCCTGATCGATGGTTTGAATTAGCGAAGCGCCCGGCTTTAATATTTACCCTCAGCGCTGCGCGTCCAATCTCAATTCTAATTGATTCGGACACGGGCAAGCGCTGGGCTGGACGACGGTGGTGGAGATGGTGCTGGGGAGGGGGGGATCTGGGGAGCGAGCTTGGCAGGACCAAGAGGGACCCACCGCGCGGGAAGGGCTCTAGGGGATCGGGAGAGGGTTGCGAGGGGCCGGGGTGAAAGATCTGGGAACTGAGCCGGTGGCATTCGCGGCGGGGGCGTGTCAAACAGGATCACAGAGGCTGGGGGGAATCAGCCATGGCAGAGGAGTGCAGGAGGGGAAAACGGTGGGTGGGTGGGGGCCGTTGAAGAGGAAGCAGAGACTGACAGGGAATCAGGAACCTGGAGTTTGGAAGAAGCAGCTGGGAGTTGGTAAGCAAGGCGGCGTTGGCTACGGCTGAAGGGAAGGGTGCAGAAGTTTGGAGAATATTTGCAAATTATTCTAAGGAGGACAAGCAAGATCGGGAGTAGGGTGTCAAGAGGCTTGTGAAATATGGGGAGGTCTTTAGGAAGTTGTGAGGGTGAGGAAGGAAACAAGTGTAGTACAAGATCCTGGGGATCCACAACTTAAGAGGAACCCACTTTGGGACCCATTGTCTTGCAGGGTGGAGTGCATGTTACCCATTAACAGAGAGCAAAGGTGTGAAGTTGAATTCACTCGGAAATAGCAGGCAGCCTGATGCCTCTACTAGTTTATCTGAGGATTCTACTCTGCTAAAGATGTGATATGCTTTTAAGGCTGACCTGGATATATGTGGATGTGCAGCATGGGTGTGTATATGTAGAGCTAAACAAACTTATATGTGTGCCCACAGGCCCAGGGACAAAATTATACTCACTAATACAGGCTTCAAATCTGTTCCCAATATATGCTGCTCCCCCCCCCCACACACACACTGCAACTTTATGTCTGAAGAATCCTTCCCTATCTTGCAAGCCAAGGGGACATTATATATCTCCCTGTCCGTCCATTATACGGTCTAGGCCTGTCTCTAATAGGTATAGACTATTTTTAGACAGATTGCTCTGAATTCTCATCTCCTCCAAGACTGCCTCAGACAGCTGGCTATATGACAGGGCCTTCAAGTGGCTAGAATTTACTTCCATGTATTCTTTCAGGCCTCGTGTCCTCACCGAAGAATTGTGATGGACCTTGAGCTCACTACAGATCCTTAGACATCCAATAATCTGTTTCTCAAATTACCTAGGAAGATAATTTCCACTTGCAACAAGGCTAATATAAGCCTTGAGTTATTGCTGAGAATTGTTTGGGGGGAAATAAACACATGTATTATTTTTCTTAAGAGGATGCATGTTGTGACTTTAAGCAATTTTGAATCCATACCTGCCCGTTCATTGGGTAGATGGAATATTTGTCCCAAATAGCGACAAATAGCAGTACGCAGCCATTTCCCATGGGTAGCGCTGGTAAATGGCCATTCTACACAAAGTAAACACAGTAAACAGAGAGTAAATGAGTCAGCAATCAGCAGCCCACAAACGCCTGGCTGAACAGAAATGTTTTTAATTGCCAGCAGAAACACATTACTAAAGGAGCCCACCAGATCTCTAAGGGGAACCTTTTTCACAGTGCAGGAACTGCAGCAGATAATTCTCTTTTCCTGATTGATGTGAGATGAGTTAAGGCAGGCCATGACACCAGCAACTGGACCTCTTTCTTAATATATTTGTGGGGGTGTATAGGAGGAGCTGAACTCTCAGATAACTGGGTCTCAAGTTGCATAGGGCCTGGTGTTATTGGCATCTGTCTCGAGAGACAATGGAGTGAGCCTCCAGGGGTGAAATCAAACTGCTGTGGTAGCAGCACCGAAGTGACCTCCATGGGGTGCAAGCCTGGGCAGTGTGTATGGAGGTCCTGGGCTGCCCAGACGACAAGACCCTGCTTCTTGGCCTCACTGATACAGTCCAAAGGAAAGGAAAGCAATGTGTTTGGCACCAGCTTGGCTGCAGGAGTTGCCAGAAGGAGGCGCACAAGGCACCATCCAACCGCCTTGGGGACTCCACTCCATATTTGTGTAGGGTGACTCCTTAGCCTTTTCTTCTCCCGGAGGATGTCCCACAAGGCAGTGGAGGTTTCGGATCAGAGTTTTCCTTGTCCTAGATGAGCTCCTTTCCCAGGTCAGCAAGCCCCTTCTGTCCCTCACTTCCCCCTACAGCACCCCCTGCAGAAACCGTCTTCATGACTGTTGGGCCCACTGTTGCTCTCATCCGTTCAATCCACTGGAGCTTGTCTTCGAATGCTAGGGAAGTCTGTGCACAGGGCCCAGTAATAACAGTGCCTTAACCTTGGCTCAGTAGCAGATTAGTAACCATTGGGATTCCATCATGAGAGGTATTGCATGTGTTCAGTAGGATATACCAGTAAACTGCCTAGCCTCAGCATCCCGTACTACAGTACTTGCAGTTTCTGAACCAGTGGAGGGCGGTTCATTAGGGTCCCATTAACCTCAGCAAGCCCCCACCTGCCTTCTTTCTTACTTACAACTGTCAGCTTCCTCCTCCTCTTTAGTCTTAGTGTGGACCTTTGTAGATCTCATCAGGGATAAAGGGCAGGGCCAAAACTAGGCTTAGTAGGATATGCCTGTCATTGGCTCTCTGCCGCCACCTACTGTTGGGCTCCCTGCCTTCCACCCCAGCAAACCCCAGTGTTCCAAACCAAGCCTAAGGGCAGCCCCACATGGAGCACTTTACGGTAGCCCAGTTTTTAGGCTACCAACACATAGGTTGCTATTATCCCAATCCAGAAATGGTCATGGTTGGTGTACCAGCAGACTGGTTTTGGCTGGTGTGCCAGTTGTACTTGGATGATTCATCTTGGCTTCTTCCTTCCTATGTGCAAGGGATGCTTTTGCAGGTTAGTTTGTTTTTAATAGGGGGGGACACTCGGCCGTGCAATCCCTCACCTTTATTCTGAAGTTCTACCATCGTAGAACAGGCTTACCATGTGATCGGTTATTTGTTCTTGGAGCAGAAGGGAAGAGTAAAATGTTAAAGAAGAGTCAAATGGAGGGGGGTCCATGTTTGGGGCAACAAAAAATGAGGTGGTGTATACAGTAGAGCTGCAGTGCCATGGCAGAACACATGTTTTGCATGCAGAAGATCTCGGGTTTAATCCCTAGCATCTCCAGTGAAGAGGAGCAAGGAGCAGGTGATGTGAAAGATGCTTGCCTAAGAGCTGGTGACAGTTAGTGTAGGCTTGGAATCATATAGTTGTAGAGTTGGAAGGGACCCCAAGGGTCTTCTAGTCCAACACCCTGCAATCCAGGAATCTTTTGCCCAACATGGGGCTTGAGTGATTAAGAGTCTCACGCTCTACCAACTGAGCTATCTCCATTGCACTAGGCTGGATAGACAAATGGTCTGATCTGGTACAGTATTATCAGTGGTGGCTGCTGGTGCCCCGCTGGGAATGGCAGAGCAGAATGCAGAAAGACCAATGGCGGGGGAAAGAGCTAATGGCAGGCAGAGCTGGAGCCAATAAGAGACAGAGCAAACTAATTCTACTTCTCTCCCTCTTTCCTCTTCTCCTCCTCTCCCTCTGGAGGTGGTGGACCCTCCTTCCTTAAGAGGTTATAAAGCTTTAGTTGAGATCTTTAGTTGATGCTTTAGTTGACATCCCTGCATTGCCGGGGGTTGGATTGCATGACCCTTGGGGGTCCCTCCCAACTCTACAATTCTATGATTCTCCCTCTTGATCTCTGTAGTGGAAACACGGAGACTATGGAAGAGGAAGCTGGATGTAAGAAGGCAAGCAGTTGGGGGACTAGCTGAAGGCAGAACAAAGTTGGAGGTTCGCTCAATTTTGCCCACAGGGTAGTTTCATTTTTGTTCTGACAATGCTTGCTCTTGGTTTTTTTGGTTTCCCCCCCTGTTTTATAATTTCATTCAAACTTACCTCATTCAAAAGTATTCAACTATATCCAGTAAAGGTGTTTCTAAAACTAAGGTAAGGAAGCAACTGCTTGAGCACACACACACACACCCCAAGCATACAAACCATTTCTTGTTCTGCATCCCCGTCCCCTCTGCCCACATTTTAACTTGAACTTCCGTATCGGCAGATGTGTTGAGGGGGGAGGTTAATCAATAAAATAAATAAATAAGAAAAGAGAGGCAGTTGGTTTGGAAGACCTCACAGGGAATAAATATTAGAAAGGGGGGTGCAAAACGGTTGCCTATGGGCTCACTGCATGTTTCACTGCATGTTTCAGTAGGCAGGAATCAGAAAAAAATTGCTGAAATAAAAAATTAAAATAGATAATAATAATTATTAATAATAATAATAATTTTTTATTTGTATCCCGCCCGCCCTGGCCAAAGCTGGGCTCAGAGTGGCTAACATCATATAAATCAGACAATATGCATAATACAATATACAATATGCAAATAAAATAACATTTGGCATTCATTAAAATAATATAGAATATTAAATATCAGCATTTCAAGATTAAACAGAAATCCACTCTTAACAGTTACAATAATTAATTTCTAAACTCCAATCAATTTTACAACAGCAAGCCACAGTGCACAACATAATACAATACAAAATGAGAAGCAGAGACTGGAGGGTGGGGCAAGGCAGGTAGAAAGAGGCCTTGCCTGATGGAGTCTCTACTGTCACAGTTCTTCCTCCAGGACCAGCTTCCTTATGAGGAGTCCCAGAGCCGGGGTGGGGGCAAGGCAGGTGGAAAGAGGCCTTGCCTGATGATTGTCATATAAAGATGGTGAGGAATGTCAGTTATCATAATGGATGAGGGGTGCAGTCGCCAGAGCAGCAACATTTTTCAGAGGAAGATATGGGGGGGGGGTCCAGCAGGGGCACTGCTAGATACTTAGAAGATTAAGAGAGCAGGCCCATGCCACAAATTTGCACTAAATCTGCATATGCTAATATATATATGTTTAGATGCAAATCTAGTTCTCTGAGCAAATAAATATGGATTATTTATTTATTATTATTATTATTATTATTATTATTATTATTATTATTATTATTATGTCCCCACTCCTCCTCCTGAAGGAGTCCAAGGCAGTTGCTGAGGTCACGTCAGTACTGTTGTTGTTTTTTTGCAGCGTACTCAGAAGCCCCCATAAGCAAAGCAGTAAATAAATAAACAAGCTAAAGCTTATGGAGTAGGGAGAGGAGGCAGGAGAGCCTGAGCCCAGAGTAAAAGGCCTAGGAGGGCTTGGGTCCATAGCTGCCAAGTTTTCCCTTTTCTCACGAGGAAGCCTATTCAGCATAAGGGAATTTCCCTTAAAAAAAGGGAGAACTTGGCAGCTATGCTTGGGTCCACTGAGCCACAGCATCAGTCTAGAGCAGGCATCCCCAAACTTCGGCCCTCCAGATGTTTTCGACTACAATTCCCATCTTCCCTGACCACTGGTCCTGTTAGCTAGGGATCATGGGAGTTGTAGGCCAAAACATCTGGAGGGCCGCAGTTCAGGGGTGCCTGGTCTAGAGGGATAAGCCCTCTTCATCCTACCGGTAGTTCAATCCTGAAGCAACAAACATAGGGAATGCATGGCCTTCCAGATTGTGTTGGGCTCCAACACCCATCATTTCTAATCATTGGCCATGCTGGCTGGGGCCGATGGGAGTTGGGAGTCCAACAATGTCTGGAGAGAGCCAGGTTGGCAAAGGCTGCAGCTCCACTTCCCATGGACTTTAAGCTTTCTAGAGATACTGGGTGCATTCTCTTTCTCTCTCTCTCTCTCTCTCTGTGTGTGTGTGTGTGTGTGTGGTGTGTTTGTGTGTAAACTAAATTCCACTCCTGTAATGTGCAGGAAACTATCTATCTGCCCTTCCATCCCACTGTAAGATCTCTCTGTTTGACTTGGTTTATGAAGGCAGCCAGCATTAAGCCAGCACAGAGCTGAAGGGAGTTTAAGATCTGTTACATTCTTATGTGTTTTAATTGATTTTTAACAGGATATTTCTATTTGCTTTTTACCTCCTCTGAGCCTTTGGGATGGAGCAGGCTATAAATTTAAATACATATAAAAATCTATTCGCTCTCACTCTCTGGCACGCTGAGTTGTCCTTGGATTCTAACAGATGTTCATTGACTTTTTAGAAAGAAAGAAAGAAAGAAAGAAAGAAAGAAAGAAAGAAAGAAAGAAAGAAAGAAAGAAAGAAAGACAGACCTTTGAAAGTGTTTTCTAGGAGGCCTAGAAATTTGTTCTGCTTCTAATCAGCCCCTTAAAGTCTGCTTCAGCCCTTTGCTAGGATGCACCAGTTCAGACTCAGGATTGTAGTTTTGTTGTCATAGTTACTAATCAAAGCACAGTTTTCCATACGCTGCTCCTTTCATTGGCAAAAGGACACCATCCACCATACTCGAGAGAGGCATCAGCAGTCCTGGGGAAGACTGTATGGTTTGAAAATTGCAAAAAATTAAAATTAAAATTAGGAGGAAAAAATATGAGAACATGATAAAAGCCTGATGAGTCGAGCCATTGTCTCATTTGGCCAAGCAACCCTGTTCTCCCAGTGGCCAACCAGGTGCCTTTGGGAAACCTGTAGGCAGGATCCGTGCAACTCTCCCTCCTGTTGTTTCCAGCAACTGGTATTCAGAAGCATCGCTGCCTCTGTCCATGAAGGCAGAGCACAGCTATCATGCCTAGTCCTCGTGGATAACATTATCCTCCATGAATTTGCCCAATCCTCTTTTAAAGCCATCCCAAACTGGTGGCCCTCACTGCCTCCTGCAGGGGATAGTTCCATAGTTTAACTATGTGCTAGATTAAAAAGTACTTACTTTTATCCCCCTGTGTTCAGCTTCACAGGATGTCCATGTGTTATGAGGGAGAAAAGCTTTCCTCTGTCCACTGTGCATATTTTTTTAGAAACTTCTTACTTGCCTTCTCTCTAAACTGGAAAATTCCAAACACTGCAACTTTCCTCATAGGAGAGCCTCTCCCATCTCCTTGATTATTTTGGCTGCTCTTTTCTGAACAGCTTCCAACTCTACACTATCCCTTTTGAGGTGAGGGACCAGAACTGTACACAGAGTCCCAAATCCAGTCACACCATAGATTCGTATAATGGCATCATGATATCGGCAGTTTTGGAGGAGGGCCCTTCAACAGTATGATGAAGACTAAACATGCTTCCAATCCCGCACCGCAAATTATGGTTCCCTTTGAACCCAGGCTGGACTAGAGGAAATGGCAGGAGTTGTGCTGGGACAATGTGTACCTCCTATCTATCAGGCAATGTTTCCCACCCTGCAATATCCTTACAGTTTTCTCTTCCTCCTCCCTGTATGGCAGTGAAAAAATAACATGAAAAAATAAATAAAAGGCATGTTTATGCAGGCATGAAATGCTAAATGTTGAGGGATATTCAGAACCAGAGCTGCATGGGGTGCGGAATAGAATGGAGCTTCCTTGTGGGGCATGGCGTGGCTGGCTGGAAACCTGAAGCCCTCAATCTGCAACGTTTTGTTGCAGGTTTTCCCCCCACATACAAGACTCCCTGATCCTACAAAAGTAGGAGGGGAGTATAAAAGGGGCAATGCCAGGGTATGTGGGGGTTTGCATATGTTTTAAAGTGGGAGGGGCACATTCAAGCATTTAATTTTTTTTTACCTGCACTCTAAAGTGGTGCAACCAGCAACAAATATGCCACGAATTCACTGACAGCGTAGTTTCCTCTGAAGATAGTCAGGAAGAAGATGAAAGAGAAAGGTTGAGTTAGGTAGGGTGTGCTCCTGAGGCAGCTGCCTCACTCTGCCTAATGGTCGGACTGGCTCCAAACCTGCACCCTCACACATCAGTGTCATTCATTCATTCATTATTTGTATACTGCCCTACTTCTGAAGATCACAGGGTGGTTCACAACATAATTTACTCCAGCGGTAGGTAAATAAATAATTATCCTTCTCTCATAATATTGGAGCTCAGGATCATGTCAGGAGAACCGATTGCTAGTAGATTCATGACGGGCAAAAGATTGGGACTTCTTCACACAGTGTTCAATTAACTTATGGAAATTGGTGCATGAGATCTGGTGATGTCTATGGGCCTAAATTACTTTAATTAACAGGGGATTAGGCAAATTCATGGAGGATGTGTCTCCAATGGCTGCCAGCCACATCAGCTGAATAGAGCCTCCAGGTTCAGATTCAATATACCTCTAAATGCCAGCTGCTCAGGGGCAAGCAGCTGAGGAAAGCTATTTCATCTATACCCTCCATGTGGGCTTCCTGGAAATCTCTGCTTGTCGGAAACAGAATGCTTCACTAAGCTGATCTAGCAGCTTGGTTCTTACAGTGTTAGCTCATGCAGTAATTGTATTGTCTACCCTTAGCCAACTGGGTTTACTCACCAGTGAGTTGCAATATGGGCAATACAGGAATGAAGGACTTTACTCCTGGACTAAACCACTGCTGTTTAAGAATGCGTGGGTGAAAACCCATCCTTAGAATCATGGAACCAGAGCTGGGAGGTGCCAAAGACCATTTTGTCTACCCCACCCACAAACATCCCCCGTTAGGTCTGTTTAATACATGCACAAACAATTGTTTATCACTGTGTACTTGGTTCAAATCTTACCTCAGCCACAAACCCTTGAGAAGCCATGATCCCTCAACTCCCCTCCCTGAAATCTGTAATATCCACATACATAAAATGCTCTGAGTGCTTAGGGAAAGTAATTCTAAATATTTAAATTCTAAATATTACTATAACACAGGCAACGAAAAGAGGAGACCCTGAAATAGAAAGGATTAGCAATGTTTATTTACTGAACAACATTGGGCAGACTTAAGCAATGATCAGGTAGGATCATAGTCAGTGGATCTCAGATATTCTCTCTCAGTAAATCTTTATATGCTTTCTCCCTCACCGACCAAAAAAATGATACGTATGAAATAAAGCAACATAATTTAGGATCAGTTCACATAGTTATTTGCAGTGGCAATGTTAATTTAGGGGTGTGGTTTTAAAACCAGGTCAGTTCATTATTTGCCCCCATCCACTCTTCAGTGCTCCTGTAAAATAATGAAAACTTTAAAGGCACTGTAACCCCTTAATGGGCATATTTAACTGTACAGCATTTGTTAACACTTTGAATAATACAGTATTCCTAGCAGTAACTGTTATAATATTAATGCATCCGTTAACAAGCTAAACTGCTAAAGGCACACAGAAGCCCACAACGGCACAACCTGCTTCAACTGCATAGCATAGCTGTATTTACCACAGTGCCGTAGATTAATTAGTGCATATTAATTAACGTCAACTCAAGCAGGGGAAACAAATGTGAGGAGGTTCTATTATTTATTGGGCGATGGACTGGGGAATATTTGCTAAAGCCTAGTCTCAGGAGTTTGGGGTGTTTCTCCCAGGGATTTCAGATTTTAGTTGCAAGTGTCAAAAAAACACTGTGGATTAGCTCAATGATAAGCATTTGCCCTGCATCCAGAATTGGTTTCCTCGAGTCCTGTGGGTGGTGGTGCCATTAGAGTTGCTCCTGTTTTAGGTACTAAGGGCCTCTTCTTAAATAAATAAGCTAAATTATTTAAATAATTTAAATGAATAAGCTAAATGGACGCAGGTGGCGCTGTGGTCTAAACCACAGAGCCTAGGGCTTGCTGATCAGAAGGTCAGTGGTTCGAATCCCCATGACGGGGTGAGCTCCCGTTGCTGGGTCCCAGCTCCTGCCAACCTAGCAGTTCGAAAGCACATCAAAGTGCAAGTAGATAAATAGGTTCTGGCGGGAAGGTAAACAGCGTTTCTGTGTGCTGTTCTGGTTTCACAAGAAGTGGCTTGGTCATGCTGGCCACATAACCTGGAAAAACTGTCCGTGAACAAACATTGGCTCCCTCGGCCAGTAAAGCGAGATGAGCGCCAAAACCCCAGAGTCGTTCGTGACTGGACTGGACTTAACTGTCAGGGCCCTTAGATAAGTTTTTGCAGCGCAACCAGCGTCTCGTTGTAGGCTATCAAACCAAATATTTGTTAGAGCTCGGTGACAGGCAACTTAGCAAGATCTGGGTTCCTTCTTAACCAAGGGCCATTTCATCCATTACACGGCAACAGAACTGGGTTTGCCACTGACCTTCCATGCAGCAGCAAACCACAGCCAATCACATTTGCCTACCAAGCGCATGTATGAAACACGTATGTCAACGAATACATCTATATAGTATTCATACTTTGAATTTTTTTTAAATAAATAAGTATTGGATGTACACCTAAAAACACACACACAATATATATATATGTGTGTGTGTGTGTGTGTGTGTGTGTGAATGTACAAAAGTAGTGAAGTTAGCTATTCGATGCTTAACATGAGTCTTCTGAAATTAAATAACAGAAGTTATGGTTTAGGGAAGTTATGGTTTTTTGGGGAAAGTCAAAGCTCAAATGTGACAATGCTATAAAAAGTTAATTCTGACATTCTGAAGTTGTGCAACTCTTTTATCCCCAGTTCTTTGGTGATAAATAGCTATTGTCTACTATATCAATATACTATTGCTATTGTTATTATTAGAGTAAGTCTCAAAGATAAGGCTCTGTATTAGGGGACACGTAAATAGCTCAGTATGATAGAGGATGGTGCCAAGGTGGCCGGTTTGATCTCCGTAAGGGACAGCTGCAGATGCTTTCATTGTAGGCGGTTTGACTAGATGATCCTTAGGGTATGGTTACCAGACGTCCCCGTTTCCCGGGGACTGTCCCCAGATTTACAGATCTGTCCCCGGACAAATTCCGTCCCCAAATTTCATTTAATGTCCCGGGATTTATATTTTAAGTGTTGTAGATTTAATAGTAGGGAATGAATTCTGCATGATTGATTCAACCACACAAGACACATGATATGGGGATTTCCGACAATGCAAAATGGTGGGCACCACAGCAGTGAACAGCTCCTGAAGCCAGCCAGAGCCTACTGTGCTACCACGCTGGCTCCGGGCTGCTGAGGCTGCCGCTGCCACTGCCGAGGGGGAACTTGGGATGCCCAGAGCATCAACTGGGGGAACCGCTGACCCCCCTGTGACCCAAATCGACCTGGGAGTGAGAGTGCCTGGCCACCCGGCCAACTGCGGAGGTCCGGGGCCAAGAGGTCCGGGGCCAAGAAAACCCCAGAGCTGATGCAGGGAGAAGAAGGATAGGAGAAGGAGAAGGAAGAGAGAGAAAGCAGAAGGAGAAAAAAGAGGGGAGCCCCTAACCTTGCCATGCCCCTGCCCCTGCCCCTGCCCCTGCCACTGCCACTGCCGCAGAGGAGGAGAAGTAGGAGAGCACTGGGAGGGCAAGGACACGTTGCCAAGCTCAGGCCTGAACCGAGCACGGCGGCTAGTGCTCCAAGAGAGCAGGCCGGGGCTCAGAGGAAGGCTGTGTGACAGAGGAGACTACAGAAGAGAAGATATTACTTCTTTTTTAAAAAAAAAAACAACTTTTTTTTCTCTTAAAAAAGAAAAGTGTCCCTGGATTCTTTGAAAAAAATCTGGTAACCTTACTGGGTCTCTTCCAACTCCATGATTCTATGATCCACCTTTTATCCAAGGCAAAGGTTTCCTGGGGGAACTGCCCACTCTCCTAGTGAGATCAAGAACCACAGCCAAAACACTCCCACCAGGGTAAAACAGCCACAAAGTTCCCACAAGCTCCAAATTGCATTAAGCTGAACTGACGGCAACCACGAACCGCCAGCAGCCTTTCTGCTGTGCTGATTTGTTTGGAGCAGTTAAAGAAACTGACTGAAGTTAAGGAGGGTCAGAGAAGAGGAGCAGATGAGAGACAATGAGTGAGTGGCTGATCTGGTGCAAAAGGGAAATTCACCCAAAGCATAGGAACTTTTTATCCCTTACCCGAAACATACCTACAAAGCTACAGAAACTGTGTGTGGTTTTGTTTTTTGTTTGTCAAAAGAAGCGAAACCAGAAGGGACAATGAGAGTTGTTTGTAGGGCTCTTGTTATTTCAACAGCCTGCCGTCCCCTCTGATCTTATCGAAGCCCTGCTGAGGTGGAGCTCCCGGCCAAGTAGTGCTGGGAAGTGTTGCCTCTTCAAAGGATGTGAACAACGGCAACAGCCCTGTATATAAGGATTAAGGATGGTGGAGAAATTCTACTCAGGTTGCATTTAAAGGCAAATCTAACTAATCTGTAGTATCTGAAACAATATGCATATTGAGACTGCAGCTACCCTTAAATCTTTGAATTTTGCAGTGCCGTTCTCCAGCAAAATCAAATGCATCTAGAAGTGAAAATAACATGCAATCATTTTATATATCTACAAATCCTGCATTGCAGGGAGTTGAACTAGATGACCATTGGAGTCCCTTCCAACTCTACAATTCTATGATTCCAAATCAGGGGAAAATATGCTTTGTAAATATGTGATCGGGCAAAATTGACAGATTCGCCCATCCCTGATAAGGATCATCAACCCGCTGGCCGGGTTCAAACGCGTGGTTGCGGGTGATGCTAAGGAGAGACAAAATCCAGTCTTAAGAGCACCCGAGCTTGCCAAGGACACATTTTGCCTATTCATAAAGTATCCACTTAGCTTGTGGAACTCTCCGTCTCAAGATAAAATTATGGCCGTTAGCTTTAACAGCTTTTGGAAATGATCAGGCACACTGATCATCTGTCAATGGCTATTAATTATGATGATGAATTGGAGCCTGCATATTCAGAGGCAGTCTATACCTCTTGGCAACACCAATTGCTGAGGGAAAACTCCAGTGGGGTTAGCTACCTTATGTAAGGGATTGCTCGATTGGTAGAGCATGAGACACTTAATCTCAGGGTCGTGGGTTTGAGCTTCACATCAGGCAAAAAGATTCCTGCATTGCAGGGGGTTGGACTAGATGTTCCTTGGGGCCACTTCCAACTCTACGGTTCTATGATTCTATTATTATCTTTGAGGTCTGATTGTGAGCTTCCAAGGGTTGTGTAATTGAAAGCAGAATCCTGGATTAGATAAAAGGCCCACCCCCCACCATACATTTAAGGCACTGGTTCCCAGGATTCTTTGGAGAAGAATGTTTTAAATGGATGGCATGGGTGTCAACTGCAGTCTGATCCAGCAGGACAAATATTACATTCTTAAATAATACTAGAGGCCTACAGCAAGGCTCATCTATCAGTGCTTCTCAAATTTGGGACTCCACCTGTTGTTGGACTACAACTCCCATCATTGCTGACCACTGGTCCTGCTAGCTAGGGATGATGGGTGTTGTAGTCCAACAGCTGCTGGAGGCACAAGTTTGAGAAACACTGCTAGCTGGTTGCATTCACAGATGGGAGCAGACCCACCCACCCACTGTGGCAGAGCATACCGTTGAAATCTTGATATTCCCACAAGGCAAAAGGAGTCTCACAAGTGAGATCAGCACATCGCGCCTCCTCTTTGAAAGCTTGTTAGGACATCTCCCTTTGCTTCCGTTCAGTTCTGAACTTCTTGCCCTGCTCCTGAACTGATTCTAGAAATTTGGTTGCCCTTTTCTGAACCTTTTCCAGCTGTACTCTATCCTTTTCAAGGTGAGGCAACCAGAACTGCACACAGTATTACAAATGCAGTAGCACCATAGACTTGTATAATGGTCATGTGATGTTGGCTGTTTTGTTTTCAATTCTTGTCCTAATGATTCCTAGCATGGAATTTGCGTTTCTCACCACTGCCACACACTGGGTGGATGTCTTCATCAAGCTGTCTGCTACAACCCAAGGTCTTGTTCCTGGACAGTCACCACCAGTTCAAACCCCAGGAGCATATAGGTGGAATTAAGACCTTTTTTTGCCCTGACATACATCACTTTACACTTGTTTACATTGAATTGTATTTTCCATTTTACCTCCCATTCCCTCAGTTTGGAGAGGTCTTTTAGGAGTTCTTCACAATCCTTTTTTGTTTTTTTTTGTTTTGTTTTAACGATCCTCAGCAAAGAATCTAACAGCTCGGTGGCATTGAGAATTTTCTTCATTTTTTAAAAGCATTTTTGAGCATTTATAAACTGTTTCATGTTTTTATGAAGGAGCGTCTCCACCCCCATCATTCTGCCCAGACACTGAGGTCCAGTACCAAGGGCCTTCTGGCGGTTCCCTCATTGCGAGAAGCCAAGTTGCACATCATCATCATCATCATCTTTAAAATATTGAGAAACTGGGGTGGGGCAGAGTTGTGTGAGCAATATGTGGAAAGCTTCATAACTAGGTGGGAGGGGGAATTGTACAGTGTGGCTGGAACAGGAGGACAAAGACATCTATATCTATATATCTATTAGGTAGGAAACCTTCTTGACCTAGTGGGCCAGATCCTTATTGGTCCCCACCCCTGTGGGCCAACTTTGACAGGTGGGTGAGACATCCCACCTGTCTATCAATCAACATCATGGTAAACGGCAGGCTATGTCACTTCCTGGAAGTCGTGGCTGATGCTCATTGGTGCTGGTGGGGCAGAAGACAAGGAGCCCTAATGTTGCCAATGAAAGGCTAGTTTGTCCCTTTCCTCTGCTCTGCTGAGTCCTAAAAGGGCAACACTGAGACTAAGGAAGCTGATGGTCAGGGCTATCCCTTGGACTGGATGTGAGTCAGAAGGCAGGCAAGTGGGGACTGCCAGAATGAGGTTGGTGAAGCTGTGTCCCATTTGTCCTAATGGACCAGCCTCCACTGCTTCCTGGTTCACGCTGAGAATATACAACAGCAGCATGGCTGGCTGGCTTTTGGAGGGTATGGGGTGGGAAATGATGCCAGGGATGAGATATGGAAGTCCCAGAACTCTGTTCCAGAGCATTCTGCACTGCAATGATGTTGTTACAGTGCTCCACTGTTTTTCTGTATACAGTGGATAGTAACGTATGAATGCTGGTGTAATTAGATATGTTGCTTGTGCTAGCACAACCTGCATGCTTGATTTGTAAATGAGTGTATGTAGTGACTTCACTGAAAAACATTGAGTTGTACATGATGTGAACATCATGTTCAGTGTGTGGTTTCGGATCAGCGTTGCTCCCTGTTGGAAGTTTGGGTGCAACTCAACTTGCAGAAAAAGGGTGTGCATGAGGTTAAGGCAGACAGAGTGAGGGATCTCCACATTCCCAGGCTAAACCTGTACCTACCTAAGCTGCCTTCTCTATCTCTTTGATGTTTAGATTGAGAATCTCAGGTGTGTCCTGTTTGCAACTTCCTCCTCCTGGATTATCCTGGATCTGAGAGGACAATGCAGCAAGCACAATTGCTTTTCTATCCAAGTTGTGTACTTCCTACAATTAAGCACTTTGTTGCTGTTCTCACACCACAAGCATATCACTTTGTGATTAGAAACAGGTAAAGTCTACTCTCCAACCAAGATTCACTAGCCAAACACTGCTCACTCTACATACTAAAGGATTTCAATAGGCAGTGGGACCCTGTTATCCCAATAGTCTCATTCACACATGCAAATCACCACTTGAATTGAGGGAATTAAGTGCTAGACTTATGTGGGCTGTCATACAGATGCATGTTTGCCACAATAGTTGACCTGGATGTGTGATAACATTACTGGAAAATCTCAAAACATAGTTATAGCAGCTTGAATGTGTGAACAGATGCCATCAACAAGCATTGTGTTTGAGGAAATATGAGCAATGTGAGTATGGTATTATATCTATGTTGGCCCCATTCACATATGCAAGTCATCACTCTATGCCACAGGTGTAGGAGATGGATTGAGGATTAAATCTGTAGATTACAATTTAAACCACCTATCACATATGTGTGGGAGAAATACAAAAGTAAGTGAAGCCTTTTTAGCAAAGTAAAATATTTATACCTTTTGCAACTTGCTGAAGTTTAGGAATAAGGCAAGCACACATTTTTAAATCCTTTTTATTTGTATTCTGCTGACCTCCCCCTCTTCACTCACATTGCAAAGAATGAACCACATGCTTTAGCATGGGCATGGCCAGGATTTATGTTAGGGGGGCAGGACTTTTGTTGGGGGGGGCAGAACCGAGCTATCTGCAACTCGATTGGTCAGTTAGTTAAATATTTTCATTTATTTGCTTGATTTTGGGGGGCAGCCATCCCCCTGGCTATGCCCATGCATTTTAGTACCGGTAAGATAAACACAAAAGGTTTACTTACATCTCAATGCAGGCAGCAACTACAATACAGGTAAGAAAAACTTCTCAGGTACAAAATACCAAAGTTGGCTGCAAAATAGAGTGCAAGTGTCTGGAGCCCCCAGGTACATGTCTGATCAGTGTGGAAGCATCACAAGCATGGTGGGAAAAGAGTCTCCTCAGAGGCAGGGGGAAGTATAACAGGTTATTTCCTTTGTTACAGAATTTCTGCCCAGAGGAGACAGGGGAAGTGACCACACAGAGGGTCCTTTCTAGGAAGTTTAAGAACTTGCTGTGCACTAGTCCTATGCTTGTCTAGCAAAATATGCATTTGTGATTTGGCTGCAAACCCCACAACAGGTATCAAGTTGTGGCTGAAACTCATTGGGGATGGCAGGGCAGAAGGCCGAGAGTGTAACAGTAGGAGGAGCCAGAGCATATGATAGGCAGAGAGAACTAATTCTGGTTTCATCCCCATCCTCCTACTTGCTGAGTTCTACAGGGGGCAACTGTGAGGCGGCAGACAAAGAGCAGACAGTGCCACCCTCTGGACTGGTTGTAAGGCAATTGATGGACTGACAGAAGGCAGGCTAGTCAGGGCACTGAGCAGCAGCTCAGTGGTAGATTATTAGCTCTGCATGCAGAAGTTCATTCTCCAGCATCTCCAGGTAGGATTAGGAGAGACTCCCATCTGAATCTCTGGAGAGCCACTGCCAGTCAGTGCAGATACTCTGTGCTGGATGGATCAGTGGTCTGACTCCATATAAAGCCTGATCTGTGGCAGGTCAGTGAGTGAACTGAACTGACTTCATTGAGAAACAAGGCATTTCAGTTAACGATGAATGCTTGAGATATTATATCTGCCAAGCCACATTCACACATGCTGGCCTGCCTTCGCTTGAGTTCACACTCCTCAAGAGGGGAGCACGTTGGTATGAAGCTGCTCCTTGTTCTCTCTGGCAGCTTTTGTAGGTTACTACTGCTTCCCCCTTCCTTCAAACCTCCCCATCACCCTAAACACTTGGGAGGGTCATAAGCAAGACATGCCCCCACATCACCCCTTCCATCTTGCCAACACAGAGGTGGTGATAATTTGGCCCTGTTACAGCAACAAGGTGGTTGTAAAGATTACTGAGATAATAGAACCGTTATTGGCACTCCACAGAGTGAAATATAAATGCTAAGTGTTGTTGCTATTATGGATATACACACATGTCTAAACCACCCTTAGTCTGGGCTTTGGGGCAGTCTGCGTGTACACTCACACTAGGAACGGTCCGCATCATAGGCCTAGGCATTCACAACTAGGCAAGAGACGCACTGATTCTTTAACAAAACAGTACCTGGAAGAGCCCAGGAATGGGCTTGCTTTCTTTTTGTTGTTTAACTCTTTGCTGGTATTTCAGATTTGTCTCTCTCTGTTTCGCTGGCATTTATCTCGCCCCCCCACCAATCCAACACGCGCGTGCCCGCGCACTGCAAAGCTCCTTTCCTCCTCGTCTCCCCGTGGCTGCCAGAGGCGCCCCTGACAAATTGGGTGTGCGATTGGGAGCCTAGAGTTCAATTAGCAAACACACTGAGCGAGCCATCGGCGTAAGTGACCTTACAAGTTTAATTAACGTCCCATCATTATGAGAGATTGAGATCAAACCGCCGTCACTTTGATAAATTAACAAATTATCATCCTCGAGTCCCCGCGCTCGCCCCCAATCCGGAGAGCGTGCTAGGATCCACGGCCGGACTAGTGGCAGTGCTTGATCCGAGAGCTCGCTCCGTTCTCCGGCTCCCCAGCCCTGCCGCCTCCATTCCTAGACACACACATATAAGCTGCCATCCTGCCTACCTTGACGGGGTGGGAGGAAGAAATACTATACGTACTTAACGGCCCGACCTTCCAGTCGAGCTCATTGCTCTCTCCCTCCAGCGCCCCGATTCGGAAATGCCTTGACCCGTCCTAGAAGAAAGATCCATTGACTTTAAGGGGACAAGTCAGTGAATGGATTTGATGTGCTTCTTTGGAGGTGGGAGCCGGGAGGGGGGGGGGGCGTGCGGGTAACGCCCAACCACACTTTTGGCATGTCTCCAGAGACTTCAGAGACAAGCAAAGTTCATAGCTGCCAAGTTATCCCTTTTTTTAAGGGATTTTCCATTATGCTGAATAGGCTTCCTCGCGAGAAAAGGGAAAACTTGGCAGCTATGAAGCAAAGTTGCTAGCAGGAAGACCTTAGCGACAATGCAGCGGGAAGGTCTTCTACGTAAAGCACCCCGGAAATAAAATGGAGTAAAGGAAGCGGAAGACCCTTATTCTCAGCCCTAGTCGGTCACTTGGCCCCGCCCGCTACCAAGGACGAGGACCGGGCGACGCATCTTTAAGTACGTATGTACACGTACCTGATTTTTTTTCCCAAACAGGTGTTTGAGACAGGTACGTGTACCACTCAGGTGCTTGTCTCAGAGAAAAAGCTGAAATGGGCGCACTGCTCTACTTGGGCGACACACCCGAATTGGTTTCTGCGTCGTGCGCGAAATCTCCCTGAAAATCGGGTTGATATAAATGATACCGTTTTTTTGTTTTTACTTGTTAGTTTTATTTTTTTTAAATAATTATATACCGCTATGTCACAAAAAAGATCAAAGCGGTTTACAGCAATAAAAAGCATAAAACGTAAAGAGACACATTAGTTTTACTCTGTCATGAGTTGACCAGGACGGAGGGGAGATAGCGGGAGTTGGGGAAAAAGTGCTTGCTGTGCCCAGCCTTGCTGATCGTGGGACGGAGATCCAGGAAATAACTTTTCTTGTTCTCAAAGTCCCGGGAACCTTACGAATATCGGTGTGACTTTAATAAGGGCGGACACACACGTGCCTGCTCACATGGGCGTAGCTAGGAGGGTGCGGGGAGGGGGGTAGCTGCCCTCCCCTAAACCAAGTAAATAAATAAAAATACTTAACTAACTGACCAATTGCGTCACAGATAACTCGGTTCTCCCACCCCCACAATAACATAAAGCCTCACCCCCTAAAATAAATCTTGGCTATGCCCATGCCTGCTGAACACGTGATGGTTTAGTGCTTCCGTACTCCGCACTGGATGACAAGCCCGCTGAGCTTGTCGATGGACACCTTGCGAGGCGCCTGGTCTGAAGTGGCATTATTCCAATGGCACGAGAGCCACAATGGCTCCATCCATTTCCCCGGTCACTCACTTGATGCTGCCAGAGTTTTTATGAACTGCTCGGTCTCCCACGGTGGAGAAGGAATGAGATTCTTTCATTCCTTCTCCCTTTCTCCCTCTTGCCTCCAGATTTCACATCCTATTTGTTTTGCAACCCGGTGCTTCAGTCCCCCCCCCTCTCTCTCTCTCTCTCTCTCTCCTCCTTTCGCAGCTTAAGGCCAATCCACCTGCTTCTTTCCCAAAGCTCTCTCCCTAACATCCGCCTGCCTCCTCTTCCCCTTTCCCTCTGGGATCACGAACAGCACAAACAGCCCCGCAGCCGCCTAGATGCTAAGGAAAAGGGGGAGAATTTAAAACGACGCGCAATTGAATCATTAAAAAAAAACCCACACTGGGGGTTCTAAAAATAATGGGGGATCTTTTCTTTTCGAGGGAACAAACTTGTTTTTATTTGGGCGGGGGGTCGATCTCAGAAGCATTTGAGAGAGGGGGGAGGGAGAAAGAGCCCCCACCCCTATGCGGAAATAAATGAGGGGGAACGGTAAAGAAAGGTCACCTAAGGATAGGAGGCGCCGTCAAGGGGATCGTTGCTTTGGGTTTTTATCTCGCCTGTAGCGCACTGTCTTTTGCTTGGAGCTGGGTGGGGAGAGTCGCTTTGATGTGACTGAAGATTTCTCCAGTCTCCCCTCTCCACTTCCCGGCCCCCTTTTGCGTCCTTGCCATAATCTGGCGCGTATTAGAGCGGCCTAATTGCAAATCGATGCCGTTCGCAGCCCGCTGGGTGTTTGCAAAGTGGTTGTGGATGTTAATACCAATACAACCCCCCCCCCCAAGTTCGCCAAACCAGTGGCCTTGAGGATCTCCCGCACCGCCCAGATCCATCAGCGCGGAGCCGCCTGACCAAGATAGGCCCCTGCGCACCGTGGGTCCCCCCACCACCCCGTCTGCATTTCCTGCTGTCTTTCCAGTCCAATTCTTGGAGACATCTCCCGGGAGAGAAGCGGTTTCTCCTGATCTGCGTTTCTCTCCGTCAAGGGTTTCTCGGTTTCCACAATTATTCGGTAAAGGCGTCCGAAAGGTATTGAATCAAAACGAGGTGCCTGGAGGATTGAGAAGCCCTTTCTCAGTTCGCGTTGGTCTACTTACGCGAAAAGAAGCACTTTCCCGTGCGCTCTGGCGTAAATCGCGCGCAGGAGACATCGCGTAGAAAGGGAAGCTTAGGTTGCCAAACTAAATACACTTCTTCGAGAGTATGTCCCACTGAACTTATGTCTGGATAACCCTTGTAGTTCTAAAACAGAGAGAGAGAGAGAGAGAGAGAGAGAGAGAGAGAGAGAGAGAGAGAGAGAGAGAGAGAGAGAGAGAGAGAGAGAGAGAGAGAGAGAGAGAGAGAGAGAGAGAGCAAAGCATGGGAAGTAATAAACGCTGCGAGGAAGGTGACTGAGATTTCCCTTCCCAGGCATAGAGTATTTCCAGGCTGACCTTGGCCTCAGTGCGCCAATAAACCCCAAGAAAGGGTTGGTTCAGACGTGCATGTCCGTTACCTGGTGACTACAGTACCAAGGGATTACCTCCATGTCTGAATGGGTCAAGACAAATCTAATGCCACTTCCGCAATTACTGGGTTACTGGGAGATGGCGTGAACCGATTTCTGTTAAGTGCTTGAAAACTTGGATTTCCTGCTGCCACCTTCACACGCGCATCTTATCATTTAATGCTTGAACCAGGCGGTCTGCGCAGTGGCAAATCAAACGCCGTAGACTGAGAGTCTGCGCCACCTGGCGCCACCTGAAACTCGTCGTTTTTCCCTTAGTGAAAGCAGTTCACACGTTCAGCAGCCTCTTTTCAGCTGAAAGCGAGTTGTCAATGGAAGTGTGTGCGTGTGTGAATCATTGCCCTTCAAGTCACTGTGTTACATAACTTATTCCCGGCTTCCACAAACCCCCCTCCCGCGTTTGTGGGGGTGCCCAATACATCACCACCACGCCAACTCCTCCTCTCTTCGGTGGCATAAAAAAAAACTTTCCCCCTTTCCACATTTTGCTAAACTGCGCCCAGCTTTCAATTTCACGCGCCCTGTTTAAGGCAGCGTCTCGCTCATCCGGCCCGACGCTACTTGGTAGGCAGAGCGCCTTGGCGCTGCAGCAAGAGCCCGGCGTCCGCTCGCTGAGCAGCCTCCCCCCCCCCGAGGATTCGTCGCTCCGCAGCCGGCCGCGTCCCCCCCACCCCGCACCCTCCGCTGACAAAAGGGCATCTCGGTTGGTTTTTACATTTTCTTGTCATGGTGGAGAGTAACCCTGTCAGGCTATTCCAGTCCCCGAGTGGGAGGTGTGCTCAAAAGCTGAATATTCAGGGAGAGATTGGCGACCCGGGCCAAGAGGAGAGAGGATGGGATGAGGACCTTCCCGTCAGCCTCTAATTGGGGGGGGGGGTGTAGGGAGAAAATGAAGGAAGGAAAGAGAGATTTGACGGATAGATAGATAATGCATACATGGAAAGGGGAGATAAAAGATATGCATAGATACAGAGAAATAAAGGAAGAGAAAGATGAATGGATAAACAGATACATTCGTCAGAAAGGGATGGAAAGACTGAAGATAATGTCGATGGATTGTGGGTACTGATGGACAGGATGCAAGCCTTTGTATTTTGTGTGAGGTCGCTTGATTTTACATATATATATATAGGCTGAAAATCTCTGCAATGACCCGGAATCTTGAATCCCAGATGTGTGTGCTGGTTAGCTGTAGTTACTCAGTGGTGCTGTGGAGCACGCTCTGTACATACCCAGAGGCACTCTCTTATTTATTATTGCCTCCAATTATGATAAGGCTGAACCTTCCGAACAAGTTGTGGTGGTGAACTCTTGCTCAAATTAATCTCAGGGTGGTTTGACATGTGGATATGGATGGTTGTAGGGAAAGGCTTTGTGTGGACTGGTATGCACCAGAAAGAAGAAAAAGAAGGAAAAAAAGATTAGGAAGTGATATAGGAGACACAGTTCAGTTGGGAATGGATCCATGAATATATAAGTAGGTGTGGGTGTGTGGGTGGGTGTATGTATGTATATGTATATATACAGTGTATATATATATATATATATATATATATATATATATATATATATATATATATATATATATAATCTCCACACACTGTGTCTTTATTTATCATCTTATGAATACCTGCAAGGTGGGGGGGCTTGGGCAGGAATAGATAGATAGATAGATAGCTATATTATATAGAGAAAGAGGGGGTGGAGAGGGAACCCCCATCCTTCAGGAGATCTGTACTGTTGCAGTTTTTTGTTTGTTTCTGCATTACTGTTTTTAGTGTAAGTCAAAGCCACTCTAATATTCTAAGGAAGGGAAGGATGGGATGTTCAAAGCACCTCACCTACATTGCCTAATAGCATATAAGGCTGCACACATTATTATTATTATTATTATTATTATTATTATTATTATTATTATTATTATTATTATTAAATTTTGTACACCGTCCTTCATCCAAAGACTGCAGGACGGTTCATAGCATAAAAAATACAAAATGAGAACACAAAATATAGGTTTTTAAAAACAAAAACCAATAACCGCCTCCCCTCCCACAAACACATTTAAAAGGCCATATAATGTTTAATGAGCCAAAGGCCTGCTTATAGAGATACGTTTTCGCATGGTGCCTAAAGATATGTAATGAAGGCACCTGGTAAGCCTCCCTAGGAGAGGATTCTACAAACAGAGAGCCACGACAGAAAAGGCCCACCCTCGTGCTGCCACCCTCCGCACCTCTGGTGGAGTGGGCACACGATGAAGGGCCTCAGATGGTGATCTCGGGGTCCAGGCTGGTTCATATGGGGAGAGGCAATCACCGTCTTGAAGGCTTCTATGGGACAGAGACTTCGACATAGCTGCTACCCCCTCAAGGCCGCCGCCCAATGAGTTCATGCCTGCCTGCCACGGAAGTCCTTGGAAGAGCCTGTTTGCTGCTTCCGGCGCCTGCAGAAAGGCGAGCGGAGAGGGGGCTGGCCAGAGAACGGCATTTAAGGGGTGCAAGGAAGCGCCGCGCGGCCGCAAATAATCTCCTGTTTCCTTGGTGGCAGTGCTGCTCTCTTGCGCCCTCCAGGGGCGAAGGCCACTTCAGCGTCGCGCAGCTCTAACCAAACGCAGATTCTGGAGGAGTTTGCTGAGTGAGCTGGCGGGGGGGGGGTGTTCCTGCCACTACCACCACCACCCACGCAGTTGGCACCTCTGTCACTCTTTCCTCTGAATCCAAAATGGGTCCAAAGTTTCTCGAAGCTTTGCTAGGGACGAGGGAAGCGAGCTTTTCTTAGCTTTGGGCACAGCAGTGGCGGGGAGTGGGGGAGTTGATTTCTTCTCCCCGGATCCAGAGTGTATATATTTATTTATGATACTCTAGTGCTCCGGGAGATGTTCATTAAGGGGGAGATTTCAAAGGGAAACCAAGCAGCCGGGAGGGGTTTCTCGGTGTGTTATGCGTCTCCAAAGCAGCGATGGGGGGGGTAAGGGGGCGGGGGGTGGAAGAAGTGGGTGTTGGGATTTATCAGCATTTTAACTTCTGACGGTTCCCCTTGGTTCTTTTTTTTTCTTCCTTAAACAAACCAACAATAAATAAAAAATCAGCCACTCAGGGACAATTTTCAGTCTTCTCCACTTTCATGCGCTTTCATTTTTGCTCTTGTTTATCACACACACACACACACACACACACACACACAGAGAGAGAGAGAGAGAGAGAGAGAGAGAGAGAGAGAGAGAGAGAGAGAGTTTTTTCTTACCCCAGTCTCTATTTTCTCAGTCATTTTTAACCTCCTTTCCCCATTACTTGATTCTTTCCTTCTTCCTTTTCTCCTTAATACTTTCCTTTCTTTCCCTATGAGAAATTACTTTTCATCAGCATTCTCCCCCAATGCTTATCCATTCCTTTCTATTCACCTCTTCCTCTAATCTTTGGAAAGGGAAGCGGGGTCCTTTTCCTTTACTCCTGTTTAACAGTTCATACACGATCCCGCCCCTCGCCCCCAAAATGTGGTCTATCGCATTATTCTAGAAAAATTCACCATTTAATCTATAGGAAGGAAGGGACTTGTTTTAAAGTTGGTTAAAGTGTGGTTGACTAGATAAGCTGCGGTATCTGGATGGGACTGACTGAGAATTTGTGTGTGCGCGCGATACTACGTTACGATTCTTTTTTTTAAAAAAAACCTTTTAGGAATTACAGTAAAGGGGGAAATGTATGGGAAAAGTTAAGGGACCACAGCAGTGCAAATCTTTGGAATTCAGAAGAGTGAATACGGGGGGGGGGGTGTCATGACCTTTCTATAAAATCTTCACTGCAATCCCTTTTTGAAGGGAATATAAAATGTTGCAATATAGAGCCATACTGGTTTGGCCATCACCGCCACCGCCACCCCCACCCCCAAAAACATGCATTTGTTTCTCTTCACTGGCGACACGCGATTTTGGATTTTTTTTTTTTACTTTTTACTTTTTCAGATTGTGCCCAATGTCTTCCACTCTCGTGAACAAATAATCCCCGGATCGCCATAACTGTCTGGATAGGAATACTTTCAGAGCCATTGGGGGGAAAGAGAAAGAGATGGGGGGGACATATCTCTCACCCCAAGTGACAGAGAGTGACATTGTTTTTGTCCTCTCTCCCGCCTCTCTCTCTTGCTCCCTTGCTCTTTATTTTAGAAAGATCAGAGAAAATATGAATTCTTTTTAAAGGGAAAAAAGAAAAATCAATTTTAATTTCAGTTTAGAAGATTGTGTTAACAGGGGAGTTTGGATGGTCCGTATCACTTTAGTCTTCTCTCTTCTCTCTCTCTTCTCTCTCTCTTCTCTCTCTCTCTCTCTCTCTCTCTCTCTCTCTCTCTCTCTCTCTCTCTCTCTCTCTCTCTCTCTCTCTCTCCTATTCAGCTTGGACGCTTTTCTATGCATTTTTCTGACTGCCCAGAAAAAGCAGTTGCAGCACCCGCATCCCCACGCATCCTTCCTTTCTCGAGCCAATTCATGAAGCCAAGCGGTTTTTTTTCTTCTTTTCCCATTTCTGAAACATATGCTTCATTATCCTTGGATATTTGCGGAGCGCGGGGCGGGTGGAGGACGGCGGTGGCGGAGGTGGTTGAAGAGAGAAACACAGTAATTTGTCAAGACGAGCATCTCAAGCCGGACGACGAACGCTGTGGTCTTTAAACACACATTTCAGCAAAGTAGCCTCTTTGTCCAACTCACTACCCCGCCTCAAAAGAATAAAAGGCAGGAATGTCTTTGCTGAGGCTCCCCCCCCCCGTAGTCGGTTTGAGCAGAGAGGAAGATGGGAGCTGTTTAAAGTGGAAGGGCTGTTACTCTTGGAAGACCTCGCGCGCATTAAGGCTGCAGACGTTAATGTCCTTTGACACACTTGAGCCTAAGCTTCTCCCGAGCCAAATGAGACTTTATTCCGACGAAGCACGCCTGGGATCGCGCTGCCAGGGCCAGTGGTCGTCCCTCTCACCTCCCCTCTTCTTTTGTAATGCGTGTTGAATATAATATGTTGCATATAATACGTCTGCCTGGTCAGACGCCTGTCTCTGTCACATTTGGGTTTTATCCCCATTTCATCTTTCTCCTCTTGTGTCCGTCGTTGTCGATATTTAGGGTGCGATTCTCCAGGCCACGTTCCCATCTCGCTGCTTTCAATGGTGGAGTGAAGGCTGCCTGCCTAGTCACGCTTACCCTAATAAGCCCCCTTGTACTTTACCGAGCCTTCGCCAACCTGGCGCCCTCGAGAAGTTGCTGGACTACAACTACAACTTCCATCAGTGCTGGCTTCTATCAGGGCACTGGGTTGGCAAACGCTGTGCTTTTGTATGCACGCCTAGCCAGAGGCTCAGATTTCTTCTCTCTCTCTCTCTCTCTCTCTCTGGGAATTAAGAGTGGTTCACTTTTGGCCTGACTTTGTTAAGACTTTATGCTGTAAGAGCCTTGAGGGCTGAATGATGGGACTCTGCAGATCGCCCTGTACCTTAAATGGTGACGCTAATGAAAACAGCTGGCTCAAGCAAGTGAGCCAAATCACACACTGGCATGTGGCCAGTCTTAAAAGAGCCACCCTGTGCTTGCGTACTTAGAAACAAGCACTGGCAATGGGCCCCTGGGTAAATGTGCCCATCACCGCAGTCTAAATCTTTCTGCATCTGTCGTCCTGCATCCGCCTCCTGATAACCCACAAACTATTGGCTAGAGTAGATTCCACTTTCCGTCTGCACATCCACTTCCCTTTACGACTGTACTGTTTCTCTCTTTCAGGAAATGCTCTGCAATTCCTCTCCCTCGAGCCTCCCTAATGCAATCATTGATATATGTATATGTAAAGCGCTTTGAACGCTTAGTGAGAAAGCGATAAACTAACAAAAGCCTTGAAGCATCTTGACGACTTTTAGCCTGTACAATCATGGCTTAAGCTTTCCTGGAGGTACAGCCCTACTGCACCAGATATAATCGGGGTTCTCATCGTTGGCATTGGTATCATTACGGCTACTATCCTTTCCACGACTCCTATTCATACACATTCTTTATTATTATTATTATTATTATTATTATTATTATTATTATTATTATTAATTTTTCCCCTGGATGACTGCCGTACGCACGCTTACTCAGAAAAAGAGCCCACTGAGCTTAAGGAGCTTTACGCTCAAGTAAGTAACGTGGAAAACTTATTCAATTGACACACGCACCCGAACACACACACCCCTCTAACACACGCATACGCTATATGAGGAATTGTTACAGAAGCAGTACCAATAATTCCAGAGGCGGCAGGATCCAACTAGTCTATGTGTTTTTAAATGTTTTACTGTAATGTTATCCTTGCGTTGATACTGTTCGCCACCTTGAGTTTCTATTGGGAAAGAGAAGCGGAATATAAGTGGAAACGAATCACGAAACGAGTGAAAGAACTGGTGCATATACACAATATAGATATAGTGCCATTTCCTAGGGGCCGGGGTCCCTTCGACGCCTCCCCCCTATAGAATATTCGAGGGGACTGCTCTCTCCCAAAGTTGATGGGCATTGCCATTCAAATGGTGTGAGTCTGCACGTCTTGTGATTGATGATGTGAAAAGGGGCTTACCTGCCCCCCCATGTTTTATCCAAGTTCTCACCCCCTATATATTCTCCCTATATGGTTGCATTTCGTCCATATAGTGCATAAACAAAGCATTAGAGCAGTTTTATCAAACAGCATACAGCCCGATTTAAGCACCTTGAAAACCTTGTTGAATTTGATAGGTGAGGCCATAATCAAGTGTCGAGCTCTCACGTGGAAACAACGGGGCATCAAAGACACGTCATTGCAATAAGATGGTACCCACCGCAATCTGTCTCAGAAGGTATCATTAATATATTTTTTGCAGTATATTATATGTACTGGTTATGTGCATTGGTCAGCATTAAGTACCTTCTATTTACCCTCTGTAAAAACAAAACAAAAAAACCAGAACTGTGCGCACAACAGAAACGTTAAGTTGCTATATAATTAGCATGAATTATTTATATGGCGCCATCCCCCTACCTCCCGGTTTGCAAGCAGAAGGCGGGTCTCTCTGCCCCGGATAACTTGGAATATACCGTATCTATGTTGGGAAGTTTGCAAACTCGCAAGAGATGGGCGAGGCTTTAGCTTTATGCACCTGAGGAGCTGAAGTTCCTCCTCTCCTCTTGCTCCTCTAATTAAAAAGTCATGTACTGTATTATCAAAATTGTGATTCCTCCCTCGAGGCATTTGTTCCGGGGTCGGTGGGTGGGAGTTTCCAAAAGGGATATGTACGCAACAGTGAGGTTGGATTCAGAATTGCGCAACAAGGATCTAAGGAATAATATTTGGGTGTGTGTGTGTGTGTGTGTAAGGTTGTTCGGACAGCCAGTGCCAGCCTCCCTCATATTCTGAGATAGCTGGGGGTGGGGGAGGGGGAGGGCGAAGGAATCCCGCCAATAACTCTGATATTCGGAGTATTGGTGGTGGGGAGAACGCCAAACAAACAACGTGTTGTTCTGAGAACTTCTAAGTACATTGAAAATAATCAAACGAGGCAGCACAAGGCGTGGGGACCGGAGCAGCCCTATTAGACTGTTAAAAAAATAATTATTAATTACTTTACTTAATAAATTGCAAGCTCGCTTTCCCGGAGGGCTGCTGGATGTGACCGTAGAGACGTGGGCAGTATAATAAGCGGTGTAGTCCTCCTATGTTGATCATTGCCCACCCCGCTCCCCCTCTTTGCGTGCAACTCACAACCCCCTGCTCTTTCTTGTTCCTACCTCGCCTCCCAGAAAACCAGAGATCTTGCCCTTGCTCATGCCCCAACCTCAAGGGGGCGCCCTTTGCCGTTTTCCGTTCTGCTTCCTGTGTGTGTATCCAGCGCCCTCCCACCCACTCCAAAATCCCTCCATTTAGGGAGTCAGACATTTCCCTTTCTTCCCCCTGAAACTCGGGTGATCCTCGGTTGTTAAACTTGCAACCTGCATGTTTAAATATTTGTCGGATATTTAAAGCTCGCCGGCTCCCTCGTCTTTCCCGGCCCCCTGCCCGCCTCTCCTCTCCCTCCCCTCGCCTCCCTTCTCTGTCTTGTTAGAAGCAGGTATTCGAGTTTTGATCTGAGATTTCAGATCAAAGAGGCTTCGCTGGCTATTAGTTTCATGCCTCCGCATTGATCCCCCATTGATCGAGCGGAGTTTGCCCTAACATGTGTATAGGGGCTGCTTAGAACAGGCCTGGTGGATTGGGTTGGGGGGAAGGGGGTGTGAGGGGGGTGTCTTCCAGCTCTGGCTTCTTTCGCCGGAGGTTATGGAACAATGAGGGGAGAAGGAAAAAACCTTTTCATCCTCCAAACGCCGCCGCTAGATACCCAAATCGATAATTAATGACAATGAATAATTTACAGTATCGATTCCCCAAAAAAAGAAAGGAGGGGGCAGGTCGGCAAACATATCCTTTAAGATTAAAAAGAGAGAAGCGGTACAAACACCGAATTCCCCCCTCCCAGACCGCATATAACAAGGGGGGGGGAACCCAGATTATTTTGTGTGTGTGTGTGTGTGTGTGTGTGTGTGTGTGTGTGTGTTTTGCATCGGAAAGTTAGATGCTATTAGCATTTCAAACCTTGCGCGAATGAATACGTGCCCCCTCCCCGCCTGGTTTGTGTTTGTATATGTGCGGCGTGTACGTGATAGAAACAGGCTTGTGTTGCAGCTTGTGCACAAGACTTCTGTGCTTTATTCTGGTAACAACCCATAGGGAGTGCGTGCGTGTATGGATCCAGGCTGCAACCTTTAATCGGTGAATTAATCAACTGACGCTTTAGTTGATTAATCGACGAAGACCAATTTGTATCCGCGGGGTTGCCAGTTCAGAGCACACCTGTTTGTTTTTTGAGTCTGCATGTTCTGAAATAATCAAGGTTAGATTTTGGCTTTTTCTTCCACGGTTACTGGAGATTTCGCTTTATTAAGGGGCCAGTTTCCCCTTCCTTTTCTTCAGCGTCAAGGCACCCATACTGACGTTTTGCTAACCCGGGAATTTATCATCAATTGATTCGGTTCAAAAAGGCAGGGGCGTATTAACTTAAATTATTTACTCTGTTGACAAAACACCCATTCACAAAATGCAGCGCCATCCTATCCATGCGCACTGATAAGTAAGCTCCATGGACTTTCTCTCAGGTAAGCACAGCCCTGGTAAACAGGCGCGGGTGCTTCTTCACCTGCCCACCTGTCTTCTAGTATGCTCCACAACGTGTGTTATAGGTGGGCTTTTCAGGCAGGTATAGCAGCCTTAGGCATGAGGCGTGTGTGCACGCCTGAATATGTGTATATCGCTTATGTGAGTCTTACAAGTGAAGAAACCAATGCACGCGTGACTCTTCAGCGCGTTTGCGGGGTTTCGTCCGAGGCTGTAATCCTGTACACACTTCCCTGGGCTTAAATCCCACTGCACTCAACAGGGCTTGCTAGAAAATAAGTCCTGTTGAACCCAGTATGGCTTGCTTCCAAGTACTGTAAGCAGTTTTTAGGTAGGGCTGGAAATTCTGCTGAACCAAACACGGACGGAATACTCTAGCTATCCTCTCCCCTGAATCATCACAGCGATGTGCAGAGGAGGCACATTTACAGCAAACATTTAATCCTAACCAAAAATAACACCAGACCCCACCCAAAATAAAAATAGAAAAGCTGGGTGCCCTCTGACCTAAAACGTTAACTTTTAAAAATTATGTTTGGATCTCTCGAAAAGATCGCGTGGGGAAAATTTGTGGGAAAAGAGCGAATAAATAAATAAATAAGAAAGTGGGGGGGTCTCTTAGGGGTGGTGGCGGCGGCGTGGGGGGTTGGCGTCCTGGGTGCCTCGTGTCTTTCCTGCATCCTCCTTTTCAGTTTTGGACGGCTGGGTGCTGCTTTATGCCCTCTTCGCTTTAGAAATATGCAGAGATGAGACCGAGCGAGAAAGCGAAGGGGAGGGGGCAGAAATGGAGGGTGTGTGGAGGGAGGGAGGGAGGGAGGGAGGGAAGGAGTGGAGAAGCAAAGAAGGGAAAATTCCCTCGGCTACTTGTTATAACATTTCTCCAGGAGGTTGGAGGGAAGTTGAAAGCCTCGGTAACCGAAATCAAAACTAACAAGGAAATGATCTGCGCCTCTCATCTGGGCCCCGGCTCCTGGGGGCCTGCGGGGGGATCTGCTAGCTTCCTCTTTGATTTGTAAAAAATGCATTACCTCCCAAATCAAACGGAAAATTACTGCAACCAAGGACAAGAGGCTGAGAGCTGGCGGGGGGGGGCGCGCAGAGAGGAAGACGGGGGCTTCGGTGACATCCTTGGAGCTCGGGAAGGGGGGCAGGTGAGGGGATACTGCATGAAATAAGGTGGCAAGGGGGTGACACTGGGTGGAAGTTTTGTCTATCCGTATTGCGTTCTGTGTTGGGTTGTGGAGGGGCTTGGAAGAGAAAAGCGCCATTTCGCTATTAGGCGGAGCTGTCCCCGGTGCTGAATCCGGGGACAAAGCTGCGATGTCCGTATTCTCTATCGGCGTTTTTGAACACCCCGATCTCTTCGGTTTCAGTTGCTAATGTGTCTTGCTAAACTGGTCTTAAACCGACTCCGTTCCAGATATGATGTCTAAATACATCTCTCTGTCTCCCCATCACTCCACCTGCCTCTCAATCTTCTCTCCCTCCTAAATTTCAGGTCATTCATGTTTCTTCCTTCGCCGTCTCCCAGCCACACACTCACCCTGCTAAGGCCGGGTCACCAGATCCCTGGAATTTGATCTCCTTAATGTCAGATCAGGCGCTTATGTCCCTGCGCCTATGTGTATTAAAGCCCCCGCCTTTGTAAATACAGAGATAGACGGACATAACCTGCGCAGAGAAGATGGGCGGGTGGAGAGCAACTGGGCGAAGGCAGGTGGAGGCTTCTATTTGTCCACCTGCATCCCAGTCTGAAAACACATCACCCCACCCCCAAACTGGTAGCATCCGCTTGAGAAGATACACACACAAGTGGTTCTTGGCAGAGGAGAGCCGGACGCCACTCCTCACCTACACGATACCACTTGAATCAAAGTTTTGGGCCATTCCGCCGCCAATACTTTTAACTTCCTCTTGCCTTGGGAAAGATCTCTCGCTCAAACATGTTTGCGTTTACAATTGCGGGAGGGAGGGTGTTGACTTTTTGCTCCCTGTTCCTCTTCTCTCTCTCTCTCTCTCTCTCTCTCTCTCTCTCTCTCTCTCTCTCTCGACTTTTGACTTTTTCCTCCCTGTTTCTCTCTCTCTCTGAGACACAAACACAACAACAACAGTCAGTTGTGTAGCAGGGAGACGGGGTGGTGGTGAGCGCAAATGCTCCTTCCTCGTCTCTTCCGGCTGTTTTCCTATTTACTTTCTCTTCTCGCAGCGAGAGTCTCTTTCATCGCCGCCCCCCTCCGCCTCCCCCACGCACACCCCCGCCACTCCAGCCCGCCTTATGCCGGCGGTGGAGCTGTTGTGGGGAAGTGAGGAGTAGTTACAAGCAAACACCCGCCCCTAATGAAGACAAACGGAGCCGAGCGCTGAGCTCAGGCGCCGTCACCCTTTGAGCGGTTTCTGCCGCCGCGCCCGGACACCTCAGGAGACGGCTGGAGCTCGGACCCTCTCCCCACCCGCCCCATCTCATCGCCCCATCGCCATCACCCTCCCTCCTCGTTTCTAGCGCTCCTCGGGTGGAGGGGTAGAGGGAGACAGAAGGGAGAGAGGGAGGGCAGGATAGTGGAAGAGTAGAGTGCGAAAGCGGAGGAAGAGGAGGAACTCAACACGGGATAAGGAGCGGGCGTGGAAGGGGAAAGAAAAGGAGGGAACGCGAAAGAGGCCCTGAAAAGGAGGAGGAGAAGGAAAGTGTGGAGGTGCAAGGAGGTGAAAAAAGAAGAAGCGAGCGAGGCTGAGGAGGAGAGGGGAGGGGAGCGCGAGAGGGTAGGAGGGAATGTGAATAGGACGGGAGAAGAGAGAGAAAAGGGTTGCGTGGTTGTCTGTGTGAAAGGAATAAGGGAGGACAATGAAGGGCTCACGGGGAGGGAAGCGGGAGAGAAGTTAAGAGAAGAAGGACGGAGCGGGGAGAAGAAGGGAGAGAAAAAGAGCGGTGCGGAAAAGGGGAATGTGCAAGGGACGGAAGGGAAGAAGGAACGAGCGTGTAAGGGGCAGGCGAGGAAGACAGGTGCGCGTCCCTCCCCCCCTCTCCTTCTCTTCCTCTCCTTCTTTCGTGTCCGGGGGGCGAATCCATAAATGATGCGGCTCTCCGGGCCGCGTGTCACTCGCCAGGCGCCGAGCGGAGTCGCCCAGGGCACCGGCTCCTCCGCCGCCGCGGTAATTATCTGACAGCCCGGCCAGCCGCGCGCTCGGCCCCGGGGTGGCTGGAGGGGGAGTGCGGGTGGGGGCGAGCGAGGGGGAGGAGGCGCGTTTCAGCCGCCAAATAAGCCGGCTGAGTTGGGGGGGAGGGTGGCTGAGTTGGGGCGAGGGGGGGTTGGCGGAATCCTTAACGATGCTTCTTGAAGAACCAGGGAGGACGCTGCCCCCTCTCTGGGCACCCCCAAAAAATCCCTCGGATGGACGCGTGGCGCGGGAAAGAGGTAAGGATGGGCTTTAAACCGTTGTGGGGCGCAAACGGGACAACCGGGGGGAGGAAGGAAGCAGGGGACAAGAAAGGGCGGGGTGGGGTGGGGGTGGGAAGCTAATGCAACTTAATAGGAATATGCATCTACATGCGGGAAAACCGTAAGTATAGACCCTTTCTCGGTTATTCTGCTGCCTTTTCTTTCCCTTTCCTCCTCCTTCCTTCGTAGTTTGTAAGTTCCTTGCGGGCAGAGACTTGTCCTTTTCCAGTTCCTCTTTCTTTTAGCTTCCCGGCTTGCTACGGTGTAAAGCGCGCTGATGGAATGAATACATTTGCTGTTATTTATTATTGCTGTTGTGAATCTAAAGTTTTGGCGGGGAGAATCGGACATTCTGAGTGTGATTTTTGGGGAGAGGCAAGCGAAAGAGCTGCCATGAGGTCGTGCTTCGGCACGCAGAAAGGCCCCTGGTTCGGTCCTACGGTAGGTATCTACAGATAGAAATAAAGCCTGGGGAGCTTTTGCCGGTCAGTGTAGGCAGTGCTGAGCTAACTGGGCCAAGGGATAAGGCAGATTCCTAAGAGGGCGGTTGGGCCCAACAAACTCTATTCTGCTAGCTAGCGTGGAGGAAGCAGGTGAGTATTCTGCGGAAGCTGCCCTGCCCTCGTGCAAGGCTGCACTCCCAAGGGTGTGCAATATTAGTGTGTGTGAAGAAGCCGGGAGGGTCCTTGTCCCCTCTCCAATTAAAGAGGAGCCCTTCTCGGGCACTGAGGGGGCTTGGTGCTAGGTCTCGATCCTATGCCTGCTTTGGGGGAAGAAAGTTCCATCAAATGCAGCATGGGACGAACTTTCAAGGAGCTGTGTTTAGGATCGCGGTCTGTTTTTTTTTTTTGTTCTAATTGAATGAGCGCCACCAACTCAACACTGGACGGCTACCTGTTGCCCTCTCTCTTTCCCTGTGGCTCTTCGGTTGAAAGGGGTTGGGTAGAATGATAATGTGCAGGTTAGGAAAATAAACTTTACCGTCCCCGCCCTCAATACTCGCTTTGTTGGGTGGGCTGCTGCGGATATTTTGGGGGTAGACTTGTGGGGAGCTATACAACTGGGCCGAGGCTTCTCGGCATGCGAGATGGCGCCAAAGAAGCAGTTGATGGCGGCGACCAGCCCTCCCTCTCATTTAATAAGTAATACAGTACTGTATACAGATTTAAGAAATAATAATTCTATGGAAACCAACACCCAAGGGCCAAATGGATCTACACAAGTACACACACACACACACACACAGGGTCACGCAGAGGTATATGTGCAAGGCAGCACCGTTTATTTAAATGTGCACACGCTCTGGGGACGTGTTCACACAACCACAGGCACACAGCGTTCCTTAATGCACGTGACGCAGACGCAACTGCCCAGGCCGACATAACACCAGCAGCCCAACTCGCAGCAAAGCCCTTGAAGCCAACAAGTTTAATTGGAAGGAAATGCCATTCGACCGTTCCCACATTCCAGAGGAACAGATCCACAATTAGTAACGCGTGAGTCCGGCTTACTTCCGAGTTCGGATCGTCCCATTCCGAGTACTTCAACTGAAAAGCGGCTTGTGGAGAGGGCCAAACTTCTAGGGGAATACAGCGGCAGGCACACCAAAAGAGAGGCGAATAATTCGCGGGTTCAGCGGGTCCAAGGCGCGGGGCTCTTTCTCCCTCTTCGCGCAGAGCTGCGCTATTGAGCTTTTTGCGCACCGGCGGGCGTAGGGAATGGAGCTCGGATGGCTCTGGGGTCGGCATTGAGGGTTGGGCTGGCTGGCGGCTTCGGCCTTAGTCCGTGCCCGTAGTCCTTCGAATGCAGCAAGAGGCCCGTCGCCCTCTGGGAGCGCCGCGAGAAGCTTGGCAGAACTTTATCTCCTCCACTGTCTCCTGAAAAAAACCCACAACCACTTCCCCACTACCCCACCCCATTTCTTTTGAACTCGTTTCCTCGCTGTTCTAATGCATTCATCCAGTTGTCTCTCTCAAACGGTACAAACCCTCCTGTTGTTTGTGCTTCCTCTTCCCAATCCACCCATCCAATCTCACGACCCTCCTCCCCTTCTCCGCCTCTGCAGGTGTAATCTTCTCGCGCCATGGACTGTAACTGCGTCTCGGACCTGCTGCTCACCTCGCCGGTTCCTGCTCTCTGGACTCCAGGTAAAATTGAATTCACTTTACACACACACACACACACACACACACACACACACACACCCCAGTAGCGGGTGTTAATTTCAGGGTAGATCCTCCGGCCATAGACCAAACCGGCCCAGCATTTTTCCAGGTGAGACCCCACCACTTTAAAAAGTTTATGTTTCTTTATGTTGAGATTTATATCTCAATCTTCCAGTTCCTATAAACACCCAGGATGATCTCACCCGGCCAATGCTGGCCCCCCCCCCCCAAAATGGGAAATAGTAGAATCTGCAGAGTTGGAAAGGACTTGTAGAATTGTAGAGTTGGAAGGGACCCTGAGGATCATCTAGTGAGTCTGACCCCCTGCAATGCAGGAAAATGCAGCTGTCCCATACGGGGATCAAACCTTGATTCCTGCATCGCAGGGGGTTGGACTAGATGACCCTTGGGGTACCTTCCAACTCCACAATTCTATTATTCTATTACTCTGTGACCTTGGGACTATCACCACTGGGCTCTAACCAACTGAGCTACCTCAGTTTTTAAATAAGAAGATACAACTAGAACCAACATTTTTCTCCTTTGCCTTACTTCCTGCTTTTTATTGTGCCGTATTTATTTATTTTTATTGCATTTATACCTCACCTATTCCCCCCCCCCAAGAAGCTTAAGATGGCCCACCACAGTGCTATGCACCTTCATCAGGTTGGGGATGTACCCAAGAACTCAAAGCAAATTTAATCACCACCATACCCACCTACAAACTCACACAGATGGCACTGTTTGAGATGTTGTCTTTCCCAAATCCTGAGAGACACAGTGTTCTTCTGTATTATTAGTTTGATTAGCGTGCAGGTAAAAACAATTTAAAGGACCTGGTGACAAATGGCTCAAAAGAAATTTTGGGAAACGCTGAGCTAAGTTATTCTTTGCGACATGGACACACTGAAAAGAAAATAATGGATACCACTGTTCTGTTTCCCATTCATTTTAATAGAACTTGGCAAAATGTTCTGGTGCAGTCTGCTCCTTTCGGATAGTAGAAATGGGTGTGCCATTTGGTCGGTTTTTAATGCTAGCCACACAGTATGTAGATGATAGGGGACCTCTGAGCAAGTGCAGAATTTCTTTCTCTCCTTCACTAGTTCCTGCATAGACAAGGTGAAGTGTTCGGTCCATTATTTATTGCATGCCCAACATCAAACCTAGTCTGATTTGATACCTATGAACATACATACTATTGCTATTGTACAAAAGAATGCTACACATTACTGCTGCTGACATATACAATAACACTGAAATCAACATTCACAAATATTTGAAATCTGCTGTTCTCTCACTATCAAAATTCGGCATGCAAAAATTTCATTTTCAGAATTCCAATTCGACATTGAAGGAGAAACCATTATCTCAAGGGCTTTAGACCTGTTGATATCTCTTGATTGTTTTGATACTGTCAGATGTCAAATGTAAAAAAGAACTACATACTATTGCATGTCAACTATCAAATGCTACACACCATTGCATGCAACATGGGGGAAAATGAAGTTATTTGTTTTTAAAATGTATGCCTAACTTTCATTCAATGAATTCATAGCAACAAAAGAAATTAAAAATGAAGAATTAAAAAAAAAGTGAGTGAAGCTGTGAATAATAAAAAGAAACCACCAGAAAACAGGGGACTGAAGAAAGGAAGGGAAGATACATTATCATATGTAAAATATTCAGCAGTTCACTCGCAAATATCTGAATAGTCAGTGGATATCTGGTAAATATAAAACATTAGAATCTGAAGAGGAGGGTTTTTTTGCAGATGGATCCAGTATAGAGACCATCCAATGAATAAATGCAAATCCAGCAATATGCACTGTATGAGACACAGCTATCATGGCTTCTATGTTCATCCTCTCCCAGTTAGAAACAAACAAACAAACACACAATATCATACCCACTCATTTCACACAGCTAATAACTGCACCCTCCCCCTCTCTCACAGCAAAATCTCCCCCAAGGGTCTAGACTGCTGTGGAGTTTGTAGCTCCAAGCTGAAGGCTGGGGGGCAATAGTGACAATCAAAGGAGCTGGTTTTAACCGCAGGGCACTCTTTTCCATGCTGGGCCTCTGAGGACAGAAGCCTTGCATGTTTCATTAGCCAGCTGATTCTATTTTTCCCCATACGTACACTGAGGCTAAAACCATGGCAGGACAGTCAAAGGAAGAATCTTAGCAGTCTGGTGTTGGTGGGGGAGGAAAAGTCTTACTGTATGTATTTTTTCTGCATTCACATTTCACCTTCTTCCGGCAACGTATGCAGGTTTCCCCAGGCCCCTATTTAAGATTCACAACAACCCCGAGAGGTAGGCTAGCGGTGACCCTGTGAGCATCACAGCTATGTAGCTTTTGAACCCAGTTCTTCCCGTTGTGAATCCAACACATTAACTACACCACCTGGCTCTTCCTTGAAAAAGGGGAGCAATTTCACCTATTTTTGCAGCGTCAATGCATGGCAATTTAACAGTCAGTCACATTGCCAGGCCCAGCACTCTAACAACAGCAGTAGAGTTGTATTTTCCTTAACCTCTCTGTGGTTGTGTATCACATGCCTAGCTTGCTGGTCCATTTGTTTGCAAGGGTGAACTACCTGAAAGAGTTTAAATCCATGGCATGGAAGTTTATTCAGCCTGGGGGCCCACATTTCCACAATAGGCAAATTTCTAAGGGGTGGGTGGAGCCACTTGCCAGGGGTTGTTGGGGCCAGAGGAAAAGGTGAGCAGAGTTTGGAATGTGACCCTTCGTAAAAAGTAGGCTACATTTCAGCAACACACAGGCCTGAGGTTTCTGCAGTACTACAGTATAACCACATCTCTCCACCTTCCACTGAAGCAAGCAAGAGGCATAATCAAGGACACATTTTAACCAGTCAAAGGGACTCCGGGAAGTGTGCTGCAAGGCCAGTGAGAGGCATGGCCTGGGGAGAGACCAAAGAGCCAGCCAGCCAGAACTAGGAGACCCAGAGGTTCCTCCAATTTTAATCAAGGCTCATTTTGACTTAACTGGCCGGTACACATGTGCCCTTTCGAGGTGTCTGGACTGAGCAAACTTATTCCTGTTCCTGCCAATCTAAATCCAGGCACTCCATGTCATTTTGGCAAAAGCTGTAATTTACTAAGCGGTCGTAAAAATAAAAGAGGGGGGGCGATTAATAGGTTGTAGTCTCCTTAAAAAGTGTAAACAATTGGCCTTTGAGCATGTACAAAGTGTCATTCATTCACCACTAAGTAACCCCCTCCTACTGATCGGGTCTTGTTCCTGGGGGAGTTGTGAGCTGGTGCGTCCCTTTCAAAAAGTAGTGGGAGTGGTTGGTGCAGAATTTCCACCTACAATAGGGGTTTTTGAATGCCAAGGAAACTTTTCTGTGTGAAGCTGTCTGCTGCTGAGGAGCTCTTGCACACTGTGTAGGATTATTGGGGTACACACCCCAAGCCTATATGGTTTGTTACTCTGCACCATTGCTGCAAATGTGCTTTGGGAACAAGATCATCCAGCGGTGACAGCGACAGCAAGGTCTCCATCAGGCTTAGTTTCTGCTCTGTGAAGTAGTTAGAACCATGGTGAATCCACTCTTGCTGCTGTGCAAATAGAGCAGGAAGTGCCAATACCAGGCTGTACAAATGAAAAGCAAATTTCTTTCAGCCTCCCATGCTATAATAGTAATAATACACACACCCACACACACCTGTCTTGCTATTTCAAAAACCCCAAGGAAAACATTCCCATGTTCAAGATGGGAAATGGAAACTGGGAAGCCTCCCCAAATCTCCTTGAGTGACTTGAACCGAACCTTTGAGACAAAACTGTCTATCTGTTTAGGCTGCTAGCTGTTTTTCTTATAGAAAAATAAAAGGAAAACTGTGTAGGGAGAATGAAGAGCTAATATTCCTTCTCCAGTCTCCCAGTATAAAGTGGACGGACAACCATGTGGTACTTATTCTACCTTTGTGATAAATTAAAATTTGCTTCGTCAAAATAAAGCACTGAGCAAGTTAAGTAGTGTTCATATTTGAAGGCTACTGGACACGGACAGACCACTGCTTTATCCTAGGGTTTACCAACACCTTAATATTCCAGGGTGTGGGCCTGCAGGTAAACCGCACATATTTTAGAGCTGATGTTGTAGAAACTCTGTGGGCATTACATTACAGTCCTGCTACAATCCCATTGGCCAAGAGTGCTTTGCCCTTGGTGCCTCATGCCTTCAATTAATGCAAGGGGGAGAGGAATGTGACAGGTATCCCCTTTGCACTTTGAGAGGCATCAATAGTGCCCAGGACTTCCCAGCAAAGTATTTGCACCTCTGTTGAGAGGCTGATCTCACACTTTGAGGGCCCTGGCATCCGAGAGGCCTTCGGGAGAGTGAATGTAATTTACTGCAGGGGTGCCAAAGGTGCTCTGTGTAACTGAAAATCAAGGCATTGATCAGCAGTTCATTAGGCCTGTTAATGATAGATTCATAGATAGAGGCACAGATCTGAAGAGGCCGGCCTGACCTCTCTTGCACAGAAGAGGCCAGAGTGTGTCCCTCAGCACCTTCCGCTTGAAGTCCGTTCCCTCCTGAGCTGCAGAGAGAGCTCAGCTTTTAGCCATGATTAATTAGTCGGGGTGGAGGTGACTGAGCTGGCTATCCCTGCTCCTTGGAGATGCCTGCTTTTAAACACAGTGTCAGGTTGTTATTCAAGCCCACTGCGGAATTAAGATCTGAAAGTGGAAATAACTACAAGGCGGAGAGCATCTCAACTTCAAGGGAGAGGTCTCCGAGGACACAGGGAACATTTTATAAGTAGTGTAAGAGGAAACGCACTAGCAAAGGTCTTGCCATGTGCACAAACATTTGTGTTTATTTGGCATGTGCCTGCATGCAACGATCTCCGCATGAATGTTCATGTGGTGTAGAGTTAGACACTAAAAGTAAAATATTGTAAATAGGCACAGTCACTAAAAAAGAAGAGGTGAAGGGGCGGGCCAACAAAAAGAGATCAAATATATTTGACATCTATGGGAAAGTAATGTCAACATCTGCATGCAGTAAAATAACAATATGGAGTCTTATGCACCTCAAGCACAAACTAATTATTCTGGCACAAGCTTTCATAGACTAGAGATTTCCTAAGATGGCACACGTATACTCACCAGAATGTGTGGAGAAAACAAATGTTGGCAATGAAAGCAGTGGGAAATGAAATGCATGAATACAGACTGTGATAATTGTGCTAATGCTTAAATGTATGTGAAATAATTATAGTGGCTGTTCACAAACCCATGTTGATTCTAAAACAAGCATCCCTGCACTGCTATGCTAATTAATACATGCAGTGGGATAGAAAACCATTATCTCTATTCAGGCCACAAGTGACAGAGCTGAACCTCTTGATAAGTGAACATTCAGCAGTTTCATGCAGGAGAAATACCATATGAAAAATACTCATTGCTGACAGAATAGGGAAGTTTTAATAAAACCCAGAAAGATAGTATGAAAAGGCAACCCAACCATTCCAAATTCAATAATAAACACAATGATTGGGGTCTTAATCATGAAGATTATGTACAAAGATTTACCCCTGACTTATACAAAAATATTTCTAGCTTTAATTGGAACCAGTTTTAACCGAACCATTTCAAATTCACTACCAATTTCACTTGATTTTTAGGAATGTCCCATATCAAAGGATATCTTTTTTTAAAAAAAACTTTTCAGGAATACTACTTTGTATGGTATAGCAACTTTTTAAATCCATATGAAAACAATACAAGGTGCAGTGGCACCTTAGACTAACAAATTTACTGTGGCAATGAAATATCACTGGCTTTTTTTTTTTTTTTTTAGCGAGGGGATCACTGTATACTATTTTTTGCCCTTCGTCTATGTCTGCCATCTGAGGATACCTGTTCATATATTGGACAAACTGGCTGCATCCCACAAACACTCGTACAAGAATCCATTTAATCCTTGCAGTGCCATACTTTTACCATCACAAACACAGCAACCCCCTGGAATTAATCTGCACTGTAACTTAATATACATACAGTACTGCAAAAAAATTCACAGCCAAGCTGACATCAACTTTTATAGACTCAGGACTTCTTACGTAAGGTGTTCATTTCGTATTGTTTTTAAACCAATCTTCAGTTGGTTTTTTTGCACTGTCTTAAAAACTATTTTTAGCAGTTTTTGAGGTGGGTTCATATATTGCCTTGAGACACATGTGAAATGAAATTAATTAATTAATTAACCGTGGCCATTTTTAACCGATGATATTCTTAGCATAAGTTGCTATCACAGCCTGATCCATGCAATTTAATGAAAAATAAGTCCCTCAGAGTTCAGTTGACTTAGTCCCAAGCAAGTGTTTAGAGCACTTTATCTCAACAAAACAATATGACCCTAAACCATTCAGGCTGCGTTTTAAGAGCTTTAGGGGAGGCACTTCTCGTGGCCCTGTGGCTGAATGAGACATGTAGTGTCAGCACAAGAGAGGGCCTTTTTGGTGGCAGCACCTTCTCCTGATTGTGGAATGCCCTCCTCTTCGTGGTCACTCTGGTACCGACACTGTTGACTTTTCAGCATAAGCTGAAGACACAAGTCTTTATCCAGGCTTCAGCAGGAACCTTCACAGGGATTTGAATCAACCAGATAAAAATTTGTAATAATTATGTTGCTCTGTTAATATATAAATTAGGGTTTTAATTGGTTGTTTAGTTATATTTTAGTGCTCATGCATTTCACTGAAGCTTTATTTTATCCGTTAACTCACCCTGGGATCATACATTGATGAAGAGAGGGATAGAAGCTGAGTAAATGAATAAACAGCACTAGAAACAGTGGAATGCCCTCTGACCCCACCCCCCCCAACAAGCAGCTGTTCTGTAAAAAGATGACAACCTTCACTTTTCATTTCAAACCAGAACAAGCTTCTAGACCTCTTTGTTCTAACACACACACACACACACACACACACACACACAGAGAGAGAGAGAGAGAGACAATTAGTGCTAAAATCTGAGAAACTGACAACCTGAATCTGTCCATGATTAGTCAGAAGCAAGTCCCACAGGTCTCAACAGGATTTAGTTCCAAATAAATGTGTGCAATTGCTGCCTCTGAAAGGACAGGGGGAAGTCTACAGTTAAATCAGTTACTCACAATGCCATTCCATCCCTTTGCCACCCTCAAGTTCTCCCCCCTATTTTAAATCTGTTTTGAAGTTTTTTCCCTTCTTATTTTATGAAATAAATAAAAATATATGAGCAACCCCCCCAAAGGCAATGCACATTTGGTTTCAGAATGATTTTTTTTTTTACTCGTACACAAGCATGCGTAGATTTAGCTAGTGACTAATCAATTAATCAACCAAAGCTCATTTAATCAATTGACTTTTAAATCAGGTGACAGCGCCGCAATGCATCAGTTTCCTAAGAGGTCGCTGCATTTTGGACATTTAACCCCCTTTCCTTTGCATGCTGCGGGGGGGGGGGGCTGCCATGTTCCGGGACACAGGCAGCCTCTTTTTGCATCCACACAGATAGGTATGGGGCTTACGCCAGAGAGTGCTAGGTCCTGCTGCTTTTCTCGACAGGGGTGCCAACTTGAATAAAATATTGGAGGGCCCAGGTAAGCCCCGCCCCTCAAAATCGATCATGTGACACAGTGCACGCACTTCATTTGAATGGCAATGCCCATCAAGTTGGGGGCGGGGCGGCCTCCCATTTTAAAAGGGAAATTCCCTTATGCTGAATAGGCTTCCTCACGAGAAAAGGGAAAACTTTACAGCTATGCGGCCTCCTCAAATATTTTATTGGGGGGGCAGAAGACCCATTGGCCCCTAGGAGTTGGCTCCTATGCTTTACGAGGTTCCAGAATTCGTGAGCCCCCAGCACGCAAGTACCTGCGTACCTGCTCCAAAGGTGTAGGGGGGGGGGAAGAGAGAGAGAGAGATCCAGCAACCTTATGATCTCTAGAAACATAAGTGATCCTCCGGCTTGTCTAGAGCAGCCCCTCCCCCCTTCTAGCCGGTTTATTCTTTCCACCTCTCCCCTGCAGGGTTCGCCTTCCCAGACTGGGCCTACAAGCCAGAGTCGAGCCCCGGCTCACGCCAGATCCAGCTGTGGCATTTCATCCTGGAGCTTCTGCAAAAAGAAGAATACCAGAACGTCATCGCCTGGCAAGGGGACTACGGGGAGTTTGTCATCAAGGACCCGGACGAGGTGGCCAGGCTGTGGGGAATCCGTAAATGCAAGCCCCATATGAACTACGACAAGCTGAGCAGGGCCTTGAGGTGAGGTACTGGGTGGGGACTGGGAGGAACTGGGACGCCCTACGGCGCCGGAACCGGCCAGTTTCAGCACTTTCGCTCCGGGACAGCGCCTCTTGGGCAGCAGGATCCGCAGGCTTCTGCGCTGTAGCAGCACAGCGCCCTCTAGACCTGCCCTGCCGCATTGCGGCCTATTCTGGTTGAACGGGTTTTTTGAAACCCGTCTAGTTCTCCCAACTGCTTTGGAAAACAACTCCCAGCGTGAATTTATGTTTTTATATTTCTTTATTCCTTCATACTTATAGTGCAATAATGTTCAATCAGGGCAGGCATTTGAGTGGGGGCCAGGTGGGGGAACTTCCCCGAGTCCTTTAAATAAAACCACTAGAGTTACCATTGGTTAAAAAGTTTGAAACTGATTAATTTTATAACTAACTGATTGGTTATTGATTAAATTTAAGGAGTCATACATGGCCTAAAGAAACAGTTGCACGTCTTGCTGCTTTGGAGATTTCGAAGAAAGGAGATGGTTTCAATTAAATGTATGAATTTAACAGACCCAGTAAGCCAATTGCACCATTCATGGCCCATTTCTCTAGAGGAGGTGGAGGGGCTGGCCATAACTTGAGATGGAGAGTCTGGTGGGATTGTCTTTCTATATCTCCTCCTTCTTCAGTGACAGAAATCTCCAGGTTGCCCAAGTTGGACCTTAGAAGAATTACAGAGCTATTTGATTTCTCCCAGTCTGTCTACAGCCCTGGTGTAAAAGGAACCCATTAAAGGGTGTGTGAAAAAGCACACGAGCAAAATTAAAGTGGATTTGTTGCCTCTTAACATGCTTTAGTTAATCTCCCGTTTTTCACAGAGTGGGTTAATTAAAGAATGGTGAGAGGATGCCCCCTACCTGTGCATGATTATGCATGAAGTAGGAAATCTAATCCTTAAAAGATATTGGGCTGTGTTCAACCAAGTTTCACTGAGAGTAGTGCCACATAGCACGCCCACTGTGAAACTGAAGGGATTTTAGGAGAGTGTGTGTGTGTGTGTGTTTTTTCCTTCCATTTGATTACTTTAAAAAGTTGAACACTCCGCCATACCTGCCTGACTGAAGCAGAGCTTGTAATCCTGCTCAGAGGGTACAGAAGGCAACCTTCTGCATGCAGTGGCTTTCAGCATTGCCAGTAATGTGATGGGTATGTCAGGCAGTGGGCAAGAAGGAGGGAGTGAGTCGTTTGTTCAAATCCCACCTCAGCCATAATCTCACTGGGTGGCCAAAGGCACACTCCTCTGTTGTCTCCGGACAGATGCCAACCAAAATGGCACCATCACTCAGCCTCACATCTGTGATGTGGACAGGATAATACAGGCCTGCCTTTCAGGTCTGTGGTAAGGGGAACTGAGATAACAGAGCTGCGGTTGTCTTGAAATGCCCTATATTAATACTAAGTTCTAACACACACACACACACACACACACACAGAGGAACGTGCCCTGATTAATTCGGCAACATCTTTATTTTATTTTTTTTGGAAGTTATTTTTCAGTTTTCAAAATAACAGCTGATATAAACTGCTGGTCGCAAACCATCATCTATAAAAAGAGGCATTCTCCCCGTGCAGGAAAGGGATGCTTACGAAAGACACACACATATATCATTTAGAAACAAAGAAAGTACTATTAGTTTGCTCACTGGCAAACTTAATCCATCAGCTGATTAATCAGTTAAAACTGATATGATCCATCAGTTAGATTTCTGCAACATAGACAACTGGACTAAGGATGCAGTTTCAACACATACCTACCTGGAAGTAAGCCCCATTGAAAACTACGTGACTTACTTCTGAGTAGAGATGTATAGGATTGCACTTTATAAGTATTTTTTGCTATGTGTAATACTGGTTTCACATGCAGTCATGCAACATACCCTGTTCCTTACGTTACTCCCAGGACTTTATCAAATTCTTGAGATGTGAAGGGGTGCTTTTTATTCCCTGTTCCTTCGCCTACCTCTCCTAAACACCGCTAAAACCCACAAGAGCTTTGCTACCATCCTCTCCCAGTAGCCTCTCTGTGTAATTGATCGACAGTGATATTTGTTATTGCTTATTAATTAACTGCACCTCTCTGGCCACTTGAGATTCCACCTCCCTAATTAATATTTATGAGGAGCTAAGTGCTATTGACGCTTCCTATTAACTGAGCCCGGGAATTCGTCTCTGCTCTGCCCAGTAAATAAATGCTGAAGACTCCTTGATAACCCAGGCTCCCTCCCCAGGGCACCAGTTTAAAGGCTACGAGATTTATTGCCAGCATAGAGCTGGATGACATGTTATGACTCACTAGGGGGCGCTCTTTGCTTGGAAGTGGTGCCCAGTCCAATTTCCCCTAATAGGCCACTAAGGGGGTGAAATTTGGTGTTGCCTGCAGAGGGCGCTGATTCCTAAGTCAGGGCACAATGTCGCAAGTTGGCGCCAAGGAGCATTTGTGATGTGATTTAATATAGTACAATTTTTCATTTAAAAATATATATTAAAACTTATCTTGTATTTTGGAGAGGGTGTTTGAAATCTTGGAAGGTGATGCACCTCGGGTTCTTTTGAAAGGACAATTTATTTATTTTTTGCATAATAAATCAACCTCTGTGTAGATGGTCCTGAAGCTCAGCTGTTCTTCAATGGATTTTCCACCAACTCCACAGCAATGTTCTATAACACCATGCGCTAATCCTCATCCTCCTTTTGACCAGCACTAGCAGAAAAATTGTCAGGGACCCAGGTGGTGCTGTGGTTAAACCACTGAGCCTAGGGCTTGCTGATCAGAAGGTCGGCGGTTCGAATCCCTGTGACGGTGTGAGCTCCCGTTGCTTGGTCCCAGCTCCTGCCAACCTAGCAGTTCGAAAGCACGTCAAAATGCAAGTAGATAAATAGGAACTGCTACAGCGGGAAGGTAAACGGCATTTCCATGTGCTGCTCTGGTTTGCCAGAAGCGGCTTTGTCATGCTGGCCACATGACCTGGAAGCTATACGCCGGCTCCCTCGGCCAATAATGCGAGATGAGCGTGCAACCCCAGAGTCGGTCACGACTGGACCTAATGGTCAGGGGTCCCTTTACCTTTACCTTAGCAGAAAAATTAAGCAACACTGCGAGTCATAGAAAAGTGAAACAGCACACGTGTGTTCTGTTTACATAATTTCTACACATTGCAGAATTCATCATTTTGTGGTGCAGAATTCAGATTGCTTAGAGGATTATTTTTATTTTTATTATTTCATTTTTGCATTGACTGCACACAGTCCTGGTTACCACTATTTAGTTGTTGGGATCCATGTTTCCTACTGAACGCGAAGGCTGGCACAACACCAAACCCTTTCATGCTCTGCCTCATGTTTGACTAATTGGAATAAAAAACGTCTTCTCCCTTTTATTCCCCCTTCGTTCCACATGTTGGGTGATGCCATACATTGCTTCACAACTGCAACACATAGTGTGGAATTTTGAATTGGGTGGTGCAGAATCCAGCTTCCTGAAATTCTTAAGATTTATTCTTCTTCTCCTTTTAAAACTGCAAGTTTCTAGTCCTCATGGCTGCAGAGATCGACGTGTGTGTGTGTGTGTGTGAAGCCATATTTGGCAAAATATCAGGAGCTCTTCTTGCTGGTTGCAGATGCTGAGCAGGCCTTTCAGTTAACTGGGTTTGTGATTTCACTCTCTGCAAAACGCAGCTCTTGCTTTTCCCTCCCCGCCCCCTGGCTAATAAGAAAACTAATACTGTACTTATAATACTGCTAATAATAATAATAATAATAATAATAATAATAATAATAATAATATCCAAGGAGCTCAAGGTTATGCACCTGTTTCTTTGCCTGTTTTATCCCTACAACAATACTGAGTCTGAGACATAGGTTAGACTGAGAGATGGTGGCTTGCAAATTGTTCCTTAGTGGGTATAATGGCTAAGTGGGTATTTGAACCCGGATTTCTCCAGTCTTGGTGAAACAAATTATTCCATTGTATGAAAAACAACCACGTAATTTTTCACTGGCTTTTGATTTGGCCTGGCTATCTATTCACTGGACTAGTCTTTGTTTTAACCACAGAATATTTGCAGGCCCTTGTGTAAAGTAGACTCTCCTGGTTCTGGTGAGCAGCTGCGACCTCAGTTTTGCACATCCCACAATGACACTTTAGCCCCCTGGGGATTTGTAGCCATCCTGCTCGCTGCTGGCTCACCTGGCCCCTTGCTTCTTTCCCTGCCAGGTACTATTACAACAAACGAATTTTGCACAAGACCAAGGGCAAACGCTTCACCTACAAGTTCAACTTCAGCAAAGTGGTCCTGGTGAATTACCCTCTCTTGGACATGGCTGCCAACTCCCCGTTTCTGCTGGCTCAGAACCCTTTCAATGGGAGCAACCCTGGGACAGATTGTGCCCCTCTGACCCCTGAGGTATGGTGCGGGAAAGAGGGAACCACGTCTGTTTTTTAAGAGGGTATCTGTTGAGGGTGTATCCTCCCGTTTGCTCCCCTTCAGAGCACGTGTTTAAGCTCAGAGTCGTGAGCTGGGCCTCTGATGTCAGAACGTTGTGCTGGAATAGTGCCAAGGAGCATATGCAGAGTGGCCATTTCTACCCCACCTTCTCCTTTTTAAAAATATTTTCAGCCCACAGGGCCAGGATGGTCAGATCAGGAGGCAGCGAGATCAGCCACTGACCATTTGAGCCCATGCATCTGTGTAGCTCATTCATTCCATTTTCTCTTCCCCCTAGACCCTGCAAAGTCTCTTCTCCAGCCCCCGTTTGGGGGACCCGGCCACCCGCACCTCACTCTTTGAACGGCAAACTGAGACAGAGAAGCTCAGACTGGATGCAACCTTCCCTTTTCTGGGGTCAGGTGAGAGCAAGCTGTTTATCCTCTCTCTACCATTCAATAATAATAATAATAATAATAATAAATCTGGGAAGGCTATGCTTTCAAGGTAGGAATCCCTAATTATTATTTTTGCTGCTTGTTCATTTTGTTGCCTTTTAAAGAACTCCCCATAAAGGTGATTGCCTCTCTTTCCATATTGCTATGATTCACACCAAAATAGTAATATGAAAATATCACGACAATGAATTGGGATTCCAGCAAATCTAAAGCCTCTCCAGCATGGACTGGTTGCTCACACCTCTTTTCCCCCCCTTCTCCCCCACAGGTGTTGCTGGCTATACAAAGCCCCCCAGTTTGCTGACTCCGTATGGCAGGAACGCTTCCTTCCCAGATTACCCCTGGAATTTCAACCCTTACCTGTCCAGCTCTTTCCCCCTGAACAGCTCCAAACTGCCCGCCTCCCTGTACTCCCCCCACTTCTACCCCAACCCCCTGTCTGGATCATTAGCCCAGCTTCCAGCACCCATTTCACTACTGCCGGGAGATAGCACAGAGCGGGCTGCAGCCCTGGGGGGCAGCTCTGTCCCTCGCCTCTGTCTCCCTCCCCATGGCATGACCCTGCCCCTCCGTGGCGCTGGGAATGCGGCCGTCGAGCGTGAGAAGGAGCTGCTGGGTCCCAGGGCCCAGAGCCCATCAGGGGGGCGAGGAGCCAAAGAGGACCCTGGCTCCGATTCAGAGTTGGAGATCACAGACCTAAGCGAATGCAGCTCGGAGAACGAAGGCTGCGATTTCAGCCCCGACAGCTTGGAGGCGATAGAGAGCCAGGTGCAGAATTACAAGCGGCTGCAGACAGAGCGGACGGCAGGGGCAACAGCCAGCAAGCCGGAAGGGGTGGCAGAGGCCAGCCTGGGCACTGGCAAGGAAGCGAAGAGTCTGCCAGGCAGCTGAACGCAAAGATTATTAGGAGCCCCAACTGCTGGTCCCTCTCCATCAGTAGCCAGATTCTTAAGAGTTTAAAGCAAAGGAAAGAAAACAAAACCTACCCCATTTGTTTGATGTCTCTATTTTTATAGGAAAATTTTATTCATTGATTATACTGAGTCTAATTCCCCAAAGCACCCTCACTTTCTGCTCCCCGTTCCCTTCACCCTGGGCAAAATACTCATCCTTCCCCCCCTCAACTTCATCAATGGAGGGCCTTGTCTTCACATTCCTGGGGAGGACCAGGTTGGAGCAAAAAGTCTTTCTGGAAGAAAGGGACGAGGGCTCAGGACAGGCAGCAGAGTGTGGCAAAGATGGGGGGGGGCTGTGAGGCTCCAGATCTTACTGGACTCCCAGCTCCCAGCAGCCCATATGACCGATGGTCAGGGATGATGGGAGTTGCAGTCCAGCAACACTTCAGAGCTGAAATGGCCTCTTCATCACCTCTTCCAATACCATGGGAAGATACCTTCATGCACTTTGATCACCATCTGCCTCAGCTCTCCCTCCCTAGATCAGTCCCATTAAACTTCCTGGACCGGCCAGCTCCACACGATCTCTGAAAATTTCCACAGGCTACATTAATTCCTGCTACCCCATGTAATTCTTTTGACCTCTTTAAAAGCCAGGTTTCTAGTCCTCTTGGAGCTGTAGAGACAACCAGCTTGCTGCTGTGGCTGGCACAAGATATTTTGGTGCTTCAACAAAGAACATCCAAATGCCCTGCCCACATGCTGGGAAGTTCTCCTGCACAAGCCTTGTTGATATGAAGCGCAGGATCTTTTCTCACCTGACATAGTTTCTTGGATCAGATTTCTGCCTGCTTCCCACCATTACCGATGCCTTTAAAGCCACCTTGGCTTGTCACAATCTGGGGCTGCCCTGATGTGTGCTGCGAAGGTGTCTTCAAAAAGGTCCAGCCAGAAAACAAGAGTAGTTTGTGTGGATCATCCCTTTTAAAGGCCAAGTAGTCCAAATACCACCATTCCTGTGTTGCTGCTCTACACCCGATAGTTTTAAGTTGCACACGTAGGTCGTTGCAAACTGGAATGCAGCAAAACGTGTTTATGGACAGGGTCCTCACAGCTAGGTCTTGTAAATGTGTGCATCCTGAGAGCGCTCCTGCAAGCCAATATGGTTCCAAGTTTCCGGTGTCCTCCAGAACCTACCAACCTGATTCCCAGCTCCCAAAATTGTGGGAACTTGAAAATCCAGGCCCACTCCAAAATACAGGGAGTTGTATGATGGGAGAGGGAGTTAAACCTTTTTTTTTTTTTTTTACCCACCCCTGACTTTCGAAGTGCAATATTGTCTTGTCATACTCTGGGTGTGACCCTCTCTGTAAAAGAAACAAAAACAAAAAAAATACCCCCTCCCGCGCCTCACCAGTGTGCTCGTGTCCCCGTGTTTTAAAAGAAGAAAAAACAAAACTGTATTTGTGTGGTTGATATGAAGACGCTGTTTAAGCCGACCCCTATGTTTTCGCTTTCCTTTTTGTAAATACTATATTAATTTATGGAGTGTGTAAAGAAAAAAAAAAGAGGTGGGAAAGAATTTTACCCCAGCACATCGCTGGCCTCTAAAGCAATAAAATATCTATTCGTCACTCGAGTCTCTGCTGCTCACAGGTAAAAGGGAACGGATTAATAAAGTGGGTGCTCATGGGTGAGAGGCCAGGAACGAAACAAGGTGGCAGTTCGAAGCCTGACAAGGAACAAAGGAAGAGATTTAACAGTATAGGCACTTGCGTGGTATAGGGATGAGTGACTCTTTCAATCCCAAGGGCTACATTTCTTCATGAGAAACTGTCTAGGGCAGGCATAGGCAAACTCGGCCCTCCAGATATTTTGGGACTACAACTCCCATCATCCCTAGCTAACAGGACCAGTGGTCAGGGATGATGGGAATTGAAGTCTCAAAACATCTGGGGGGGGCCGAGTTTGCCAATGCCTGGTCTAGGGGGTGCCTGCAACTGAGTGGAAGGGGAACGATTTAAGCTCTTCCTTCTGTGCAGCAGGCTATATATTCAAGTTACACAGGAGTCAGAGTTCCATGTGTGCCCAAAAGGCACCGTAACTGAAGGGCACGTTCCGTCCAGGCAAAATCAGAGAGTTGAAGGGACACCCCTCCCCCAAGGATCATCTGGCCCAGCCCAATGCAATAAATGAGACATGAAACGCAAATGCATGCTGTATTCCAACCACAAAGGCCGCTGCGATTAATATAGCTTTTTAATTTGGCATCTTTTACAAAAGTTATCTTTGGTTCAGTCTCTTCCTCGCCTCTCCTACACGTACCTGTAACCCTCCTGTAACATACAAAAAGCCTCCGATTTCCCTCTACGTAAGGTGCGGGAAGGAGAACCGAGGGGCCCACGACTCCTGTGCTCAAGATAAGCAGGAGGGATGTGGAATCCAGGATCCCTTCTACCCCATCCTTATACAGAGTGGAAACTCGCCTGATCTCCCCACCCTCCTCTTCTTCTTCTGGCTAGTATTTTCACTGCAAACCTCATACAAAAACATTGCCAGGCAGAGGTAACTACACAGATCTCAATCCTCAATTGAACTCAAGGAAAGCAACCCCCGAGCTCAAGTTGAGAGCATTCTCAAGACAGCTGACCACCGATTAGCTACCCCGTGGTTAATTCACACGATTCAGGGGAAGGGGGGGGGGAGGATCAAGCAATGGCACAAGTTCCGATTTGTGCGAGTCTATAGACTCAAACTGCTCTTGAAATCCAGTTAGCGACTGAGGCAGCACACTAGGTCAAGAATCCAGAATGTTAAAATGGCAGAGATTGTGAGAATTGCACTCATAAGCATAGGTTTGTTTGTTTTTGAAGAGGGGATTCTATGCTGCCTGATTCAGGCTTCTTTTTTAAAAAGTTTAGGAAGTCAAGCAGAACTTGCTTCTTCCTTAGATTTTCTTTAAAATAGTTGTGCCCCAGACAGGACAGTGCAGAACTTGCATTCCTAACCTTTCCTAGGTGGGGTAGAAGGGTTAAGACAGGAGTGCAGGGCTGGGGGGTGGCCAACACAGCATCCTTCAGATGTTGCTGGACTCTAGCTCCCATCATCTCTGGCTGGGGTTGATGGGAACTGGGAGTCTGAACTGGAGGGCACCACACAGCAGGGGAAAGACATAAATAAGTGCGGCACTTTTGCCTGTGTGGCGCAGCAGCAGGGGAACTAATCCATAGCGCACGATCTTGAGAATGTCTCACGAAAGTACAAAACAGCAATGGTAAAAGACGTGAAAGCAGATCCTGGGGAATGTTATCCCACCCCCACCCCCACCGAGCAGTTTAGGATTTTTATTTCATTTTCTTTCTTTAAGTATGACTTTAAAAAACACCTCATCTGACTGCAACAGATTTGGCAGGGGCTATTATACATTCCATAATACTGGGAAGCCGAGAAGGCCACACTCTTCTCCGAATATACTGGGTATATGCTCTTTGTACAGTAATAAGAAAAAAAAATCCCCTAAAGACTAATATATATAATATCACTCTATATAAAAAAAAACCTCTGGGTTCTTCTTCGCTTTTAGCCCCAGCTGGAGGAGTTAAGACTACTCCCTTATATATATATATATAATATCCCAGCAAAATATTGAGTTTTCTTAAACATACAAGCACATTATGAACAAAAAGTATAAAAGGCACTTGGAAGAACTGGAACGTGTGCAATATCTGTGTAGGTCAGTCTCTGAGGACATCAAGTGGGGGGGGGGGCAGGCGGCAGGTGTCACTTGACTTTGCCCCCTCACCTCAACCCTTAGGTCTGCCACCTGTCCTCTGCGGTGAAAGCACCACTTGTGTTTATCCCCCTCAAACTAGTTTTAGCAGATGGAATTCTTGCAACCGGAGGAAGGAAACACACCGCAGTTGCCTAGCGAGGACCCATTGCAACCCTCCAGTTGGGCAAAGGGTCCTACAATAGGTGTCTTGGCTGGGGAGGGTGAGCAGAGTTGCTAGAAGCAGCAGCCAGCCCCAAGTCTGGGTGCTCAGCAGCCCTCTACAGGTCCAGAGCCCTCTTGCTCCATGCGACAGACCAGCTTCGAGGACAAGTCCCTTCCATACACAGTCAAAGGGGAATCAGGGGCAGGAGGAGGAATGGGAATGCCCCTGCCAGTCCACACTCAATTCCTGCAAAATACTGCAAAAGGCCAACAACCCCAGCGCTTTGAAGAGCCAAGAGGCCCCGGTTGACTTCTTGATATGGCTCCACCTGCTGTCCCTTCCATGGAACAGCATATCACAGGAGGGCAGCCAAGTGTCCGTGCATTAATTACATTTATAACGGATTAGACCCCAACCCAGGACCTTGTGGTTTTGCTTTCGTATTCTACATCTGTGGCACCCTGTGGCTAAAAGCAGCTTTTATAGTGCTACACGGTGCTGGGAATAACCTGGTCAGCAACACCAAGTGAAAGGCAACCCAGATTCCAAATAATGTGTGCACAAGTGTTATCTAACTGCTCAGGCTTAACCTTGGTATACACATTGTTGGGTCTCAAACTCCAAGATTTCTCAGGAATTCCTAAAGAAAGCAGGGATGTGGTGAGAAAGAAGCTTTGTGGAGGAGGCTGGTTGGGATTTTGCTTTGCTAGCAGGAGCTTGCATTTTAAAAAACAAAACTTTCCACCCCCCGCAATCGAGTTTCTGCACATGCTGGCCAAGTCTTCCGGGTGTCCCTTGAGTTGGGACGAGGGCAGGCTAGAAGGCTCACATGAAACTGCACCCGGCTAGGTTAAGATCAAGCGGCATTTCCAGGGAGGTTGCCTGCCACTACTAATCTGGGGGGAATTTCTTGAGAAGCATTTCTAAGGAACACCAGGGGTCTCCCTTGATCCACCGCTGGAACAACGCTGCCTTCAGACTTACAACTTCAAGCTCATCTCATAATTTTATCTGCCTTTTCTCCTCTCTTCAGAAGGTGGTTATGGCACTGCTGGGGTAGCCCGCCTTCCGTTAGGTTGTGAGCCAGCTGTGAAGGGTCACCCAGCAAGGAGAGACCAGTCTTCTGGGATGGGGATGGGGGTAGGCAGGTGGGTTGGTTTGTGTCGGGGAGAGAACCAGTTTCAGGGCAGCTGATGCAGTTTGCATAAAAACCCAAGGCTTTCCTGCTGTGTGCTTTTGTGTGTGTGTGTGTGTGTGTGTGTGTGTGTGTGTGTGTGTGTGTGTGTGTGTCAGCTGAATTGGTGCCAAAACAAAAGCACTGTGTGGAATGGCAAGGTAGCATTGGGCCAAGGGATGGAGGGAGACAGCTTTGGCAGGACTGCAGATGTGAATAAATGAGGCAGGAATAGGATAAAAACTCATTCTAGAAAAGTGGGGCGTTTCTGGGGACAGGGAGATGAGTAAAGGCAAGGAAAACCAAGTTAAGTGAGCTAAAGATTTGCCTCCCCATGAAACCGTGGTGATTGCTGCCGCCAAGCGCTTCCTTTTTAAAAGGATCAAATGCCTATTTAGAGGGTTACGTCCATGTGTAAGGCAAGCTTATACCACCAGGATGATTGACAATTTGAGGAGGGGCTAGATATTGTTATCATCATACCCTCCTTGCAAACCTTCCCTGAGATTATTTGGCTGGTCACTTTTGGCAGAAAGGAAGTCAAGTTTGATGTCTCCAGCAGTTAATGTTCTGAATAGGTCTGTGGAGCTCTGAAGCCTACAAGTGCCTTGCACCCCCCCCCACCCTTATCTTTGGTCCACTAGACAGCTGCCACAGGGACCCAGTTTTTTAATTCGCCTCTCTTTGGGACAGACACCACAAATTACTCCCATAGCTAAAGAAAAAGCTCTATGGCCTGACGACATAGCTAACCCCACCCCTCAGGAAGGGTTTGACCCCCTTACTCACATGCAGTTCCGCAGCCTCTAAATATGGCCCCCTATAGCGTGGTCTAGGTAGAATATATATATATATGTATATATAATATATATTTATAACCCCGGAATCTTTCCCTGCATTATAAATCCTCTATACAAAAAGCAGTGTAGGCCGCACTTGGTTGCTGGTGTTGGAGGAGGAGGAACATCTGGCTGGAGAGAGCGGTTGGCAAAAAAGATCCCTTTTCCTCCCTGTTAAAGACAGGCCTGGAGAGGGGAAAGACGACATAGAAAGCCATTAAGACGACGGTGAGAATGGGGCAGCAGCAAGCAGCGATGTCACTCGAGTTTGGAACTGGAGCGGGTGGGGCACTTTAAGAAATGCACTTGTTTGCTTTGGAGCCCGAGCTCAAACCCCGACTAAAATTCAGGCCCCCTTCATAACGCTTGGCAAATTTCCTGCTTACTTGTTCTCCTGCACCTTCTCTGTCCTTTCCCATACAAGTCTGCCTGGCAGTGACAGGAAGGAATCGCACAGAGGCCCTTCCTCCCCCACCCAAGGCCCTAGAGCAGGCATCCCCAAACTGCGGCCCTCCAGATGTTTTGGCCTACAACTCCCATGATCCCTAGCTAACAGGACCAGTGGTCGAGGAAGATGGGAATTGTAGTCCAATACATCTGGAGGGCCGAAGTTTGGGGGTGCCTGCCCTAGAGGCATCCTGGACTGCTAGGAGCCATGGGAAATACAGTTCCCGTGGCCCCCAATATTCCTAACTACATTTCACTGGTTCCTGGTTGCTATGGATACATGTCGGGCCTACCAGACCCTTCCCACCCTCCTGCCGTTCCACTCACAGGCCCCCACTGCCAGGTACATCTGAACAAGAAAGGATGGGAGGGTTAGGGGTCCGGAGGTTGGGGAGCAGAGAGTTCTCCTGGTGGGCTGATTAAAAACTGGCTCAACAAGCCAGAGGATGTTTGGATAAACAGGCAGCGAGACTTACTACAAGCTAAAAGCACAGCAAATTACACACCCATTTAAAACAAAAAATACCAAATGGGTGGGATTTACATAAAAGTGGCTTGAGCGATTCCTAAACTTCCCTCAGTGGAGGCACTGTTTTGTCTTTTAAATTAAATTTTGAGGCACAAACACGTATTATTATTATTATTTCAAAAACTTGGCTTGCTCAGCCATGAAGCTCATCCTGAGCCAACTGCTGTCTTATCAGCCTAACCAAAGGACACAGGGTGGTGAGAGGAAGCCAGTTATGCACTGAGTTTTTGGGATATCCCGAACTGAGCCTGTTTCTTCCATTACCTTCTCGGCTTGGCCACGCCTCATGTGAAACTGGGCGGCTGAGATGGCGTGAGTTTTCCTATCAGCTGCTGCAGGTGCCAATAATCCGCTTCAATTTCCTAGTACGACAGGCAGACAAACAGATTGAGGAAAATATTCATCGAGAGGGGGAAGGAGGGATGTGGGGACAAGCATATGCAGGCCCGAGTCTCCTTCTGGACACTCACAACTCTCAAGGGTGAGAGGGTTCAACCTTTGCAGCCCAGCCGTTCTAGATCGGCCGACGTGGCGCCCTCTGGATGTTGCTGGACTGCACACAGGAAGAGCTGCCTTATACAGAGTCAGACCACTGGGTCCATCTATCTCAGGCCTGCCTGCACTGACTGGCAGCAGCTCTCCAGGGTTTCAGATGCTGGGGAATTAAACAGGGACCTTCTGCATGCAAAGCAGATGTTCTAACCCACTGAGCTGCAGCCCTTCCCCTCAGGGCAACAGCCCCCTATCAAACCACTGAGCATGCTGGCTTGGACAGCTGGGAGCTGGAGTCGAAGGACACCTGCAGGGCCACGGGCTCCACATTCCTGCTTCAATGGCAAACCCCTGGCACCTTCCTCCCTGCCGGCCTTCACCAGCTTCTGCACTTTCCAAACTACCTTGGAAATTAATATTCCAGGGCTCAGGTTTAGTTCTGCAAGGAAAGCAAACAGGTGCAAAACTGCACAGTAAATTCTGAGCATGCCACATTGGTGTGTGTGCGTGTGTGCCTTTGCAGCCCTCTCTTACCTTCAGACCCTGGATCGCATCTTCTAAAAGCCGCAGGTGATGCTTCACCCCATCAGATTGTTGGTGGGTCAGAATTATGGAACTGGATCCTTCCCTATCCAGGTGCTCTGAGCCCCACTCTGGCTCCAAGGGGCCATTGGGGAGACCTCCTGCCAAGAGGAAGGGAGGGGAATCTATGATTCTATGATGCCTCTCTCTCCCCCCCTCCCCCCCGTTTCCCCCAGCATGCCCCTCTCTCGTCAAGCCCTGGCTGACTTTCCCAGCAGGCACCTGGCTCTCAGACCCCCACCTGGATGCCGTCGGCTGCTGTCTGCCTCCGTCCCATGACCCGTCTCCCACTCCTCTTCCTCTTCTCCCTCGCGGGGGTTCCCGTTCTCTGGTGGACGGTCCACAGGTTCTGCTGCTGGGAAGGCAACCTCTCCTTCCTCCGATACTTGAAGTAGCCTCCTCAGGGCTGATACTGTTAAGGACACAAGTCTGGGTTGAGATTCATCTTCCTTGGGGCTGGGGATGTGGGGGCAGAAGGAATCTCTGCAGAGGGGAGGGGAAAGAATGGAGGAGGGGAGGGGGGAATCCTCCGGCGCTTCAGGTACTGTTGGACTACAACTCCCATCATCCTTTGCCACCGGCCGTGCTGGCTAGAGGCTGAAATCCAACGATATCTGGAGGGCCGCCGATTCCCGCCAGCCCTGGATGATCTATCTGCTTCATGCAATTTACATACCACTTTACTGTAAAGACAAACAAACCTCAAAGTCATTTTAAAAAACCAAAATCAATGATATGCTTAAATCCAGATTAAAAGACATGTCAACATTCTACATCAGGCTTCCCCAAACCTCGGCCCTCCAGATGTTTTGGACTACAATTCCCATCTTCCCCGACCACTGGTCCTGTTAGCTAGGGATCATGGGAGTTGTAGGCCAAAACATCTGGAGGGCCGTGGTTTGGGGGTGCCTGTTCTACATTAGCCTTCTGCAGACCTGGCTAGGGCCAATGAGAGTTGTAGCTCCAAATCTCTGGAGAGCAGCAATTTTGGAAAGGCTGCTCTACATGTCTAGATAGGCTTGCCTAAACGTAAATGTTTTTAAGCAGACACTGAAAAATGCACAGTTGAAGGTGCCTGCCTGGTGTCAACAGGCAGGGAGTTCCAAGGGGGTAGTGTTACATACTTCTGTCCTGTGCGGCAGATGACAGGGCCCCCTGGCCTACGGGTTGGTGCTTGTGCAAGTTCAGCATGTCGTCCAAGATCTCCTCCGTTGCCTTGCCCAGCTTCGGTCCGCTCACAGGGCTGCGCCCCTCGAACTCGGCCCCTTCCAGCATCCCGTCCTTCTCCCGCTCTGCTTTGGGGTACCAAAAGACCAATCGGATCCCTGCTCTCAAAAAGCCCCTTGGAATCCCTGGCTCTGAGCTCAGGAAGAACCTAGAACTCTTGTTTGCCTCCTCAAAACCGCCTGGCCGCAAACTCACCCTCCGAATGCAGGGTCTCCTTGTGGGAGCTGCCGTTCTCCGCGCCGCCCAGCAACCCCTCTGAGTAGCCGCTGAGGGAAAACGAAAAAGTTGTGAGTGCAGATCTATGCCAGCGGCGGGGAAATGGGTTGCACTGACAGGCTGGATCCTTCCTCTCCCCCCCCCCCACAATGAGACAGCCCTTCCAGTGTCAGGGAGCCAGCCAGCAATAAATCACACTGAGTAAGTGAAGTTAACTCTTTAGTAGAAGAAACAAAGCCTGCTCAGAGGAGCCAGGCCTCATGAGCACAGCAACTCTTCTTGGTGGGCCTTGCCCCTATGAGGCAGCTGCCTAAAGCTCCCCCCCCCCCCGGTCCTTCCCAAGCAATCTAAGACTATGCCAGCACGCCTGTCTTTGCTACTCCCGCTTCATACCACTTCTGGTCCTGGGAGACCAGCAGGGAGGGGAGCGTGTCTCAGCAGGAGGGGGAGACACCCTGACTTCTTCACCAGCCTGACTCCTCTCTGCCTCTTGGCCATCCCTCTCTTGCTTCAGCTTCTGCCTCTGATTCTGCACTTCTCTCTGCCATAGACTTTCCCTGCTCAGTAAACCCTGTTACCTCTTCAGCTTCTGCCACCTCCTCTTCCCAGTCTTCTCACTCTGCCCCCACCTCAAATGCTTCTGCCTGGGTGGGACCTTTCTTTGAACTGTGATACTGCCTCTCACTAGTCTGGATGGAGAGACACTGCATGGAGGTTATGTTTGTAAAACCTCCTGGGTTTTGCATGGCTGGAACGCACAAAAGAAAACGTCCCATCCGCTACCCTCCTCATTTTTGCCTCTGACTTTGCCCCACTTGCTTCTGGCATGCAGGCCCCAGAAAATGCCCCATGTGGCCTTTGGTACGAGAAAGGTTTAGACATTTTCCCTCCCCAGGAACGCCAGGCTTACAAGCTGGGGCTGTGTGGTGAAGACCGACTGTTTGGCACTGAAAGCCGTGGTTTAATGGGGACCTTCAGACAGCCGGCTGTTTCGCTGATCATACTGCACCAGCTAGAAAAGAACAAAAGAAGGGAATCTGGTAAAACAAAAACTGACTGGTTGATTCGACAACAGTTAAGAGGGGCCGGGGCTCACACTGGCCTGGAATCTCCAAACGTGGAAGCCTGGCCCCTTAAATGCCAAATGTACTGCTTATGGCGGAGGCACTTGGAACATGCTCAGAGACACCCATCACTATAAGCCCAGGGAGGAGCCTCAGCTCAAATTAAGAAATGGCATCTGTGAGTATAGAATGGTATACAAATTCTAATAATAATAATAATAATAATAATAATAATAATAATAATAAGCTTAAAGACCTTGGTGCTAGGCAAAGTCATATTTTGAAAATTGACCCTGGATTGAAGCTGAGAAAACTGAACCACCCTCGCCTCCAAAACTACCACCCCTCTGTTTCTGCCAACCACTGAATAAACCCAGCCTTCCCCAAACTGGTGCTTTCTAGATGTTTTGGGCTACAACGCCCATCAGCCAGCGAGCCAAAACCTGTAGGGCATCAGGCTGTGGTGGTATTGGCTGGACCAACCCATTTGGTGCTCCAGCAGTCAATGCCCACCTCCCCCCCCCCAGCCAGCAGCATCTCACTCTCGCCTCCCGTTTCTTACTTCTTCCTTTCCGACACCGTCTGCGCAACCAGCTCATAGATCTGAGCTCCGTCCTCCCAGCTGAAAATCACGTAGAAAGCCTTGATATCTAAGAGGAGAGAAGGAAACGGCAGGTTCAGAATCAAAAAAGAGGAGGAAGACCTATCTCAAAACTTGCACCCAGTGCCGGCCAAGGTTTGCCCAATAGGACGTTTCCAGCCAACCTTCCGGGGGCCGCATGCCAGGGGTAGGCAGGGCCAGAGGTGAAACTGGACGAGTGTAAATGATACCTTTGTACAATAGGCTACACACTTTCCCTCTTGCCTTCCATCCAGGCAAGGAAGAGGCATCATCGGAGTTTCAAGGGCAAATTCTAGCCAGGCAGAAACATTGCAGATGCACTCAGTCGGTACAGCACGAGACTCCTAATCTCAGGGTCGTGGGTTCGAGCCCCACGTTGGCCAAAAGACTGCTACATTGCAGGGGGTTACAGGGATGGCCGACTCCCAAGAGACTGCGATCTACTCACAGAATTAAAATCTGGCAGTGATCTACCCCCTTTTTTGGGTTCAGGTCAAAGTTGTTGAGCTTTTCTTAGGAAGGAGGAAGGCCCATTTTTGGGGGGTTTGGGTCAGTTGTTGAGTTTTTTCAGGGAGGAGGTAAAATGTTGAGCTTTTTTTTAGGGGAGCCACAGTTGTTCAGCTTCTTTGGGGGGAGCCAATGATCCACCAGTGATCTACCGCAGACGTCCGGAGATCTACCAGTAGATCACAATCTACCTGTTGGACATGTCTGGCACCTGAAGACCCTTGCTATGTTTCTATGGGTCAAGCAGTGCCGGTGATGGGCATGGTCTCGGGAGAGTGTCGAGGGCAAGGCAGAGAGGCATGGAGCTTCTCTGTGCCAGAGCTAAGGGGATTCTTGTTCCCATAAGTTCATTGGCTGCCTCTATGTGCAGGCAGGCAGGCAGGCAGGCAGGCAGTGCAGTGGGTGGGTGAGGGAGGAATCCTCACCTGCATGGCCTCTGATTGGTGGGATGTGGAAATTTTCCTGGTTGCATGGTTCCTCCAAACCCCTTACCCAGAGCTTGTGTGGGCTACCATGCCCACAGCACCAGCAGCATATCTTGGGTCCCAGTGTATCAGGAATAGAGAGGATTGCTGTCAATTCATGCCAAATTAATTTTTTTAAAAAACTGCCCGACCTGCATGTAAGTTTGCGTAGGTTGCAGAATTCCGCATTCCTGGCACAGAATTCATGCTGCCTGGGTGCAGATGATGCACGGCCAACAATACAGAGACCGTCTCCAGTCAGGGCAGTGCTTGCAGCAGAATTTTAGATTATTCAAGGCAGGATCTAGGCTGTTTGTGGCTTCCGTCCGAATCTTTTATTTAAAAACAGCATAGGAGACAAGAATGGCCCTGAGCCGAACACTAAACTATTAATAGCTGCTGCAAGGTTTGGGTTTTTTAATTTAGCTTGTACTGCTTGTTCTGTTTCAAGGTTTCCTTTTCTTCCACAACCAAAGAAAGGTAATCATCATACGAAGTTTCCTCAATGCCAGGGAACTGTCCTGCCTAACTAAGAAAAGCCTGCTGGGCCTTCCTTGTAGGTTCCAGCAATCTTGTTCCTGAAGTTCCTTCATTCACTGAGAGAGCCAGCCTGGGGTCTCCCCAAAGGCAAAGCACATGCTCTACCACCGAACAGTATTCCTCCTCTGCTTAAAAGCTTCCTTGGGGGGAACCCCCCTCCCCACATTCTTAATCTAGTGCTGTGTGACTTAACTTTGGTGCTTCGGTTCCCCCTCACAGCCATGTCCCCTCACAGTCACACCCCTTCAATATTATACAGTCATACAATCACAGAGTTGTAGAGTTGGAAGGGACCCCCAACGGTCATCTAGTCCAACCCCCTGCAATGCAGGAATCCCAACCAAAGCATCCATGACAGATGGCCATCCAACCTCTGCTTAAAAACCCTGCAATGACTGCTTCTAATATTATACAGTAATTTTTCAATATAGTAATAATAATAATAATTTCTGTGCAAAAGACCTGGAGCGCTCCAGTATCTTCCGAGTGACCTAAGCCAGGCACCCCCAAACTTCGGCCCTCCAGATGTTTTGGACTACAATTCCCATCTTCCCTGACCACTGGTCCTGTTAGCTAGGGATCATGGGAGTTGTAGGCCAAAACATCTGGAGGGCCGCAGTTTGGGGATGCCTGACCTAAGCTGTGCCTTCCTTGAAGTTCCATTGCATTTAACAGAACTTGAACACCATTCTCTTCAACCCAAAGCCCCTTGTGTTCTCAGAGTCCCTAAATGCTTAGCTTTGAAGCATACAGAACAATAACTCTTATGCCCTTTTTAAAATGAGTTTTATTGTGGTGGGGGGGGGCGGCTATTGGGTTGTTGTTTTTATTTTTATTATTTTGCAGTTTTATATCTTGATTTTATTCTGAGACCCCCCAGGTATAGGTCGGTATATAAATTCAAAAAATAATAATTAAAAAGCAAACAAACTCCTCCGTGTTGCTCCTCCGCCCTCGACCGGCAATCTTGCCTCCTTTCACACTGACTGGTTCCAACTACACCTCCGGTCCTGATTCACGCACCTTCAAAGCGGAGGTGCTTCCACCTCACCCACCTGTGGCCACTTCGCGCGTCATGGCCGAATTGAGGCTGATGATGGGACTCAGCATCTGCTTCCCGTCAGGGGTTGGGGTGATGGTGCGGCTGTGGCACTTGAGGACCAATCGCTCCTCCTGCTTCTGCAGAAGCATCAAGATGTCGTCCAGCAGGAGAACGTGGACATCTTTTTTTGGGGGGGGGGTGAGAGAGAGGAGGTCAGAGGTCTGACGTACACTTCCGAGCCTCGCTGGGAAACCCAGGCCCTCACCAAAGCTGAGCTTAAAGAAAGGCAGCCCTGAGGGGGGTGGAGCCATCGAAAGGCCCACCCCTTTGACTCAGAAGCCACGCCCACAATTCTCAAATGTAGTCAATGTCAATAAGGTTGCGTAGGGGCCCCAGGGCCCAATCAAGGCTGAAAGGCCTACCAAGCGCAGTCCCCTTACGCTGACCTCCCCGCTAGTCTCCCGGCACTCAAGTGAAGGATTGTACCAATACGGATATAAAATAAATGCTGGGAAGACAGCAGGTCCATTATTCAGTGAGGCTGGTGGGGAAACTGCCCACAAGGTCAGTCCCAGATGTGGGGATTGTTCTTCAGTGAAGGAAACCCACTCCTCCTCTCCTTGAAATAATGCCTTTCCAGCTGGTCATTGCAAGAACTCTGTAACGGTGCCTGAGCTTTCTTTTTTCCTCCTCCCTACCAATCCATTTTCCTCTCGTGCCATGCCTTTTCGACTGCAAGACCTGTAGGGGTCCCATTCAAATCATTTTTGGGTCTGAAGAGTGGGGTGAGAAGGATTTAAATAAATAAATCCACTCAAATCTTATTTCAATTGCGTCAGCGCGCCACCCCTGGCATCAATGAGAAGTTCTAGAATCAAAGCCCTGTCCCAAAGTTTAGCCAAGGAAGGCTTCCAAGGAAGAGTGAGCCTGAGCTCTACTTACCTACTGATTTATCCTTGGTGACACGCCAAGTCAGGGGTCCCTCATACACGAGGTTTTTCCTGGTGATGTCAATGTTCTGTGGGAAAGAGCTAGTTACAGCCCGAGCTTTTGCATAAGTTATCATTTCATGCACAAAGAGCTGCATTAAGAAGGAGCGCGGAGATAAAATCTGGGGGCCCTGGGGAAACCAGAGCTCAGGGAAGACCACCCTTCTCACTCCAAATCCAAGGAACACTCTTATAATTTTACGAACCTCATTACGTAAATTGAGAGCACCAGACCAGTTGGCTCAGAGCAGCCTTAAAGCCACAGTTCAAAAGAGAGGCCCCTTCCCCCTTGATAGCAGCCGCATGACGGCCTGAAACTCAACAGGTGCAGCCTAAGCATGGAAAGACATGCTACCTACTGCAAAAGTTATTAAAAGGGGGGCAGGCTCCCTCGAGGAAACAGGTGAAAATTATGAGAGAGAAGTTGCTCCTCACCCCGTTGAATAGGTTGCTAGACTACAACTCCACATAGCTGCCAGGTTTTCCCTTTTCTCGCGAGGAAGCCTATTCAGCATAAGGGAAAATCCCTTTAAAAAAGGGATAACTTGGCAGCTATGCAACTCCATTAGCCCTAACCAGCAGGGTCCAAAGTCAGGGACGATGGGAGAATATTTGGGCGTTCACAAGTTCCCAACTCCCCAGTCTGCAACCAGCGAGGAAATACTAGGCCAGAAACTCACCCTAAATTCACTAAGCAGTGGATCAGTACTTTGCTTCAGGTTGGAGAGGTCCAGGCGACGCTGATAATCTTTCAGTTTCTGAAAAGTGCAGAGAAGAGGGGACACAGAGAGAGGGGGGGGCCAAGGGAGGATTAGAAAGAGCAACTGCCCAACAGAGAGGAATCTATTCATTTATCAAACTTATTAGTCGCTTTTTTAAAAAAAAAAAAACCACACACACAAAGGCTAACTCAAAGTGATTTGCAAACAATAAATAAATAATAACACATGCCTTAAAACCAGCATAAAGCAAAACATAAGAGAACTCATTCATAATTTTTTTTTAAGACAGGATGAAAACGTCCCCACCCGCTGAAGGACACAGATACAGTAAATAAAAGCCAAAGGACTTGGAGAAAACAAACGTTTTGATTGGTGCCTAAATTTAAGTAATGATGGCACCAGGTGAGCTTCCCTGGGGAGAGCACACTCCACAAAAGGAGGGAGCCACCGCTGAAAAGGCCCGTTCTCGTGTTGGCGTACAGAAAAGGGCCTCGGGTGACAATCGCAGGGTCCCGATTGGTTCGTATGGGGAGAGGCAGCCCGTGAGGCATGATGCTGTCAGGCAGCAAGAAGAAGAAGAAGAAGAAGGGCACTTACCAGAAAGTTCTCCATGTTGCGCACCTCCTGATTAACGTGGTTGAGGATCTGCCGGCAGCAGTCAGCTGCCCTCTGCACTTTCTGCCGTTCCTCGGCCTCCTCTGTAGCACGGGTTGAAAAAGGTGGAAGTGATTTTTCAAAAGGCATCCCGTTAAATACAGCCCCAGTGTTTCCCTAACTAGAATTCAGCTCAGATCTAGATTCAGAGTTGGGGTTTTTATTCCCCAGGAGGGGAAGAATACTGTCCCTTCCGGCAGCAAAATCAAGACTCTGGCAATCTCCCAGAGTGTCTTCACAACCAATCCCTCTTCACAGGGAACTCGGAATCATAGCTTTGGGAGGAGGACAGAGGGGGGCCCTTCCAACAACTCTGAACCCCACCCCTAACAAAACCACAGCTCCCAGAATTCTTTGGGGGGGGGAAGCCATGCATATTTAAAGCGGCTACCCCAGCACTTCAAATGTATAGTATTTCACCTGTTCCGCCCTTGGCTTAGCTGTCCCTTTGCGATTGTCTCACCTCTCCCACTCAAGCCACAGCGACCTCCGTCCTTCTCTGCTCACCTGTGCATTTGGCAATGCTGTGAAGGAGGAGCGGGTACTTGGTCAGCCTCTGCATCTCGATGGGGATTATGTCCTTCAGTTGCAACCGCCGGCAACGAGGCTGGCTTTCTGCCTCCTGCAGGGATGAGAAGGACACACCAGGCTGCTCACTGAGTCTGGGTAACTGGAGGAGGTATGATGGGGAAAGCCTCCCTGGGGTCGTTTTTCTGGATCGGTATCCAAGCTCAGTGTTTGCAAAAACAACAACTCCCCCCCCTTCTTAATGGCATATACTTTTGATTAATGAAATACTATCACCTGACCCTAACAGGGAAATATTTCACTGGGAGAAAGGGAGTAGGAACCTAGGGCTGTCTTCAACCAAGTCCTACTTAGAGTAGACCCACTGGACCTAGCATTGAGTACCACCCTTAACCAGGCCTGCTAGTTTGTTTGTTTGTTTGTTTTTTAAATCTCTTCCACAAAAAAGCCAAATAAAGTTACTCAAAATAATTCTTAATTAGGCACATGCTTTACGAAAATTTATTCTCTGTATGCTTAAGCCTCATGGAGCTACGCATTCACACTAATAAGAGAATTGCCTCAGAATTACCTCACAGCCTTTAAGAATTGGAAACTTAATTCATTGTTTTTGTACAACATGAAAGGTTTCTTGGGATGCTGAATTGTACAGCCTATACCAATTTTTTTCACTGGAAAGGAACAGTGGAAAACACATGGCCCTACCCTAGAAGGAGAGGTGATTTAATAGAATAATAGAATTGCAGAGTTGGAAGGTACCCCAAGGGTTATCGAGTCCAACCCCCTGCAATACAGGAATCTTTTGCCCCACGTGGAGCTCAAACCCACGACCCTGACATTAAGAGTCTCATGCTCAACAGACTGAGCTATCCCCAGTCTCCAGCAGCAGTTACCTGGATGAACTGGTTGAAACGGGGCTCCTTCTTCTGCTTGGCTTTCAGCTGCTCCAGAGCAAATGACTGGCGGCTGCAGAAACGGGCCGAGATCTTCTGGAACCAGTTTCCTTCAGAACCATCAAACTGGGGGTGGGGGTGGGGGGAAAAGAAGGTTGGCGAGTTGATCACACAGAGGGATCTTACAAACCTTCAGTCCCTTTCTGATAGCCAATATAACCTCTGCCTTGCCCCCCACCTTTGCCTCTTCATACCATTTACCTGGGCTGAATTCACCTGCGCAGCCATTAAGTGATGAGCCACACAAAAGTTGCTATCCTGCCCCCCCCCCAATCTACATCTGGGGATCTCAGGGGAAAAATCTCTTTCTGACAGGGCCCATTCCCAGGATTTGCCTTCACTGTACGGTTTAAACCACAAGTCGGGAACCTTTGTCCCTCCAGATGTAGCTGAACTACAACTCCCATCAGCCCTAGCAATCACGGCCAATAGCCAGGGGTGTTCATCAACCTCTGGGCGGACAAAGGTTCCCCTCACCCATTTGAAACCATTCCTTCCCTCCCCCTAGCATGTTCCTTTGGAAGAGAAAAAACGAGATACATACAGTAACATAATAAGTAACATAATAAGATATATTTCACGCATGGGCATGACAGCAAAGATTCCACAGGGATCATTTAGGAGCTGTTTGAGATGTTCTTTAGTGCTAATTTTATTTTTTTAAAGACCTTATGGTCCTACCCCTTGCAATATTTTTATGCTCCACCTGCCAGCTCATGGGCTACGCTTCGAGTATATCCGTATCACAGAGTGGGGTGGAGACAGCTCAAGCCTTCGTTTTTTCGAAATGCGTATTTTTATTGCAAATGTTAACAGAAATTTTAAAAGTAACAGCGTGAGCTCACGTTAACAATAAGAACAACCCATCCATCCGAATTAAAACAGATGTATTAATAGAAGCAGTAGAAAAATGATAGCCAAATGAAATGGAAAATAGTAAGATATATGTCTGGCTACAGAGCCTAATGTGTGCCTTGATTAAGGTCAAATAGGGCATTCATGGATTGACTGATGGGTTGCATTTGGCTCCCACCTTTCCTCCAAGAAGCCCAAGGTGCCATGCACAATTCTCCTCCCCCCCCATTCATTTTATCCCCACAACAACCCTGTGAAGGAGATTAGGCTGAGGGTGACCGATTGGGCCCAAGATCACCCAGGGAGCTCCCTGACCACTCAAACCAGAGGAGAGCTTTGAGCTTATATAGTTTGTACTCAATATGCTACATCAGCTCTGTAGACGGCAAGCATCCCATTTCATCAAAACGAAGCTCTGATCTGACCTCACGCTCTTCATTACAGGTGAAACTCGGAAAATTAGAATATCGTCGAAAAGTGCATTTATTTCAGTAATGCAAATTATGTTTATTTTTATTTTAATTTTTACAAATGCTTTCTTTTGGAAATTCCACAGTAATAAAACAAATACGTTACAAAACAAATAAAAAATAAACATCGCTATTACATTTCATTAATTACATTCCATTTATAATTGACCCGCCTAAGGACAAATAATTACAATTACAACAAATCAAGGCTTGACATATCTTGCTTTGCATGTCATGCATTTATCTCATATATTGGTTTCACCTTTTAAGTTGCATTACGGAACTAAATGCACTTTTCAACGATATTCTAATTTTCCGAGTTTCACCTGTATTGCCTCAGCTGACATGCTTCAGTCTGTTCCACTTCTCATCCATGGACCTGTCTGAGCTTTTGATCCCTGCTTCAAAGCCTTTTAATTTCTCAGGACGACCCTCCCCAACGCTGCCCCCCGTCCCTCAAAACACCGATCCCAAGCTGGCCTCCCCCCCACAAACTCTCTTACCCGAGCCAGCAGAGTGCTCCCGATTTCAGAAACAAGGGAATTGTTTTCCTCCCTCAGCTTCTTCAAGCTCTCCAGAAACACCTCTGAGAAAAGACACACACAGAGAGAGAGACACTGGTTATGAAAAAAACAGCGCAATGACCTCCTCTCCTCAAGGAAATTCTCATTTACAGAGTGTGCACCAGCTCATACGCTGAAGGAACCAGCACAAGCTGGACGTCCCTACAGGCTCAAAGACCCTTCTCCACTCGCCCAGGCCTTGTTCCTTGTTCCACGGTACGTGGGTGCCCACGATTGAAACACATAGCCAAGGAACTGCAGCTATTCTGGGTAAATAAACCTGGCCTGTGTGTGTGTGTGTGTGTGTGTGTGTGTGTGTCTGGTAGATTGCCTCGGCCTTGCCTCTTCATTCCCCACCCCACTTCCTCTCCCATCTGCTCACTGTGTTCATCGATCAAGTCCTCCAAGCTGGGGAAGATGTTGACCAGTTCGCTCTCCCTGAAGTGCTCTTCGGCCAGCAGAGGTTGGTAGAAGACCTCTAGCAGCACCCGGAGCATGCGCAGGTGGGCGTGTTCGGTGATGAACAGCTCTGCGGGAGAAAAGACGGAGGGAATGTCAGGACAGGTGTCCGCTCCCTGTAGTGCAGATGTGTCGGGAACCCTTTCCAACCTTGGGCAGAAAAATGAATATAAAGTAGCTTTTCACTCTCACACAAACCTCTTCCTATCCTTTTTCCAAGCAAGCCAGCCTTTTTATTTCATTTTAATTAATGCAGCACCCTTCATCCAAGGATCACAGTATTCGAGGGCATATTCCAGCAAGGCAAAAGCACTCGAGGAGGAGCAATTGACTCAGGAGGGGGTGTGGCCTAGGGAGATTCCCAAGGGCCAGACAGGAGATTCCCAAGGGCCTAGGGAGATTCCCAAGTGGGTGTGGCCTAGGGAGATTCCCAAGGGCCTTGAGGGCCACATTTGACCCCCCCCCAGGCCTGAAGTTCCTATACAATTTAGATATTAATGCGCATGAGGGATAAACGGGAGGCGTGTCATAGAAAAGCAAACAGGGGTTGTAAGTACCGCACTGGAGGCGATGGGGTAGGTGTGTCACACTTATAATTTCTTTTAAAAGGAATAAAGCAAGTTTCTAGTCCTGCTGAAACAGGGACAAGTCAGTTATTCCAAATATCTGCATCCCGCCCTCCCACCCACAAGGAACGGCACAGCTTGATTTAAACCAAGAAATCCGTTAAGGCAAAGTCTAGTGCAGATAAAATTTACAGTTAACACCAATCACAAAACTGCAGAGCAACATCTATAAAGACCCCGGGGCTGAACGCTAACAACCGAGTGAGTAAGCAACTGTTTTTAAAGTTATGTGACATAACTGAAATTGTACTGGAATTGTGTATTAAGCTGCAACCTTTCCTCATAGGAAGAATGCCCCTTCGCAGCTTAAAAAGGGATCTAAAGGAAAGGGTGTATCACTCTTAAGAATCATAGAATTGTGGCACTGCAAGGCACCCCAAGGGTCATCTAGTCCAGCCCCAATGTTTTGCTTTGCGCTCAGTTCCACCCTCTTCCCATCTTCCCTTGACTTGTCTGTTTTCCCAGCCCCAACTGATGCTGTGGGAAACACGGGGGTGAGAGCGAGCTACGTACCATTAATGACCTCTTGCCGCTTCACTTCGCTTTTCTTCAGCCTGAGGAGGGTGTCGTTGGGGACGAGCTCCCGCCAGTTTGGCGGGTCAAGCTCCAGTTCCGAAACACGCGGCTCAGTCTCCTCAGACTGGGGATGCAGAAAGGACGGCGGGGGCTCCCCTCCCCCAGCCCCTCCCGGCTCTAGACTGCAGAGGTTCAAAGAGAGAGAGAGAGAGGAAGACACAGAAAGTGAGGGCAGGCCAACGCAAAAACAGAGCAACAAGTTAAGCATTGTCACGGGCCCATCCCAAAGCACTCCGGCAGTTTGTAGTTCTCACAAAACTACAATTCCCATGGTTCCTTGGGTGAAGCCATAATGGTTAAACCTGTTTCTACATTTGCAGCATAGCTGTATCGCAAAATGGCAGATGCAGAACTCCCCTTCTGCCAAAAAGTTATGTGACAGAGGAATCAGTAAGGGCACATTCACAGAGCTCAAAAAGCACCTCCCTTTCAGGTCTTATCCCACCAGATCAAAGTCTCTTAATATTTTTATTTTTTCTCCCTCTTCAGAAGTTACAAAATTGTCAAGATCAGAGGAAGAGGCGACTGCAATTCTCCTCCTTCCCAGCCTCTTCCTTCCCACTGAATAAATCCCATCATGCTAAGGAATCTGTTGTTGCACCCCCTCCAAAAACAAGATGCAACTGATCAGTTTCTTTCTCCAAGGGTAGAAAGGAAATAAAGATTGGAAAGATCTTGCTTCTGGGGTTGTGCTGCTGCACTGAGTAAAGCAGCCCTTTCCCAAAGCTAGCAAGTCAACTGGTGAAGGGGTGGTGCTCTGCAGCCACTTTTGATATTTTGAATCACTACAAGTTTGTATTGTATTGTTTGCTGAATTTGTTTTGCTTTCTCCTTATTTGTATGTTAAAACAACAATAATAAAAATAATTAAAAAAGTTAAACGCTGTTCTTATTTTGAGCCACTTTGAGCTCAACATTGCTTCTGGAAAACCGGAAAACAAATATTAAATCAAACCTCCTGGCCCATGTAATTGCTATTAATATTTTCCATAGACGTCATCAATTCATCAAATGCTTTTTTATTCATTTGAGTGTTTTCTCCATTGGCATCTTACCAGTGGCAAACCAGCAGAAGATGTTGGGAAGTGGTAGTTTCTGGCTAAATTACAGCTGTAAAAACCAGTTATACTTTACTATTTCCCATGGGAAGCTTGAACAAGAAAGTGGTTTATTCGGGAGAATAGAACTATTTTGGTCCTCCTGGGCAGAAGACATAGTTGGGCTAGAGTGGCTGTTTCCAAGCCTACATCTTCCCTGGCTCAGAGGTTCTTAAAAGTGTGGTCTGTGGACGATGGATGGTCCACAAGCTCTACGCAGATGGTCCATGGAAATACTGTGGAACAGTTGAGATTCTCTCCATTTGGCTCTGTGCTTGAGCAGTTATTTTCCCGACAATGGAAACAGAGGCCATTTTGATCAGACTACTGAACAGACCAACAAAGTGTTGGCCTAGGGCCTGTGATTTTCATAATATGGCACTGGCATAGCCAATTAATTAATTTTTTAAAAAACAGTTAAAGGGGGCTTTCCTAGCAGCTTAGCCTAGGGACCACAATTTCCATAATAAAGAACTGGTTTCGAGTGTGAAGTTGGTATTGATGAAGAAGTGTTATAAAAATATGAGTTCTGTGTGTGCTTGGAATTGTCGGACAAACAAGTTTATTAAGTGGTCCCAGAAATTTTCAAGTGGTAAAAGAAGAAGAAAAGTTGAGACCTTCTGCCCTAGTTCAACAGCAGGGGATATAGGATAAAGGTACCTCTTGGCACTGTGGCAAAAGGAGAGACACAACAGCTGTTGTTTACTTTTCTCTGAAGCAGTCCATGTGTGGAGCTGGAGTACTTCATCCCTGCGGTTAGCCACAGTGCTCGAAATTCCCTCGGTGCCAGGCGCGTTTTGCTAGTGGCGCGGGTCCAATTGTGACCACGTGGAGATTTCTGGGCGCCAGGTTGGCGACTGATGCCTCCATCGAGCCAGCTGACTCATGTGCAGCAAAAGACCCACGTCTTGTGCTGCTGCTTGAATCATGGGCCACTTGCTGGGGACCTTAGTCCTCCATCATCACATGAAGGAAGGTAAAGGCAGGGTTGAGTAGAGATATATCTGAATGTACTGCAGCCTTGCTGCAAACTGAACTCACAGACCACAGTTTAAAAAACCTCTGCCTTAGTCCATAGTTAACGCCATTTCCATTTCCACTGTGTGCAATTCTCCTTGCATACTGGGACCAAAAACTGCTGTAATAGCAAGCTGCAGTCAAGCAATGTAACCAAGATTAAATAGAATCATAGGAGCCCAACCCTCTGGCAAATAGACACATACCACTGGGGCGAAGGTTAAATAGGTTTAGGGTGCCATTCGGCACCTAGCTGAGATTCCAACACTGGTTAGTGGGGGAGAAAACTACCATCACTCCAGCATTTAGTGCAGACGGTAAACAAGACCAACTCTGGGATGGGATTTGCAAAGGCTTGAAACCTGACTCCTGGCGTGGGTGCCCCATTTCCGTCCCCTCCTGGGGGGGCTTCTCCAGAGGGGGGGCATCTCTTCACCTACTTGCGACTCCCCTGCTTCTGCCGAGCCTGTTCTAGGGACTGTTTCTCCTCCATCTCATTGGCACGGGCAGCGGCTTCGACGTCCACGTCGCTCCGCGATCGTGGCTGCTTGCCCTTGGCTGAGCCGCGCTGAGACCGCTTCCGCTCGTATACCCGCAGGCTCTCGGAGCGGCCCAGCTTTGCTGACAGCCTGGCGAGGGGGTGGGGAGGCAGGCAAGGCGGAGCCGGGTGGGGGGGCCACAGACACACACATCAAAAAAGACGCAGGCGGGGGAGAGCCGTTGGGTTGGACGAGCCGAATTTGGAGACGGAGAAGGGCGGTGGAATGAGCCACGGGACACGGGAGGGCCACGGACCAATCACGAGAGACGGCGGGGTGGGGTGTAGCGCACCATACACCAGTGGGAGAGGAGACAGCGGAGGGTCACAACCAATAAGTGAACGAGCCAAGCAAGCACCCAATTGGGTGGGGTAGTGGAAGAAAACAGACACCAGCACATGCGGCAGTGGAAAGACAAGGGAAGAGAAAGGGGAAAAAGTGAGAATCCCAGAACCAGTAAGAGATCCATGCACCAGAACAGGGGAGAGTGGGGAGACGCTCCGGCACAGGCAGGATCCCCCGGGCTGCCATGCAAAGGCTTGATACAATGCCTCAGAGAACAGGTGCAGCCTCTTAAGAGGGTGCAACTTCAAAAGGAACCCTGTTTCTTGTGAAGCCCAACACCCCACGCCGCTAGCATTACTGGGGCCAGGGAAGGGGGCTCAGAACCTGCTGCAATGACCCCCAAGTTCACCACTGTGTTGCACCCAAGGGAGGGGTCACTGAGCCAATTAGCCCCCTCCCAGCCACCCCTAAACAAACATCGTACGGCGCCACTTCGCAAGCAACGGACTTGCCGAAAGGGACACCACCGTTCCAACCAGGCAGCTTTGGGTAACAAGGTCATACTTAACTCGGCTCGCGTGTCTTTCCCTGAGGAAGGAATTCATGCAAAGGGTGAGGGAGTGTGTGTGAGAGGAAGCCACCAACCTTTTTCGCCTTCTAGAAGGGAAGAACAGAATATAGAAGGGTGATTTGGTTAACACTGAAAGAAGAGACAGAAAGAGAGAGAGAGAAAAAAGAGACAGAGAGAAATAGAGGGAAGGAATGCTATCCTCATTTTATTTTATTTTATAAATGGAAGCTATGGGAAAAGAGGGTCTTTTTAAAAAAACAACAACGACAACGAAACACCCCTCTTTACATACAAACACCAGAGAACCTGGATGAGAGAGAATAAAGGAATACTGTTCCCTGAGAAGGGAAGAGTCAAGTAATCAAGTGACAACAGGACCCTGGAGACATCGTGAGATTTTCCCCTCTGGGCTTATGCAAGACCCCCATATCTTTTTACTCCAGATTAAACGGACTAGAGCAGGGAATCGGGAAAGTTGTGGCTTCTCAGATGTCACTGGATCTCAACACCCATCAGCCCGAGCCAGCAGGACGGGTGGTCAGGGATGATGGGAGCTTTCCCCAGCCTTAGACTAGCACACCCAACAACTGTCTGCGTACCCAGGCAGAGCATCACCAAACCACACATAAATAAGCATTCAAAAGAGGGGAGGGTGTGTGGGATTGCTGGTCTCCTCCCCCCTTCCCCCTCAACCTTCCTTAAGGTTCCCAAAACGGTGCCCCTCTCACCTTTCGTTTTCTGTGCCATCTTCAGCTGGGGGCTGCTCCCCAGCCAACGGCTGCTCTGTAACCGGGGAGTCTGAGGCATCCGTTGGAAGCTGACTGTCAACACCTAGATATGGCAAAGGGAGAACAGGAGGGGAGGCATCAGTGGGGGGGGGGGAAAGGGCAGGTGGAATGGCACAAACACCTTTGCCTGTCCCCTTTTTAGAGTGCCTCCCCCAGCTCCTCCACCCTTGGCCTCACCCGGTCTCTCACCCTGCTCTCTGTCATTGCCCTCCCCAGGAGGGGGGTGAACAGTGACGGACACTCCCGCAGGATCCGACCCCGAAAAGTTTCCCTTGCCCCGCCCTGGGCCTCCCTCCAATAGCTTTCCTTTCCTGTCCGAGGCCGGCGCCTTATCAGCTGCTGTAAAGGAGACAGAAAAAACAAAAACATGGGGAGGGGGAATAAGCTTTAGAAGACACAAGAGTCCTTGCATATAGCGCTCTCTAATCACTTTAAATGCATAGTTCCCCTCCCTGTACTTCCCCCGCTTCTGAAGGCTTGTGCACATACCAAACCTCTCCCCATATCGGATGCTGGATCGAGAAGCAAGGATGTCATTTAGCTCTGGATAGTTTCCCACAAGGCACCAGGGCCATAGCTCAGTGGTTAGGGCATCTGACTTGCATGTGGAAGGTCGTTGGTTCAATCCCTGGCATCTCCCAGTAGGGCTGGGAGAGACACCCTGCCCAAAACCCTGAAGAGCCACTGCTGGTGATAGGCTATTTCAGTGGGATGGTGCAGTAAATACCTTAAATCAGGGTTTCCCCAAACTTGGGTCTCCAGCTGTTTTTGGACTACAATCCCCACCATCCCTGACCACTGGGGTCCCGATAGCTTGTTATGATGGGAGTTGTGGTCCAAAAACAGCTGGAGACCCAAGTTTGGGAGACACTGGTGAAGACAATACTGAACTGGCCAGGTCAAAGGTCTGATTCACAGTGCCGTCTATTTCAACCCCCTGAAATGCAGGAATCTTTCACCAAATGTGGGGCTCAAACCCATGACTCTGAGGTTAAGAGTCTCATGCTCTACTGACTGAGCTATCCTACCACAAAAGTTACTGGGCAGAGAGCCTGATGTTTTGCGGGTGGCTTGCCACGATCAAGCAAACCAGGCAATTATCAGCCTTTTGTTTCTTCAAGGCCCACCCCCAATAAACCTCAATAATAGCTGACATTATTTTCTAGCCCTTGCTAAATGTATGAATTTATGTGTTTGCTCAAATCCTAACCCTTCACTGAATGCAGACGTTATGAGGGTCTACCCCTGTGAATAATAAAAAATTATTTATTATTATTATTATTATTATTATTATTATTATTATTATTATTATTTATATCCCGCCCATCTGGCTGGGTTTCCCCAGCCACTCTGGGCGGCTTCCAACAGAACATTAAAATACAATAATCTATTAAACATTGTCCGTGACAATTAGCAAAGCTAATTAGATTTTTTTGGGGGGGGTGCATGCAAAATGTGTAAGGGCACTATTTTGTAAGTGCACAAGCCTTCAGAGAAGAGGAAGGAACCCAGGACTCCTCTCCCACTTAACTTGCCCAACTTAAAGCCAATACAGACACGGTTCCCCCAGACAGACACAGCGAGCAGCCACAGCATGCCAAGGAAGTTTTCCGATAATGTTGACGAGTATGATGGGCTTGTACAGGAATGTATGTGATATATTAGTAATATAGTATGATCAGGAGGGTGGGGCAGCGCGGAGGAGGACGTTGTTATGTGAAAGAGGATGTTGTTATGTGAAAACCATGAATACAAAAAGTTAGTTCCTGAGGTTACAAGGGAGTGCATTAGTTTAATGCGGACCCCTCCGCAAAGAGAGGGACAAGGTGACACATGGGGTGTCATGCGTTATTGGGGTGGGGGGAAGAGGAGGGGCGCTGGTACCTTCACCCTCTGGTTTGGATTGTCTGTAATCAGAATCTACAAAAAATGCAGGAAAAAAGAAGAGGAGGAGAAATGGAGGAGGGAAGGCAAAACTGGGCAGGGGAAGAGAGAGGTATAAAATCAAATCCCACCCAGGGACACAACGGCTGCCTGCGTTAAATAATAATAATAATCCTCCATTATTATTATTATTATTATTAAAAATATTTATGGGCAAAGAGCATGCCAGACTCACCACTCAAGCTGGCCTGGCGCATGCAAACTGGACAGTTTTGTGGGCTTGTAGGAGGGAAAAACCCCATTATAAATTTATGAGTAAGGGGACAACCCCTGATCTTCTAAGGGGTTATTCTTCTAAGGGGATTCTAAGATACAATTACTAGCTAGAGGAGAACCTCCTCCAGAGAGGTCAGTCCTGGGCATTTCCAGAGAAGGGTTGTTGCTCAGTGGAAGGCCATCTGCCCTGCATGCAAGAAACCTGGAGAGCTGCTGCCAGTTGGTGCAGGCTATACTGACCTAACTCAGAAGAGGGCAGCTTTTCTATGCAGCCTCGACCCTCCCTTGTCCCTATGTTGTCCTGTTGTTTCCAGCATGGGGGCAAGAGTGGACACACCCACTTTGGGGGCTGCCTTCATTTCTTCTGGGAAGATCCTTCCTTGGCTCTTTGCCCTTCACTTAAGGGTGGATTACTGAGCTGAGTAGAGGGAGAGCAGCCTCCTGACCCAGGGCTGTGTTCCTGCCCACAAATGCATACTTACAGTGGGAGTCTCCCCGGTTCCAGCGTGCTGGGTCCAAAATGCTGAAGCTCTTCTTTGATTTGGGAGCTTCCTCGGCCTTCTTGGTACCCGAAATCTGGGTGAGCAGGAAGCAAGGAGGGGGAGAGAGGAAGAATGAGTAAGAGGTGCGGCTCAATGGGAAATCATGTGTTTTGCATCTCCAAGTAGGGCTGGGAACATCCCATGTCTTAAATGCTGCCAGTCAGTGTAAGCAATATGGAGCTAGATGGTCCCAATGGTCTCACTAATATATTATTATTATTATTATTATTATTATTATTAATAATAATAATACCCCATCCATCTATCTGGGTTTCCCCAGCCACTCTAGGCAGCTCCCAACAAAATATTAAAATACAATAAAACATCAAACATTAAAAACTCCCCTAAACAAGGCTGCCTTCAGATGTCTTCTAAAAGTCAGATAGTTGTTTATTTCCTTGACATCTGATAGGAGGGCATTCCACAGAGCGGGCGCCACTACCGAGAAGGCCCTCTGCCTGGTTCCCTGTAACCTCACTTCTTGCAGTGAGGGAATCGCCAGAAGGCCCTCGGCGCTGGACCTCCGTGTCCGGGCAGAACGATGGGGGTGGAGACACTCCTTCAGGTATACAGGGCCGAGGGGTTTTAGGGCTTTAAAGGTCAGCACCAACACTTTGAATTGTGCTCAGAAACGTACTGGGAGCCAATGTAGGTGTTTCAGGACCGGTGTTATATGGTCTCAGCGGCCACTCCCAGTCACCAGTCTAGCTGCCACATTCTGGATGAACTGTAGTTTCTGGGTCACCTTCAAAGGTAGGGATGAAGTAGCTTCCTAATCCCACCTCTGCCCAAATATGGACTCTCCGGGATGTGTACCAGATTGACCCAGTTCTCACAAAGGTTGAAAGGCAAGAGCTAGGACTTTAGTAAACCAGTCTGTTCAAGTTCTCATCAATTGAGGGCGGCAGGGTAAGGGACAGGCACCCAGGTCCCAGATTATTATTCTTTATTACATTTATCCATTGCTTTCCACTAAAACAGGTCGCTTGCAAATCCACAAAATGCAAAACAACCTTGATAATCAATCTGAAGCAAATACACAGGGGGGGAATGGTGCCATTCTGGTTTCAGGCTTCTCCATACCTTCTTGCGGAAGAAGTTGGCTTTCGACTTCTTGTTATCGGCAGCTTTCGTCTTAACCCCCAGGGACTTCATATATGTCACAACGGCGGCGAAAATGGCAGAACTAAGGGACCAGAGGGGAGAGAAAGGAAAACGAAAAGTTGTTGAGTGGTTGCAGACAGCAGTGGGAGACATACAATCTGGGGAAGGCAGAACTGAGCAAACTGTTCTGCTTTCAGTTTTGGTATTATCTAGTAAATTCCCTGGCGAAATCAAACAGAACATTTATATGATGCCCCCTGATGGCACAAGTCAAGGTCACCAGCAATTGAATTGTCATTCACTTCTGTGCCATGCTCTTCTCGTGTTGTTATGTTATGTTGTATATACGAGGAAAGCCTATTTTGTTGCAACATTCCCATATATGCACACTCCTGGAGCAATATTCCAAATTCTCTACAAAGTGCTTTTTTACACACACATGTACACAGGATATGATTCATTGGTACAGCTCCAAAAATGTCTGTACCGGTTGTGGGGGCGAGGGAGGGGCAGAGAACACTCTCTTTTGTGCAATGACCAAAAAACCTAGAGCAAATCACCATGAGTGTCGGGAGGGGAGGGAGAGGGCAGAGGTCACCAAGCAGCTGCAATTGGGCCTTCATAAGACAGTGTTTCTCGACCAGTGTGCCTCCAGATGTTTTGGGACTACAACTCCCATCATCCCTAGCTAGCAAGACCAGTGGTCAGGAATGATGGGAGTTGTAGTCCCAAAACATCTGGAGGCACACTGGTTGAGAAACACTGTTCATAAGAGACACTTGCCCACACTATACATTAAAGCATGTTTACAGCTCATGGTTCTGCCCCGCCCCTCCAGCAAAGAATCCTGGGAACTGTAGTTTACACAGAGCTAATGATACCCAGCACCCTTAGCGAAAGACTGTTCCCAAGATTCTAGGGGGAAAGCCCTGTGATTTAAATGTATGTGGCATGGATCTGGTCCAAGATTCAGGCAGGCAGGCAGCAGAAGGGACAGCAAGGGGCCCTTAGATCCAATGGAAATGCATAAACTCTTGCCTGCAAAAAGACCTCAGGTTAAAAGATCTCTGGCGTCTCCAGGTAACAAGCAAGCAGGGCTGAAAAGGACCTTTTGCTCCAGAGCTTGGAGTCTGGCTACCAGTTTTTGCAGACAGTGCTGGTTTTGGTGGGCAAGCGGCCTGACTCTGGGATAAGCCAGCTTCTTCTGCCTTCTCAGGCAGGCTGCTGCCTTTTGTCACTATCAAAAGCTCAAAGGTTCAAAGGACGGCATACCTCCCCCCCCCCGCCTACATACACACACACACTTCCTGAGCAGTGGCGGAGCTAAATTTGCTGCAGGTCGCATACAGCAGTGTGTGTGTCATGGAACTCTGCAGGGGCTGCACTGTGGAAATAAAACCACTGAACGCCCCCTACACACAACCAAAACAATTGTCTCTGCAGCCCTTTCTGTTAGGTACCTTTTCTCCTCGTCGACAGAAATGGTGGGGCTGGAATCGACAATGAAAAAGGAGAGAGAAAAATTATCATTATTATTATTATTATTATTATTATTATTATTATTATTATTATTATTAAAACATTACAAAGGAGGTCAACTACAGAATACATATTTAACACAAAGATAACCCCCCCAAAAAACCATTTCAGAAAAACAAAACCATTGCTTAGTGAAGTCAAATATAAAATGCACATTTAAAACAGCATAACTAACAAGAGAGTAGAATAGAATACTATCATCACTATGACAGAGATTGGTTGGTGAAATCCACATTGGTTCACCTACTCGATCTCTGCCCCCTTTGCTTCTGCCAAGCAGCTCAGGGTGGGCGCTCTCCCAGTTCACCCTCATCCAAAGCAACTCCGAGGGACAGATCAGACCGTATGGTAGTGAGGTCTGGCTAAGATTTAAGAAGAGGCAGGCTCCCCAGCCTCATAAGGATTTGAACGCAGATCTCCCTGATCCCGGTCCAACATGCTGGGCGCTTTGACTCTCAATAACTGAAGGGAAGAAGTAGGCACAGCTGGATTGCTTGGACAGCTCAGTTGGTTAGTATGTGGTGTTGATAATGCCAAGGTGGCAGGTTTGATCCCCGTACGGGACAGCTGCATTTTCCTGCATTGCAGGGGGTTGGACTGGACGATCTTCAGGGTCCCTTTCCAACTCTATGATTCTATGTCTATGCCAAATCCCTAAACCAGGAACTGCACCACCACCACCACCCCCAGACACACACAGCACCAACCCCAGAGGCAGCTGCATCTCAGGAGCAACCTCCCCATCTTCTCTCCCTGGCTCCTTGCAGGTTTAAACTCACCCGTACAACAGCCCCATATTTGCGCGGTAAGAGAATAAAAGTTGAAAGGCATATACGCATGTTCTGAGATGCGGGGTGCTCTCGAGAGGCGCTCACGGCTGAAATGGAGCTGCTGGGTCGAGTTGGATGCAAGAACTGAGATGGGGACTGGGGGCTGCGAGGGGAGTTTATACGTCCTGCCTGGATGATGCAACAGGAGGCAACATCCCGGCCTGGGCGGGGGGACGTCTCCCTCTCTCTCTCTCCCCCTGCTTGACAGATGGTTTCTATTATCTGGAAGGAACTTGGCAGTGAAGGGGTGGCGGCCTAGGGAGGCCTTGGCCACAACCTCAGAGATGAAACATCAGAGGCAGAGGCCAGTTCCTGGCGCTGCGCCCAGTGCAAACGGGACGGGTGCCAAGGACCAGAAGCTCGGTTCCTGGGGAAAAGAGGAAAGGTCTGCACAACAGAGACGCCCAGTCTGGGTCAATCCATTTTCCCTGGAAGAAGTGGGAAGTGTGGATGGGACAAGCACAGCCTGGGGTGGAGGGGGGTGGGTTGCTGAAAAGTAATAACAACCTGAGTAGGTCCACTAAGCCTAAAGTAGAAGGTTTTAAGAAGCTGCAGAGTCCCATTTTGTTTTGCTGACCAGGCATTTTTTGTTAAAATTTGTTTTTTTAAAAGAAGGTCAGGGAAGATATTGGTATGGAAAAATACACACACACACACACACACACACACTTTCCCCCTACCAATATATTCCCTGGCCATTTAAAAAAAAAAAGATTGTAGAGCATGAGACTCTTAATCTCATGGTTGTGGGTTCAAGCCCCATGTTGGGTGAAAGATTCCTGTGTTGCAGGGGGTTGGACTAGACGACCCCTGGGGTTCCCCCTGCAATTCTACTTCAGGGAAGCTGGGTCTAGGAAGAGACTCCCGCCTGCTTTCTGGGCTGTGGATCTGGATGGGCAGGCTCACTGATTAGGCGCTGGGTGAACAGAGAGACATTCACTCACTGCATCTCCTCCAGCTTCACCATCAGCAACTCGGCCAGCTGCTTCTCCTTGGCCTCGCGGATGCCTTTGTCCTTCGTCCGATAGCCTTCCAACTCAAAGAGCTCAGACTCCCCCGGGGTCATCCCCATCTTCCTCTTTTCCCTGCGGGAAACAAAGAAGGAGGCAGTGAGGGCTCTTTTGTGCCGCAAATGCATGCCCTGAGTCAAGCCAGCTCAGAAAGGCAGAAGGCAGGCGCCTCTGCTCCCCCACCCCAGTGAACTAGGATAGCTCAGTCAGTAGGTCTTGAGACTCTTAACCTCAAGGTTGTGGGTTCGAGTCCCAGGTTGGGGCAAAGGATTCTTGCACTGAAGGAGGTTGGACTAGATGACTCTCGAGGTCCCTTCCCACTCTACAAGCCTATGATTCTATAGGAAGGGAAAGAACTCTATCTCACCAGTAGAGCATGTGCATTGCATGGGGAAGGCTCTAGGTTTGAGTTCCAGCATCCCCAAACAGGACTGGAAAGGCCCTTTGCCGGACACCCTGGAGAGCTGCTGCCAGACAGTGCTGACAATACTGAACTAGGCGCACCAATCGTCTGAATCAGCACAATGCAGCTTTCCAGCGCTGGGGAAGGGCTACAGCTCAGTGGAAAGGCATCTGTTCTGCACATAGAATATCCTCGGATCAATCCTCTGCATCTTCAGGTAGGCTGGGAATAGGCCCCTGCTGGGAACTTTGCACAACTGCTGCTGCCAGTCAGTGTAGCTGATACTGAACTGGATGGGCCAATGGGCTCTTCAGGCCCTCTCAGGGGTCTAGATTGCCAGAGGGCGGCACTCTGGTTCGTTTCACCACCCTCAGAGGATACCCAGCCCTCCCCGATCCTCTCTGCCACTACGTCCATGCCCGACGGCTGCAGGGTCTGTACCTGAAGTCTTCCAGCTGCCGAGCAATCTCCTGTTCTTGGAACGCCTGGATGTCCTGCAAGTGCTTTCGCTGATGGTCATCGGGTAGAAGCTCGGGTCGGTTACGATCTGCGGTAAGGAGAGAGGAGGGCCCCAAATTTTTAGGCATGCTGCAAAACTGGTTGCGAGGGGTACTGAGAGGCTCAAAGGACAAGTCTGGAGGCCCATTGCCAAGGTATCTTTTTTAAGGCAGGGGAATTCTCCCCAAACCTCAATACAGTTTTGTACCGCCCCAATATACCTTCTCGCCAGCAAATGCTCAGAAGCATTTAAGTTCCCCTCCTACAGGGAAACAGGAAGTGCAAGATCCCTTGCACTGTAAAACTTCTGCAGTAAGATGGACAACTGAATTTGCATATTGCAATCTGCATAGTTCTGTGCAAAGTTTTTAAAAGTAATTTTGAGGTTGGTTTTTTTTAAACTAATTTGAAACATGTTAAGAAGCTGCTGGGCAAGAAGAGAATCTGAGGAGGCAGAAGTTTGCCCTCTTTGTTATCATTCAATACTAATTCAGCACTTCTTAGACAGTACTTTAGAGTCCAGTGCTCCAGCATGCTTCACATACATTATCTCAGTCACCTTAGCAAAAATCCCGCAAGGTACATCAGTATTTCTGCTTCCACCTTGCAGTTCTGGGGTGCACTACAATTTCATGATGCCTAAATGAGTGTGCAACAGAGATAGGATTGAGACTTCCTGACTCACAGCACAAAGCCATCGCCCGACTTCAGCTCATCGGGCTGACTGAATCTTCATGCCACATTCAGAGCGCAATGTGTGCGTTAGTACGAACTCAAAAGAACGCGGATGTTTTTGTTGCTTTTCAGAAACATGAGAGAGGTGGAAGGATGAACTCCTCTGGATGGATGCCCTAGGAGTGTGCTTGCTGCAAGAGGTCATGAGAACTGGAACCCCAAGAATTCTGACAGGTTCAACACTCAGATCTCCAGCCCTCGGACATACGGCAAGGCTGCAACTCTGCAAACTTTAAGCATTCCACCCCCCACTTCCCCTGACAGTTCCATGACGAAGGTCTATGGCTGCTGCTGGCCACATCAATGCCATATTTGTTCCTGCTACAAGGGTGTCCTAGAAACTTTCCCAAGCCCACGTCGCTCTGTGCTTCCTTTCACGGTCCGTATCCTTAAAGTCCAGAGGGGTATTCTTGCTGCTATATTTGTACAAGAGCAATTAAATAAAAAATAAAAAATAAACAAACCCTCAAACCGAACTAGAAACAACCACAGAGACTCAGGAAAATAAGCCCTTCAAAGCTCTCCCAGCTGTCCTGGCAGCCGGCCTGTGGAATAAACAAAAAGTGATCAGCCTCCAGGACTGACTGGAGAACTGCCCTGGGATTCGGAGATCGCTCCAAGGGGAGGCATCTCCTCTGTGATTTTGTGCAAACATAGCATCGTCGAGGCAAATCGCTTGCAGCTGCTTGGATGCCACTGTCTCTGGCTTGCCGCCAACATGGAAGCTGCCTCTGGAGCAGAGCAAGCTGTCTGCTCTAGGACGGTAATGCAGCCATCTCTGGGGTGGAGCAGCTGTTTGTTTATCAGTGGTCCTCCTCAATGGGGGGGTGGGGAGAGAAGAGAGTCACCTCTGCTTCTGTGCAGCTATACTCTCATGACGCAAGGACCTATTTGCTTGCAGGAGTTCCCGGGTATATCTAATTAAAAAAGCTAGGGGATGGAAAGGCTGGGGGAAAAGAGGATTCAGAGCCTGAGATTTGGAGAACTACAATGATAATTGGAGGGGGTCTGTACAAGGATAGGTGAATTAACCATCTGCATTGGTAAAACTTGAGGCTGCTTAAGTGGCAGCAGCGGGAATGAGGCTGCCAGCAGCATGAACAAGCATAATCCCCGAAAAACCATTAGGTTGGGCATCGTGGAAGGAACAAGTCCCTCTGGCAGCATATGGGCTTCATGCAAAGGTAAAGGTAAAGGACTCCTGGACAGTTAAGTCCATTCAAAGGTGACTATGGGGTGCAGTGCTCATATCACTTTCAGGCCAAGGGAGCCGGCATTTGTCCACAGCTAGCTTTCCGGGTCATGTGGCCAGCATGACTAAGCCGCTTCGGGCACAACAGGACACTGTGACGGAAACCAGAGCGCATAGAAACGCCATTTACCTTCCTGTTGCAGCGGTACCTATTTATCTACTTGCACTGGCGTGCTTTCGAAGGTGAAATCTCAGAAATATGGGGGAACTCGGTGGCTGAATTGGATTCTCAGATATCACAAAGGGAGCCACTGATACTGGAACCTGGGTTACGCAAGGAATAATGTATTCTTCTGTTTTAAGAACAAAGTATAGAGATCTCTCCCAGGTATTTCAAATATTTTTTGAAAGTCATCTTTTTCAGTCTTTTTTTTAAACAAAAAACAAAAACCTCTTTATTGCCCCTTGCCTTGTTGCATTTTGTCACATTTATTTTCTGGCTTCAAGTTATATTTTTTTACTGTTGCTTGGTTTCATTCGCACTTTTGCAAGCCAGCCTAGACTCTTTTGATGAGGGGGTGGTTCAGAAATAATTCTCTCTCATATAGATAGATCAGTGTTTCTCAACCAGTGTGCCTCCAGATGTTTTGGGACTACAACTCCCATCATTCCTGACCACTGGTCTTGCTAGCTAGGGATGATGGGAGTTGTAGTCCCAAAACATCTGGAGGCACACTGGTTGAGAAACACTGAGATAGATAGATAGATAGATAGATAGATAGATAGATAGATAGATAGATGATAGATATTAAAGACAATATCTCTGGTGATGATGATGATTCCTTTTTTCCCAGCCATTTCTAAGGCCACATTCATGCAGCACATTTAAGGAGCCACAACATCCCTTTAAGCCAGGCATAGGCAAACTCGGCCCTCCAGATGTTTTGAGACTATAATTCCCATCATCCCTGACCACTGATCCTGCTACCTAGGGATGATGGGAGTTGTAGTCCCAAAACATCTAGAGGGCTGAGTTTGCCTATGCCTGCTTTAAACAGTCATTGCTTCCCCGCCCCCTAAGAATCCTGGGAGCTGTAGCTTGTTAAGGGAGCTGAGAGTTGTTATGAGACACCCTCCCACTATCCCCTTCTCAAAGCTAGAGTTTCCAGAAGGGATTAACAACCAATCCCTCGTCACAAGGAACTCTGAAAATGGTAGCTTTGCTAACAAATGTGGCACCGCAGCACATTTCCCATATCAGAAATTCCTTTCTGAGGGTGGGGAACAGCTGGCACTCTCCAGTGTGTGTGGCAGTCAGCTGCAGTTGGCAGGAACGCCCACTAGATGGTGCCATGAAGCCGCAGGACCCATTGCCTGGCTGCACTCAGAATCTCCCCCCCCCCCCGCCTCGCAACCCCCAGTGTGGCAGGAGAAAAGGGCAGGGCCAGTCCGTGGCTCCAGATGAGCTCATCAATTGGCCAGAGCAGTGGGGGAGAGCAGTAGCTCTCCCTGCCTCCCCCCCCCCCAAGCCCTCCAACTTCCTGTCTTTCACAGAGTTTCACCAGCTGGGTGGGGCTCCCCCGACAGCTGCGAGCTACAAAGCCAGGAGGGGGAGCAAGCCGCAGAGGCTGGGGGGGGGGGGGAAGAGAACAGTTTAGGAGCTGCGGCTCAGAAGGAGGGGCGGAGGAGACAATATCGGGAAAGGGAGCAGGAACCAGGCAAGCAGTCTTGCTCCACCACCGGAGACCCAACGCGGTTATACATTATGTCACAAGTTTTCGTGCAGTGCAGCAACAAGTGTTAAGACAACTCTTTGCCGTGAGCTTAAACATAATTTTGCCACACGTCTGCTGTGTGGCAATCAGTATCGCCAACTCTAGAGTGGGATTTCAATTCAGCCCAGCAGCTCCTCTAAACAGCCTTTTCCCTAAGTATTTCGTGCGTTTGTTATGTTTATATACTGCCTTTCCTTCCAAGGAGCTCAAGGCAGGGTGCATTGTTCTCCCCGCCTTGCATTTTTTTCACAACAACCCTGCAAGGGAGGCTGGGCTGAGTAGCAAGTGACTGGCCCAAGGTCAGCTAGTGAGCTTTATGGCTGGGTAGGGGGATTCGAACCGTGGTCTCGCAGTTCGACACTCTAAAGCAGGCACCCCCAAACTGCGGCCCTCCAGATGTTTTGGCCTACAACTCCCATGATCCCTAGCTAACAGGACCAGTGGTCAGGGATGATGGGAATTGTAGTCCAAAACATCTGGAGGGCCGAGGTTTGGGGGTGCCTGCTCTAAAGCATTATACCACTAACTGCAAGGAGCGGAGGGTGGGGTGGGGAGCAGACCACAGGCTTTAGGAGCTACTGTGCCAAAAAAGCCTCTTCGGTTTTTGGACCAGGAGGGGCCATCCCTGCAGATGAAACTCACTCGCTGTGCCTCCAACCAACTTGCAAAACTTTCTGCCTTCTGTACAACTTCCCCTCTGGCTCCTGCAGCTCTTCGACATACTTTGCACTTAATATGAAAATGCTTCACGTACAAACAAAAACCTTGCATAATTTTATTCCTGCTCTTGCCAGCCAGGGAGCAGAGTCCTCAGCTATTGATAGCACCGACACTCACCTTCTGGTATGCCTTTCCAATGAAAATCCTGGTAAGACATGGTAAAAAAAAACCCCACCCCACCCCAACCCACACACACACACCTGGCTTCCCCTATTGCTCCAGAGTTGCCATCAGGCAATGCCAAACACTTTGCACATCCACAAGGACAACTAACTTGACTTTTAGCCAGCAGAACAAAAAATACCAGTGTTTCAGGATGCTGGACTTTGCTACCAGTAGCAAAATTCCATGGCTCTCCTGCAATCACGTAGAACTGCAGAAGACCCGTAACTGTATTTGCTTCGCTCGACACAGTCTGCCAGGACTTTCATAAAAGGATCTATGGCGTTTCTGAATGCATGTAAATTATTATGCAAAAAAATAATAATTTGCAAAAAAAATTATAATAATACCTCCAGAGGGTTGACTTTGCATAAAGCGGATTCTTTCTGCAAAATTCCTCGGTGCAAAAGAGATGAAAGCTTTGTTCCCCTACTGCATACTCACACACAACAAGCACATCATTCGCTTTGGAGCCTTACCCAGCTCAAACTGTACGGAGGATGGAACAGGAACCCTCAGCAGCTGCCGGAAAGAAAAGGGATAATGATTAGCACAACCACCCCTTTATTCTGCCATGGGTTGTGGACCAGGCTGAACCTGAATTGTGGTAAAAGTGGATCCCCAACATCATTGAGGCAGCATGTGAGATTTCCCAAACCCTTGAATGGGCCTGTGAGGGAATCACCCAACAGTTACTAAACCGCTAGAGTTGTAGGAGTGGAGTAATTGCAGGAGCTTCAGAACTTGGGTTTCGAATCTTGGTTATGAGAGAACGCTGGTTAAAGCCAGCAGGAGAAAGTGGTGCTGGAGGAGAGGAAGGGCATGTCTCAAGGCTCTCCACCTTCTATCACATTTTTTGCTTTTAAAATTGCTGCTAGTTTGTTTTCAACTGCTGTTTGTTACTGCAATGTACTTCTGTATGGTGTCCGTATGCTGCCTCATGTACTTTTGTGGACAGAGAGTGGGAAGTTAACATACATTTAAAACACTATGGTACCACTTCAAACACGGCTTTCCCCCAAATGACCCCGGGAACTCCTCCATATTTCCCCTCACAGAGCTACAATTCCCAGAGCTGCTGAAGAGGGATTGACCGTTAAACCACTTTGGGAACGGTAGCTCTGTTGAGGGGAATAAAGGTTGAGGAGGTGCCTCCTGACAACTCTCGGCACCCATAACAGACTACAACTCCCAGGATCCTTTGGGGGGGGGGAAGCCACAACTTTTTTTATTTTTATCACAGCTCTTTAAACCTATGGTGTGAATGTGGCCTGTATGTTTTACTCAGAGGAGACCCTTTGAAATTAATAAATGGGACAAAGTGAGGTCCAGTAATTTCCATAGGTCTACTCTGAGTAAAATTATCAGAACACCACCTGTAGGGTATAGATTCATAAATATCACCATCGTCATCCTGAAGTGCTCTCCCACAGAGTTTGCTCACCCCAGCTTTGTCTAGGAACATATGGCAGAATTCCACAAACTGCTTCTTCGCCTCCTTGGGCCCGAGGCGATTCAGTATGAGGTCCACATGAAGGTAACAGAGCTGAAAGGAAGGAAGGCAGTTAGGAAAGAAACACCTGGCAGCCGGCCGAGGAAAGGAGGGGCCAGGTTCCTTCTCATGTGGCCCTCCTGAGCCAATTCAAGATGGCGACTGCCCCCAAATTCCCAGAGGGTGGATGTGTATGTGTGTTTTAATTAACTGAACAGAGCGAAAGATTATGAGTCATTGAGAGAAGTGTGTATGTGTGTGAACTTAATAGTGTTTAGCTTATTTTTAATTGCTGTCTTGTTTAATATCGTTCTATAGATTATAAATGCCCCATTGATTTGGTAATCATATAATATGACTTACGCCGTAATTGCGAGCATTAGCTTATTTCTTAGTTGCTGGTTTGTTAACAGTGTTTTACAGACTGCAATTGTTTTTCTGATGATTTGTTAATTATATGAATTATGCTGTGCTTGTGATGCTCTATTATGCCATTGCTATTTATGGTTTGTAAGTCACTTTGGAATTCATTCGGAAGGAAAGTGGCACAGAAATGCAAAATGAAATAAAATCAACAGCCAAAACAAGACTCCAGGCCTAATCAATGCAACATTAAATGAGAGAAGGAAGGGAAGTTCAGAAAGCCCCTTCCCTGCTCCCCTCTGCATTGGTCTGTACATGCAAAACAGGGAAATGAAGGCAGGTTATCATTGCTTCCACTAACTGTCAATCATCCTGCCTGCCTGCATGAAAGGGCAAGGTTACACCATTGGATGCCCTCCACTGGCTTGGCTGGGACCAACCACCATTTGGGTCTATGCCATCCATAACTGCTTCCTGCACTGACTTGGAGCCTTAATTTGCTTATTTTCCCATGCCCTCCTCATTCCGCTTTCCTTTTGTGTCATATCCATCAGACTGCAAGCCTATGGCAGAGACTGCCTTGCTTACTGATCTTTATCCAGCCCAACGATAAATGAAAACACGGTTGGTATCCGAATGTGCTTTTCCCTTCCCTACCCTACCCACACCTCCTCCTTTTGCTATTGTGTCTATAAGACTGCAAGCCCCTGGGCGCAGGTCTATCCTACTGTTTGTACAGCACTTTAAAAAATATATTCTTGAGTGCTTCGTAAATAAACTCAGTGCCCTTGCCTGCAGGGCCCGGGGCAATGGGTGACCGGCGAAGGTTTGCTTCTTACTGAGCAATGAGCTAAGAATACCTACCTGCCCCCAGGTTTTTCCTTATATTTCAATTAATAAAAGGGACTAGAAACTTGCTGGGGGAAAACAACAGCTGACAATACAAGGACGAAATCAAGAATAGCAACAGGGTCCTGAGCTTCTGCCAGGAACCTCTCACACACTGAGAACTATGCCACAAAACAGGTATAAGCAACACTGAAATCTGGGCTAGAGCCTTTTCTCCCCAGCAGGCTGGTTTTGTATATGTTTATTTTAGGTTGCATTTAACATGCAATTCCATCACCTGTTGGCAAAACTGGTGCAGCCCGGCAAAACCTGTACCATGTTTTTTTTATCATTTTCATTTTACAATTAAAACAATAGATAAGAATCCAAATACCAAAAACATATTTCGTTTAGACTTCCCACTACCCTTTCCATGGTTCGCTTCATCATTTTCTTTTCCACTACATATTCTAATTAATCCCTCTCTTTTCATTTTCTCATTTTTATATCTCAACAATTGTTACCGCTGAATTTACTCTGCTACTGTTAACTTTTTAATAGGTTTACAATAATTTTCCAAATAATCCACAAAACATTTCCAGTCTTCTTCTTCTTCTTCTTCTTCTTTTTTTTTAAAAAAATTCATCTTGATCTCTTATTCCGTTTGTCAATCTTGCCATCCCAACTGACCGTGCCCTGGACAGATCAGTGCAAATAATTGCCTGCATTAAAGCATGTCAAAAGTATTGTTAAGTGGGAAGTTAACTATTGAAGCTGACAATTGGTGCAAATTATTTGGTCCAAGAAAATACACTCACGCTTGTCCCTTGCATGAGCTTCGGGAAACCTGCAGGGAGATCTACCCGCATGTGCCGACCCAACTAATTGCACCACAGCCAAGCGTGGTAGGAAGCTAGTCCTCATGAATGAATGAGTCTTTAAATGCGTGTCCACTTGTTAGGGTCTTAAGCCTTGTTTTAAATGCATCTGTTGTTTTTAACTTTCGAAAATCACCTTACGTGTAAATCGCCTCGAGAGGGTGGTTTAGAAGGAGATTAATAAATCAACAACGACAAAAAGCAAAGCAAGGCTTACCACAGGGCTGGAGTCGAACTGAAGTACCACATGCTGCAGGAAAACCATCAAGTAGGCCGGATGCCGTGTTAAGAGGTCCAGGCTCTGGAACATGCTGCTTTGTGCATCTGGGTTCTGGAACTGAGGGGAAGAACGAAAGAGTGTGTGTGTTGTTAAATCAGGATTTCCCCCACTCTACCTTCTCCACCCCACCCTCCTTAACACCCCAGGGAGCTCCCTCTCCTCGCTGCCTCCTTTCAACACAGTTCCTTCCAGCTCACACTCGGTGTTTGTTCATGACAAGTTTCCTTCTACTGAGCCCACCCAGTTCAGTACTGTCTACCCCAGGCGTGGGGAACCCTCGGCCCTCCTGATCTTGCTGAACTATGACCTCCCGTCAGCTCCAGCAAGCATGGCCAATTGGCAGGGATGATGGGAACTGTAGTTCAGCAACTTTTATAGGCCATCTGATCAACACAGACCGGCAGCAGGGACTCAGGGAAGGGGTTCTCCCAGCCCTGATTCAACGTTCTGCATGCCAGGCAGGTGCTCTGCCCCTGAGCTATGGTGCTGCTGTGCCCTTCCTCCCGCGCCATTAGAACTCTGGCCTCTCCCAAAACTCCCCCTTACTGGCTCGATGTCGTTTTCGAAGTCCTCGTCTTCTGCTCCGATGATCGCCATGGCTGACCCACTCCGGGCACCCAGTGCCGGGTTCTAGTAAGGAAGACGCGAGACCATCTCAGTGGCAGCCCCGCCTTGGATCACCCATAGCTTGAGGTCCCAACTGAGCACCCTGGAAACTTCATGCACTCTCAAAACAGACCTTTCTCTCCGCCCACTAAACCCTTCATATAACAAGAGTGTTTTGCGTAGAAACCACCAACGCCAGCTGCCAATCAGCGCATCTGATTTATAAAAACACACTGCCCTTTCTAAAATGGAGAAGGGAGCCCTCCAGAGGTTGCCAGTCTTCAACTCCCATCAGCCCTGGCAATTGGCCCTGCTGGCTGGGGATGATGGGAGCTGGAGTCCAACAATGTCTGGAGCGCCACCGGCTCCCTATCTTTGCTCTGTGGTAGGGTTCCACAAACTCTGGTTTCCAGCAGTTTTTGGACTACAGCTCCCATCATCCCTGACCACTGGTCCTGCTAGCTAGGGATGATGGGAATTGTAGTCCAACAACAGCTGGAGACCTAAATTTGGGAAACCCTGTTTTTCTGGGGGGTGGGCAGGTTAGAACTTTGTCTGCCCTACCCCTCACTATACAAAACCCCATCTCTTTCCCCTCCCCTCCCCATCCCAGTTACTCACCCCATTGTATCCTTCCTCCAACTCCATTCTGCCCCTGTGGGGGCGGGTGGGGATAAGGTCCCCAGCAGCTGAGTCAAGGGGTCCAAGTGTTCAGGGTCAGCATCTACCTTTTTGGGGGGGGGTACAGAAAAACGAAAAATTCACAAACTGGGCAGTGGAGGAGAAGCACATAGATTGGGAGTTTGGTTTACAACACATTCCCCATCCCTCCTCTAGGGGCAGACCCACATCCAACGCACTTTCAAACCGCATGGCAATCATGGGAATCATGTAGTTTGTTAAGGGCGCTGGGGGATCGTAGCTCTGTGGGGCTGGGGGTGCCAAACTACAGTTCCAATGATTCTTTTTGGGGGGGAGAGTCACGTGCACTGAACGAGCTTAAAAAAACACATGGCATGGATTTCCGCTAAATGATTGCTCTCTTTAAATAAAACCCAACTTTGCAAGGATTCGGTTTTTCAGGAAAAATACACACCCGTCCTCAAGGAAGAATATGGGAGATGTGGGGGAGGGGAGAGATGGAATGGAAAGCAAGTTGGAGCAGGGGGGGGGCTTCATACACAGAGAGGTATTCAAGCTACCAAGGCCACCCCACCTCTCTTTCTCTCCCCCCCCCAATTACTCAGAAATTCCTGCACTAGGTGGAGGTGACTGCTGCATGAATGCCGCCTCTGTCACCTACAAAGAGGCCTCAGAGAAACAGAGTGAAGCAGGAGGAAAACTCCACACCCCACAGACAGCCTGACTCATAGAGGGCACCTTTCCAAAAGGCTGGCAGTAGTGGCCAGGGAGGAGCTCGGTTTGGAGAAAAATATGGGTCAGAATCAAAACAGCACATTGCAAAACTCTTCAAAGTGCTGGGCCTGGATTGCCATCTCACACAAACACACACTGTCCCAGGGTGGGGTGGGGGGGACAGAATCACCTGATTATTGAGGTTTCCCAGACGGATTATTGAGGTTTAGCCCCAGATACCCATCTCTAGGCCATTGCCTATCTATTTTCCCATAGGCATTATTTGTCTTCTTTCTGCAGAACAGATTAAAAAAATCCTAATAAGTGATTACTACCCTGATGTCCCCTATTGGTGGCACAAAGGAAGGGTAAAAATAATTGCCCACTGGGTAGTTAGCACTCTGGGTAGTTCCCCTAATAGGGAAATGTACAACTTGCAATTTAGAAGTCAGCTTCGGCACCTAAATGGACTAGATCAGGGTTTGCCGAACTTGGGTCTACAGCTGTTTGTTTGTTTGTTTTAGACTACAGTTCCCATCATCCCTGATGATCCTGCTAGCTAGGGATGATGGGAGTTGTAGTCCAACAATAGCTGGCGGCCCAAGTTTGGGAAACCCTGGACTAGATAGATCAGGCTTCCTCAAACTCAGCCCTCCAGATGTTTTTAGGCTACAATTCCCAACATCCCTGATCATTTATCCTGCTAGCTAGGGATGATGGGAGCTGTAGGCCAAAAACATCTGGAGGGCCAAGTTTGAGGAAGCCTGAGATAGATGATCCTCGTGGTCCCTTTCCAAATCTGCAATGCTATAGTTCTATGCCCCCTAGGGCAGCAGAAACACAAACACACACACACACACACACAGGAGAGAGACTCATACAGAAGTGGCCTCACACCATAGAAACTGAGAGCCTATTTCAGTGGCATGGTGCAGTAAATACCTTAAATCAGGGTTTCTCAAACTTGGGTCTTCAGCTGTTTTTGGACTACAATTCCCATCATCCCTGACCACTGGGTCCTGCAAGCTTGAGGTGTAGTCTGAAAACAGCTGGAAACCCACGTTTGGGAAACCCTTCCTTAAATTAAGATAGGAAATTTTGAAAATTTTAGAGGGTCTTGGTGGACCACTTAAATGATTATTCTGCCTGTTGTAGCAATTGCAATGTACTGTGCTAGATGCTGTACGATTTTAAAACTTCATTTTTATTGCTTCTTTCATTTCTTATGTTGTATTTTATTGTACTGCAAGCTCAATTCTTCGGAGTTCGAACCATAATTCAACAGAATACAATATGAGAAACAACGGAAGCCATACAAATACAATTAAAAATCTAGGTGGATATTTAACATGGACATGCCACGGACCAGCTGAATGAACCTCAAAGACCACGATTTTGGGAAGGAAGCAAGCTTGAGGATTAGTCACCATCTAACTTCCATAATGTCCCCTCTCCTCAAACTGCCACAGGGTTCATTTATTTATTCCCTTAAGCAAACAAGTTGCCTTTTATATTCTATTGTATATTTTCTTTTTTAAATCAATTCTTATTGTCGTAATAATCTTATGTAAACTGCTTTGCGAGGTCTGTCTGAAAGCCGGTATAGAAATACTGCAAAGAAACAAGCAAAGCAACACCCTGCCTTAAATAAAACAAGCCATTAAACAAATTAATTATGTGAGAGAAACCACAGAACCATCAAGAGAACACATGCGCTTCACACAGTGTGGCACAGCACTCAAGACACTGCTGGGTGTGCAATGTGAAAAACCCACTTCCTTTGCTCAGCCACAAAGTTTATTATGCGTCCCAGAGAAGTGTCAAGCCAGGCCTTCGCCTGGTCCACTTTTCTGACTCACTGCGAGAACGAGAAAGAAACACTTTGCACATGCATTTTGCAAAAATAAAGGCTGAATCAGCTGCACTGAGGACGAAAGAGGGATGAGGCAAAAATGGCAGGAGCAAAAAAACCACTAAACAAGATGGACTCCGAGGCTGCAGATGGAGGACCTGTCTGCGAGGTGCTTTTAAGGATATGGGAGCGGCACAAAAAGTTTCTAGCCCCTTTACACACCCCCATTCCCCATCTGCCCTCACGACAGTTGCTACCTGCAGCCAGGCGGGCAAAAAATTCCAGGCAGGAAGTGAGTCAGACCATCGTCCTTGCCTGTGTTTCTTGAGCAACAACAGAGTTGGGGGTGAAGACCCGCACGCACCAGGACACCTGTGCCCCTCAGGGACTCCCCCTTTCCTCCGGGCCTGAAGGAGAAGGCGCAACTGCTGCAGCCGGGCACAATAACAAAAGGAGCGGCCTGGCGTATTTACAGAGAGAGCTGATTTCCTGCAAGAGGAAGTGATATAAGAACAGCCACCTCACACTCCTGCAAGTGCAGAGAAAAAGAGAGATCTGCTATCTCAACGGGCCGGGGGGGGGGGGTGGCAGGGGGAGGCAGTTGTGTCACCTATAGGGCGGGGAGGGGAGCAAGTCTCATGGGTTATGGAGGCAATGCAACAGCGCGAAAAGAGCACCGCTGGGTTATCTAGCGCAGCTTTCTGCTTCCAACAGGAAGTGTTGAAGTAGGAACACAGGAAGCCGCCTCGCGCCCAAGTGAAACCACTGGCCCATCTATTTCAGTATTGCCCACGCCGACAGACACTGTACGAAGTTGCAGACACAGGGGCATTCCCAGTCCTATCTGGAGACACCAGGTGTCAAACTCAGGGCCTTCGACATGCCATGTAGATGCTCTTATTTGCCTCCGACGCCCGATATTCAGAGCTAGGCAAAATTCACACCATGTATTTTAAGCACCACTCAATGCCACTTTAAACGGTCATGGCTTCCCCGCAAAGAACTCTGGGAGCTCCCAAGGTGCTGAGAGTTGCTAGGAGGTCCATTATCCCCTGCATGGAGCTACAGTTCCCAGAGCTTCCTGTGAAGAGGTATTGACTGTGAACAGTTGCGAACGTTGTAGCTCTGTGAACGAAACAGCGGTCTCCTTTAAATAGCCATGGCTCCTGCCCAAAGAATTATGGGAGCTGCACTTTGTTAAAGGTGCTGAGAGCTGTTAGGAGGAAACCCCCCCCCATTTCTCTGAGAGAGTTCCTGGCATGGTGTAACAATAAAACCCTCTTAATGGGAAAATTTGAGAATTGGGGGTCTGTAAGAGGAATGGGGGGGCATCCTAAATGATTCTCGGCAGCCTTAACAAACAACAGCTCCCAGAATTCTTTGGGAGGAAGCCATGGTTGTTTGAAGTGGTATCAAAGCACTTTACACGAATGGTGTGGATTTGCTGCCTTTGAATATGAAGGTTACCTCATTGCCTTTCACAGATTCGTCCTCCTTGAATTCAGTTGGTATCTTGTGTGTTTTCCAAAGTTATGTACAGTGGTACCTCTACTTACGAATTTAATGCGTTCCGAACGCACATTTGCAAGTCGAAAAAAATTGTAAGTCGAATCCCATAGGAATGCATTGGGAGAAAAAATTCGTAAGTCAAAGCAACCCTATCTAAAAATTCGTAAGTAGAAAAAATCCTATCTAAACCGCATCCAAGATGGCGGACGGAGCTCCGTTCGTAAGTAGAAACATTCATAAGTAGAGTTATTCGTAAGTAGAGGTACCACTGTATGGTGGCTTTTTGGCGGTGAATCCCGCAGGCCAGAACTGGGGTGCCAGTGGCCTTATCTGACTACCACTCCTATCACCCCCTGCTCATTGGCCATGCTAGCTGGGGCTGATGGGGAACAGAGTCCAGCAACAGCTGGAAGTCCACGGAAAGGCTGGCTTAAATGACTTGCCTATGTCAAATTTGCATTGCACAAAGATTCCCCAATTGTTTTAGTAGCCTCAGCTCCACTCTCCTGGTTATACCAGCCCACACACCTCTCTCTCAAACCCCACCTCCCCTCAATTGCAGCATGGATCTGGTTCCCAGTTCCAGGCTCTGCTGATGTCCCCACAGTCCCTAGACACAACCTTCCTCACAGGCTTCCTCAGTCTTCTGAGAATTGCTGGAACAGTCACTCCTCCTGCTGTGATATCCTGCCCCCTTGGCATCCCCCTGAGATTCCTCTTCCAGCTGTTTAGCAGAGGCAAGGGGGAGAAGGAAGAGAAGGCAGAAGATCTCATCAGAATATTTTGCACACTAAAGGGGAGGGGGTGGTGGAAATTCCTGTGTACAAATTTTGTGTTCTGCAAAGCACGTCTTGATCTGTGTTGCCTTCGTGTTAACATTAGTGCTGTACCATGTTGTCGTCTCCACCTCACCAAAAAAAACCCACAAAAACCCACAATGCATTTTGCTCTGATATTTTCAAAGATGTGCAAATCGGCATAGGCTTTTGTACCATTTCTGGAATCCCACACACAATCTTCTTCTACAGCAATCTAAGTTACTAATCATTCTATCACCATCAATCTATGAATTGCCTTCTAAAACACTGTCTCAATGCGATTTACATATAAGAAACAGGTTTATTTAAAACAAACACCAAATACATTTAGAAGATGACTAAAACCCTAAGAAGTGGACACTCGTGATCAAGGCCCATTTATCCAGCTGAGAAAACCTGTCGGAAAACAAAAATAACTCCAATTGTTTCCCAAAAATACAGATAGTGGGTCCCCGTTATCTCTCAACATAAATGCTATTTCACACAGAACAGGGTCAGCCACACACTAAAAGACCCACATGAGAAACCCTCCGACAGACCACAGGAATCTGCTGGGGACATAACTGGGTGGCCTTCACTACATCTTCCGGGAGCAAATTTCAAGTTTAACTACCAGTATGCACTGTGTGAAGACACCTGGTTGACTATGGCGAGAACCATAGCAGCATTTGGGAGAAAAGTGGGTCTTCTTACATATTCGTACGTATTCTTATACTGGTTTAAGGTTTCCCTTCTGAGTTCTCTCTCTCTCTCACCCCCCCCCCACACCCCACACAGCTTAATTTCTGAAGCTCTGTTCCGGATATGGACATCTGCGAGAAGTGGGGGCTTCTTGGTTGCAGAGCTAACACCATAAAACAGACTCCTTAGCAAGGCCTGTTCAACACCAACACTAAATGTTTTTACATGGGTTGAGGGAAGCTGGTAGTTCGGTGGGTTAGAGCAGGGATGGAGAGTCTCTGAGCCTCCAGATGCTGCTGAAACTACAACTCCCATCATTCTCAGCAGACACGGCCAATAGTCAGAGGTGATGGAAGTTGTAGTTCAGCAACATCTGGTGCCCCACCGCATACAGAAGTTCCCAAGTTCAATCCATCTCCAGCAGGGAGAGATTCCCTGCCTGTAATGATGAAGAACCGCAGCCAGCCGGTGTACACAATTATTTTTTATTAAATTTGAACTAGATGGACCAATGGTATGACTCAGTAGAACAGCGTTTCTCAACCACTGTTCCGCTGAGACGCTGGCTGGTGTGCCGTGACATGCGGCGACGAGAAGGGCGATTTGCATTGTCACGTGCCTGGCGGCCGCCAATACACAACCCTAACCCGCCGGACGGCTTGTGAAGCCTTATTACAGGAGATTGCAACCAACACAGCAATTGGCAAGTGTTTCTTACAGTCATAATTATAGTCAATATAGGGCAGCACAGAGTTAAATTTTTAAACTTTTTAAATGGTCGTGTGCCTCGTGATTTTCTTCACGGAACAAGTGTGCCGTGGCCCAAAAAAGGTTGAGAAACACTGCAGTAGAAGACAGCTCCCTATGTTCCTCTCACCATTCGAAATTAGCCAAGTGCCAGGGTGGCACCTGAAGTCTCCACCATCTGGAAGTGCATGCCTGGAGATTCTTGGATCCGGCCTGTTTTCATACACTAGCAACACATCCTGTAGAATTCTATCTGTTACATTTTATCTGCACAATCAGAGCAAATTTCAGGAACCAAAAAGTTGTATTGAAAAGTTGTTTTGGTGACTGTAGCCCTGGTTTAAGGAGCTATTTGGCACCTAGCTACCGGTAATATATCTGGGTTTCTAACACTGGTTCCTATTCAAACAGCAGTTCTGTTTCCCCCTCCCCAAGAGGTCTTTGTCACAGCTTTGCTTCCCTACATGAGCCTTCTTTCTGTTGTTCTGTCTGGTTCAGCCTTCCCCAACCAGGACTCCCAACCATCTCAAAGGCACCAGGTTGGCAAAATCAGGCCTGCTTATACAGTCCCATTTTCCATTCGTATTTTCTACATTGTTTTGGTACAGCTTTGGCTTTATTGTTCTAAGCAGCTCTGGTTTCTGTCTGAAAAAGAGTGGAGCGAGACAGGGGGGGGGGGAACCACACAAAAACAGTCCAATAAACAATGAGAGTCACAACACTGGGGTCACTTCCTGTGGCCCTCTGAGCACATGTCAGACACATGCAAAGCCACCTCTGTTGTTTTCCAATTGTTTCAGCCTGTGGGGTGCCCCCAGAGCCAGAGATTTGGTTTTGGGGCCCACTACAGCGAGCCCACAAAAAAAACCTAAACACGCAACATTTGCTGCTTTGTGCCACACATGGCACTCTGTGCATAGACTGAACATGAACTAGCATGCCACTGTTGAGAGCAAGCCACGAGCCAGCGCAGGCAAAGCGATTTCCTGCTGCAACCACATGGGCTTGTCATTAGCCGTCAGTTGAACTTGTTCCTTTGTCCTCCCTCTCATTTCCCTCGGCTGTCTGCTTCAACTGTCAGAAATTAAACTGGAAGCTCCTTGGGGCAGGGAGCGGCGCCGCACGCAGGCGACACTGCAAACTCCAGTGCTCATTTAAAGCGGCATTCTGGGAAGTGCAGTTTGTGAAGGGGTCCACAGAAACACCTTGTCCTTCACACAAGAGCTACAATATCCAGAGCGGGTTAGCAATCAATCCCTCTTCCCAGGGAAGTCTGGGAATTGTAGCTCTGTGAGCGGGGGGGGGGTCTTTCAACATCTGAAATGGAGGGTGGGGATGAAAGTGGGGGTGCGATGCTAGTGCACAAAACACACTAAACCCCCACCTTCCACTCACAAAGACAGGTGGATCCTTTCAAAAATGCAACCCCTTCCTCCTGGTGCACACACACAACAGCATCCTTTTGAGATACGTTTCAGTAGTAGACAGTGACGAGTTGTCCTAATAATAATTTTGGGGCCCGCTCTTTCAAGCCAGGCAGAGTTTGCTGCCCCCACGACCAGTCGCCAGCAGCAACACATGAACCAACCCATGGGGAACTAGTTGTACATATGTGGGGGGAAACAGATTCACACTATTGGCTGCAGAGATATTCATTCCATGCCAAGCATACAGCACGGAAAACACACTGAGGGGTCCTTTACGAAGCAAAATGAAATGAAGGGATCCTTTAACTGGTAGGGTGATGTAGGAGGGGGGAGGAAAAAGATGGGGCAGAGGACTTTCGGCAGCCTAACCTCCCCACCCCCGCAAACCACCAGGCTCCTGGCATGTGCTCTGGAACTGACCTCGCAGGCTCAAGATGCCTCCCTGGCTAGCAAAAAAATGTCTGGCATGCAAAAGCTGCGGTCCAAGGGCAGCTGGAGTGATGAGAGGCTAGAGGTGGCAAGGGGAGGAGGGAACAACATGTCTCTATAGAGGGTAGGCAACCAGTTCCCAGTTCCAGGTAAAGCTGGCTGTTGTGTCGCTGAATGCAAAAAAAAAGGGGTATGCAGCTTGTTAGGAATTCAGCTGCAGGGAAATATTTCCCATATTTCAAACACTATCGCTTCAGGGGGGGGTCTTGATTTTATTCTTATTTACCTCCTTAATTCCAGTTCTAGGTCACCGGAAATGGACTGCATTGGGAATAGATTTAAAAAAGACTTACCCCAGATATGTGTGTTTCTTATAAGAACAGATGGAATAGCTGTGCGGGTGCTAGGCCATGCTGCTTTTTGGTCTGAACTCAATGTTGCCCACACTAGCCTTAGCCAAACTGGTGCTCTTCAGATATCTTGGACTACAACTCCCATCAGTCCCTGCTGCCGGTCCCTACTGGCATGGAAAGCACTTGCTCCAACAATGGACTGTGGACTTTCCTTTAATGGTGGTTGTAAACACGCAGAGAGTTTTCTTTTTAAATGCACAAAAAACAGCGTAGCCCTTTTCCTGCAAAATGCTCAAATGGCACACACTCCCATTACACAAAGCATTCCCTATTTTTAGAAAACAAACGATCTTTCCCAACCCACAAAAAAAAGAAGTTTCTACACCTACATCAAAAGCAACACTAATAGCTCACCTATTATTATGAAATTCATTGCCCTTCCTTCACCAGCGGGTGCCAGGGCGGGTAACAACAATTTGACACCGAAAATTAAAAACAATTAAAACAGGCACAGGAATAGGCTGGGCCCTGAAAACACACCTCTCAGGTTTCAAAGGACAGGGTAAAGATGTCCTTAAAAATCCCATCTATGAAACAAACCACCCCTTCTAAACACAGCCTCCATGGGTCGCAGAGCAAGGATGGGAAACCTATAGTCTTCCAGAAGTCGTCAGACTACAAATCCCATCAGCCTTGGTCCCTTCAGACTCTATGATGCTATGAATAAATAGGCCCCAAAATGTGTGTTTAGGTAAAAGGTAGGTCCTGGGTCTGGAAAGGGCGAAGACACCTGCTGTAAAACTAGCCTGAAAAAGAGGGGAGGACGGTGCCAGGGAAGCCTTGCACCGTCGTCAACCTGGTGCCCTTGGGGATGATGGGAGTTGTAGTCCTACATCTGGAGGGAGGGTGCCAGGTTGGTGAAGGAGGCTGTGTGAGGGCCTTTTAGCCTGAAACACAAAACCATGTTTCTAATTCTGAAAAGCCGTATCAATGCCACCCCATAAACACATCCTACTAACAGGCCTTGCTCTCCAATCCCAGTTTCCATCTCTCTAAAACCTAAAATCCATCCTTTTGGATATTCCTTTTTAGGGACAAAATCATTTGAACATCAGCCTCCCTCCCTCCCTGCTAACATAATACAGTACAAACTTTCAGTGCGTCCAGCTTCCATCCTAAGCAATTTCCCTTCCTCTCTTGAACCTGTGTATTTTTCCTTTTATATCCCCATGTCTTATCTGAGAAGCTGAAATATGTGGTTCCCCCACTCTTCCTCATTTAATCTTCACAACAACCCTGCAAGATAGGTTAGGCTGTGAGGCAGTGACAGGCCCAAAGGTCACCCAGCCAGGGATTTGAACCCTGGTCCAACGCTCTTAACCTCTTTTCAGTTTCAGTTTCAATTCAATTAATTTGAGTTCTAGTTCCAACCCTTTGCCTTCGCTCCCCCAGCCTCTTTCTGCCACGGAATAGTTTGAGGGCTGCCACACATCCTGTGGTCAAAGTCAAGGCTCAATCCTGGAATAACCGCAGCCAAGAGTTACCAGGAGCATGTGCAGAATACAGTTACCTCCAAAAGAAAAGATAGCGAAACTCCAGGAATCCACGTCCCCTCCAGCGCCGATTTAAGGGAATGGGCTCTAAGGTTACCCAGTGATGGGAGGGAAATATACTCGGCACCTAACTCGGATCACTCCGCTTCGCCCGCTTATTGACTGACTCCTCCATATTTTCCAGGAGCACAGCCCTGGAAAAAACACGTCGCGAGGGTGGCGTTTTCACGAGTCTGGCCACGAACACGAGAGCCTGCTCCCACGCGAGACGCGATTCCGCCTGCAACCCACTTACTCGGGACTAAGCCCCGTTTGAATCCAGTTGGGCGCCTGCTCCCGAGTGTAAACATGCACGGACAGGGGCTTGCGCTGGAACGGTGCAAAAACTCCCAGCTCTTAACATCTTTTTGTTTGGAACGAGCAAAGCGCAGCATTCGACCACTAAGAACGCTTCGAACCGGAAACGGACCCCCTCCCCCGCGCCCCTCGATCCGAATCGACTCCGTGCACACGCGCGCACCTTGGAGCTCCTCACCTGGATCGAACTTGAGTTTGGCTCCTGCTGCCTCCCGACGCAAGGCCCTGGCGGGGTTTCCTGTTGCAGAGGGCGACTTGCGGGGAGGGGCTGGCCGGGGATGTGGGGCGGTGGGGGGGGGAGCAGGAAGTCGCTCGCAACTTTCCGGATCCCTCCCCGCCGGTCTCCTCCTCCTCCTCCTCCTTCCCGCTGCGCCTCCCCTTTCTGGGTTTCTCGGCGGCACCTCCTCCTCCTCTTCCGACGCTGGCTGGCGGCTTTGTGCTGGAATGCCGCGCGCGCAGCTTGCAGGTAGACGAGGACGCGGGTCGGGGGGATGCACGTGTGAAGGGTCGGAGGCTGCAAGGCAGGGGTACGAACGCGATTCTCACCCGTTTCTCGGGCTGGGGGGGGGGCCGCATAAGAAAGTCGAAACAGACCTCTAGCCCCCCCCGTGTTACCCAATCAATTTTATAGACTAAACACTGGAGCATCTAAACCGCGCAATCAGGATCCTGAGCACGTGCATCGAAAAGCAAGCTCCGTTCAGCTCAGCAGGACATCGGCTGCGCAGCGCAATCCTAAAGCCACTAGACTCGACGGGATTTGTTTCACTGAGTAGACATGTTATAGGATTGCATCGTCATCGTTTGTACGCCGCCTTTCCAAGGAAAGAACCATGCCCAAAGCGGCTCACAGCAAAGGAAACAAGAATACCTCTCAAAAAACGACCATACAATTTCATAATACCGTCGATAAAACAGCGGGGTTAAGTATGAAGGCAGTGTGGAATAGTGGTTAGAGTGTTGGGGCTAGGATATGGGAGAAGAACAGGGTTCAAATCCTCACTCAGTCATGCTCTCTGGGTGACCTTGGATTCAGTCATTGTTTCTCAGCTTCACCTACCTCACAGGGTCGTTGTTCGGATAAAATGGGGAGGAGGAGAACCATGTATGGGAAGTGGGTGAAGTATTGGTAGCTGGGGGAGAAGACCCTCCCCATGGTGCTCACCAGGAAGTGCTGACAGCAGAAATTTATCCATCTTTGCTTGGAAGCAGATCAATTCTAAAAACACCTAAAGCCCATTGATTTCAGCAGTGATATTGCCAAAACTGGTGCTGTTGTAAAGGAAAATGAAGGCCCAGGCTCATATTAGGCTTGTAAATGAGGGCTGCAATCCTGCGCATACTTATCGCAGCCTATTGAACACTGTGGGAGTTACTTCTGAGTAAATCTGTGAGAAGAGGATACTGGATTACATGGGCCATGGGCCTGATCCAGCCGGCTTTTCTTAAATTATTAGGTTACGATTGTATTCATGGCGGGCGGGGGAACTCGATTCAGTTCAAATTTAAAGCCAAATCTTCCAAATTCAAATGAAAGAAAGTCATCCTTTGGAACAGTGCTGTTATCCGAATTTTGCGATGCAGCTCGCTAACCAACCAATGTTTACCCCCAAAAACCCACATATAATGGGAAAGTGGGCATAAAAATGAATGCATTAGTGAAAATAATCTATGCTATTTATTTTCTGCCCTGCTCAGCAGTAGGATCATAGCTTAGTGGTAATAGCATCTGCCTAGCATGCAGAAGGTCCCAGGTTCTCTCTCAGAGGGCTGCTGCCAGCCAGTGTTGACAATATGGAGCTAGGTAGATCGTACTCTGTACAAGGCAAGCTTCCTATATTTGCAGGGGAACCATTTTCACCCTGGTTGGCTCCTCAAGCCAATCTTTTGAATGATATTAAATAATTGCAGCAACAAAAATCAAGACTGCAATCAACAGCAAAGCTAAATGCAGGGTTCTGAACATTCATGGACCTCGGGTATCAAGCGTGGATGTCAAAAGGAAGCTTGGAACCATAACATCATGGAATTGTACCATTGGAAGGGACCCTGGGGAGCATCTAGTCCAGGCATAGGCAAACTCCGGCCCTTCAGATGTTTGGGACTACAATTCCCATCATCCCTGACCACTGGTTCTGTTAGCTAGGGGCTTTCTCCACCGTGCATAATTTCAGCACTTCTGCCAGGCACCCTTTTTTGGGTAAACGGAAAGTCTTAGATGTTGCAATCTCTCCCCATAGGAGAGTTGCTCCACCCCCTTGAACATTCTGGTTCCCGTTTCCTAAAACCTTCGTGTAGTGTGGTTGTTCACAGAACCGTGGACGGCATTCCAAGTGCAGTGGTGTCATGTGACAGTGGTGTCGTGATCTTGGACGTTTTATTTCCAGCTCTTTCCCTAATGGTCTCTGCCATGGAATTTACCTTTTTCATAGCTGCTGTACACTCCATCAACATCTTTATCATCCTAGCTGTACCAATTGCCTGGGGCGCAATGGCCGGAGAGACAGTGCCCTCAAGTGGGGTCAAGTGGGACATCACAGTGGTGTAGTAGCCTTAGCAGGAATAAATAATAATAATTTAATTGCTTCATTTTTACGAGAATCTACAACAGTAGCAAATTAGCCTAGTAGAGAGTCCACCCAACTATCATCATGCAACTTCTTTTCTGAGTAGGTCATGCTGTTACAACGCAGTTTGGAGATCGGAAAAGTAAAAAGTTCAAAGCTTTCTTAACTAATGAAAAGTTACACAGCTCTTCTTTGTGGAGGTTGACTCTGGGGAAAGGGGGAAATGGAAACTGGAGTGAACTTAGCACACATCCCTAAATTCATAAAGATAGAGGTTGGGATATACTCTCTCACACAAACATACCAAGGATCTTGGCAAGAGATCCTGTAAGAAGCAAAAATAGTGGGATTGGTGTAAGGTTAGTGGACATTAATTGCATCTATAGATTTCTGCTGCTAAAGTCTTCTCTGAATTGTGCAGTGGTACCTCGGATTAAGTACCCAATCCGTTCCGGGGTGCCATTTGCACCCCGAAAATTACTTAATCCGAGCGGTGCTTTAGCGCATGTGGAAAGCGCTGATAGAACGCTTTTGCGCATGCGTGCTCAGCAGAACCCGGAAGTAATCACTTCCAGGTCTGCTGAGTATGCATCCCGAAAGTACGCAACACGCAGCATACTCAACCCTAGGTATGACTGTAATCCATTTCCCAATTGGCTTCTTCCAATGGAGAGCCAGTGTGGTGTAGTGGTTAAGAGCAGTAGACTCGTAATCTGGTGAACCGGATTCATGTCTCCGCTCTTCCACATGCAGCTGCTGGGTGACCTTGAGCTAGTCACACTTCTTTGAAGTCTCTCAGCCCCACTCACCTCACAGAGTGTTTGTTGTGGGGGAGGAAGGGAAAGGAGAATGTTAGTTGCTTTGAGACTCCTTCGGGTAGTGATAAAGCGGGATATCAAATCCAAACTACTACTCCTACTCCTCTTCTTCGTCTTCTTCCAATTGTCCACATCCAAAGTGGCCAAACTTTTGCACTTAAATTAAACAATTAAAAATCCTTTTTAAATAACCCTTTCCATTCCCATTTGGCCAATGCCGCCCTGCTATTTTACCCAGTTAATTATACATTTAGTCAGTCTGGCTCAGAAATGTACTTCAAATATACTTCAGCAGGAAGGTGAGCCCCGCCACATACACAAAGTAGTACTGTATCTAAAACCATTCTATGGAAATACATTTGTGCCCAAATGTTGATTCCTACCTCCCATGTTTAATAACAAAGAATCAAATTATTTTGGCCATAGTGTGTCGTGAATTGAATGTAAATTCAAAGTGTTGTGTATCAGTTTGAAATTTTAGGTCTTCTTTTTCAGATGGTGTTGGATTCATTTATCTTTCTCTGTTATTTCAAGAGTTGTTGAATCACACGTGGAAGAGAGACAAAAGATATTTAAAAAGCCATAAATAGTGGTGTGGGCAATTTTCCTGGCAGACGATTCTGGAATGCTTTTTTTGTATGTGATAGGGCTCATCTTCCTTAGCATTTTGATATATGATATGCTTTCGTTGCAATAAAGTGAGATTAAACCATAGACAGGGTCTTCTATTGTGCAGAATGCAGTTTTAGTAGTGGTGGGTTCCCTCTGCTGGTGAAATGTGGACATTACACAGTCTGATCAAGTTTCATCCTAAACCCTAGAATTATATGTACTTGTAGAATTGGAAGGGACCCCAAGGGTCATCTAGTCCAACCCCCTGCAATGCAGGAATCACAGCTAAAGAATCTCTGACAGACAGCCATTCAACCTGTGTTTAAAAGTGGATTCATCTGGCAGCCAACCCCTGTGAGCCACCCACCTGTCAATTACCTGGCATCACACTGACATCAGATGATCTATTTTTCTCTGCACTGCTTGAAATAAAACCAGGCAGGCCAAAGGCGCAATTCAAAAAGTAGCAACAATCAGCTGATCATTGAGTCTCAAAAACCCCAGGCACTGTATCCTGCAAGCCACAACAGCCAGCTGATTGTCGAAGTTCACAAAGCCCTGTCCGGCACTTTGCAGGATTTGACAGTCGGCTGATGGTCAGGGTTTGCAAAGCCCAGAATTCAGCTGAACAGCAATGCCTGAAAACTCCTTTCCAGCAGAGCCCTGCCTTTTCCTGCCCTACACCTGACACCAGGTGGGTGTGGCTTGGCCAAAATGGTCTTGTGGGCCAGACAGGTTGGCATTGTAGGCCTAAGGCTTCCCACTGCTGGTGTAAAGGAACAATCTGTATGGGCTGTTGTACAAGGGGAAGTTCCTCTGTGTAGTCGTGGTGGCGGTGAGGGGTATAATCCCTATAGGTTGTGTCAAACTAAGCTTTACATAGAATAGTCCCATTGAAATTAATGGAGCTAACTTTGTCATATAATCACAGACTTGTAGAGTTGGAAGGAACCCTGATGTAGTCCTCTTGTCTGGTGTATTTTTAGGAATTTTAGCAGGTGAAGATTGGAAACAAATTAAAATGGGCAGGCTGTTAATTATTTAGTTTTGCAGCTGCCATGAATATAGCTTCTGCTGTTTCCCTTTTAACTGATAAATCAGGGTTTCTATTTTGTCTCTTTGGGGTGTGGCCTTTAAAATCGTTGCTAGCATAGATTGCCAGAAGTGCTGTGTTTCATATTTCAGCTTTCAAAAAGAGTCCAGCCTCTGTGTCTTGCCTCTAGCCCAGGGGTTCCCAAGCTTCCCCCTGCCCTTCCCTGGACTACTTGAAAACTGCTAAGGGTTAATGATATTTCTTCCTGCTGTAGCTGTAATAATGTGCTGTGCTTTCTTTTTTCTTATATACTGTATTTTATTGTATTAAAAATTGAGTTTTCTAGTATTCATATTGTTATGTGGCAAAATACAACAGAAAGCACAAAAGCAGCAATGGAAATATAATTAAAAGTCAATATGAATATTCAGTACAATGGACCGTGCCAGCTGGCGGAAGCACATGGAGGATTGGTGGTCTGTGGACCATAGTTTGGGTACCACTGCTCTAGTATACAAGAACGTAGATGTCATTTAAAAAAAAATTCAATACTTTACCCTGAAATTAAAATAACAGTCCAGGAAGAGATAGAAAGTACAACAAAATAACAGCAAGGGACAAAACAAAAACTATACAAGATCAAAACACACACCTAGGTTCACAGCCATTGACACGTAAAGTATATGCCCAGGAGGGGACACAATAAATTAATAATAATAATAATAATAATTTATTATATTTATTTATTTATCTATTTATACCCCACCCATCTGGCTGGGTTTCCCCAGCCACTCTTGGTGGCTTCCAACAGAATATTAAAATACAATAATATATTAAACATTAAAAGCTTCCCTAAACAGGGCTGCCTTCAGATGTCTCCTAAAAGTCAGATAGTTGTTTATTTCCTTGACATCTGATAGGAGGGCGTTCCACAGAGCGGGCGCCACTACCGAGAAGGCCCTCTGCCTGGTTCCCTGTAACCTCACTTCTTGCAGTGAGGGAACTGCCAGAAGGCCCTCGGCGCTGGACCTCAGTGTCCGGGCAGAACGATGGGGGTGGAGACACTCCTTCAGGTATACAGGGCCGAGGGGGTTTAGGAATTTAAAGGTCAGCACCAACACTTTGAATTGTGCTCAGAAACGTACTGGGAGCCAATGTAGGTCTTTCAGGACCGGTGTTATATGGTCTCAGCGGCCGCTCCCAGTCACCAGTCTAGCTGCCACATTCTGGATGAATTGTAGTTTCTGGGTCACCTTCAAAGGTAGGGATGAAGTAGCTTCCTAATCCCACCTCTGCCCAAATATGGACTCTCCGGGATGTGTACCAGATTGACCCAGTTCTCACAAAGGTGAAGCTCTTTTGTTGAAAGGCAAGAGCTAGGACTTTAGTATACCAGTCTGTTCAAGTTCTCATCATTTGGGGGCGGCAGGGTAAGGGACAGGCACCCAGGTCCCAGATTAATATTCTTTATTACATTCATCCATTGCTTTCCATGAAAAGAGGTCGCTTGCAAATCCACAAAATGCAAAACAACCTTGAAAATCTGTTTTTCTCTTTGACATCCGGTGAGAGGGCATTCCACTGTCCACATGGTGGGTGCCGCTACCGAGAAAGCCCTCTGCCTGGTTCCCTGTAACATGGCTTCTCGCAGCGAGGGAACCACCAGAAGGCCCTCGGCACTGGACCTCAGTGTCTGGGCAGAACAATGGGGGTGGAGACGCTCCTTCAGGTATACTGGACCGAGGCCGTTTAGGGCTTTAAAGGTCAGCATCAACACTTTGAATTGTGCTCGGAAACGTCCTGGGAGCCAATGTAGGTCTTTCAAGACCGGTATTATGTGGTCTCGGCGGCCGCTCCCTGTCACCAGTCTGGATTAGTTGTAGTTTCTGGGTCACCTTCAAAGGTAGTCCCACATAGAGTGCATTGCAGTAGTCTAAGCGAGAGATAACTAGAGCATGCACCACTCTGGCGAAACAGATATTGCAACAAAAACCGTCCTGATATTAAACAAATGAATACCAGATAAAGCCATATTTCATTGGGACTTGCCAGTCATGGTATACTTGTCATATAAATAACAAATATAAATAACAAATGGCGGCAAAGTCCTTAGGTTTAGCTGCCCCTAAGATATCCGTAATTTATGAGTCAATTTTTTCAGGAAGAAAGATAAACATTACTTTATTAAACAGAATACTGTATTTAAAATAAAATTTGGGGGCTCCTTCGAGCAGCTACCAACAGAAAAATTATAAGCAGTCTGTATTTGACATATCAAAAGTTGATAAAAGGCACAACCTGTGGTATAAAGGCACTGGTACACCTATCGTTTCATAAATGTCCCTCATCGCCTCTTCCCAAGATTTATGCACATATTTACATGACCCCCACATGTGCCAATACATTTCTTTTTCGTTACATCCCCTCCAATGCAAAGGCTAACCAACCCCAGTTAGATTTGTTCTTGTGTTCTGATGCCCTTACAGAAGAAGAGGGGCACCAATAAATTGCCGCCTCTGCTCTCCGCAGAATCACAAGACACGCTGCTACACCCTCCTAATTAAAAATACATTTCTAGTGAAAACTGAAGCTTCAGTGCACAGCCAGAAAATAAAAGCGGGGGGGGGGGCTCATAAGTTGAGTTGGGTGGAGCTAGGAAGCAACCAGCCACATCTCCTGGTGTCTGCTGAAAAGAGGGTGGGGGTGGGGAATAAGCCTGTGAGCAAAAACAACAGCAAGTCCGTCAGACTCAGCCGCAAGTTGCATGCAGGTCTAGGACCGCCGTGGCTAAGAACAAGTGGCTCCGAGGAAGTGATAAAAATAGCAGGATGAAAGGTGGTCCAAATCAGCTGTATTTCGTGGTTCTGCTGGGTCTCTATACAGGTAAGCACTCACTGGAGACCTTTTGGGCTGGTGGTTCTTAGCAGGTTTGGAGATCTTTGGAACTGGGTTGGCATAGGGAGGTCAATAGTACAGGGCTTTGGTAGCACTCTGATATGCAGCAGGTGAATTTTTTCCTCCTCGCCAGGGGTGCAGGAAAATCACCTGATTCATTTGTGCCAGCTTGCTGTTCAAAGCAGAGGTCAGGGGCACTAAAGGTATCTGTAGGCTGGAAGATTAGACGGTGCCTCCTTCTGCATGTTTTACTCAGAAGCAGAGGTGGGCAGTTTTGTTTCTCATTTTTCCTGTCTTCAGTTCAGTTCTCTACATGAAAATTCACCAGACCTCATGAAAGTCCATCAGTGTTTTAGTGCAAATTTCTCCTAGTGTACGTATTTTTGTAGGCAATTTTGCCTCGTATACACATGTTTTGCAAAGCTATTTTCACAAATATTATGCACTTTACATGTTATTTTCAGTAATATGCGCATTTTTATGCACCTTTGCATGCATTTTTGTACACATTGCTTAGCTGCAGAGCTGCACTGCAACATTCGGAGAGGTGTGACTTTTGAAGGCTGGCTGTTTCGGTTTACATATTGTTTCTGAAAGTGTGAATTAGGTAGGTTTGCCTTAAAGTGCAGATTGAATTTTAAAATCCGTCTCAAATGTTAATAATGAGGGAGAGAAATGTACCTCACAGAGAGGTCACTCCTCAAATGGGGAACCACTACTGAAAAGGCCCTGCCTTGAACCTGATGATGCCAAAGGTTGTAGAGCAAAGCTTCATCAGAGGCCAATTTTAGTAGAGAGGCTGTAAATTTAAAAATAAATTTAAAGATTAAAAATTTAGGTAGGTAGCCGTGTTGGTCTGACACAGTACAATAAATAAAAATAAAATTGTCCAGCAGCACCTTAGAACCTAACTAAGTTTGTTCTGGGTCTGCATGCACACGAAAGCGTATACCCAGAACAAACTTAGTTGGTCTCTAAGGTGCTACTGGACCATTTTTAAATATATTTTAATTAAAAAAATAATTTAAGAAAACATTAAATATGAACAACCAGCAAAATATGTTTTAGTCAGCTGACAACCTTAAAATATAACCCACCATGTTTTCTTTGGATAGAGGGGCCCTTATTCATAGAATAGGATGGTGGTTCTTTGTTTTGAAACGCTTTTGATTGACTGACTTTTGGTATATTCACCAATGTCACTTATAGTTTTTTTTTCCATCAATAAAAGGATCCATTGTTCAGTTGTCCTGTACCACCATTGGGGTCAAGTGGGCTCAAATTAAAGTAGATGGGGTGGGGACATGAATAACTTCCAATCTTATGCATGCCTACTCATCGGTAAGCCCTATTAAGTTCAATTGAGCTTGCTCCTAAGTAAGTGGGTAAGAAGAGCCGGCTGGGTCACGCCAGTAGTGTGTCTGCTAGCATCCTGTTCTGAGAATCACCAACCAGATGCCCTTGAGAAGCCTACAAGTGAGACCTGTGCCAAACATTACTCTCCCTTTCCTACAGTTTCCAAAAAGGGGTATTCCAAAGCATACTGCAGTCAACAGTGGAGGCGAGGCATAGCCAGCTAGGTTGGTAGCTGTAGACAGCCTTCTCCCTGTCTAACCCAAGCTGTCCAAGAGAGAGAGCCCATCTGAAATCCTGGAGAATTGTAAACCAGAAGCCTGGAGTCTTCCAGATGTTACTGAATCTCAATGCCCATCAGCCCCACCCAGTACAGCCAATAGCCAAAGGTTCCCCACACCTGGTGTGAGACAAAACTGAGCTAAATAGACCAATGGTCTGACCCCCATTCACACCAGACATGGACAGCACTGCGATGCCACTTTAAACAGTCATGGCTTCTCCCAAAGAATTCTGGGAGCTGTCATGAGATAAGGGTGCTATTCCCCTCCCAGATCTACAATTCTCAGAACTGTAGCTCTGTGAGAGGACTCTCAGCACCCTTAACAAACTCCAGCTCCCGGAATTCATTGTGAGGAGCCATGCCTGTGGTACAATAGTGCTTTCAATGTATACAGACCCTCCAACTGTTCCTCTTTTCCAGGGGTATTCCTGGATTTCCAGAAGCCGTACCCATTTTCTGACTTGATCCTGGAATGCCCCGCTTTTCCTTAGGACATCCCTATTTTCATCAGGGAAATGTTGGAGGGTATGTGTCTGTTCCTAACAGGGGTGTCTTAAGGTTATCTGGCGCCATGGTGCAGGGATCCCTCAGGCGCCCCCGCACCCCCCACTTTTCCCTCCGGGCGGGCAGCACCTCTCCCTTGTGTCCCTCTGCAGCCCACCTCGCTCCCCCCCCCACCGCCATGGCACACCTTCTGCTTCTTGCAGGTGGGCAGCCGGAGGGGGTAGTCCGACGGGGGGGGGAATGCTCCCAGCTGTGGTCCGCCTCTGCCTGCTCGGGCGAAGTGGCTGCGCGGCGCTGCTGTCCAGGGAGCCCTGGCTGCCACGCCGACGGGAGGTTCACGGCCAGCTTCCCCGCAACGGTGCCTGTAGCCCAAGAAGAGGCGGGCGAGGACGGCACTGCCAGCGGGGCTTGAGGCGGCTCCTCCGGCAGGGAGGAGGCTCCGGGCATAGCGCAGCATGGCAGAGGCGCCCTCCAGAACTTGCCACCGTGGCACCTTGCACCAGTAGCCTCTATGGCTAAGACGCCCCCGGTTCCTAACTCCTTTTTGTGGGCTAGCAGCTTTTTGTATGCTAACCTGTCTTACAAACCTCCTGCCCATTTTTGTCGGACTCTGCCAGACCCAAAGATCCTGATTTTAAGAAGACACCATTTTTGCCCTCTCCTATTCCATGCTACATGGGACTTCAAGCCCCACCTCCCACTTCCTTCCCGGTAATCACAGCCTATTTTAGAATGATCCCCAGGAGAGGAAGAGCCTGTCATATAAGGTTCCACCCCACCCTACAAGGCCCACTTACCTGCAAAGTTCCCTTTTTGAAAATAAAATAAAAACTTATCTTCTGTTTCCTGTCAACAGGGGCAGGAAAAGGGAACTAAAACCAGCATGGTACCCTTGAGAGATGGCTGGGGAGGGGGTGGCATCGTGAAGTGGAGATGTGGTTCAGTGAAAGGGAAGGAACAGGGGAGAGAAAATTACACAGCTTGTTACTGGAACAGCAATTCAAAATGGGGGTGGGTGGTTGAGTGCCGTCCCCCCCCCCATTTTTGTTCTTAACAAACCCAGTAGCTTGGATGCCATACAGAAATTCAGCAGGTGACCACGTCACATCAGGAAAATGGTCACCTGCCAAATATCTAGGCTTCTGTAAAAACGCAGGGGGGATTTTCCTGTCAGTGACAAGCTTTTCCATGACATCCGGGCAAAAGTCTGATCTGCTAAAATTATAATAGATTTTACATGATGTCCTTCATGTAACCACCATTAAATTAAAGTTTGCATTAATATGTGTATTCTGCTTTTCTGGTAGCAATGCTGAGCTCAAATCAGCTAATGATGGCAATGATGATGAAGAAATAATAATTAAAAATTAGCAAACTTTACAATAAAAAATGTAATCCCGTATAAATAAGGCAAAAATTAGCAAATTCTATACAAACTCATAATGATTCAATGATAGCTCTTACCATCAGGTAGGTAGCATAGCCGTGTTGATCTGATGCAGTCGAAATATATATATATAATAAAAAATAAAAGTCCAGTAGCACCTTAGAGACCAACTAAGTTTGTTCTGGGTATAAGCTTTTGTGTGCGTGCACACTTCTTCAGATACACTGAAACCAGCCCTTAGCAGTTATTTTTCTTTTTCTTATTATTAACACTATAACAGTACTGTACAGAACAATCCATTCCTCATCTCATAGAGACAAGGGGAGTCTAAAGTAAAATAAACAAAACAAAACAAAAACATTAACTGGTCAGTACAACCCACTAAGAAGTACTAAAATTCAAGCCCACAATGTTCAAAGCAAGCATAAAGTTTTGTATGCTGCAGAGATATAACAAAACAACAACAAACAAACAAACAATTTATACCCCGCCCATCTCAGCTTCCAACAAAATATTAAAATACAGTAGTCCATCAAACATTAAAAGCTTCCCTAAGCAGGGCTGACTTAAGGTGTCTTCTAAAAGTCTGGTAGTTGTTTTTCTTTTTGACATCTGGTGGGAGGGAGTTCCACAGGGCAGGTGCCACTACCGAGAAGGCCCTCTGCCTGGTTCCCTGTAACTTGGCTTCTCGCAGTGAGGGAACCACCAGAAGGCCCTCAGCGCTGGACCTCAGTGTCTTTGTAGTCCATCTTTGCTTGTATAAGAAACAAAACAGTGTCAATCTGACTCAAATGGATCTTCAAATTTCATTCCTTTAGCCCAGGGGTCGGCAAGGTTTACCTCGCCTGGGCCAGTTCACTCCAGCGGAGATCCCTCCATGGGCCAGATTGAGTGTGTCCGCCCACAATTTCTGACATCTGCATCTGCACAGATGTGATTTCTGGCGCTGCAGAAGCGAGTCCCCACGCCGTGCTGTGCCGGTTTAGTGCAGCGCGCAGGGACTCGCCAAGCGGGCAGCTCAGTTTGGGGGCGGCTTGTGGGCTGGTTAAATGACCCCCGTGGGCCGCTTGTGGCCCATGGGCCTTAGGTTGCCTACCCCTGCTTTAGCCAAACATAGATTTTTAAATTAATTTTTCCACCAAAGCATCTGGCCAAACCGTCTTATAAGTGAGCCTTTTGGGTTTGCTGATCAGAAGGTTGGTGGTTCAAATCCACATGATGGGGTGAGCTCCCGTTGCTCTGTCCAAGCTCCTGCCAACTTAGCAATTCGAAAGCATGCCAGTGCAAGTATATTAATATTTACCGCTGCGGCAGGAAGGTAAACAGTGTTTCCGTGTGCTTTGGTTTCCATCACAGTGTTCCGTTGCGTCAGAAGTGGTTTAGTCATGCTGGCCACATGACTCAGAAAGCTGTCTGTGGACAAACGGCGGCTCTCTCAGCCTGAAAGCAAGATGAGCGCCACAACCCCATAGTCACCTTTGACTGGACCTAACCGTCCAGGGGTCCTTTACCTTTACCTTACCTTTACCAGTTAGCTAACATGGCATCCTCTAGGAGGTCCTTCGAATAATGAGCAACAGCTGGCTGGGCAGCTGGAAGAAGAGGTTTTAAGTGACAATCCCCATTATTCTCAAACATGTTTAACAGGACTAATGACTGCTGTCCAGTCATTTTAGTAATTTCTGAAAAGATCAGTCCAAAAAAGATAAATATCCCAGGCCTTTAAAACTTCTAAAATATTTCATAGGAGGGAGAGAGGAAAACCACTGCCCTAAATAAAACAAAAGGAGACTTCCACATAAAAAGAAAGAGAATATGGCTCCTTCTACAGCTTGTAGACATCAAAAGTTCTCTCTTCTCCCTTCTCCAGGTTACGCTTGTGGGAACCAGACCACAGTTGGCAAGTCCATTTCACCATCAGACACATTAAATGCCAGCAGCTCCGGAACAACAGATTCCACTCTGTCTCCTACAACTGAGAAAGAACGCCCTAAAAGTGTCCCCCTGCCTACACCATTGGGCTATGTGTCCATGACGGTGGAGCCTGGACGCCCCTCTTACATAACCACCGAAGGGTCTTCTGCCACTCTAGAGTGCAGGTTCAAGGCCCCCAGTGGGGCCAAAGTCATTTGGAAAAAGAGTAGCTCCTCCAACTGCAGTGAAAACTTTGCTGTCAATGAGACTGATGGCCTGAAGATCACGGAAGACATTTCTCAAGGGTTGTCAACGCTCCGCTTCCATTCAGTCCAAAGGGAAGACACAGCCATGTACTATTGCTGTGTTTCTGCTCCATCGGTCGGCCGCCGCCAGTCTTGTGGCACATTCCTCTGGGTCCGGAGTGAGTATGAACCTTGTGCCTCCATAGGGTTGGGGTGGTATCTGTAAAGCCGGGGTGGGTAAGTCATGGCGCACTTCATCATGACCAAAAATACCCACACACCTTCCCTTGTGTGGCAATTAGGCTTAGTATTTAGTGAGAGAATCCCCCACATACAATGCTTATTGCCATGCCTTGGGGGGGGGGTGCAATTCTCATTGGAACTGCAGTTGGAGAAAGAAGAGGTAACTCTTTCCTCCCTGAATTCTGTGATCTTAACTAAAATCACTCCCCACCACCACCAAAAATGGGCAACAATTAGACTTAGGGGGAAAGTGCCCATTGGTGCCAATGGGATTTCTACACACAGAAGTGTGCATGCACACAAAAGCTCATACCAATGACAAACTTAGTTGGTCTCTAAGGTGCTACTGGAATGAATTTTTTTACTGGTATTTTGTTTCGGCTACGTCAGACCAACACGGCTACCTACCAGTAACACACACACACACACACACACACACACACACACACACACACACACACATGCAAGCTGTCTCGGGATCAGCAGGCAAGCTGAGGGAAGGCTGTATAGGCTGCTTCAGAAGTTACATTTACCTGTTAGTTTGGGGTTTGTTTGTTTGTTTGTTTGTTTAAAAAATTGCCTTAGGAAAAATAATTTGTAATTGGCCAATGCATATCAGAAGAGAATATAAGATGACTACACTCTAAAACTTTTCTAGGAGCTACTTTGCAAAAAATAATAATCTCATTATAGATCTGAAATAAATACAATCTGAAAATCAGAAATATATCAGGGTGTTCACTGTTGTTTTATGTTTAATTTTCAACATTGGCCTTGAAATGTTTAGTTTTCAACATTGGCGCAGTTCAGCAGCAGGATCGGCGGCAGCGGGATCCTGCATTCAGAGGAGGGGGGGGAAAGGAGAGTGCTTCTGAGCATGCGGGGCACCTTAAAAGACCACCACATTAGTGCCGCTTGGCAGAGCGGGCGCTAAGAAGCTTGCCCTCTTGTGCGCTGTTCCCTGGGAGCAAGTCCCATTGAACTCAGCAGCTCCTGCTGCTGCCGCCGGCGGCCCCCTCGCCCAGCAGGCATCGCACTCTGGCTCCTCCCCCACCCCGCCATGCGCGCTTCCTCCCTTCCCTCCCATGCCTTGGCCCCGCCCCGCTTAGGTTTGCACCCGCAGGTTATTTTTGGTGCAGCAGCAGGATCAGCAGCAGCGGGGGAGTCTCCAGAGGCAGGCGGCGGAGAAGCACAGCCCAGCGGAGCGCGAATTCGGCATTCCCGCCCGCCGCGCCCTCCAGCTTCCCGTCGCGCTCTCTGGTTCCCCACCGTGCTTGGCCTTGCCAGAGGGCGCGACGGGGAGCTGGAGGGAGGGCGCAGCGCGGTGGGCGGGAAGGCTGAACTCGCGCTCCGCCGGGCTGTGCTCCGCCTCTGCCCACCAGCCCCGCTGGCAGCGCCGCTCTCGTGCACCGGCCCTGCTTCTAGGGGGCCAGCTGCCCTCTCCTGCCCCGTGCTCGGTACGCCCATGCCTTGAAATGTTGTTTTATATCTGATTCTGAATCCTGACACTTGGAAAACCATTGAGGATGCAAGACTTGGACTGGGGTTTCAATACCTTGCTGGGTGATAACTTCTTTTGGCAAGTTTCTGTCTTTTCAGCGTAACCTAACTTGTAGGTGTGAGGATAAAATGAGAGACAGCCCCCTGCATACTCAACTCAGAGCTCCATGGTGAAATAATAGGATTATGGAAACTATATAAATAAAACAAATCTGACTATTGAAACCTGTGAATAGCGACTTGGGCATAAGGACCACTGTGTTCAATGAGCTTCCTCTGAATTATGTAAGATTGCAGCCTTGGGTTGAGAGATATTTCTTTGAGAGCCACCTTGAGTCCCACAAGGGAAAAAGGTGGGGTATACATAAATTATTAGTATTGGTATTATTAGTACTAGTGGGGTGGTCTTTTTAAAAATGAAAATTTTAAGTCTTGCTGATAAGAGTCTGAGGAAGTAGTGAAAACTATAATTTGCTGTGTTCAGTCTTAATGCTGTCCTTTAAAAATCCTTCAGCACCCAGATTTGGGAGAGTTGGAGGGAAGGGGGGTGGTTAGGAGATGATGAATTCAAATGTTTGCTAGAACGTATCAGATACGAGAAGTTTCTTGGCATATCCCTTTCCCCCCTCCCCCCCCAAAAGAGGTTTCAACTCTGATCTTGTATTAATAGTCATTACAGTGGTACCTCAGGTTACAGGTTACAGACACTTCAGGTTACAGACTCCGCTAACCCAGAAATAATAGTACTTCGAGTTATGAACTTTGCTTCAGGATGAGAACAGAAATTGCGAGTTATGAACTTTTCTTCAGGATGAGAACAGAAATTGTGTGGCGGCGGCGGCAGCAGCGGGAGGCCCCTTTAGCTAAAGTGGCACCTCAGGTTAAGAACAGTTTCAGGTTAAGAACAGACCTCCAGAATGAATTAAGTTCTTAACCCGAGGTACCACTGTATATTGTTCTTTGGCCATTTCCTGACCACCTTCCTTCAAATCACCATTTGGAAAATATCAGAAGCTTAAATCAGACAGTCATGAAAGACATAATCAGGTTCAAGAGGAAGAGGAGGAGGACGGTGGTGCTGGCAAACTGCCAGAGTCAGCTGCAGAGTTTTAGGCAGGGAGTCTTTCTCAGTCCTATATGGAAACGCCAGGGATGCAGATGCCTTGTCACTGAGCTACAGCTGTTTCCCATTGTCTACAGCGGAGTTCCCCAAACTTGGGTCTCCGGCTGTTTTTGGACTACAGTTCCCATCATCCCTGACCGCTGGTCCTGCTAGCTAAGGATGATGGGAGTTGTAGCTCAACAGCACCTGGAGACCCAAGTTTTGGAAACCCTGGTAGAGCAGCAGACTTCACAGCCCACCTTTCAGTCATCGGATTCTTATCTCATTATGCATGATCTAGCTTTATTTTGTGCCTCAGCCCTTGCTTCCCCCCCCCCCCGCAGGACCAATTGCAGTCATCAGCAGTCGTTAACAGCCATCAACAGGTTCACCACTCCTATCAGCCCATCACCCATTCCCACCCACCCACCCACCCCCCACCCTCTGAATATACATAAGGGTCTGGTTGATTCTGTTTCAGTGTATCTGACGAAGTGTGCATGAACACGAAAGCTCATACCAAAATAATAACTTAGTTGGTCTTTAAGGTGCTACTGAAGGAATTTTTTTTTTATTTTGCTTCAACTCAGAGCAACACGGCTACCTACCTGTAACCTTTCAGTCAAACAGACATTTGGGGACCCATTTCTTATTTATTTATTTATTTATTTATTGCCATGTATTTGTATGGTGTTGCTGCCACAGTCCATCTCTGATCTAGTCTCAACCCACCAGTTGAAGACCAGTGGTCTAGATCCAGCAAACAACCCTGTGGGGCAAAATTGTGGTTGCTACAATGTTAGGGAGTCATCCCCCTTTCCCCTGTAAGTGATGGCAGGTTAAATGCTGATCATCATTTTACCAAGTGGTCATTTTCCATGTTGGGTGTTTAATGTGTGCACACATTTGGATGAAAAAGACTCCCAGAGCAATAAAAGCAAGACAGCTCCTACCCTCAGGGTTATAATTTAGATATGACACAAAAGACAAATGGATGAGGCAACAGGAGGAAAATAGCACTCAAGACGGGAGTTCTTAGTTCCTGCTGTGGTGGAAAACCTCAAAGAGAGGAGAAACCAAGAAATGCCAGTCTCTCAGCTGTGTTGATGGAGTGAGTTTCTTCTCTTCCACCTTCTGATGAAACAGCTGCTGGCAGGTGACACTTGATAACATCTCAACACTAGGCATAGGCCAATATAAGTTTCAGTTTCTTATTTTTTCTAGTCTTTAAGTTCTGCCCTCCACATTTCCACATTTTAGAAAAAGGCCTCATGAATTTCACCAGTGTTTTGGTGCATTTTTCTTCCAATATGCACATTTTATGTGCAGTTTTTCCATTTTTGCAAAGTCATTTTCTGGCGTATACTGCATCTTTGTCATTATACAAGCATTTTTATGCACACGTTATCTTAGTAGATGCATTTTTAAAACATTGCTTGGCTGGAAAACGACATTGTAGAATTCAGAGAGGTGCATTTTTTCTCTTCCACTCTCTCTCTGCTGTAGCCTGCCAAATGGTGAAGACAATATGATTATTTCCCTGCTTCCCCAGATTTCTGCTTAGGTGTGTTCAGATTTTCCTCATCACTTGGCAGGGGGAATACAAGTTAACCACTTGCAAAGTTACCACTTGGTTAAATAAATACCTGGTGCCAGATGTAGAAGGAAAAGAACGTGGGGTTGTATTTAACGAAGTTCTACACAGAATAGTCTCAATGAAATTAATGGACCTAAGTTAGTCATCCCCATTAATTTCAGTGGGTGTGCTCTGAGTAGCTGCACTCATGGGTTATAGTGAAGCAGCTTAGTTTTTCAGACTGCGGATTTTCTAGGGGCCTAAGCCAGGCTGGTAATATCTATACAGGGCTCCTGCATTGAATTCTTAAAGTTAATGGTTCTTCCAGAGAGATGGGAGTGTAGCTAGAGTGCCAGGTAGAAGCTAAGAGGGAATAGGGACCGATACAGGTGAGTTCTGGGTTATGAGAATATTGATATTGTTTATCTTCCTGTCTTCTTCCAAGGAGCCCCGCCAACATTTTATCATTACAACAACTTTGTACGTGGGTTTCATTGAGAAGTAAACTAGGTGTTACCACTAGCATTGTTCCTAGATGCCCAGTGAGTTATAAGCCAGACCAGAATTCATACTCCTGCCAGACAGCATCTCGATCAGGGTTTTTGTAAATATGCTCCACGACCTTGTTTTGCCAATCAGAACTTTCATTTCCTTTCTGAAATTGCTGCTGGCCTGTGAAATGACGTATTGTCAGCACAACACAACATTTAACCTGAAGCTTCAAAATGAGGGAAAGTTTTTTGCAGAGTGTGTGAAGGGGCACAGAAGCACCCACGAAAACAAATTATCTTAAGGAGAAATCCAGGAAGTTGGTTTGGCACTGTAATGTACAAACAGAGCCATTGGTGGAGAAGCAGCGCTGCATCCATCGGTGCCAATTTCATGGTGATTTCCTGCCCAAAATCAGTGCCACTGTTGATGTAGCTTCTCTGCCAGTGGCAGAGGTGACAGGGCAGGCAGGGTGCCCGCAGGGGTGCCACCTTGGAGGCTTCCGTTGCCATTTGTAAATCAATACAAACAAAAGCACTTAATACAATAATCCCTGGGGTGCATATTTTTCTTTGCATACTTGTAGTTTTACCTGGGATTGCAAGAGAGTGATAAAATAGTTAGGGATGCTGTGGGGTTTCTGGATCAAACACTCTCCTGCTTGCTGTCTTCTAGGGCCTCGACCAGCCTCTTTCCTGAATATGACGGAAGGCGTCAAAAATAAGATCATCACAGCTGAGGGTTTCCTGCTACTCATCTGTGCCATTGGTCCTGGTCTTTTTTTGCTCTTCAGGGTGAGCTGTTATTTCCCTCTGCCTAGTCTTTGTAGGCATGTGCAGACACAGAGAGAGCATGGTGCATAATGAATCTGTCAGCCTACAGTTTCCAGTCACCAGATCTTGTTCTGCTTTCCCCCCCCTATTTTTAAAGAGTAGATTGTTACCCCAAAGAGGCAAACTGTCCTTTTATCAGCATGTACACCAGCAACAGGCACAGCATCTAGATAATAGCCTAATACAAGAGTTTCCTCCAAATAGCACTTCACTGGAATCACATGGGTCAGTTATAGCAAAGTATCAAGGGTATTGTCTGAGAATAATAATTGGATGGCTCTGAAATACAAAATGCTGTTTGCTGTGTTCCTTTAGTAAAAGGCTTGTGTGACGTGTTTATCACATCGATATCCCACTTCTCCACTGTCATGAAACTTAATGAAGCACACAGAGGGGTCTCAGATAGGTTCCCATCCAGGCACTGACAAGAACAAGATGACTGTGTCATGCACCTTTAGATCATGCCCTGGTCCCTGGTACTTATCTGAGACCTCCTGTTATAGCTACACAGCTAACTGAAGACTAATTCACATAAGCTAGAATTGTCCATCTATAAATGCAGTGTGAACCACAACTGGGCATTTGGTGAAGTGGCCTGTTGATTCCTCTGTCACACACAGCTCTGCAGGATGTAGGTTTTCACCCGTACACCCCAATCATGCATGACAGAGAGCTCATGCAAGTACTTTTCCATATGGCCAGACAGAATGTCGTAATGCGTGTTCAGTTTTATCATGCGCTGATCAGCTGAGGACCATTTTTTGTTTGTATGAAGTGGCCCTTAAACGAAAATTGATTTAATTGTTATGCTCTTCTGTGATCAACTCGTTAGTTACCATTAACTGTGACCAATGTATTGAGAACCTATGAAATCTAAGCAGTAACTGGCTACCAAGATTATGAGCCTCTCAATACTGGTAATTGTCACTTAGCAAGAAGTGGTAATCAGCAACTCACTATAACTCACCTCTCGCTTCCTCAAAGAATCCAAACTCTGAATGGGGGAAGGACAGTTAAACTGGTTTAAGGTTAAATCCACAACATACTTAAAAATAAAATAAAAATAAAGCCATTATTGTACCATTTTAACAGTCATGGCTTCCCTCAAAGAATCCTGGGAACTGTAGATTGTTAACAGTGTTGGGAATTGCAGCTCTGTGAGGGGTCTCCTAACAACTATTGGCACCCTTAATTACAGTTCCCAGGAGTCTTTGAGAGAAGCCATGGCTGTTAAAGTGACAGAAGGGTGCTTTAAATGTGTGGTATGTGTGTGGCCTCTCCTTCATGGATCACTGCCTTGTCGTGGTGAAGGGGTTTGAATAACTGGGAGAAGCTATGAGCTATGCCATGCAGGGTCACCCAAGATGGACAGGTCATAGTGGAGAGTTTTGACCAAACGTGATCCACCTGGAGCAGGAACTGGCAAGCCACGCCTGAGTTTGTGGCCTAAAAGCATGCAAAATGCACCAAAAACTGATGCAGCTAAGCAAAGATCCTCAGCAGTGCCATGTCCAATTTGGTGGAGCCCAGGAAGCCCAGCCACTCAGAGAAAAAGCACATACATAGAGGATATGTCTCCATTATCTCATTCTTATGTTTGCACACTTAGAGGGCAGATGAACAGACAGCATCACTGAGGAGCAGCTCGAGAATGGCATTGGGCTCACGACTGGGCTCCAGGCTTTGGCAGGGCCCAATTATGCCTTCCCTGATGTACCACACTTGTTTCCATAGTGTTTTGCTTCTCTTTGTTTGCAGAAGAGATGGGAAAATGAGCGCCTTTTACAAGCCAAGAAGAAGGCTTATGAAGAGGAGAACATATATGAGGTAATTCCGGGAGACTTTTGTGCATGGGTGTGGAAAAGGGAAGGGCAGCTGCCCCCCCCCATGAAATATAAATGTTAATAAAAATTCTGGCTATGCCCATGCTTCTGTGCAGCAGATGTGGGAAAATCCCAAAGCTGAAGGAGACGGACACCATGGGGTATTCATGATACTGGAAATAGAAAGCCCGGCCAGTATTCTGCAGCAGCATAATCTAACACCGGACAAAGAAACCTATTCATGCATAATATATATACCGTATATATATATACATTTTATTTCATAAAATTTATACATCACTTGATTGTAAAAACAAAAAAAAAACCTCAAAGCGGTTTACAAAGAGATAAAACAGTGAAATCAAGGGGGGGAAATTACAACCTGACTTTAAAGCAGGCTTCCTCAAACTCAGCCCTCCAGATGTTTTTGGCCTACAATTCCCATGATCCCTAGCTAGGAGGACCAGTGGTCAGGGATGATGGGAATTGTAGTCTCAAAACATCTGGAGGGCCGAGTTTGAGGAAACCTACTTTTAAGCATACAAAAGTTAAAATGCTAAAACAGATTTAAATCACCTCAAAGTTCTAAGCTTCTGGGCCGACTTGTCTTAACAGAAATGTTTTTAGCAGATACTGGAAAGAGTACAGTGAAGTCATGCGTTTGATCTCAATAGGCAGGAAGTTCCAAAGTATAGGCACTGCCTACGGATTTAGGAGTGAGGATCCCTGCCAAAGATCAGTGAATTAAAAAATGAGAACGCTTAAATTCCAGTAGGAAGGAAAGTAGTCAGAAGCTTAAATATTTGTTATTTTTATGTATTTTATTTTATATGCTTATGTACATTTTCCTGTTGCTCAAGATGAGTACATCACATTACTGTGAAAGTATGTTTTGCCATTATCCTAAAAACACCAGACCCACTCTGCCCTTTCCTGTGGTGAGGCCTGTGGAAAAAGAAGAGTGCTCCCCTTCAGTTCAATCCCAATATCCTACTAAGTGGGATTTACTTCGTTATAAACTTGTTTAGGGTTGCAGCCAAAGGGTTGTATCAAGTTAGAGCAGACCCTTTGAAACGAATGCACCTAAGTTTGTCATGATCATTGTTTTTGTCATTTTATATCAGTATTGATGCTTACAGACTTATCTTTGATTTTCCCCTTCCTAGGGACTGAATCTGGATGACTGTTCCATGTACGAGGACATTTCACGGGGGCTGCAGGCCACCTACCAGGACATAGGGAACGTGAAAGTGATTGATCTGCAGCTGGAGAAGCCAGAGAAACCGTGATAGAAAAGGACTTTGCTTTGCATTCACTTTCCAGGCACATAGTATAAACAGACCTTTTTGAATCCTGAATATTCTCCCTCACTTCATCCTGCTGAGGAGAATTGTGGGCAGGGGTGGAAGGATTCTATATTCTCCTGTCTCCAGGATATTTACACTTGTATCAGGTTTACAGTAAGAGGGCTGAGAAGAACTTTTTGATTCTGCTTTGTGAAAGATCTGGTTTTGGCAGGAGGGTAAACAAAATATTCTGACAAGTACCAACTTTTATCTTCACTTGACATCTTCCTAGTCACTTTTCCATTCTTGGTCTTGTTGGAAAGAGATGCTTCCCTCCCTTTTTCTAGGAAAATTTGTTCCAAGATGTAAAGAACACATCAGTGATATTCACCAAATGGTGCACAACTGAGAAGCTTATAGGATTAATTCATTTAGAACTTCTACCTGCTCCTACTTTCCCATCTGAAATTGGGGTTTAAGAGATACCTATTTATAGCGCAGCTGATTTGGAAGCATTCTCAATGTCTTCAGTTCAAATGTATATATATATTTCCCATTGTTGAATGCTGAAGGAAATTGGGCTATAGGTTTGCAGCAAAATCCAGCTGTATATGGTGCTGATTGGACAATGCTTCAAGACACACATGAACAAGAAAGAAATATTATCTAGACTGCCTCAATCACAGGATAGGATAAAAAAAACTGAGAGCTTATCCAACATTTGCTTTGGTAGAAGCCAGGAAAAAGACTGAAATCCTATCATGGGTGAAAAACCTATGCAACTTTTTTTTCAATATTATATATGTCTCCATCTTTGATCTGCTACTTGTATGCCTTTCCTACTCTTGTATAGGAAAAAGTTTTAACATTGTTAAATATTGTAGGATTATTATTTTTTTGATAGATTGTACTATGACCCTCCCCTGCTTTCTTCAAAGACCAAAAGAGAGATGGAGAGAGCTAATGAGACTTGGGCCTGACTTGTGGCTAAAAGTACAGCAACAGGGTTAACCAATGTGATACTCTCCAGATGTTTTGGACTATAATTCTCATTATCCCCAGTATACTATTGTCTTATGTTGGCTGGATTGATGGGAGTTATAGTCCAAAAACATATGGAGGGCACTATGTTGGGTATCTCTTGCTTAGGAAAACCAATGAGTTTTAGGTTTTCATGGAGACAATGATAAAAATAACCAGACATTTCACAGTTATTTCCCTAAAGTAATAGGCTGGCCCTCTCTTCTTTCCATGACATACAAAGGTTGCCAAAGGTGGGTGAATCGAAACAGTGCCCAGGGAACTGCGTAGCTGAGGCAGGCTCTTCACCCCCTGATAATATTCTTGATCCAAGCCCTAGCATGGGAGACAGTTTGTAATCCTATTTCGATTTAATCACAGACTAAATTTCTTATTTTTTCATGTTTTGTCATCTGGGATGTTAATAAAATAAATGTTTCACTATTATGAAATGATATTGTTTTGAAACAACATGTTTCATTTATTTAGAAAATGTCCTACTTACTTTATATTCAAAATAACATCAAAGTGATATATTCTATTATTCACTTATGAGAACAACTTATTTCTAACCCTAACCTCATGATAAAAGGGTTAGTTTGGATCAGTACTTTTGTAATACTGAGCAGTACAGGAAAGTCAGACCTGACTTGATGCTTTTGTCTGATCAGATTCCATACAGTACACATTTTCACACCACAAGAAGCCAGCTGGCCACCTTTTGCACAAGGAAACATGCATTGGCTATCTGCATGATGTATGGTTTTATATACCATATTTTTCCATGTATAGGATGCCCCCTATTTTGTGGGACTCCAAATTAAGAAAATGGGAAGGTGCGGTGAGAAAGGCATGGAGCGGAGAGGTATCTTCGATTGCCGCAGCTAACTGGAGCAGCAGTGCCTTTCCTGTGGTTGAAATCTGCACTGGGGGAGGGGGGAAGAGAAAGTCATTTCATGCACAGACATCTGCATGGCATTTCCCAACTAACTCCTCCTGAAGCTACTTTTTTCCTTGAAGGTAAAGGGGCCCCTGACCATCAGGTCCAGTCGTGTCCGACTCTGAAGTTGCAGCGCTCATCTCGCTGTATAGGCCAAGGGAGCCGGCGTTTGTCCGCAGACAGCTTCCGGGTCATGTGGCCAGCATGACAAAGCTGCTTCTGGCGAACCAGAGCAGCGCACGGAAACGCCATTTACCTTCTCGCCGGAGTGGTCCCTATTTATCTACTTGCACTTTGATGTGCTTTCGAACTGCTACCGGTAGGTGGGCAGGAGCTGGGACCGAGCAACGGGAGCTCACCCCGTTGCAGGGATTCGAACCGCCGACCTTCTGATCAGCAAGCCCTAGACTCTGTGGTTTAACCCACAGCGCCACCTGGGTCCCTTACTTTTTTCCTTGCAAGGTTCCAAATAATATATTTTGCAAGTTTAACAGGCACCCCTGAAGGAGAGTGACTTGAGGGAAAGCTGTGGAAGAAAAGAAAAGCTAAATAAATAATTAGGCATCTTACTCCCTTCCTGCTTCCATTTCTGGCTGTTTCCCTCACAAAACTACTTTGGCTAGAAGAAGCAGGCATCACATTTAATAATGTGTTTACATACAGTGTGTTCTTTGGCCCAGTTTCAGATTATGTATATAATGACAATTATATTGAAAGCTACTTCTTAATTTATGGGTAGCTCATATACATGACAGTAACAGCAGTCACTTTTGAAAAAGCCATTTATTAAGATAACATGGGCAGAATATGATTGACCATCAAGATAAAGTCTAAGAGCTGCACAGTGTGCAAGCACTCTTCAACTGAATTATGGCATCTGTTGCCTACTTGGGATTCCATTGTTAGATGGAAATGTGGAAGAGTCTAGTAGTCAGGGCTGAATCTTTTTATTCAAATCAAAGCTCCTGAACCTCATTGTAACATTGGCTCATTTTGGAAATAATCTTGAAGGAACTTAGTGAAGATTCATCAGGTACAGCATTAGAAAACAGTTACAGCGAAACATAAAAAGAGGCTAGCAGGAGATAATGTAAATGTAGCTTAATAAATTACATCAGGTAACTCCACAAGTACAGTACCCAGTATAGCATCCTATGCTTTTTCATATTGGCGCTCAAAAAGAAATGCTTATTACAAAACTTTGACATTTAAAACATAGGCACTTATTTCATTTTAAATCAGACTGTGGAGCATTAAAAAGCATAAGGGTGAAAAAAATGTTTACCAAATAAACTTCTAGGCCTTGTACTACACAAAAGCTCACTTCTAGGGTCATATACCCAAAATTGTGTCTTTAAGAGCTCTAAAACAAGGAGGTGGTATGAGCAGTGGTGCTGGCTTTAGCAGCAGTCACTTGTGATAAAGTTTCCTACAGAGTAGACAGCAAATGATCAGAGTCCTGCTTACTACAGCTGATGGGGAAATGCACCCAAACCGCTAGATGAGCATAAATGCAGCTGCTTACTTTATGACTAAAAGCATTCAGAATACAGCTCCATACTCTGTACTGGAACTGGTAGCTCTATCCACTATGTTACACTAAGGTGGATTCTCTCCTGTTTGCGTTCGCTTGTGCTTGGCCAGGTGTCCTGAACAGCTGAAGCTTTTCCCGCACTCTCCACATGAATATGGCATCTATCCTGTGTGTGTTCGCTTGTGGACAGCCAGGTTTCCTGAACAGCTGAAGCTTTTCCCACACTCTCCACATGAATATGGCTTCTCTCCTGTGTGCGTTCGCTTGTGCTCGGCCAGGACTCCTGACTGGCTGAAGCTTTTCCCACACTCTCCACATGAATATGGCTTCTCTCCTGTGTGTGTTCGCTTGTGGAGAGCCAGGTGTCCTGACTGGCTAAAGCTTTTCCCACACTCTCCACATGAATATGGCTTCTCTCCTGTGTGCGTTCGCTTGTGGAGAGCCAGGTGTCCTGACTGGCTAAAGCTTTTCCCACACTCTCCACATGAATATGGCTTCTCTCCTGTGTGCGTTCGCTTGTGCTTGGCCAGGTCTCCTGAACAGCTGAAGCTTTTCCCACACTCTCCACATGAATATGGCTTCTCTCCTGTGTGCGTTCGCTTGTGCTTGGCCAGGTCTCCTGAACAGCTGAAGCTTTTCCCACACTCTCCACATGAATATGGCTTCTCTCCTGTGTGCGTTCGCTTGTGCTCGGCCAGGACTCCTGAACGGCTGAAGCTTTTCCCACACTCTCCACATGAATATGGCTTCTCTCCTGTGTGCGTTCGCTTGTGCTCGGCCAGGACTCCTGAACGGCTGAAGCTTTTCCCACACTCTCCACATGAATATGGCTTCTCTCCTGTGTGCGTTCGCTTGTGTAGAGCCAGGACTCCTGACTGGCTAAAGCTTTTCCTGCACTCTCCACATGAATATGGCATCTCTCCTGTGTGTGTTCGCTTGTGGACAGCCAGGTTTCCTGAACAGCTGAAGCTTTTCCCACACTCTCCACATGAATATGGCTTCTCTCCTGTGTGCGTTCGCTTGTGCTTGGCCAGGTCTCCTGACTGGCTAAAGCTTTTCCCACACTCTCCACATGAATATGGCCTCTTTCCTGTGTGCGTTCGCTTGTGGAGAGCCAGGTATCCTGAACGGCTGAAGCTTTTCCCACACTCTCCACATGAATATGGCTTCTCTCCTGTGTGCGTTCGCTTGTGCTCGGCCAGGGCTCCTGAACGGCTGAAGCTTTTCCCACACTCTCCACTTGAATATGGCTTCTCTCCTATACATAATTGTTGGGCTGGGTGTGACAACTGCTTTAAAGTTGTCCCACTTTCACTGCAACTAGAAAGCTGAGTGCTACTCTGTGTCTCTTGGTTTATATCTTTTAAAAACAGTGTCTCCTCATCTTTATCTTCGTAAACACTACTTGGCACTAGGTGCTGCAGCATAGTTCTGTTTGAAGCACTATTTGTGATTTTGAATAGAGATTTCTCTGCTAGTACGTTTTCAGGTACTTCAGGCTGTATTCCGTATCCTGAATGCCTCCGTTTCATATGTCTGTGAAGGTAATCTTTGAAAGTGAAAGCCAGTTTGCAGCAGGGACACTGATGACAGGTGATACCTCGCTCCTGTATTAAACGTGAATTCTGCCTGTGTACTATTTGAGAACAAACAAGATTTGAGTTTTAGTAGCTATTTTCAACCGTGCATGACAAATGGGCATATGGGACTACATTATTTAGGAAACTACAGCACCCAACAAGCTCACTGAGAGCCAAGGAAAACAACACATGCCAAAACAGAGGGTTGTCCTGAAGGAGCAAGCAACTAGGCAAACATACTTGGTACACTTTGACCCGTGAATCTTTGATTTTTTTTGAAATCCATCTTCTTTTGGCCTGAGTTCTTGCAATTTATCGTTTATTTCTGGACTTTCCCAAGAACTCCAATTTCCACTGAAGGAGCAAGCGGCAGTATAAAGACCAAGGCCGGCCACAGCATTCAGAAAGGTCATATTGCATACAGTGGTCAAAACAGCATCATTGACCATATTACATGTATAGGAAACAAAATAGCTTTGACCATATCATTGCAGAAGTGTTTTACACGATAAAATGAACAAGGGCTCTAAGACGTATTTTGTTTTTATTAAATAATCAATTAAATTAATTTTAACTATTCTCGCAAATGTGTGACTTCTTTCAGGCTCAAAGAGACCTTAAACCTGTCCAAAAAAGTAATATTTTTTTGTAAAAAAAATTACTTAAAAATCAATTTATTTTATAACCACAAAAAACACCTTCCTTATTTTTAAAACATAACAAGTACAAGGTTAGCCCATTCTACAACAAAAGTATGACACACGTGTTAGTTGTGGTTTGCGCGCTATGGCTTACCGGGAATAAAATGACAATTCACTTTGAATGGTCGGTGACCCTTTTCAGTTAATGGCACTTAATACCATTTTTATACCTTATTTTCGAAAGATACCACAATTAGCTCTATTTTGATACCAAAATAAGCCCAATTGGGGTTTTTTTTAAAAAAAAAGTAAAACAGGAGGGTTTTTTCTAAACTGATGCAGAAATTGCATTAGCCTAAAATCACGTGAAAATCAAAATTTTCAAAAAATTCTCCTGCGCCCAATTTTGGGCCAAAAAACTTTTAAAATTAACTTGAGGTTATCTCATAAGTATCTACACATTTAAAAAATTGAAGAAAATCTGAGTCTGAAGAGGAAAATCTGAGGAGAGCACATGACACCAGGTGTTTTTGCGTGGAATGACCCAAAATCTGGAGGTGTGTTAAAATACCGTACTACAATACTGTTGAATGCAAATAAAGCCTAATTTTTTGTGCTTTAACTATATTAAAATAGTTCTGAGAGAGAATTTCTTCTATGCCAAATGCATTTCTTATTTTTTAAGATAACACCTACATACAGGGGAAATGAGATATTTGCACAAGAGACAACTATATGATGAAATTCTTCCTAATATTACAACAACTGTAGTACTGTTGTGACCTTAGCGGGGGGGGGGGGGGGCAGCCTGTATGATGCCGGAGTCTCTTCTAATTCCATTGTTGAACTGGCCAGGCAAGTTCCTTGGCAAGTTAATGGCCCTAAGAATGGTCAATTACATAATGGTCAATTACATAACAAAGGAAGTTGTTCTGTGCCCTAGGACAAATGGGTGGCCCCCCTCCCTCACCAGACTGGTAGTTAGAAGCACAATAGCCAGAGTTGTGTGTGACACCAGAAGCCAGAAAGTGAGAGTCATGCTTGATTTCTATTTGAATCAAAGGATGTGACTATGGAAGAAGCAATATATTTTGGGGCGTAGATTCTGTGAGTCCCTCCATCATAGGCTCAGGTTATATATTTATATAAATAAACAATAAATCCTAAAGACACCACAGACTCTGGTGTCCCTCATTCCTAGAATCCCTGGAATTTCACACCGCTCAGAGAGTGGGGTGATGTTCAACAATATACAGTATTGCCATGCTATGTGAGGGGATCTACCATGAGCCAAGGTGTGGCAACCTCCCAGCTGATGGATTTTGACAGAGGGGGAAAGCCAGATCTAACCAATATGGGACAATCCACTGGGATGTTGTCCGGCACAAGCTCCCATTGAAATAAATAGGAGAGGCATCACCTTCTGGCAAATAGAAGGGGAAGAAATGAAGGCAGTGAGAGATTTCACTTTCTTGGGTTCCATGATCACCACAGATGGCGACAGCAGTCATGAAATTAAAAGACACCTGCTTCTTGGGAGAAAAGCAATGACAAACCTAGACAGCATCTTAAAAAGCAGAGACATCACCTTGCCAACAAAAGTCTGTATAGTTAAAGCTATGGTTTTCCCAGTAGTGATGTATGGAAGTGAGAGCTGGACCATAAATAAGGCTGATCACTGAAGAATGGATGCTTTTGAATTATGGTGCTGGAGATATCATTAAGGGGAAAAGTGTACTGACAGCTGTCAAAAGGTTATAAAAAACTGTGGCGAATTGTGTAATTTGTTTTATGAAGAAGTTAATAACAATGAAAATGGTTAGCCAAGATGGATGCCACCGTTTCGGAGGAAGGAAATTTCCAGTACTCTTTGTCTTCTAATCTCCTGTCTGCTTGTGGTTAAGAGAAAAATGTCAACTCCCTATTCAGCTGCCTTCCAGGAAGCTGTACTGAACTATTTGAAAATACTGACAGACATTCATGTGATACTGCAACAATCCAACTCACTATGTACTGATAATGTGACTCAGGATCAAGACTCAGAGGTCATTTTTGAATGTGAAAAGGATCATAAAAATTATGTATTGGATGATCCACAACAGAAAGTTGAAAAAGAAGAATATGAAGTGAATTATGAAGAGAAGAGTTCGAGTTCAACCGAAGAAGCAACTGATGTGGAGAAAAAGCACCAACAATGGGAACTGGACATTGAAGAAAAGGGGGAGGCTGGAGGAAATCTGGTTGGGAAAAGTCAGATGGAGGGGTGGGAAATGCGGAAGGAGGGGAGGACAAAAGCCTGGATTGTAAAATGGGTTAGATTTGGTGTGGGATGAAAAAACTGTAAAATGATATTTAGGCTGGTCGAAAAACGGTTTTGGAAATCTTGGCTGGTTAAAAGAGATGCTGGTCTAATTAGGGGAAATACTCTGAGGGGGAGGGAGGAGAGTGTGTTTTAAAAGAACAAAGTTAAGAGTTTGGTTAGACAAATGATTGTATGTAATAATTGAATTTCCTTGAGGGAGGGGGAGGAATGGCTGGGGAAAGAAATTTTAGATTTGTATATTATGCAATGTTTATTGAGATGGTTGGGCAGGTAGCTACCTACCTTCCTCCCTATGGCCCTGAAGCCCCTGGTGGCAGGGGGGGCTTGGGGGTGGAGGAGGGGGTGGAAGGAAACCCAATCATAAAAATGGATCTTCTTTAGATGGTTGCACCCCACGGGCTTCCCTTGTGGCAGGAGGAGGCCAGTGGGGGGCGTCACGAAGGAGGGAGACAATTTTATATTTAATGAAAAGATTTAGATTTAAGAATAAAAAACCCACTTTAAACATATTAAGAAACCTATGGAAACCAGGAAGAGGAGATCTGAGGAAGTCGCAATCACATTGTTAAGTAATTGATAAATGATTAGTTTCTTTTTTTCTTTTTTCTTTTTTTGTTGTTTATTTCAGAGGAACAGCAGGGGGGTACCCAAACCCCAATACTCCTTCTATCTCTGGGCCTCTTGGTGGCAGGGGGGGCGGGGATGGAGGGGGGGAGGACAAATTCAGCTGTAAAATGGACTACCTTCGGTCTCAACACCTGCAGGATCTACTGGTGGCAGAAGTGGACTTGAGGGGGGAGGGAGGGAAGGTGGATGGATATGTGTTGTATGTTTTGTTTTGTTTTCTTTATATAAAAATAATAAAAATTATTTTTTTAAAAATGAATTATGGTGCTGGAGGAGACTCTTGAGAGTCCCATGGACTGCAAGAAGATCAAACCTATCCATTCTGAAGGAAATCAGCCCTGAGTGCTCACTGGAAGGATAGATCGTGAAGCGGAGACTCCAATACTTTGGCCACCTCATGAGAAGAGAAGACTCCCTGGAAAAGACCCTGTTTTGGGGGAAAATTGAAGGCACAAGGAGAAGGGGACTACAGAGGACGAGATGGTTGGACAGTGTTATCGAAGCTACCAACATGAGTCTGACCAAACTGCAGGAGGCAGTGGAAGACAGAAGTGCCTGGAGTGCTCTGGTCCATGGGGTCACGAAGTCGGACATGACTAAACGACTAAACAACAACCTGAAAAATGCTACACAGGTTGTTTACATATACAGTATATGCTTTCATAAAACAGAAAAAGCCCAGTATGGCTATCCTTCAATGCAGTATTACTATATTTTCAATACAGAGTGGTCACATCATATACAAATTTAACTTGCACAAATTCAACAATACACGCTCAGCTGCAACAACCAGTGGGGAAGCTGCAATGGGGTGAGGCAGCCTTCTGGACGAGGGTTGCAGCAGAGGAGGGGGAGAGATACAGGCATAATAAAATGGCTAGAATGGATCTGCAGCTTTTGTCTGTCTGTCTCTCTCTATCTATCTACCCCCCTCCTCCTTCCCCCTGCTTTCATCTCTCCCTCCCCCCCCCCACTGTTTCCTCACTGGTCACTGCAGCCAAGGGAGCCAGGTTGCCATTCTGCACTCTCTCTTCCTTGCCATGATTCTCCAAGGAGGAGGGGAAGCAATCTGCTGCTGACACCTCAATGCTGCCACCATGTATGCAAGTGAGGGAAGGCAGTGGAGGCACAGGGAGGGCCCAAGACTTCCCCAGCCCTTGTCAATCAGCAATCAAAAAATTTTTGGCTATGTGTGATTTTGCATATACATGCTGCCTCTGGAATGGAATTATCTGAGAGCAAATTCATACAACCATATTGACAGAGCTCAATTTTTGATGTGTTGACAGTGGCCATGTGTTTGCTTCAGAATATGCCCAAATTGCAACTCACTCCTAACTACTGTTCCATTTAAAAACCTGAAATTAGGACGTTTTAACAGGAGTGTTGTACATATGAGATGACTTAAGAACTGGAGTCATGTTCAAAAGTCATAATACCACTATGTCAAAAACTCAGCACCAGTCTTTTCAGCCCACATATTCACCATGTGAAATGGATCCTAATCCTTATGCATTTCTCTGCAACATGAAAACTTTCCCCCAGCTGTCCTACATTTCTCTTACCTCAACCACCCTTCTAGCTCTACAATTCTATGATTCTATGAATTAGTCCTTTAGATTTATATAATGCATAGAAATATGAAGTTATCCTTAGTAGTATCTAGTAGAATGCTGTCTAAGACAAACAAAACAAGCAATAACAGACTTCAGTGTTAGGGAAGATTTAAAACAATACATGATTATTATACCTGTTCTTGATTTCCATCTAGAGCCCCACTTGATGCCAAGCTCCTTTCCATATTCTTCTCCGTACCAAACCAGAAGCTCAGAATGAAGAAGGATTATCTTACATGTTCTGTAGTAGATTTTCCCATGATACTGGAAGGCAACAAGATTTTGCTCTTCCTCATTCCGGGCACAGTTAACATACCTGAAAGTTCATTGTTAAGAGGGTAACTAAAAGTACTCGGTCAGAGAAGTGGAAACTAGAGAAGTACTAAAAAGCATAACAATTGCATTACTTTCTTCTATTATTCCAGTAATGAAATGCACAGCTGAAATATTTTAAATTTGTTGAACACTGGGCATATTATATACTGGAGCTTACAACCCACAATAGAATTTTGTAAAATAAACTTTGATCTTCTTACTTGTGGTAACTTCACTTTCTTTTTTTTTATGGTGGTAGAAGAATACCTTTTCTCGGTTGCTCCTCCCATTCATTTCAGAAGGCAAGACTTATGCAGACCACCAGGCATTTGCTCTACTAGGAATGATGAACCCATAGCTTTGACCGATCCCACTAAGCAGTTTAGTGGCCCACCACTCTCTTTCCAAACCAAGACATTCTTTTTACCTTTGAAAGGTGCAACTTCTCGCTCTAGTACTGGCACTACCAGTACAATTTGCACAGCAGTATGCAGAAAAAATACCCTAGTAAGACTGCTGTTCAAAGGATAAAGAAAACTTAACATTTATTACTCCTGGAGGAGGAACCATTCTAGGTATAGATTTTACATGTGGCCAAGATGCAGCCAAGAAGTTGACACTAGCAGAAGCTAACTCATACTGACAACTTGGAGAAGCAGAAAAGAATTAAAGCCTGAAAGGAAGTGATCTACTTTACTGACAAGCTTTTACTAAAAGAGAAGGAATCAGTGAAGAAGGAAGAACAGGTTGCATTTCTGTCTATTCCTCACCACAGTTCAAGCAGGTTATTGCAAATTTTATGCTTTACTCCCAACAGTTAAGCCACTTCTGCCTTGCAAGGAGGTGGAGTTGTGGGCAGTCCGGTGCCCTCCTCGTGCACAGGGGGTGGGTTCCCATCCCCTGTGCGATTGGGGGAATTCTGGCCGCGTCAACAGCCAGGACGGCCAATCCAGGCAGCCTGGGGGTGTGGACTGTTGCATTTAAACAGGCACGTGGTTGCATTTAAACAGGCGTGCGGCCGGGGTTTTCCCAATTAGCTTCCTCGCTTCCAGCTGCTCCGGCTTGCCCACCCACCCACCCTTTAGGTTTTTATCTCTCCTCAGACCTTGCTATGTGTTATGTATTAGTGTATATAGTTTTCCCTCAGGTCCTTGACAGTTGTTTTAGGATGGAACTTTAGGAGGGAACTTTGAATTATGTTTGATACATTGTTTGAGCCAGCCTCTATAAAAGCAGGCCAGCTCGGCAATGCAGTTCAGTTCTGTTCTGGCTTCTGAATAAAGAGCTTCTTGAAAAATCGCTGTGTTGTCTACCCACTATTTAATACTGGCGACGAGAATGGGATGGATAGATAACAGAGCACAGCCAGATTCGGACACTCACTGAGCGAAATCATTGAACGAAATTACAGCCAGCTGGACAAAGAGGCACTGGCGCTTGTGGCTGGATTGAAGAGGTTTCATGAATACCTCTACGGCAGAACCTTTGACCTGATCACTGACCACAAGCCACTCCTCGGCCTCCTCGCTGGTGATAGACCAACACCACCAGTCCTCTCGCCTCGCATGCTGCAACGGACTATCTTTCTGGCAGCATACCGCTACCAACTCATCTACCGCCCGGGGAAACCACTGGGCCACACCGATGCTCTTAGTCAGTGCCCTCTTCCAACGCTTGTGGAAGACCCAGCTCCAGCGTCATCGATCCTCTTGATTGAAGACCTTCCAGCAGCTCCAGTGTCGGCTACTGGTGTGGCCTCCGCATCTGCCCAGGACCGGACTATCAGCTGTGTGCTCAACTGGGTGTGGAGGGGATGGCCACAAGGTCCCTTCGCCTCAGATCTCCAGCTGTTTGCAACCAGACAACACGAGCTCTCGGCTCATCGTGGCTGCCTATTGTGGGGGGACCGAGTCGTGATTCCTCAAAAGCTCCGCCAATGCATCCTCAAGGCTCTGCACGTCGGACACCCGGGAATCATCAAAATGAAGGCGTTGACTTGGCGTTATGTCTGGTGGCCGAACATGGACGATGCCATCACTGCGTGGGTTGCCGCCTGTCAAAAGTGCCAAGAGTCGAGACCTGCACCGCCGGCAGCTAAAGGACACACTTTTGAGATGCCCAAGGCACCCTGGTCAAGGGTACACATCGATCTTGCCGGCCCTTTCCACGGACGGACCTTTATGGTGGTGGTCGACCTTTATGGTGGTGGCCCTGATGACATCCACCACTTCCGAGGCCATCATCTGGGTGCTGCGGGGCCTGTTTGCAACCCATGGGTGTCCTGATGTCCTTGTCTCCGACAACAGACCACAGTTCACCTCAGGTACGTTTGAACGGTACCTCCTGGGACTGGGCATCCGACACGCGCTGACAGCACCATTTCACCCCGCCAGCAATGGGTAGGCAGAAAGAATGGTGTGATCGGCAAAAGAGGCACTTGCGCGCCTGAACCAGGGGGACTGGCACGAGCGGGTCACTGAGTACTTGCTCGTGCAGCACATCACCCCTCATGCGGCCACAGGGCAGAGTCCGGCCGAACTGCTGATGGGCCACCGCCTTCAATCTCCACTCGATCGACTACACCCGGACTTTGGTGTGGCCCAACCCCCGGGCTGTGTCAACACACCACGGTCTTTCATTCCAGGGGATCGGGTTTTTGCCCGGAACTTTGTGAGAGACATTCCTTGGGTGCCGGCCACGGTAGTGGGAGTCACTGGATCTCACTCATACCAGGTGGCACTTGAAGACGGACGCTTATGGCGCGGACCAGCTGAGGCGCAGGGTTGGGAATTTGGACACTGCCACAGTGCCCCCAACTGCACCCCCAGCTCTGGAGCAAACTCTAACAGAAGGTGAGGCTCAATCTACACCTCCCTCACAAGCTGCGGACGTGGATCATAGCCAAGCCTTGTCAAAGGTTCAGCATGGCCCTCCAGAGTCTAGGGCCACTGCTGTGCCTGACCATCCGCCGAGTCCACACGTGGCGGTTCCTTCGGCAGTCACGGAGACAGGAAACTTGGACTCACCGCCACCATCAGTGGCACCACAGTCTCAGCGGGAATTGGCCAACAACCCCCTGGACACTGGTACTGGCCCTCGGCGTTCCACCAGGGTCACCAAGCGGCCATCCTATTTACGGGACTATGTTAGTAATTGCATTTGAAACGTTGCATTGTAAATAGAAACTATGTACTGTACCTTGAAACCGTTATGCTCTTGTACCTAATTGAAACCATTACGAATGTAACTAATGCCTTTTCTCAGTGGGGAGGGGTGTTATGTATTAGTGTACAGTATATAGTTTTCCCTCAGGTCCTTGACAGTTGTTTTAGGAGGGAACTTTGAATTATGTTTGATACATTGTTTGAGCCAGTCTCTACAAAAGCAGGCCAGCTCGGCAATGCAGTTCTGTTCTGTTCTGCCTTCTGAATAAAGAGCTTTTTGAAGAATCGCTGTGTTGTCTACCCACTATTTAATACTATGGACTTCTGTTGGTCGCCGTTGAGGGGCCTGGTAGGAATTTTTCCACTTGGCAAATTGGCTCTGGCCATTTGGTTTTCGCCTACCTCGTAGCAATTCGTCACAACTTGGTTTTGGCGGTTAGGCATTGGAATATTTATGTTAAACTGTGGCGGGGAGGTAGCACCATCACCTCCCCTGGATATGTAAGGGTATTCCATTAAAGGATACAGGGGGCGTGGCCCTGTCCGAAGTCTAAGGAGGTTAGGGCCTAAGGCATGCCCCTTACCACAGGGAGAGTTCCTAGTTGATGTGCATCAGCAGGACTCCTCCTTGGGTGGTCATTCCTTCCCGGACTCCCAGCAAAGCGGGCTGGAGTCAGATATAGCCGGTTAGGTCCAATGCCTAAGCCAATACCACTCATCATCTGAAACCAATAAAGTTGTGGCCTTTTTATGTCCATTAACCTTAATTATTGTGTCACGTGTCTTTATTATACCACGGGGAGGGGAGGGGCATTGCCATGCAAAAAGATCTTAAGAGCACAGATGGTTAACCTGTAGCCACCCAGAATGACATGTAAGTCAATCTGTTCTATTGGCCTTTCCAGGTGTATGAAGACCCTTGTTTTAAAAGTCTCTCTTCATTTAGTTTCATCAAAGATGTTTACCTCATCCAGTTGGAATTAGTTTCATTCTTTCCATCAATGTAAACATGGCAGTTTTGCCCTCTAGTAATCTGTAATTAAAATAGACACGAAACACACACATCAATATGGTAACACTACAACAATATGTAGAAAGTTAAGGGGCTCTGCTCCCCTGCTTGCTTTGCTCATCAACCCTCCCCCAACAAACATTAACTCCTTAGAATTTTCCCTTCCCACTGCATACAACTACTAAGCCCCCTTTTCACCCTCTCAACACTAAGTTTGAAAGCAGCCCTGCTTTGCACCCATTTTCACCTTCGCCTCCATGTCTTCCCTTTCTTTTGTGCAACCCCAACAGGCACACAGGCCACTCCCATGGTAATCTCCTGCATCTTCCTCTTCCCAGATACTGCAACTACTGTACTGTACTAAGAACCCTTTTCACCTTTTGCCTAATTATGAACCCACCCTCCAAACATATTCTGTAGCTCGGTTTCCTGGCAGGCTTGTTTTCTGGATTCTCATCATTTTCTTTCTAGGAGTTTTCCTGGAGTTTTAAAACTTTGTGTTTAAATAATCTAGAATAGTCTAGGTGGGGAAATATACTTTTTATTTTAATAATACAATTCATTTTGAATAAACAAATAAGCAGAAGCAACAAAATATTGGTTTGGGTGAGAAATACATTTCAAGAACTTTCCTGGCTTTTTTGCTTGAGGTATATTTCTCACTCCATAGTCAAGATGGGTACTTTCTGCTTTTAAAGTTTTAATCATTTTTGTTAAAGATACTCCCCAGCCAAAGGAATGCACACAGCAGATAGTTAATTCATTATTGTCCCAAGCAGACACTTACAGTACAAACAACTGCCCACTTGTGCACATTCTAGTTGCATGCAGCAGCATACGGTACACATGTCGTTTTTGGTGCAGCAAGGGGGCAGAATGGGGCGGGGCAGGGTCAGAACAGGGCAGGGGAGGGGGAATAGAGTGGAAGAGACTTGCCTTCATCTAGAAAGTAGTTCTATAGCTCCAAATAACCACACTGCCTAATTCCCAGGCCTGTGCTCTGTGGAGCAGTTGCAGCAACAGGGGGAGCCACGCCCCCTCCACTAGTTTATGTACCTCTCATCATGGGCCACAGGAACACAGCCAAAGGCTACACCTCTGTATGGAAGCTGTCTCTGCTCTTCCTTCTTCAATCCCCTCCTGGTTCTAGGAGACAGTGGTGCAGGAGAGGGTGGGGAAGCACCCAACCCTTCCCTTGCCTGACCTGCCTCTTTCCCCTCTGCCTCCAACACATCCTGTGCTCCAGCCTCCAGCTCTGAAGCTTCCCCTGCCTCTGACTCTTGCCCGCTGGATGGTACAGGTCCCCACAACAGAACCCCTCTCCCAAGTCCAGCCCTGCTACCCCTGGTGCACATTTGTCTGCATCCTGCAAGGCCCTGACAATTCTGCATCGAACCATCTATGGTCTTGATGCAATTCAAATTGTGTCTCAACATTGGGTGGTGACAGACAACAATAGGATTGCCTGTATTCATTAACATTTGAGTTCTGATATACTGAAATGAAAAAGTTCACCATTCTGAGCTATTGTTTCAAATTTTCTTTCATTAAATGCATTTTTAATGTACAATTTCTAGCCCACTTCCACAACATTCAAGGAAGTTTATTTTTAATTGATATTCCATCAAATCATACTTAAAACAGAGGATTATTAAACAGAAAAAGCAGAAACTTTCTTGACTACTTTCATAAAACTTAAAAGTGATGAAGGAACAAGACTTCTCTAAGGAGGGAGTTCCAGCACTGTAGCTCCATCAGGAAAAAGGTTCTACTTCCTGTACTCACAAGCCTGACATTGTAAAGGGAAGGAACACTGAACAAAGTCATTTGACTCTGCCTGGAGGATGGGGTTTGTTCATTCAGCAAGGTGGTACTCTACATGGAAAGTTTTTAAAATAGAAGTTGTGTGTGAGTAAATCATACCAGCCAAGAATAACCACTGTTGGCTGCTTCTTCTTCCTCTGTTATTTTCCCTTCATAGGGCCCAAAATGAATTCCTGGAGACAGAATTTCTCCTTCATTCCACACTCCAAATCCAGCTTTGGGGATACCTGAAGGGCCAATTCTCAAACCTGGAGGTAAAGTGAGGGTGGCCCTCTCTTCCAGTCCTATTTCTACTGTTGTATCCTTGATGAAAACTGGAGAACCATGAACTGAACATTCATCAATAAAGAATAGCAGGCAGTATTCACAAACTAGGAAGGGAAAGAAAGATAATTGAGACATGATGCTGTAGGACTTTTTTTCCATCATTGAGTTTTATTCCTTTTTTCAGATATCTACAGTTATTAACGGCAATCTATATAAATATTTAAAGTTGTAAAACTTGGGGAATTTGTGTAAATGTGCAATAATTATTACAATGAATTTTGTGGTTGGCTCTCCAGGTCTTGTTGGGGAATGGTGATATGGACAGGGCTATTGTACTGCTTCAGGGGATAAGGATGCCAGGGGTGGGAATCTACAGGCCAAAGTCACAAACAAAAATAACACAGGTTCTCAGCAAGGCAGCACAGAGCACCAAGAAGCTGGTTAATGGAAGTTGTTCCAAAAAACTTTCCCAAGGACTGAATACATTTTTCCAGGAGCCTGCTAAGCCCCACCTTAGACATAGCACATGGTCAGCAGATAATCTAATTGCAGCAGAAAGAATTCTGTCTGGTTCTAGGCATAGTCAGCCTGATAGTTGTTGTTTTTTAAAAAAATATTTATTAAATATTTCTTATTTACAAAAATATGTGAATTGTCTCTTTTTTCAAGTTGTGTTTTCTACAGGTCAGTTTCATTTGTGGTGATACATTAGTGTTGCAAACAGTGTGAGGTTGGGAAGAAAAGGTGGGGAAAGTGGGGGAGGGGGGATGGTGTGTGGGATAGTTTTACGGACCCTGATAGTTCCATTTAACAATAGTTCTAGCACCATAGGGTGCTCCAAGGCTTCATGGTACAGTTGGGATGAATTCAGGAGAAATGCTTCGTTATTTCTTATGTTTGTAATTTCCCAGAAATGTTAAGAAGACTTATTTCCCCTGCTGTGCAACCTTGGCATTCCCCATCGGAATGTTAAGTGGTATTGACGTATTTCCCACTGGATTCTCTTTGGAGAAGGAAGGATTTCTCCCCTAAACTAGTTTAGCCACTAACATTTGGTTGGTTGGTTTTCCTGTTATTATAGTGTGTAACCATATTTTAATTGCACAAATTCCCTCAAGCTATTACTGACAGTACCTGCGGACTTCCACTGTGGTTCACAGATGACAGCTGCACTCTAGGAGTGGTTATTCTAAGGGATTGGTCTACATAGTCTTTGGATACCTTCTATTGAAGATTCATTCCCTGTGTCTACTGTCATGGGATTGTTGTCTATCACATGATGGTGTATATTTTTCACTCCACACAGTGGGAAGTGACGAAGACAGGATGTCTTCTGGTATGCAGGCTGAGACCCTACGTGCCTGCAGACTGTCTTGCCAGAGTGGTGCATGCTCTAGTTATCTCCCGCTTGGACTACTGCAATGCGCTCTACGTAGGGCTACCTTTGAAGGTGACCCAGAAACTACAACTAATCCAGAATGCGGCAGCTAGACTGCTGACTGGGAGCAGCCGCTGAGACCACATAACACCGGTCTTGAAAGACCTACATTTGCTCCCAGTACGTTTCCAAGCACAATTCAAAGGGTTGGTGCTGACCTTTAAAGCCCTAAATGGCCTCGGTCCAGTATACCTGAAGGAGCGTCTCCACCCCCATAGTTCTGCCCGGACACTGAGGTCCAGTGCCGAGGGCCTTCTGGTGGTTCCCTCACTGCAAGAAGCCAAGTTACAGGGAACCAGGCAGAGGGCCTTCTTGGTAGTGGCACCCGCCCTGTGGAACGCCCTCCCATCGGATGTCAAGGAGAAAAACAGCTACCAGATTTTTAGAAGACATCTGAAGGCAGCACTGTTTAGGGAGGTTTTTAATTTTTAATCAATTATTTTATTCTTCTGTTGGAAGCTGCCCAGAGTGGCTGGGGAAACCCAGCCAGATGGGTGGGGTATAAATAAATTATTATTATTATTATTATTATTATTATTATTATTATTATTATGTTTGTGTTACTGTGTTTCCTGAAGTGGGACTATTGTCCTTTGTTATTTCGTTTTGCTGTCTGATGCTAGAGAGGGAGGGAGCCATGTTGCAGTGCTCCGTGTGTGTTTCTATGTAAATAAAAGTAGATCAGCCAAAATGCTGAGTTGCTGAGTTCTGTAACGCAACTGCACAAACTCTGCAGGTCCATAAGTGTGCTGATGTTTCTTGGCATCAGTCGCTGTGATGTTCGGGCTGAATAAAGGTTTTGAAGCTCCCGAACGATCAACCAGGAGGGAGGGAACATGCCAGTCGGGCATGTGTCTTTGCCAAGGTCCTACTCGTGTGTAGGAACTTCTAACACTTTCATCTCTATGAGTCTATGAAATATGCGTTTGTTGTTGGCACTTCTATAGCATATGCAGTCCTTTCAAAAACCTTTGTGTTGTTTCCAATTAATTTTTACTCAAAGAAGTCCTATTCAAATCAAATGATCTAATATAGTAATATTAAATATTAAATTAATTACAATGGGTCTAAACTGAGTAGGATTTAACCCTTTATCACAATCTTCCAGTTTCTGACAAATCAAGAACAGCATTAGTTCAGTGCAACTGCCACAGATTACTTGTACAGATTCTGACAACATTAAGAGCACCTCCTGTTTAGAGAAGGGCCACATGACTTGGGAGCTGTATGCCGGCTCCCTCGGCCAAAAACGCGAGATGAGCACTGCAACCCCAGAGTCGGTAACGACTGGACCTAATGGTCAGGGGTCCCTTTACCTTTACCTTTAGGGTAACTGCAGACCCATCACCCATCATCCATGAATATAATCAAATTGCGAGTCTACTGTATTGTGAATGAATGGCCCATGGCAAATTCATAGGAAATTTATTTTCTTTTTTAAATGTGGTTGGGAATACAGTGGTACCTCAGGTTACAAACACTTCAGGTTACAAACTCTGCTAACCCATAAATAGTACCTCGGGTTAAGAACTTTGCTTCAGGATGAGAACAGAACTCATGCTCCGGCAGCGCAGCGGCAGCAGAAGGCCCCATTAGCTAAAGTGGTGCTTCAGGTTAAGAACAGTTTCAGGTTAAGAATGGACCTCCAGAGCAAATTAAGTTCTTAACCAGAGGTACCACTGTACTGATTATAGCTCAGGAACTTTTTATGTGAAAGTCTGATGTACTTTCTTACAAAATGGAGTAGTGTCACAAAAAGAGAGTTTAATAGTGCCAGTGGTATGGACGTATAGAATTGCTCTTCTTTTTCCAATTTTGGACAATTGTTACAAGCCTGATGCAGGGATTTCAATTAACATAATTTTGATTAAGCACTTTTTAAAATCTATATATATATATAAATGTAGGCATTGCGAGGACAGAGGTCACAGCCTTTCTCCGTAACCGCTGAACCAAATTGCATCAAATTAGGACAAAGCATACCTTGCCCATCAATGAGGGATCTGGCATAAATTTCCCCCCAAAAAAGCACAGCGTTCATACCTTAAATACCGTAGTGATTAAATGCAAAAAAGTGGCGCACAAATTAGACATCACCAGCAAAAGCTCTGAAGACTCCAGCAGCATCCAATAGAAAGTCAGATTGCGCGCTGTCACCAGCAAAAGCTCCGAAGGGCGGCGCCAAATAATGACATCATCAACCAAGCAACTAAAACCACCAAGGCGGCCATTGCCAGACCCCTAGGCCCCTGCCAGGCTGCTAGGCCCCCACTAGGCCCGGGGGGGCGGGAGAGGGCGAGTGCCCGGATGGCAGGTCGCAGCACGGCCTTTGTTTTATGTAGGCCCCTGCCAGACCGCCAGGCCCCCACTAGGCCCGGGGGAGGGAGAGGGCAAGTGCCCGGATCGTAGGCCGCAGCATGGCCTTTGTTTTATGTATGCCCCTGTCAGGCCGCCAGTAGGCCCAGGGGGGGGATAACCCACAGCAACGCACTTGGGGGCACGGCAAGGGGTTTTTACTTTAAAATTTAGCGGGCTTTGTGTCACATGAGAGGCTCCAGCGGCCATCTTAAGTAAGGGCAGTCGTGCCCCTTTTAACTTAGGCTTTATACTATGACTGGCAATCAAACAACCATGCACTTTCTCTCCCCAGTTTAAGTCCTCAGATATTTGCTGTGGCCAATCCCCCTCCCCCTTGATTTACAATCTCCTACCTTCCCCTTGCCACTTCCTGGGTTTTTTATGGAACCGAACAGCTCGGGTGCTTCGGAACTCGCCTTCTGTTGCTACGGGGCTGTGGGTCTTCGCTATTTGACCCCCCCCCCCCGGTCGGGATTATTAAAGTAGTTCTCTGGGATCTCTGGGTCACCTACTCCAAAATTAGAAAATCCAAGTAACAAAACACACACACAACCCCCCCCAAAAAACACAACAATGCCCAAATCATACAATACCCACCAAAATAAATGACAACCCCAAAAATAAAATTAAACAATAATAACTTCTGCTTCTCATGTTCTTATTTCAAAAATAATAATAATCTAAATATATATAAATGTTCACGATGCGTGTGCAGGGGCCAATGTATGGCGATACAGGGGGGAGGGGACAAAACTTCCCGGGGAAAACAGAGGGAAGGGTATCCTACCGAAACACAGGGATGACGGTTGGGCGGAGGAGGGGCAGGATACGTCTGGGATTGGGACAGGGTGGGGGGCATCACGGGGATGACCCACAGCAACGCGTGGCCGAGCCAGCTAGTTTAAGCATAAAGGGGTAGTTTATTAGCATTAATAATAATAATAATAATAATAATAATAATAATTTATTATTTATACCCCGCCCATCTGGCCGGGTTCCCCCAGCCACTCTGGGCGGCTTCCAAAAAAAACAGAAATTCTAAAATACAGAAATCCATCAAACATTAAAAGCTTCCCTAAACAGGGCTGCCTTGAGATGCCTTCTAAAGGTCTGGTAATTGTTCTCTTTGACCTCTAGTGGGAGGGCATTCCACAGGGTGGGTGCCACTACCGAGAAGGCCCTCTGCCTGGTTCCCTGTAACTTGGCTTCTCGTAATGAGGGAACCGCCAGAAGGCCCTCGGAGCTGGACCTCAGTGTCCGGGCAGAACGATGGGGGTGGAGACGCTCCTTCAGGTATACCGGACCGAGGCCGTTTAGGGCTTTAAAGGTCAACACCAACACTTTGAATTGTGCTCGGAAACGTACTGGGAGCCAATGTAGGTCTTTTAGGACCGGTGTTATGTGATCTCGGCGGCCGCTCCCAGTCACCAGTCTAGCTGCCGCATTCTGGATTAGTTGTAGTTTCCGGGTCACCTTCAAAGGTAGCCCCACGTAGAGCGCATTGCAGTAGTCCAAGCGAGAGATAACTAGAGCATGCACCACTCTGGAGAGACAGTCAGTGGGCAGGTAGGGACTCAGCCTGCGTACCAGATGGAGCTGATAAACAGCTGCCCTGGACACGGAGTTGACCTGTGCCTCCATGGACAGCTGTGAGTCTAAAATGACTCCCAGGCTGCGCACCTGGTCTTTCAGGGGCACAGTTACCCCATTCAGGACCAGGGAGTCCTCCACACCCGCCCGCCTCCTGTCCCCCACAAACAGTACTTCTGTCTTGTCAGGATTCAATCTCAATCTGTTAGCCGCCATCCATCCTCCAACCGCCTCCAAGCACTCACACAGGACCTTCACCGCCTTCACTGGTTCTGATTTAAAAGAGAGGTAGAGCTGGGTATCATCAGCATACTGATGGACACCCAGCCCAAACCCCCTGATGATCTCTCCCAGTGGCTGCATATAGATGTTAAAAAGCATGGGGGAGAGGACAGAACCCTGAGGCACCCCACAAGTGAGCGCCCAGGGGTCTGAACACTCATCCCCCACCACCACTTTCTGAACACGGCCCAGGAGGAAGGAGCGGAACCACTGCATGACAGTGCCCCCAGCTCCCAAGCCCTCTAGACGGTCCAGAAGGATGTTATGGTCGATGGTGTCAAAAGCCGCTGAGAGATCCAGCAGAACAAGGAAACAGCTCTTACCTTTGTCCCTAGCCCGCCGGAGATCATCGACCAGTGCGACCAAGGCAGTTTCAGTCCCATGATGAGGCCTGAATCCTGACTGGAAGGGATCCAAATGGTCCGCTTCTTCCAGGCGTGCCTGGAGTTGTTCCGCAACCACTCGCTCAATCACCTTGCCCAAGAATGGAAGATTTGAGACTGGGCGATAGTTGGCCATATTGGCCGGATCTAAAGATGGTTTTTTAAGAAGCGGTTTAATAACCGCCTCTTTCAGCGGGTCTGGGAAGGCTCCCTCATGGAGAGAAGCATTTACCAACCCGCGAAGCCCATCGCCCAGCCCTTCCTGGCTAGCTTTTATAAGCCAGGATGGGCAAGGATCAAGGAGACAGGTGGTTGGTTTCATTCGTCTAAGCAGCCTGTCCACATCCTCGGAGGTAACAGATTGAAATTGATCCCACAAAACTTGACTAGACAGGACTCTAGCACTCCCCCGCCCCGGCCCTGCTCCCACGGTGGAGTCTACCTCTTCCCGAATCTGAGCGACTTTATCTGCAAAAAACTTTGCAAAATCATTGCAGGAGATCATGTGGCCCGTACTGGGCCCGGATGGAGCAGGTGGTTCCGCTAAATTGCGAACCACCTGGAAGAGTCTCCTGCTGCTGTTTTCTGCAGATGCGATGGAGACGGTGAAGAAGGTCCTCTTCGCCGTCGCCATTGCCACTTGGTAGGCTCGAAGTTGAGCTCTAGCCCGTGTCCGGTCTGATTCAAAATGAGTTTTCCGCCACCGGAAATTCATAATTCTATTAGCATTAGAATTATGAATAATCCTGAATCTGAAAAAATATGTAATAGAATATCTAAAAGCACTGTTTTATAAATATTTTTCCAAGGCAACATAAGAATTGAAGATGGAAAATGCTGATTATAAACTTACACAAGTAATCATCATCATTTGGCTCATTTATTTCCATATATGTTTTTCTCTCCCTCTTCCGCAAACTATATGTACTAACTTCTTTCTCCTGATCTCTTTTCCTATTCTTTGTTTTCCCCGACAAAGCTTTCTTCTCAATATCTGAAGTATATAATATAATTTTGTAATGCATAAACTCATGGAAAGCAAAAGTATATGGAATACAGTACAAGAACTTGAATCCCATTAGGTATGTTTAGGTGTTCACATTAGTCCCTGCTTGCCTTGCTCATGTGTAGGATTTACATATAAGCAGAATGCCTGAATATACCTACTTTTGTTTCTGCAAGATGTGTGTAGAACACTAAGTGGAATATTCTATTCTGGAATGGCATTGTCTCCTTATAATAAAATATTCTATATAGCAGACATCCCCAAACTGCAGCCCTCCAGATGTTTTGGCCTACAACTCCCTAGCTTACAGGACCAGTGGTCGGGGAAGATGGGAATTGTAGTCCAAAACATCTGGAGGGCCGAAGTTTGGGGACACCTGTTCTATAGTTTCAGCATTTCTAACAAGTCATAAGAATAGCAGATGGTAAAATACATTGGATGAACATACCACACCACACTGGACATGAAGTGACAGATACAGTGTGCTGAGAATTAAAGTGTTCCCTATTTTCTCCTGAAGATTTTGCTTGGCTGTGCTCCAAAACGTTTCACTAGGCATCTAAACAGAATTGGTAGTTATGCTCTTTACTAGTGATGCTTAATTACCTAGATTGGCTGAGAGCCTGGATATGTGAAAATGTGGCTCACAGGCAGCAAAATATTAACCAATCCTGCTCCAACCTCGAAATACCATAATAAACCATAGCCCTTTTCAGAATGAGACAAAACCACCTAAAGAATCCCCAACTGTCATCATGCACAATGAATATCTTTTAACATGGACATTTCTGCATTTGTGCAGCATATCAATGTTAGAAATTTAATTCTGAGTCAATTTTCATATTTCGTGGTTGCAGCAATGCCTGGTCCTGTTAACATGGATAAGCTCACACTTAAACATCACTATTACCACACCCTGTCACTTTCATGCCCCATCTCCTTCCATAAAGTCTTTCACAGTGTAATTGGCTAGGTGGCTTTGCACTGCTTGAGCAGCTACAGAGTGTAAGCTCTCTGTCATTTTGCTGCACTGGACTTGAAAACAACATGCACCATTGTTCTTGCTCTTACATACAATTCCATCAATTTTTTTTTTCATCTTACACAGATCATAAGATCAGATCATTAGAAAGAGTTCCAGTTCCAGTTTTTGAGAGTGTCCTTTACAATTAAATGTCAATAAGTTTTATAAGCAGCTGCAAAGAACACAGTGGGCAGAGTTATTATTATTTAAAGTTGTTAATAAAATAAATAAATGGCTCTCTACCAAGCACTTACCAGTCTTTGATTCTGCTGCAATGTCTGTAGTATAAACATCTGCACATGTATTTTTGTCAGTTTTCTTAATATGTTCTTGGTCTTCGGAAGTAAGTCCCATAGTATTTATTTGCTTATTCTGCAACAAAAAGTTGTTTTCTATTAAATCTTAACATATAAAATAACACTCATAAAGAATTAAGAGGGGGCTTGTGAATCATGTTTATTTACTGAGTGGTAAAAGTGATCATATTAATTTAGATCTTAAATGTTTCCACAATGGCAGTTATCGTTTAGAAAAATTACCAGTTAGTATATTCAATTATGAGACAGCCCCAAGCCATACTTAGTTATTTATTTTTCTCAGAAATCTCTCCTTTGGCTATAGAGTACAAAAGTACATAGAAATAATTTTGAACATGTGACTATTATTGCTAACACCCAGAAAGACCTTAAAACGTGAGCAGAAATTGAATTGTTGTAGTAATCATGACTTAAATGTATGAACATGATTGAAACACACATGGGGGTATTTTTTCACAGTGTGCTTTTGTACATAGCAGTTTCCTGTGTGCAGCAGTACACACCTTCATGTGATACCATAATCTAAAGCAGCCAGCTACTAACTATATTGACTGTACACACAGTGTGCATACGCAGATAGTGTTGAGCTGTGTTCTGTTCCCCTCCCCTCAATTAGTGTTTCCACATTTAAAAAAATAGAAAATGTTTTTCACAGTCTTTCAGTGTGCTGGCAAATAGTGTGGTTTTTGTGAACTACGGGTCACCCTGTCAGATGGGTAGCTTATCCTCAGTCTCCTACCTTACACATATGATTCCAGAGTTTGTGTTGATTCCAGAGTTTGTTTCTTTGTTTCAGTTGTTTGTTTTGATTCTTCCTTTGTTTGAAAGTGTAATGTTATGATCACTGACTGGAAAAGTCAAATGGTTTCTCTGAAAGCTGGTGATCCTGAACAATAAATCTCCACTCAAATAAAAAGTATGCCCCATCAAACCCTGCTATCATTAATATTTTTATTTCCATATCAGGGCAAATGCATGAAATCTTTCTCCAAACTATTTTGATTCTATGTTTGCTAGAATCATCAGACAGAAAAAAGAATTGCAAATCACTTGATATATCCGAAAGTATCTTACTTGATCAAGAGAGTACTTTTTTTGCTTTTCCTCTTTCCAGCTACTCAGGTTACATGGTGTCCTAAAAGATTTTACTGGAAATAAGAAGCAAACTAATATTTTAGAAATTAAAATATTATCACTGAACATATAAACCCAAGAAAGAAAGAAAGAAAGAAAGAAAGAAAGAAAGAAAGAAAGAAAGAAAGAAAGAAAGAAAGAATTATGCAATATATAAACAAACTTTGGTATTAGTACCAGTCAATCATTTGGAGAAAGCTATACTGTAGCTCCAAACCATCCACTATATTTCTCCAGTACCAACCCCTGCCAGCCAGTTCTCCATGGTAATTTCCAGGAGTATATTTGCAAAAATTTGTTATAATATTTATTATTTATTCCCCAGCCACTGTTTCACCAACAGAAAGACATTTGGTAGCATGAATTTAAATAAATAGAAACTAACCAGGCATGTGGTTCTCCTTCAGTTTATGGAATGATAAAAACAAAATAATGATGCCTCTATAAATTTCTCTCTTGATTGATGTTTATGTTTAAATATTTTTTCTGCATCTTCACTTTTACATTGGCTATGAATGCATCGTCACAGGAATGTATCCCATGATATTACACATTGTGTTGCCATGAAAAAGGAGTGAACATAGGAAACTACTCTATACTAAGTCAGACCATTTGTCCATCCATCCCAGTGTTGTTGACACAGTCTGGCAGTGGCCCTCCAGGGGTCCAGATACAAGTCTTTCTCAGCTGTACCTGGAAATACCAGTGACTAAACCTGAGAGCTTTTCTGTGCAAAACACATGCTGTACCACTGAGCTCCAGACTTTCCTTATATGATAGGAATGACTGGATATACATGGAATGAATGGGAAGATAGGGACACTATGACAATAACCTCATTGCTGATACAGTATTGAATTAATGAAACACCATTAGATGCTCAGCTTTACAATGAATATAAAACCATTCTAATGCAAAAGATTAATTTTCAATAAAAAGAATACAGCAAAATTGCAACCTGATCTATGCACCAGAGTACACAGTATAGCAACAGAACAGAGGTGGGGAACCAGTGACCCTCCAGTTGTTGTTGTTGGACTGCATCTCCCATTAGCCCCAGCCAGTATGGCTAATGGTGAAGGATTAAAGGAGCCATATCTGGAGGGCCACTCATTCCCCGTCCTTGCAACAGAATATTCATATAGGTAGAGCAAAGGAAAATCCTGTGTGAGACATAAGGGCTCCTAATAGTGATGAGCAAAATAAACCAATGTAGATAAGTTGGGTAACATCACATATACTACATTTGTTACATTCATCAGCTGCCTCTCACAAAATTAATATGACTAAAGTAATAGATATGTCATTCACCAGAAAGAGACAAGTGCAGTCAACTGTAGAGCACAGGTCTTTCAGTTAGCTATGATGGCTAAATGGAATGCCCATGTTCAGCTATATGCCAGTTGTTTGAAGGGACAACAAAAAGGGAGGGGTATTGCCTTCATGCCCTGCTTGTGGGCCTCCCAGAAGTATCTGGCTGGGTTCTGTGGGAAACAGGGTGGTCTGTTCCAGCAGGAATTTTCTTAGACTTTACTGCTGGTGAGGGGTGTGGCCTGCAAAGAGTTCTAACTTCTATGGCCCGTATAGAGAAGCCTGGAGGGCTGCATGTATTCAGGAATGGCTATAGTAATCATTTACCTATATATTTTGGTGTCCATTCCTCATCGGACTCAGAGGACTCATTTGTAGTTTTAGGAGGTTGCCGTGCATGATACATAAATGTTGGTTTAGGTGTAGGAAGACCTAATAAAAAATATCAATTATAAGATACAGTACTATAAAAGTTGTTGTCTGCAAACATCTTATTGAAAGAATGCTTCCAGAAATTTGTCTTTGTTCAGCTGATGTCAAATGCCAATACTGCAAAAGACAAAATATGGTACTGTATTGTGCTATGGGAAAACCAGATCCTTCCCCACTCCCCAGAATCTGTATCCAATGTGAGAGGCTTCAGATCACTTGCCACATAGTATACCTAGCCACAAGTTTTTGTTAAAAAGAGAAAGTACTGTATCAGTGAAAGACCAATCTATCCTCTGCAGTCCACAACATGGGGGAGGTGTGGGGAAAGGAGACAAATGTTTCAATGGTATCTTACAGAGCAATTTTAACAAACTCAAAAGTCCTATTGCTTTCAATTGGGGTCTACACCCAGGAAAGTGGATTAGATTGCAGCCAATGTGCAAATTAACTGATGCAACCCAGTAACTTAATCAAGCATATCAAGTGAAGAAAAGAATTTGAATCCAGACCTCCCAGGTACAATTTCAGTATTATTTCTAGTTCCATACTTCTTTCATTAATCTCCCTTTGCCTTCTCTACTAGTCCTAATTCTACCTACAGAGTTCTAAATTTTAACCTTTTTACAAACATAGTTAATATATGGTGTAGTTGAACTGAACTTCGGGCTGTAACCATTGAGAGGCAAATAGATACCAGTATGTTTTAGCCCTTGGAAGCCTGACAGTTATACTTTTAAATACATGCTAAAATATATGCTTTGCTAACTTTAACATGTCACATAGATGAACCCTCTGAAGGTTAGTACTATTTGATAAAGGTAAAATAAGGTGCTAGAATGAACAATTATTCAATTGTTCTTCAACTCAGAGATCTTATTGCAGCTAAATAATCCATACTCCTTGCTTAATTTTCAGTAATTTCTCTCACCTAATTGAGTCATAAACTCATAGTTCTCTTTCATATTCTTATAACGAATTTTTTCCCATTCTCCCATTTCAGCCCATTGCTCTTTAGGGAAGTAGATGGCCAGCCCTTTAAAAGTATCTTCAGCCTAGTGCACAAGAAGAAAGTGGGTACAGACACATAATATCATGTGTTTAAATGTTTTACTTATAAACAATCACTTTACAAGCAAAGTGAAATCAATCAGTGAAAATATACACTTTAATCACACACATAAATTTGCACACCAATTGATGGGTATAACAACAAGCTAAGTTGATGGGACTGCTCTTGAAAGTTCAGTTGTTGTACAAGCTGAGCAGCTGCCATACTTTACCATGTCCCTGAGCCAGATCTATTTAAAGCAAAATTTAGCTATGGCTTTCCTGTCCAGTCTGCACCCAAAGTTTCCAAATTGCATGGAAATTCTACACTACTTTGCCAACTTTAAATGATTGCTTCAGGATATCAGGCATGGGCAACTACAGATAGTGTCATGTGACTGTAGCATGATTGTCAATGTAGCCAAGGTTCCCATCTTTATGGGCCTCTCCAGCAAGAACTGAGCTACACGTGAAATCTTATTATTTACACCTCTTAAATTATATATTATTTCCCCATTATTTTTATTTAATTAAAACATTTGTATGTGACTTCCCTAAGAACCTAAAGGTGGGCAACAGCCGCACATCAGAACAAATAAAAGCAAGCCTGCAAAATTGCTAAAAGCAGCAAGTCTTCACTTGCAGAAGCATGCCACGTTTTAGGATGGGAGGTCTCTTTACGGGATATTTGCTTACTCCAAATTCCTCACCTTGGGCTTCTGCCCCTTTTTCTTATGGCTCGGCTTTTTTACCCTCTCCGTAGAACCCCTGCCTCCGCAACTGTTCTTTGGGCTACCTAACCCCGTCCTCCCCGTCTCAACACTTTTTGTAAGAAGAAAATCAGAAGGAGGTGGTGCCCCACTGGCTCCTTTCTCCAAGGGCTCTCTTCTCAGATCCCTGGGATCATTCTCCATGAGATCTCCCCCACTGGGAACAGGCCATTCACCCTCAGTTGCCCTCTTCCCTGGGGTTTCATTCTTGTCAGATGCCTCTCTCCTCATCCCTCCGGCTTCTCCCCTGCTGGAACTACCTCTGCCCTCCTGCCCTTGGCATTCATCATCCCTGACCATCTCCTGTCCCAACCCCTGAGCTTCTGCCCCAGGAGGTATTTTTCCCCACATTCCCTGGGCTCCTGCCCCAGCTGGCATTTTATGCCCTCTTTCCTGGGCTTCTGTCCCAGTGGGCATCTCAGCTCCAGATGCCATTTCTCTCCCCCTCCCTCAGTTCCCAAACTTCAGCCCAGTTTATTAATCTCTCCCTCCTCAGTCTCCATCCAGCCAGCCAATTTCTCTCTTCCCTTTTCTCCCTCAGCCCAAACTGGGCATTTCCTCATTTAATCTTGGGGAGGGGGGGTGAGCCCTAGACTTTGGGCTTCCCTGCTCTACACGCAGCGAGGGAACTGTTTAAACTTCGCCCCTCTCTTAAATCCTCCCCGCCACAGCCGAGGCTTTTCGCTCAGCCCCTCAGAGCCATCTCCTTCCTTCAGCGAGAGGGAAAAGGCGCCAAAAATCGCGCAAGCCAATGAGCGACAGGAGCTGGTGGGCTGCAGCCAATCATCGGGCAGCGCGGGAAATTTCTCTTTTTTTTTTACAGCTGTTTCACCGCCAGGTTGCTGCGTTCGTTGGTGGTGGTTGTTTTTTTAACCTCAGGCGGGGGGGGGGGGAGTGTAGAAAAGCGGAGAATCTTCTTTCCTGAGGCAAATGTCTCCTAGTGTTGCAAGGAAGGGAATCCACGATTTAATGGGAAATGAATACCAGTCGCAGTAGTACTAGGGGGGAGGTGATCTCCAGAAAGAGCTGATAGAGGGAAGCTGGAAACCAGAGTTTGAAGTGAACCTGTCACAAAGGAGGGCATGCCTCTGAGCACATGCAAAGTACATTTCCCCCTTGCCACTGAGTAGCCACCACAGGCAGCACCCCACACATCTGGGACTGAGGAAAAGCCAGCATAATAATAATAATAATAATAATAATAATAATAATAATAATAATAATAAAGGCTTGAACCCCATCCATTGGATTGTGTTGCCCCAGCCCCTTTGGGCATCTCCAATAAAATATAAAAACACATAGAAACACCAGACATTACAAAAACGTCCCCATAACAGGGCTTATTTTTCCAGATGTCTGCAGGAAGTCCCATCTAATGGGAGGACTTCAATGATGTGATTGATTTTAAGCTTTTGGAGCTGTTTCCGCTGCTTTTTCCATTGCGTTGCCATACATCCAGTGCCGTTTTTACACGCGGACACCAGGACATGTCAAGTATTTTCCTGACGTATGATGAGGCTAGCTTGAAGCTATGACCCACGTGCTTTGCTTTTTTGTTTTCAGAACAGGCACAAGGAGCTGTATTGACTGAAGCACTCTTCGATAGGAGGCCAATAAAAACACATGGCTCTTCTGTCTTTAATAGTTAGGTAGAAGAAAAAGCTTCAGCAGGTGTAAGGTTGCTCAAGCCTGCGGCATCATGAAGTGACCATCTGGGCCAGCTGAAATTTCTCTCTGTCACACAACTCTTAAAAGCACATGGCACTATCACATATTTCCAGAAGCGTGAGATTGAACCATAGCTGTCAACCTTCCCCTTTTCTCAGAAGGAATTCTATTCAGAATAAGGGAATTTCCCTTAAAAGGGGGGGGGGAGTTGACAGCTATGGGAAACCTTTATTTAGCATTATCTCAAATGGCCACTGGGTGCCACTGCAGCTCCACCGACCAAACAGAGGAAACAGTTGGGGAAGGTTTCCCCTTCATCTGTGGCCCATCCAAAGATGGGTAGGAAAAAGCCCCCTTCCAAGGTGCTTTTTAAAGTCACCGCTTTGTAGTGAAAAACAACTAATGTCTTCAGTTCCAGCACTGATATAGCATTCATCCAGCAATTTGCAATGACTAGTACATCCCACTTAAGGAAACTACTTAAGGGAACTGGTTTGCCCCCTCTACCATTTACTAACAAGAACAAGTTTTAATTTGTGACATGACTACCATAGCTGCCAAGTTATCCCTTTTTTAAAGGGAAATTCCATTATGCTGAATAGGCTTCCTCGCGAGAAAAGGGAAAACTTGGCAGCTATGATGACTACCTCCGGTTAAAATAATTAGATTCCTCCCCCCCTTAAGAATAGGAATATTTATGGGTAGTTGCATTTTTAAATCGGTAGTGGTTGATATTGCTCAAAAACAGTAGTGATCTGAAGCCAAGCCACCTGCCTCACAAGATTTCCTATTTTTCAGGGTGCAATTTTCAAGGTCACTGTCACCCTTATGCTTAAGGAATAAAATTCTTAAAATCTCCCTTTAGAAACTGTGACAGTGAGCATGGCAAAGGGCCAATAAAGATATTCTTAAGCAAGGGGGTTAATTGCACATGATCACAGATAAACTTTTCCACTCAGTGCAGTGAGCATAATGGGGACTGATTTCAACACAAGGAAGATACTACTATTAGCTGGGAAAAGAAGGGGGTGCTCATGAAAATATGATTTCCTTATGACTTTGTATGCTCTAGGGTGGGATGGCAAAGCTGAAGGCTACATCTGGCCCACAAAGCTGCTTAGAGCGGTCAACAAAGCTTTGCAAAATCTGAACTTTTTCTAAGGCTAGACCCCAAATGAATTCATTGAAATAATCACAGTACTTTTGGAAATAAGCCATTAAATGTTTAAAGGACATTGCTAATGTAATACTGCAGGATCGTCTGTAAGAAGGAACTGATGAGGGCACTGTGATTTCAGAAATTGTTTTGGAGCATTATCAGGCAAAGACTGAGCTATCGCCATAAAAAGAGAAAGAACAGAAGCTAAACAGGCCCACTGAAAGATTAATGGATCTGAAAATTAATCTCAGCATTATAACCTTTTGTGGTCTCTTGAATAAAATATTTATTAAATACCCTGGATGGAGGCTCTGAATTTTTATTACTATAGTGATAATAAATTACATTCATCATTGTATGTAAACAAGGCTTCCATTGTTCAAATATTGATATCTAAAGATTAAACCCCCTAGACAGTGATGTTCAATTTTATTAGTATAGTTGGCCAACTCATCTTAGCAACAGCCAACCATGAAACCTTTTTTTTAAAAGTTGAAATCATTCTGGAAATAAATTACTAAGGAATATACATATCCTGTATGAGGAATTATCAAAACCCTAAATACTAAAAACTTTTAAAATACTATGATATACACTGGGCTAGATTTTAAAAAAATAAAATTAAACAGGGATTGTTGCAAAATCAGATAAGGGATTGGCTCAAACCTTGCTTCCAGTGTCCTGCATTCCAATATGAGATGCATCATAAACCAAGGAGGTTTTTTTTTAAAAAAAATAGTTTATTATAAATATTTCCATCTTGCCAATCCAAACATAATTGTGCTGTAACAGTAAGGGTAACAGCAACACAAGAGCCCATATTTTCACAGTCTGATAACCTAAGTAATTTCCCTTCTCTGCCTCTCTTTCAGTTCACTACGGGGAAAGAATGATAAGTGCTCTGGAATGACTTTTTCCAGATGATTGCATTTGAATTAGGGACCTAGGGTGCTTTCACAAACAGCTCCAAAAGCACCTTTTAGCCTCTCTCACCTGCTATCTATGTGCATGTGTACAAGATTGTAATGCACACTGCAAGTAAAAAAGCAACATGGACAAAAAAAATATGGTTCACAGGACACAGGGAAAGTGTTTAAGAAATCTCATCCTTTCCCACACCTTTGATCAAATTCCCAACCTTTTCCTAGTGGGGAAACATTTTCAACCCGAAGGCAACCATCCTTTATAGGGAAAATTCCAAGGGCTACATGGCACTGGTTGGTCAGGCCAAAAGCCAAAGTGGAAAAGCAATGAATGTAAATTTTACATTTTTACAGCAGGCTTATTTCTACACACACACACTCACACACCCCTCTCTCTGTCTTCCATCCAGACAAGCAAGGAGCATCACCAAAGTGCAAAAACGAATTCTAGCCGGGCAAAAATACTCAGGGATGTAAAGCAGAGCTGGTGAGGGTTGTGACCTGGACAGAGAGGATATTGCAAGGCAGGATGTGTGTGGCCTGGGGACAGTCCCAAGGGCCAGATAGATGCCTGGGAGTGAGAGACTGCATTTCACCCCAGGTTCCCTGTTACCTGAGCTAGAATGTAAGCATACATAGAGAGTCTAGTACATGCAAAGTTATTAACTGTATTAATAAAATATTTGCAGCATGGGTGTAGCCAGGGGGGGGCAGCTGCCCCCTAGATCAAGTAAAACAATAGAAATAGCTAACTGACCAATCACATTGGTTATGCCGCCTAACAAAAATCCTGCCCCCCTCCCCACAAAAATCCTGGCTACGCTAATGATTTGCAGTGCTTGCCAGTTATTCAGTACCTTGCCATTCAGTGGGCAGAAAACTAAATGGTGCAAACAGGTTTACTGCTTAGTGAGCAGTTGGGCAGACTACTGCCTGCACACTTTTCTCCACATGTAATCTCTTGACCATGAGTTGAAGGTTTCAGCATGGGTCTCCCGACCCCCCCCCCCCCTTTTTAAAGAAAAGCTTAGGGAAAGGGGGCAGACTGCTACAAGCCTCAGCTATAATCATAGCTGCCAAGTTATCCCTTTTTAAAAGGGATTTTCCCTTATGCTGAATAGGCTTCCTCGCGAGAAAAGGGAAAACTTGGCAGCTATGGCTATAATTACAATGCAAAGAGGGTATGTCAGAAGATGCACAATTAGGAGGGGGGGAAGCTGTACCTATAGAAATTCCCATTGTTTATGAAGCAGAGAGGCCTGTCCTGTTTTGCTTGTCAATATTAATTCACGAGGCAGAGTGATAATGAGGCTTGGTGCATTGTGAATCAAGTTTGATAAATGGTTTGTTTTTTCACTTGGCAGAAAAGAAGCCGCCCCTAACAAAAATCCTAGCTACGCCCATGGGGGCTCTGATTTAAGTCGGCAATTATTATTATTATTATTATTATTATTATTATTATTATTATTATTATTATTACATTTATTTGTATCCTGCCTTTTTCCCGATGGGGAAAATGATGTAAAAAATGAGATATGCTAAATGCATGGGCGTGGTGGTGGGGGCATCGATAAGAATAAAAGTGTAAAGCTAAACATATACCGTACAAATAATTACAATAAATAACAGCATCTGGATAATCTGATTTATTTGCTTTTGAGGAGGAGGTGGATAGCAATGGGGTGAGCCATTTGGGTGACTGAAAATGAGCACCTAATAATTGCAGAACAGCCCTTTGCCAAGCCGCTCCAGCCCCTCAAAAGCGCATCTTCACCTGTCTCACCCAGGTGGTACAGGAGCTTAGCGACCGATAGCTTTCTGCAGCCAATCAGCACAGAACTGCGCCGCGTTGCGACCAATCCACGCCAAGCGGGGCGGGGCGCGGCTAAGCCCAAGGGCGGGAGTGGAACGTGGGCTTCCGTAGCTGCTCGGGAAGCGCGGGAAAAGAGTCTGAGAGTCGCCTGGGAGCTTCTCGTGCTTCGGGCAGCCGCATCGGAACAACCGCCTCTGCACGAGGGGAGGCAGGCCGCCAGCAGGCCCGGGGGTGGTGGGTGCTTGCCCCGCCCATCCAGCTTCCGCGAGGGAGGCGTGAGTGAGCCAGTTAGGCGGTTGGAGGAAAGAGGTTGTTGGGGGCAAGATGGAGGGTTGGAAAAATTAGGGTTTAAAGTGTGGAGAGGGGGAGATGCCATAAGAGGAGAGGTCTCTCTTCGCTTTTATCCGTTTCCCTTGTTGAGATGCAGCAGAGTCCCTGATCAGTTCCACTGGTGAGTAAAAAGGGCAGTGTATTTTCTCAGAGGCACTCCTGTTGTTGTATTCGTCATTTTTTTTAAAAAGGATGGGCCTTGGGTGGTTGCAGTTCTACCCAACTGTGTGTTCATTGATATGAGCAGCCCCAACCTTTGCCCATTCATTGCAGTGGGTCTGCTCTGAAGTAGGACTAACATTGGACTCGGCCCACATACTCTACAGCTGCATTCCAGCAAGCCCATTTTCATTTCTCAACCCTACGGTTGGTAGGTGTTAGGTTTTGGTTTTCTGTTTTTTTAAAAAATCTACTGGCTATTGATGTAAATGTGTACGGTACATATTTAAAATTGCATATTGCCTGGTGCTGAAGTTGAGATGGACAAAAAAAAAGTTTGCCAAGAAAAAAAGAAAACAACGCCTACCCAAGGGCACAGCAGAATGACCGACACACCATAATTTGTTGAAAGACCTCTCTGCCTGGAATTATCTTAGCTGGTTCAGTAAAAACAATACTCTTACTCTGAATTTATTTTTGACACTGGGAGGGCTAGTTAGTAACATGTGGTGTTTGATTAAAACTGCAAAGGATTTTGTAGCATCTTAAAGGCTAGCAGCTTTATTGTGTTATAGGTTTCTGTTGATTAGAGTCTACTTCATCAAATATGTGATTTATGCATACCACCACTTCTGTGGGTATATAGGAACATAGGAATCTACCTGGTACTGAGTTAGACCCACCCATTGGTCCATTTATCTCTCTAAACTGGCCTTGGCTTTCCAGCATTTCAGATGAGAACATTCCCTGCTCTATCTGGAGATGTCTGGAACTTTCTGCATGCAAAGCAGTTGCTCTACCCCCTAAACCAGGGGTTCCCAACAAAATTTTCTCGAGGACCCCTCATCGAGCCGCTATTGTGACAAGGACCCCCATTAATTCCTAATCCTAAAATTAAAAAGTGAGAGCCAAATTAAGAGTCTTTTTATATTTTATATTTATACGTTTTTTACAGTTCTTCCTCTTCATCTGTAGGCCTTTGTCGTTTTAACAAACCACTTTTTAACCAACGGCCCATTTTAAATTACGCGAACTGTAGCTTCCGCGAAAAACAACGCTTTGTTTACAAACACTACTGTTTTGCAAAGAGGCAGCGCGCGCCAGGGAGGAGGGAGGGGAATGGAGAAGACAGGGTACCTGCGCAGTAGCGCACAAATGAAGCCGATGCGCGCAAAGCATCTTGGGGAGGTGAGCGTTAGTAGAATGCGCGTGCTGCCTCTTTGCAAAACAGTAGTGTATGTAAAGGGCCACCTAACGGCATACAGCAGAACTACTGCCTCTATCTAATTCTAGTTTTGCGCTAGACTCTGCTCATGCAGAGTGGCCAAAACAAAAAATCTGTTACCATACGAAATATATTTAATATATTTTTTATTCTAATAGCATCTTGCGGACCCCTGGGGGTCCCCGGACCACCTGTTGGGAACCACTGCCCTAAACTATGGCCCTACCCTGTACATGTGTGTATAATAACATACAAACTCATGCCAGCCCACAGACAAAAAACAAGGGACGTAGGACTGTTGGGACAGCGGCTTTAGCCGCAGTTTCATATCTGTTACTTTCCCAGGTGAGAATAAGAATCTAAACATAGCATCTTGGGTGCTGTTTTCAATTGTATCTGCTTATTCTCAGGAGCTCCTTTCAGTATGAATTCTTGTGGCAAGGGAGAAGAAAGAAAGCAGACTTTAGCCAGCTCTGGCTTACCCTGTTCTTCCCATCACCTGAGAGCATCCCCAACAGAGCATCATAGTATCGAGGAGAAATCTGCCAGGGTCAAACGCCGCCGAACAAGACGAGAGCGCAACTATGTCAAGTTTGGCAGAAAGGTTACCGATAGGATCCCAGAACAAAGGCCCAACTGCAGGACGCTACAGAAGACGCTGCCCCCTTTCTGGAGCTCCCAGTTTAACACCTGTGCTAAGTCAACTCCCATCAGACCCATCAAAGGCAGCTGTGTTGCCAAACCTCTGATTATAACGCAGAACAGACTCTGTCAGCCCTTTGGCATGTTTAACAGGGAAGTGAAATCAGTTAACATAGAGAGATTGTTGAGCCCCAGAGCTGAGCAAGAGGTCTTGGAAATCACTCCTATACAAAGAGACAGTGGCATGGAGATGCTGCTGGAAGAAGAGATCCAGCCCTGTGACGCTGATCAGAAATCTGTTCCCAGTGATCAGTTGAGTTGCAGTGGAAAGGACCCACGTGGAGTGAATAAGGATTCTACTTCGCTCACACAGCAGCCTGTGGCCATTCCAGGTGCATCCCAGCCTTTAGCTGCACCTGCGGTTGTGGAGTTCAATCAAGAGGATTTGGAAACTGAACCTTTTCAGGGCAATGCCTTGATGGATTTGAATGAAAAGGAAAACGTCCCTCCCATCCCCACAGCAGAAACTGAGTCAGGCAAAGGCAAATCTCCAGTAAGGGAATTAGCCCAGGACCTGCAAAAACTCTTGGACCTCAAGGCAGTATTCCCTGGGCGTAACTTAATCAGGGAAACACGTCAGGCTGTTATCAATATCCTGCTGGAACAGAAGAAAACACTCCCAGATTTATCTGCCTTGGCACTGCTCAAGAAGTCTGCAGGTGGTTGTAACACTGACACGGCCCATGCAGGTAAGGGGCTTGTTGAGGCTACAGCATAAGTATGAACTGTGTCAAGCTAAGTATGAGCTTGGCTCAAGCTAAGCAGCTCTTTGGCATGCAGCATCTGCCATAAATATTGAAAACTAGCAGTTTGTTGAAATATTGCAATAGTGAAAACAGGAAGTGTAGAAGCCCTGCTTTTGCTTTTGGCCACCATTCTTTAAAGACCACACAAGCAAGTGATGAATGGACTTTAAAAATAAATCCTGCACTTTCTGAGATGTTTTCCTTCATGGGCTTCTCATCGTCTTTCATATTCGGGGCTGGGCTGGGGAGCTTTTTCCTATTAAGGGCTTATTTCACATGGAAAAGGTTAGATGGAGGGGACAACTGATGGTGAGTGGAGTCGGATCCTATGATGGTAGAAATCTGAACCCAAATTGAGCACATTGTAGGATTGCATAGCACACTTTCCTTCTCTTTGCCCAATCTCTCCCATTTGTTTGGGCTTTTTCCTGTTCACCTCTCCACCTCCATTAGCACAGGGTTTAGCTGACACTAACAGAGGCCTCAACCGATAGTTGCAGAAGGCTGCACTAAATTAGCCTACAGCCAGCTTTAAAACTTTTCATGGTGGCCCAGACCTCCTTCACTGCTGAAGGCAACCTGAACCCTCCTTTACTGTTTAGGGAGCTAACCACAGCACTATTCCAGATTTAGGTAGGTAGCCATGTTGGTCTGACGCAGTCAAAATATATATAAAAATTGTCCAGTAGCACCTTAGAGACCAACTCAGTTTGTTCTTGGTGTATAAGCTTTCGTGTGCATGCACACTTCTTAAGTTACACTGAAACAGAAGTCACCAAACTCTTATATATAGTGGGAGGGTGGGTTTTTTTCAGGAGGGTGGGGTTTTTTTCAGGAGGGTAGGGTTTGGCCTGTCACGCCAAAGGATCTGACATCAGGAATCACAAGACAGAGAAGCCAGTAGGAGAACACTTAAATCTCCCTGGACATTCAATACAGGATCTCAAAGCAGCTGTCTTATTACAAAAGAATTTCAGAAACAGACTTGAAAGAGAAGCTGCTGAATTGCAACTTATCATTAAACTGAAAACTATGGAGAGGCCTGGTCTTAATAGAGATATTGGATTCCTGTCTCGTTACATATGCTAATCATCATACTATCCCTTGGTTTTTCCTGTAAGACTAATTACAGTCATCAACAGGCTTACCATACCCATTTAGTCAATCACCCATCTCCTACTACCCTCCTGGAAAAAGCCCCACCCCACCCTCCCACTATATATAAGGGTCTGGTGACTTCTGTTTCAGTGTAACTGAAGAAGTGTGCATGCACACGAAAACTTATACCAAGAACAAACTTAGTTGGTCTCCAAGGTGCTACTGGACCAATTTTTATATATATTTTGCGGCATTATTGGCAGTGCTACGCAGGGCAATGGTGTTGCTCTGTAAATCTGGGTCTCGCTTTACTTGAAAAGGTTCATTGGATCTCTTTGCATTATCAAAACACATTACGCAATGTACTAGAGTAGTAGCTGCATAATGAAAAAAAGATCATTTTGAGAAAGTGAGGTTTCCCTTTCTCAGCTATGGCAACAGAAACTTACAACTTGTCAGCCCCCCCCTCCCCACCCCATGTTAACCTGTGGAGGGAGCTGGTTCGCTTGAACCTCATTTCTGGTATTTTGTGGGGGATTAGGCTACACTCATTGAAAATCCTTGGAACGTACTTGATTTACTTATTACGTTGTATTTTGTCAAGAAATCAATTTTTAAAACTCTGGGGTGAATCCTAGCATTGCTCCATCCTTTATCCCTTTTTGCTTTTACTTCCTGATACAGTATATCCTTGTCTGTGACCATCGTTTCACCCTCAGCCACTCCAAAGTTTATTCATCCCCTGGATTTCTACCTCTTCTCCCTCACTGTCAAAATATAGACAGTAAGCTTCTCGCTGCAGGGACTTGTCTTATTTTACTTTCCACCTCTCCCTACCCTGCTGCATTACTTTGCACAGCATAATGGACTTGTATGTCCTCCTCCAGAAGGACACATTAACTGTGCCCTTACTCACATTTGTAAGCTTTTGATTCCACATGGGATTTTGTGTGTTCAGTTGTTCTGTCCTCCTTCAGATTTCAAGAGCCCACCTGACAGGGACCAGAAGGAGTTGCTATTGGAACAGATGTCTAGCAATGGCAGCAGATACTCTGACCAGGAGATTTCTCTGAAAAAGCGGAGAGGACAAGCACAATTCTTCCCGAGTAGCTTTTCTCCCTGTCCTGTACATACAGTTATAAGAATGGTGAGCATCAGAATGCATTAGGATAGTTCGAAAGGTCAGGTTGGTTTGAAAAGAATGTGTTTAAACACTGGGAAGGTGGTATTATTATTACTATTGTTATCATCATTATTACTATTAAATTTATTGTCACTTTTCCTCTGCCATGGCAATTCAAGGTGACTTCTGGAAAGCCACAAAACAAAACCCACATACTGTAAATACATTAAAAGCAAGTGGGGAAAAATACATTAAAACATTCCACATTATAGATGTATTTGAGCTGTAAAAAATATTTTTATTTATTTTCTTACATATACTGTACAGGGTGAGTCTTTTAAAAGAAGCCCCGTGGAACATGTGTACTCTGTATCTACGGGGCCTCTTTTAAAGGACTTACCCTGTATATCCTGCCTTCCTTCTGTGGAAGGAAGGAAACAAAAGTGGTGTACATGTAGTAATCATAGAATTATAGAGTAGGAAAGTACCTCAAGGGTCATCTAGTCCAATCCCTTGCAATGTAGGAATCTAGAGTAGATCATAAATGACAGATGACCATCCAACCTCTGTTTACTAACCTTCAAGGGAGGAGAGTCCACTGCCCTTGGTGGACCTGTCAAACAGCTCTTACTGTCAGAAAGATCTTCCTGATGTTTAATCGGAATCTCCTTTCTTGGAACTTGAGGCCATCTACCCTCCAGAGCAGGAGAGAACAAGCTTGCTCCATTCTCCATGTGACAGCCCTTTAGATATTTGAGGATAGCTATCATATCTCCTTATTTACCAGGCTAAACATAAAAGAAATGAGATTCATCTGGCACAATTTGTTTTTGAGAAACCCATACTAGGTCTTAGCAATCACGGCATCCTTTTCTAAGTGCTCACAGACCGACTGTTCAGTTTTTTTTGTTCTTGGACCATTCCTGGTATCGATATCAAGTCACTCAAACCTTCTTGTCCCCAGGAGGATGGTGGCCTTTTGTGCCTTCAAACCACATTCTATGAGTTCCAGGTTTAAGTGTCCATTTAAGAATGGCTTCAAGACCACACCCCGGTTTTTATGCCCATGTGAATATGCAGTGTGTGAAGCAGCCCTAAGGTGCCGCAAGCAAACAGCTGGAAACATCACATTCCCTTAAGCACTTTGGGCTGATTGCCCTAGGATTGCCTTTACAAATAAATCCATTGACAAGTAGACAAACCCAAGGAGGATGCTCAGTTGCCCTCTCACCAAATCCTTTGCCAAAGAACATTGCAGGTCAGACTTCCATGCTGTTATTGTTCTAGGATGGGAGGTTAATGGTACCTAGACTAACTTCAAAACCTGCCAAATAATACCTAAGCCTATTTCATCCAGTTGTTCCCAAGCATTTACAGAAGGTTATATCGCGTCAGTGGAAGCGGGTCGCGCTGTGGGTTAAACCACAGAGCCTAGGGCTTGCCGATCAGAAGGTCGGCGGTTCGAATTCCAGTTACGGGCTGAGCTCCCATTGCTCGGTCCCAGCTCCTGCCAACCTAGCAGTTTGAAAGCACATCAAAGTGCAATTAGATAAATAGGTACTGCTACAGCGGGAAGGTAAACGGCATTTACGTGCACTGCTCTGGTTCTCCAGAAGCGGCTTTGTCATGATGGCCACATGGCCTGGAAGCTGTATGCCGGCTCCCTCGGCCAATAACGTGAGATGAGCGCCGCAACCCCAGAGTCGGTCACAACTGGACCTAATGGTCAGGGGTCCCTTTAGCTATATTGTGTCAGTAGTTTTTATTTGGGGGGCCCACAGTGGGTCATACTCATCTTCTGATCCAGAGATCCTACACTGTTTCACCCCTTTTATCCAGCTACCAACCTCAAAGTCCAAGAGCCGCAAAGCTCTACTGGGTTCCAACCCACCATCAGGAAGATGTCAATCTAGCCTTGATCTGTTGTTGTTTTTTACTTATCCCAGAAGCCTTTAGAATTGGCTTAGTGTGGAATGAATCAAAATTAGCCTTAGAAGTTGAAATGGAACATTTGTAGGAGCATGTCAGAAGTATATACATTCCACTGAGAAGCAGAGATAATCTGTCCCTATCTAATCATGCTCTTTCCTTTATCTTGCCTACTTGTTGTTGTTTCCCTGTGCAGGCAGAAGAGAAGACCACCCAAAGAGAAGACTTCAGATCCTTTGGTGAGCCACAGGCACTTAGCCAGCACAGCTTTCACTTGACAGCAGTTCAGCCACACTCCCATCTTTCATCTGCACCTTCCCAGCATGTGAATCTAGCCAGGAGCTGCTTCGCTTCAGAGGAACAACATCTTTTGGATGATGGTTTATTCAGAACTGCTCCTTTATTCAGAACTGCTCGGCGTTGGGAGCAAGGACTAGGGGAAGCCTTCTGTGAGGCCAGAAGCAGGCAAGAGAGATCTGAAGTAGCCAGTAGACTACACACAAAGAAGCGTGCTTCCAAAAGGCATTGCCTGCCTTTTGCTACCTATGATTCCTTGGGTTCAGTCAATCTGAGCATGGATGGCAAAGGCTCCGGCCATTACTTCTTGACTGATCCTCAGCAACATTCCTGTGTCTCTGAATTAAGCCCAGATCAATGGAATTTACTAGAGATGGAGCCCGCTCCATTCCACAGCCTGCATCCTTCGCAGGAGCCGTGCAGTTACCAGCCTCTGGAGTTGGGGCTCAGGCCAACGGAGAGAGCTGCCTCTGAGTCTCAGACGTCATTTGATGTCTTAAGAAGTATCTGGAGCCCTAAAGCGCCCAGTAAGGGAGCCAAACTCCCCGTGTCCCAAGCTCTGGGATACCCTTGTCTGGCTCACCAGCCAACCACTTCCAGAGAGCTGAACTCAGAACAAGGGCAGCCAAATGAGTTTCTTCAGCTGTACAGCATCGTCCCTCAGCAGCAGTGCTCTTCCTACAGGCAAAACCCTCAGCAAGACAGATATATGCTCAGCAAACACCCACCACATGGGACTGGGTTGTTCTCTGTACTGGCACAACCCAGAGCCTTCTGCCAGAAAGTCTCTGTAGAGCAAGGGAGAACCTCAAATAGTTACCACTTCTGCGGACTGGCAGAGGTCTCCGAAAGAATGCAAAGAAACAGAGACAAAGGGTGCTCCAGATCCGGGAGCCAAACTCGTGATCTGAAGCGGCTGCTTCAGATGGAAGAAGCCCAGCAGCAGCTGCAGTTTTTCCAGCAGCTGCCTATGTCGTATTTCCCCCCCTCTGAGGCTCTGGAGAACAGGAACTCCCCTGACTGCGCCTTGCAAGGCCATCTGTTGGGACAGTCCACCCCGGAGCCCTGGGCTTTCCCCCGAATGAAGTTGTACTGAAAGGGTGTGGGAAGCCAAATTTCTGAATGTGAGAGGCTTGGGAAATGAGTCGATGCTTGATTGGTATGAAAAGGAAAGCCAAGGTGATGGCCTGGAAGGGCCATTTGCTACTTTTTACCTAAAATCACAACACACCTCCCCAAGAATCCAGAGAACTGTAGTTCACCCCTCACAGAGCTACAATTTCCAACACTTATAACAAACTACAGTTCTCGGCGTTCTGTGTGGTGTGTGCGCAACCACACACTCGGATAGTTCTGTGATTTCTTTTTATTTAAAACACATTTGTTTTAGGCCACTTATCAGGCACAAAACTTTTTTCTTACTATTCCAGGTATGACAGCCCATCCTTTACAAACATGAAGCATAGGTTTGTCGTCTCAATATACCGTACCCAACATGACACATGGGATAAAGTCACCTGTTTCCATTAGATTGCCATATTTCAAGAAAGTAAAACTGTTCCTTCGCTTTTTCTTTTTTTAAGCGAGAGAAGGAAATTAATTGAGGTCTCGAATGTTTTGCTAGTGTAGGAATAAAAATAAATCTGAATCATAAAAGTTGAATGTGAAGTTCTTTACTTACCCCTCTGTGCTAACTTTACATTTTGCTTCGGATTATGCTTGTGATGCTATTCGCATAGTTCCTTCTCTATATGAGCTGCACCCTCTTGGGATCGTGAACTGTTTTTTGGCATATGTTGTTTTGCTTTTGTTTGGTTACACTGATAACATTGCTGAAAACATTATTGGGAGGGAGAAGGGCCTATCAGAAAATTTATACTATAAAGAAACGAAAGACATTGCAATAGTTGGTACCTGCTTAGTTACTAACCTCCACATGAAGAATCCTGGAGGCAAATGGCCATTCAGGAAGGTACCGACTTATTTCACTAACCCTTTAGGGTTCTATATGCCAGCAAACATATAGTTACGGTAGAGGTGATCTGGTCAACACTGTGTATGTAGACTTCTAAAAGGCTTTTGATGAAGTACTTCACCAAACACTTATCCTAAGTAAGCTTAGCAATCAAATAATGGGATAAAAGGAGAGGTCTCTTACAGAAACAAGAAGGAGAAAGTAGGAATGGACAGTTCTTCCAATGGAGGGATGTAGAAAGTGGAGTCCGATCCCCGCCAAGGATTGGTATTGCAACCTGCACTTTTTAACTTGTTCATAAATGGTCTAGAGCTAGAGGTCAACTGTGAGATAGACAAGTTTGATGATGATTCCAAATTGTTCAGGGTGGTTAAAACAGAAAAGAGACCGTGAAGAGCTCCCAATGGACCTCTCCAAACTCAGTGAGTGAGCAGAAAAATGGCAAATGGAAATTCAGCGCAAGCAAGCGTAAAGTGATGCACATTAGAGCAAAATACCCTAATTTCGTATGTGCACAAATGAGGTCTGAACTGGCAGTGACTGCGCAGGAGTGAGACCTTGGGGTTTTAGTGGATAGCTCAGTGAAGATGTCAACCCCAGTGTGCAGCAGCTGGGGAAAAGGCAAATTCCATGTTAGGGATCGCTAGGAAAGGCATCAAAATGAAAACTGTCAATATAGCGCCGTTCTGAAAACCAATGTTGTGAAGCTGAATTTGGGGGGAAATGGGACAGGCAAAAGGAAGTACTTCACAAAGTTCATAGTGAAAACTATGAAATGTGTCCCCCTCAGGTTGGCGGATATACTATATACTATGCTCTGCCTCCATGGTTGAAAACAATATGCGACTGCGTACCCATTGCTGGAAATCTCAGGTGGGAAGTGTCCTCAGGTCCTGCTTGCCTGCATCAGGTTGATCCTTGTGAGAACAAGATGCTGGAATAAATGGGGCCTTTGGTCTGACCCAGCAGAACTCGTCTCATGTTTTAACTGATACGGGGTGCATATTCCCAATATTTCCAAAAAACCAATGACCCGAAATGAATTGGTGCAGATACACCTAGATAATAGTGATTATTGTCAAGCCTCTGTCAATATTAGCAAAAGGAATGTGACATTTTTGTCCCTGATTACTTTGCTTTCATGGATGATTGGATGCTGTTCTTCCAAATGCCACACTCGGAGTCTCTGTGCTATCATATTAGCAGACTCTGCCTGTAGGTGGTTGCTGTTCCTTTAGCTTGGCTTTCTTTGCATAGTAAGCAAACATTTTCTAATTCATCTTTGGTATAAAAAAACCTCCCCCAAAAAACCCAATTCCTCTAAACCAGTATGCAACTTGGAACAGATTATTTCCTAAATAATGCTGAAAGCACAGACTTTCACAGCAATAACTTTGGAGGGGAGGAGAAATTGCTAAGAGGACAATTGATGCAAAATACTAGCCCAAACAAAGGAAATTGCAGGAGTTAGTCTTTACTCATTTCCATGCCAAGAAAATTGAGTACTTAGTCTCATGGCTTTCGGAATGTTAGTTGTTTTAGTACAGCGTGTTTTTCAGATGCAAAAGATCACCACCACTGCATTAATCCAGTGAAACTAATGCTACTCAATTCTTAGGTTCCAGGTTCAAATCTCACTTCAGTCACAAGTTCACTAGCTGGCATAAGTTACAGTTCACCTCATTCTCAGCATCCCCATGCCCATCTGTAAGATGGATCTAAGATTAGTACGGTAGCCCTCCTTCCAGGATGTCAAAAGGATTACCAAAACATTCATCAGTGATGGCTTGGAAGGGGGAGAGATACAGAACATATATCATCGGTGATTGGATAAGTTATCAGAGATGTCTCAAGAGGAGGAAATTAAATGTTAGTTTCAGATTTACCATGGTGTATGGTATTCACTCATAGAGTTAGTGACTTATCCCTTTTTGCTAGGTTGTTATGAAGTTAAAATGGGAGGAATACATGTGTATAGTAGCCATGAGCTCTTTGAAGTAAAGGCTGAGATGCAAATTTGTTCAAGTCAATTAAACACTGCTTGGTGAGTGTCTATGCTTCTTTACAGAAGCCTTCCCTACAAATGTAGACTCGTTGATCTGCATTAGTTTGCCTTCTCTCGGACACTGCTAGATTTTGCTGTATTATCGTTACATATATAGATTTATCAATGGTCTTAGCTCAGTCTTATGCATGAGTTCAGCAACAGACAAAAGAGCCTGGGGTATACAGTGTCTGGAGCTGGCGACTGCATTTTATCCTCATGGTTTTGCTGATCCTTCTCTATGCCCAGGAAATTTCAGACAGAGGTAAGTAAGCTAGAACCACTGTGCTTTTCCTCTCTGGAAAAATAAGCCTGGAAAGGCAAGTGTGAATTAAATTCAGTTGGGAATGCCCAGTTCACTCCTTGAAAATCCCAATTCAGCCCTTTCTCCAGCCCCGCCATCTATTTTCACTTTAACAAACCAGATCAGACTTGTTGTATAATAGCCGTTCCCTGCAGAGGTTACATTTCCGGCTAGGCTATCCAAACCCAGAAATAGCTGGCATGATCATGGCTGGAATAATCTAGTTTCCTTAGGCTTGATCATGTGTGAGGCTTCCTGCACCAGTGAGACAACAATGTCACAGATTGCAGCATTTCACTGTTACAACAGCTCAGAACAATACAATTGCACGCAGCTCAGTAATAACAGAGTGCCCCAGAGCATGTGTAGAATATATTTATATATATGGACTTCCTGACCTATCCTTCCCTAACATCGTATTTCACATTCTTTGTTTTGCTACATCTCCTTTACTTTCCCATCCTTTCCCATCCTTTGTCTTGTCTTTTGCTGATCCTATTGCCAGTTTACCTTAATGCCATCTTTCTTCAAATATTCTTCAAGGCATTCCCACTTGCTTCTTGTCCCCCCCCCCAATATTCCATCTTTTGGATGTCAGACTCACTTATGACAAAGTGATGAATGTACGTAAAATATAATCTGAAAAATGCATATATATTTTTGAAAAAAAGAATATATGTAAAGCACCCCTGATCTCGGAAGCTAAGCAGGGTCAGTCCTGGTTAGTACTTGGATGGGGAACTGGCTGTAAGAAAGAAGGCAGGTGGGTGAGGGCTAGCTGAAGGCAGAATGAGGTTGGTAGTGCAGTACCCCATTAGCCTTACTGGACTAGCTTCTCTACTCTCAGCTGGTAGATACTCTCCAAGATGTCAGGCACATGAAGGTCTCTCCAAGCATCGCTTGCCACCTGATCCCTTTTAGCAGGTGATGCTGGGGACCTTCTGCACGCAAGCCATGATGCTCTCTCGCTATTGTTGTTGGCATTCGTTTCAAGATAGACAGCAGCACCAAAATGACTTCCCTGTGTGTACGGTGGTCCAGGGCCGCCCAGACAACAAGACCCTGCTTCTCGGCCTCACTGATGTGGTCCAAAGGAAGGCAGAGCAATGCGTTTGGCACCAGCTTGGCTGCAGGAGTTGTCGGAAGGAGGTGTACAAGACGCCATCCAACCATCTTAGGGACTCCACTCCAGATTTGTGCAGGGTTTACTCCTTAACCTTTTCTTCAGGGGTCCCCAAACTTACCTCACCGAGGGCTGGTGCCGCCAGCGCCAATCGCGCTGCAGGCCGGAGCGCGAGCCCATACACGCGCACACACATGATCTGCGGCAAACTTCTGGGTCGCCAGAACACCGGAAATAGCTTGTGCGCATGTGCATGGGCCTCCTCTGGCCCATAAATGCGCTAGAAATGACACTTGCGCAGGCTCACAAGCTGTTTCCGATGCTCCAGCGACCCGGAAGTGGGCAGCTGAGCGGGTGGTGGCAGGGGTCGCCAGGAGCCACATAAATGAGCCTCGCGGGCTGCATCCGGCCCGCGGGCCTTAGTTTGGGGAAGCCAACCTTTTCTTCTTCTGAAGATATTTTGCAAGGCAGTGGAGGTTTAGAGTCACGAGATTTCCTTTTCCTAGATGGGTTACCTTCCCAGGTTGATGAGTCACTTCCCTCTACAGCACGTGTAGAAACCGCCTTCCTGTCCATTGGACCCACTATTGGTCTCATCCACTCAATCCACCAGAACCTGCCTTTGTATGCAGGTGGAGCCCCTAACCAAGGGTTTGAGACCCATCAGCTACCCTTGTCTGGGTTAGCTGGCCAGTCAAAGCCACTTCCAGGGTGTGGCTGCTGTCGCATGTAGACAGCTTCAAGGAGCAACAGATGAGAGTTGGTTCTTTCACTATAAGATCACGTCTATACCATGCTTTTTAAATGCAGGTCTACCCCCCCCCCAAAAAAAAATTTTTTTCCTGAGGATTGTAGTTTGTTAAGGATGCTAAGATCTGTAACTTTATGAGGGGTGAACTAGGATTCTTTGGGGAAAGAGCTGCGCTTTAGATGTCTGGTGTATGTGAGAGCTAAGATACAGTCCCTCTCTTTCCCTAAACCACTAAATAAACACAGAAGACTTTAAAACATCTGAAACTAAGGTTGTGGCTTCATGCATGCTTGAGATCTGCCGACAGAAGGGCTGCCTACTGTTAAAGAGGCCCCAAAGGCAATACTATTAACAGTGGTTTGATCTACACAGCACTTCTTTTGTTACGATCCTGTGAAAAGCTTCATCTGATCTCTGCAGAGCAAGCTATTGTTAAAAGCACAAAGAACACAATCCATTTCTCCCTGATCAGCTGGCAACCCTAAACAAGAGATTAGGAGGTAGTTTAGGGTTCCAGTCATAATTGCTGTGTGCATCCGGTTTTCCCGTTTGCTCACCAAATGTCCCCTAGGGCAGGGATTATTACCAAGGCTTGGGGGCTGGTGGGCACACTTGGACTTTTGAGAAAGTGCCATGGGAACCAGTCATACAAAATGGCTGCTTTGGGGATGTAACATAACAAAATGGCTGCCACAGCCAGAAGAGCAGAAAAATGGACAGTTTCCCGCTCCACCATCTATGAGGGAAAAGGCACCTTACACAGGCCACCATTGTGCTCAGTCACAGACAGAAGCTCTTTGCATAACTCTTGTTCAGAACAAAAGCTGGGTGTCCAATCCGATTCCTGGTATCCAATTAAATGTGGGCATTAAATGAGAGGCCATGTTCAATGCATGAGGGGTGGCTGAGCTAAAGAGTTTAGCTAAAGTCTAAAGAGGAAATGAGAAAGAGCAAACATTCTCTTATGCAATATGGATTTTTTAGGGGATATTTACAGAGACCTTTCAGCAGTAGCATAGCACTCACGGGCACCATGTTGGCAATCCATGCCTTATGGTGACCATTGTATGGAAGAGAAAGACATATATGATGGCATGTAGTACTTGTGACAGTAGAAGGGCAAATGAGGATATTATTATACAGGTAGGTCTTTTTGGGGGGGTGGGGGAAGTCAGTCTGGTGGGGGAAGTCAGTCTGAATGATACCTGTGGATCCCTTCCAAACCTGTGATCCTGTATCTGTGAGGTTAGAATCTCTAAAAGGAAACCAGGTAAGTTGTTTCTTTTGTGAAGGGGATGGCCTTAGCTGGCCAGTTAAGTACCCTCACTTACATGTCCAAATAAATTCCTCTGGTGCCTTCGCAATAAAATTTCCCCACCTGTCTTGGCTGGATGCCACATCGTCTTAGGATGGAGAACAAGAGGCCAAGGAGGACTAAGTGTGAGAGAGTTTTGGCTGATGCTGGAAGAAGTTGGAGACACAGAGGCTTGTCTTGCTCTGTGATGGAGCCAAAGCTATGGCTTGGGGCTTCCCTGAAACCTAATGAAGATCTGTCAAGAGTGTTGATGCCGTGAGGCTCTCTATCCTATGCTCAATCCCTAAATAAAGATGATACACTCTCCACTGGCCTTCATTCCAAGGAAAACAAACTCCGGGTAAGTGCAGGAGCCCCTAGAGTTTCTCGCCGCTGGGAGATATAAGAGTTGTGTGCAACAATATCTTTGAGAGGGTTCTGGAAAATAGGGTGTTCGAGGGAGCAGAGAATCAGTATTTTGGGCAGTCGTGTTGGCAGATGAACAAAAGGAAATGGCAATCAGGAGTTCTGCCCCTCTGGAGACTGGCCTTGTGACCTTGTGCGAAGAGCCTTATAGGATCATTGCCCTCTCTTTCCCACAGAGCACTGAAGGTTAATTAGTTAATGACTTTGGGCCTTCTTAGAAATCCAGAATGCTATTCTCACAACCGCCACCGGCAGACCCTGTAACTAATACTCCTGCAAGGGTTAAGTATTCATTGGGGAGAATTCTGCTCCCATTCTGAAATCCTCCGAGGGGCATTGTCATGGCTGATGACATCTCTAAAGCCAGCCTGAGCTTTTAGAGAATGCCAGAGTTCCCCTTCAGAGCAGAGAATGACCTTCTGCTTGGCAGAATGAGGAGTGTCGGTAAAAAATGATGTGTGCTTTGCTAGGCAGCTTCAATGAGCTATGCATAAATGTATCCGTTCATAAATATTTATTCATTAATATAAAATATTCACAGCAAAAGCTTCAATGTTTGAATTATTTCATGCATTGGCCACAATATGCTGTGTTTATGCTTTGAGGTTGTTGTTTTTAATGGACTTGAAATCTATAGAAATAGAGGTATGTAAAAGCGGGGCCTTCAGGAAAATGTTGCAAAGTTGCGAACTCCTGTTCACTATGCCAGCGGTACCATTTTCCCATGCGTTTGGTTTACACATACTGTACAGGAAAAGGAGACCGTACCTTCTGCCACCACCACATTCTACCGCTCAAATCTCTCGCCACTATTTCAGTGGTGGCAAAATGTGCATTCTACCAGCTTTCACGGATAGAGAACTTTCTGGGTGTTGGTGTGTGGTGCATGCACACCCTGAACATATCACACCCTCCAGCATTTATCTGATGAAAATAGGGATGTCCTACAAAATACTGGGCTCAGGGCAGCTAACACCAAATATAAATTACAATAAAACTTAATAGGAAAAAACCCCAAAAACAGTTAATTAAAATATGGCTTAAAATACAGCTTAAAATGCAGCCTCATTTTAGTGTAGCCCATAAATCAAGACCATAAAAGGAGGAAACATCAGATATTCACGTGAGCCAGCTATCCATGCTGGCCCTACATGAGCCAGAAAAAAAGCCAAGGGAAAATTTATATGCCAAATCCCATATAAGGGGTCAGAGTGAGTCTAAGCCGAAGGCCAGGTGGAACAGCTCTATCTTGCAGGCCCTGCGGAAATATGTCAAATCCCGCAGGGCCCTGGTCTCTTGTGACAGAGCGCGGGGCCAGTGCTGAAAAGGCCCTGGCCCTAGTTGAGACCAATCTAACCTCCTTAAGACTTGGGACCTCCAAAGTGTTATTATTTATGGACCTTAAGGTCCTCTGCGGGGCTAATACTAATATTAATAATTTTATTATTTATACCCCACCCATCTGACTGGGTTGCCGCAGCAGTTGTGGGAGGCATCCACCACATGTAAAAACATAATAAAGCATTAAACATTGAAAAAACTTCCCTAGACAGGGCTGCTTTCAGATGTCTTCTAAAGGTTGTATCGTGACCAATCCCCTTGGATCGGGAGGTCACATGACTCCATACCCTCCAACATTTCTCCAATGAAAACAAATAGGGACATCCCAAGGGAAAAGCAAGACATTCCAGGATCAAATCAGAAACCGGGGCGGCTTCTGTAAATCCAGGACTGTCCCTGGAAAATAGGGGCACTTGGAGGCTCTGCCCGTTTTGTATCTCCTTCTTACAAATATATGCATTTTTAATGCACACTTTAATGCACCTTGTGAGTGCATCTTTGTACCCATTCCTTGTCTGGAGAACTGCACTGTGAAATTTGGAGAAGTGAAATTGGGTTTTTTTTTGCTAGTAAAGAGGGAAAAAGAGGAAATGATGATAATTAAAAACAGAAGCTGTCTCACTCCATGCTGTCTCTCCTTCAAGCAAGCCTCAAAGGAGTTCCTGGTAAAAAGAAGGCACATTTTTCATAAGTTGTGGACACGTAAAGTAGTAAAAGAATTTTGGGAAATGATTTATAATGAGTTGAAAAAAATGTTTAAAGTATTTCCCCCCCTATAAAATCCCAAAGCTTTTCTTTTAGGAATTCTAGGTACTGAAATCTCAAGGGAGCAGAAAAGACTATTTATGTACAGTATGTGACCAAGGCTGCACAGATGTTATTTGCCCAGAGATTGAAAGAATCCCTACCAGAGAAGAATGGCAGATTAAGTTGATGAATTATGCTGAATTGGCAAAAATGACCGGAAGAATCAGAAATCAGGAAGACCAGAATTTTAATAAGGAATGGGGGAAATTTATAATTTATCTTAAAAACAATTGTAAACAGTTAAAACTGTTAGTAGGACTGGAATAACACCTGTACGTAGTTTAATTGTGAATTTTGGATATAATGGAGATGTAAAAGATCTGGATTATTATAAAAGATGCAGGAGGAAATGATTAACAATAGGACCCACAAAGGGGAGGAGAGAAGTCCAGGAGATTCTTTGGAATCTTGTTTTTATGTTGTATATTGGATAAAAGGTAAAGGGACCCCTGACCATTAGGACTGTAAAACTTTGATCTGAAAACCAATTAAACATTTTTTAAAACAACAACAACAACAGAGTTCCTGGTAAACTAGTGTTTCATACTAGTCACCTTCCTCCGCCACCTTGAAGACTGATTCCACCACGGGTTTGCCTTCCTTATCAAACCAATAAATGCTTTCCTCCTTTTCCTCTGAGTGCCCTCCCTTTAAAGCCACTCGCATTTTAGCCCAGAACAGCTTCTGAGCCTCGGGTTCTGCAGGCCAAGAAATATAGGTCTTCTTTAGCATCACTTTCCGCATCCGGTGATAGGCAGAGAGCTCCCGCTCTGGGATGTCCTCCAGGAAAACAGGTATAAGGACATCCTTGAGTTCATCAAAGAGCCGATAGCTGGCCAGCTGTATCTCCATGGAGCACCACTCGCTTCGCAGGTACCTCCGGCTAATCACACAGATGGTATGCCGACTGTTGTGGATGCTGTCGACTATATTGTCTATAATGTATTTCCCGGGCTGGAAGTCCCGGTGGTGGAGGCAGAGACGGAAGACGGGACCCCCTCCTTTTTCTAGACTGGGCACCAAGTGCTCCAGCACCCAGCTCTCGTCAGTGGAGTTGTAGGAGACGAAGGCATCGAATTTGTAGTGGTCGTCCTTGCCGTGCCTCCAGTGATCATTGACCCATGCCCGAAGGACATAGAAGTGGTATTTCAGGCGCCAGTAGGTGCGGTGGTAGAGGAAAGGCAGCACCATGTGCAGCAAGAGAGTCGGGAAGGTGAAAAAGAACAGGTACACACCCACATCTTGGAAGCAGACATGGGTATCAAAGCTGTAGACATAGCTAGAAGGCTGCCCAGAATTGCAGGAGTAGTTGTACAGGTAAACCACCTGCACCTGGCTGTTGTTCAACCACAACTGGAACCAAATGTTATCGCAGGTGCAAGACAAGGGGCACTTGCGTAGGTCAAGGTATCTCAAGGAGGCCAGCTTTTCCATCACACTGCTGTTGATCGTCTGAAGCTCGTTCTTCCCCATTTGCAGGTTGTGCAGCCTGCTGAGGTTGCCGAAGACCTCCAGGGTCAATGTGCGGAGGCCTGCGTTCTCCAGGTTCAGACTAGTCAAGTTTCTAAGATTCTTGAATATACCAGGTGGAAAGTTCCCCATACCGTTACTGCTATCAGCCAGGCTTAGATACCTCAGCTGCCCTAGGTCATCAAAGACATCAGGTGCAATGGAGAGAAGTTTGTTTTCTGACAGGTAGAGGTAGCGCAAGGACCTCAGGCCCTTGAAGAACTTGGCAGGGATGATTTTCAAGCCATAAGGTTGCTGTCCTTGGAGCTTGAGGTCATAGAGCTTGTGCAGGTTCAAGAAGGGAGGCTGGCTGTGTTGCGTCATGCTGATGTAGTTTATCTTGTTGGCTCTCAGGTCCAGAACCTGGAGAGTGCTCTGCACAGGTTTAAAAAACCAGTGACTAATGTATTCAATATGATTGCCGTCCAGATAGAGATTGGAGAGATTCCTCAGTCCCTCAAACGATATGTTGGTCAATCTACGGATGTTGTTCCCCCCTAGGTCTAAAATATAAAGGCTCCCAAGGTTCTTGAAGACACCGGGGAAGAGGACAGAAACATGGTTGTTTCGGAGATTGAGGGTCTTAAGGCTCTTCAAGCTGTCAAAACTAGTTTCGTAGAGATCGGTTAGAAGGTTGTTATCCAACCGCAGCTCCCTGAGGTGTTGCAACCCTTTCAAGGCATTTTTGTCCAGGATGGCAATGCTGTTGATATTGAGGTGGAGCGTCTCCAGATTAGGGGCATAGCAGAATGCCTGAGCAGATACCCAAAGGATACGATTGAAGCGGAAGGAGATGGTTGTCAGCTCATTTAAGGGAGCAGTCTTGGAGCAGGACTTTAATTTGCCCAGCAGGTTGTGTTCCACAATCAAAGTCTTTAGCTGGTTTTGTACCACCCAACCCATCTTTTCCCTTACACATCCCACTGACCTGAGATGGTTCCTTGAAAGGTCCAGCAGCAGGATGGGAGGGCATGCCCCAAAGGTGCTGCTATTCATGTTCCTGATGTTGTTCCTCTGAAGATGGAGAGACAAGGAATGGTTGGATGCCCTGAGATGCTCACACAACTTGGTCAGCTGATGGGATTTACTTAAATGCAACCCAGAGTAATCTAGGGTCCAAGGCCGCAAGTCAGAAACTTTGAAGACCTGGAAAATGTCTAGGCCGTTCCCTATCAGCTCCAGTCTGCTGAGATTTCGGAGGTGGACCGTGGCAAAAGAAGATGCATTTGAGATCCTGTTGTAAGAAAGGTCCAGTCGTTTTACATTCCTCAGGAACTCTGGTTCCTTAACGTCCACCCTATGCAGGGAATTGTTACATAGCAGGAGAGTAGACAAGGAAGTGGGGAGCCTTGGTTCAGACTCCAGGGAGGTCAGGTTATTGTTACAGAGATTCAGCACCTTCAGGCTTGTCAGTCTCACTAAGCTCAGAACTACTTCTTCAAAGTTCTCCAACTTGTTGAAATGGAGCTGCAGCACCAGGAGATTCTGAAATGGATTAAATGTATCCTCCTGGATTTTGCTCAGTCGGTTATGGTGCAAGATGAGGGAGGTGAGGTTTGGCAAACCCAGGAAGACATCTTTGGATAGATTCACGAGGCTGTTGCAGGAAAGATTGAGTGTCTTCAAGTCTGTGAGGTTCTCAAAGGCCCCGCCTTCTATCACTTCCATTTTGTTGAAGCTCAGTTGCAGGACCTTCAGCTTTGGGAGGTGTTGGAAGCTCCCGTAAGGCAAGAACCGAATGAAATTATGGGATGCATTGACCACTGTGGCATTGTTGGGAAGGTCCATCACGGCGCTGGAGACATCTTTCAGGAAGCGCTGCATGCACTTGAAAGAACCTGGATCCCACATGGACTGGATGCAGTTCCTGAAACCATAAGCAGCTGTCCATTGGGTGTGAAGTAGAACGAAAGCCAGGAAAGGAAGCAGGAGACCCATTTGGCCCATCTCTGATTTGGGATGCTCAGCTCCAAAAGCCTTGGGTCACCAGAAAAACCTGGAACCAAAGAACATTAACTGTGAGATTTCTTTGAACTCCTGTGAAAGACAATGCAAGAGTTTGAAAGTTAGGAGTATCATCATCATCATCATCATCATGATTTCATGTATGGATGTTTTTCCACGAGGCATCCTAAAGCAATTATAATTTAATAAACAGTGACATATATAAAAATAGAAGAAGTATTTATTAAAATATTTTATATATCACACACGAACAATTCAAAACAAGAACAACCCATACATAAAATCAATACAAATTCAAGGCAGGTCCCAACTGGGACAAACATCTCAATTTAGGATGTTTGCTGAAAGAGGGAAGCTTTTAGCAAGTCCTGACAATGGATAAAGACATCTCAGGAGCTCCGCATAAAATGCACCAATCAAGCCCCAGGACCATTTAATGTACAGGGCTGTCATCTGATTAATGGAATCTTAGGTGATTCATTGTTGGAATTCATCGTACGAGTTGTAGCTGATTCATTCCTTAATCTATCAATTAAATATCCATTTGAGTAAAAACAGTACTGTGATTCTGAAGCAAGACATGCTTTCTTTGTTTTTAGGTGATGTACGCATGTGTCATGTCAAGATTTATCTAAGATGAGGCATTTCCTCCTACAGGAGAAAGAAGGCACATCTCATTTCAAAGTCCTTTTTCATTCAATTTAGGCTTCTAGCATTACTGGGGATATGGGATGGGCTGAATGAAGATGGTTTGGATGAAGAACTGATTTGGTATATTTATTCTATATTCATTGTCAGGTGCCAGGATGCTTATCGCAGGAAAATGGAAATATTTAGAGGAATTAAAGAAAGATTTATGGTATAGTCAAGTTGGTCCATAGTTACTGCCGAAAACGTAACTAAGAAATTAAGGTACTACTAAAGGACAATAAAAAATGGTCAACAATGTGGCAAAATTTTATTTTATATATTAATGATGACAACTGTGTTAAAATGCCTCTTGTGAAATATGCTACTATTTGGAATTCTTAGTAACTTTTCAGCTTTGAGTGAGGATATAAAACCTTGACGACAATACCCTGATATTTCTAAATAAAACAAATATTTATTTAAAAATGTTACTAACCCACCCAACACAACATTGCTTTCCCAGAAAATGAGAATGAAACAACCCAAATTTGTACGTTGTGTGTATGTTTAATTCTAGTTTTCATTCAGTTGTTGTTTTCCTTCTTCTTTTTGTTCTTGTGTGATTGAAGCGTATGTACTTCTTTAAATCAATACAATTCATGTCATTTCTGTATGTTTTTCCTTTCATTTCCTCATTTTTATTTTTTTCCCTTTCCCTTTTCCTTTTTTTGCATAAGAAGCTAGGGTGTTTGTTGTATAATGGTTTTTGTTACGTATTGTTACAAAGGAATATTAATAAAAAATATTTCTTAAAAAGTAATCAATAGAATTAAAAAATAATAATGATGGGTTGTTGTTGTTTTTAAAAACACCTAATTAGGTTGAATGTTGCAGTCCTGCTTGGGAAACCCAACTTCTCTTTTTATTGCAGATTCTGCAAATATTAACTGTGTGCCTATAATTGGGACCCTACAGAAAGAATAGAGACCAAATCACTTCATTTAAACATCAACGGCTGCCTCCAAATCTGGTCTCCAAAGCTTTCACGTGAAACCTGAGCTCAGTGCCGGATTTATGTATAAGCTAAACACGTTATAGCTTAAGGCCCCACTCTTTTGGGGCCCCCAAAGTAAAATAAAGGGGAAACAAACACCTGGGTGTACATTTCAAAAATATAAGATAAAAAAAGAAATAAAATAAAACCTACATACAGCAACAGTGTTTTGTGTTGTGTAGACTCCTATTTGTTATGTGCAAATGGCTTTAGATACCTATTAGGTCCTTAAATTACCATATAGCACATATTCAACACAAAAAAGTGACAATTTGTTGTTGACAAAGGACAGCTGGACATAAAAAGGGCCCCATTACCTTCAGTAGCTTAGGGCAGTGATGTCCAAACTTGCCCCCCCCAGCTGTTTTGGGACTACAATTCCCATCATCCCTGACCTGTTAGCTAGGGATGATGGGAGTCGTAGTCCCAAAACAGCTGGAGGGCCAAGTTTGGACATCACTGGCTAAGGGTTCATCAAACTTAAATCTGGCCCTGGCTGAGCTATAGTAGCTCCACACCCTGGTGATCTGAAACACACACGAAACATGTAGAGGTAGAAGGTACATTTTATCACATGTGGTGAAATGGCGTTCTGGTGAGGTTTGCGGTGGAGCTTGGGTGGGGGTGTGGTCAGTTGCAGATTTTTTGGAATAACTCCCAGCTTCCCCAGGTATCTGAGTGGGTGTTGTTGTTGTTTAGTCGTTTAGTCGTGTCCGACTCTTCGTAACCCCATGGACCATAGCACACCAGGCACTCCTGTCTTCCATTGCCTCCTGCAGTTTGGTCAAACTCATGTTCGTAGCTTTAAGAACACTGTCCAACCATCTTGTCCTCTGTCATCCCCTTCTCCTAGTGCCCTCAATCTTTCCCAACATCAGGGTCTTCTCCAAGGAGACTTCTCTTCTCATGAGGTGGCCAAAGTATTGGAGCCTCCGCTTCAGGATCTGTCCTTCCAATGAGCACTCGGGGCTGATTTCCTTCAGAATGGATAGGTTTGATCTTCTTGCAGTCCATGGGACTCTCAAGAGTCTCCTCCAGCACCATAATTCAAAAGCATCATTTCTTCGGCAATCAGCCTTCTTTATGGTCCAGCTCTCACTTCCATACATCACTACTGGGAAAACCATAGCTTTAACTATACCTTTGCTGGCAAGGTGATGTCTCTGCTTTTTAAGATGCTGTCTAGGTTTGTCATTGCTTTTCTCCCAAGAAGCAGGCGTCTTTTAATTTCGTGACTGCTGTCACCATCTGCAGTGATCATGGAACCCAAGAAAGTAAAATCTCTCACTGCCTCCATTTTTTCCCCTTCTATTTGCCAGGAAGTGATGGGACCAGTGGCCATGATCTTGGTTTTTTGATGTTGAGCTTCAGACCATATTTTGCGCTCTCCTCTCCTCTTTCACCCTCATTAAAAGGTTCTTTAATTCCTCCTCACTTTCTGCCATCATGTTTGTGTCATATGCATATCTGAGGTTGTTGATATTTCTTCCGGCAATCTTAATTACGGCTTGGGATTCATCTAGTCCAGCCTTTCGCATGATGAATTCTGCATCTGAGTGGTGGGTTTGGAAATTTGCCAAAAACGGTGTTTTTTCGGCACAGGTATGGCATCTGAACACGGAAAGGGTATGGTGTCACCCTCATAGTGGCAAGTGAGGTTGTGGCCAAAGCTGAGGAGTATTGGTCCAGTGGGTCAGTCTACATTTATATATATATAGATTATAGTAGCAAGTGGGGTTAATAGGGAACTGTACTAGTAAACAATAATATAGGCCTACAAAATAATAAAGCTGAATATTTTTCTAAAGTAATTTTATAATGGGATCAAAATAAATAAATTATGTATTACATGAAATCAATCAGTAGGCATAAGACTTATACCCTTAGTCTATGCTGCTGGATCATCGAACTACAAGCACTCTTTAATATTAGATAACAGGTGCAACAGCTTGACCTACATTCAACTGCGCTGCACTGAGGTCTGCAGCTGCATGCAACCAGTCCATGCAGAATGTAGGCACCCTATATATAGAAATGTGCAAACCAGTGATATTTTAGGGAGTAGGCTAGCAGGCGGGGCCCATTACTTACATCGTAGGAGCCTACACAACACAAAACACTGTTGCTGTATGTAGGTTTTATCTTGTTTGTTTTTATCTTAGATTTTGGAAATGTACATCCAGTTTTTCCCCCCTTTAAATTTTTCGGCCCCCCCCCCAAGAGAGTGGGGCCCTAAGCTATAGCTTGTTTAGCTTATCCAGCATTGCTCACACACCCTGTTCAGCCCTCTCAACGCATGCAGAATCACATCTAGTTCATTTTTCCAATGGAACTGCATAAAAGAATTAACCTGAGCCTTGAGAAGCACATCTTCGGGGAGCATGGGGTGTGAGAAAAAGCATCACCCTTCCAACTTGCTGTAGGGCCAGATTTAAGATGGTCCAAGTGGCTTCGCCACGCGAGGCGCCAAGCCGAGGGGGTGCAAAATTGAGATCCATAATTGAGAAGACCCATTCGGGGGCACCAATCTTTGGCCTCACACAGGGTGCCATATTACAGCGGGACACCTGCTCCAGTTTGGTGTAATTTTCAGGAAAGTGGAGCACGCTCACAATGTCACGACCACAGGAGCAAGCGTGTGTGGCAAGGGAGGCTAATAAGCTTTGTGGGTCTAAGAAGGAAACTTAAAAGGAACAACTCCGGGCATTTAGCTGCTGTCAGGGGTCGGATCCTCTGGCTGAAGCAAATGGCTTCACCTCGCCTAATGCACGGACTGCCCCTGGAGCCAATGGACCCCCCCCCCCCAAAAAAATTGGTGACTTTTGCTATATACATTGGCATTTATTTGCAGGTTAGTGCTCCTTGACCCTGACTTTTTAATGGACTTCTATTCTTTTGTTTCTGCCACCAACCACAGCTCATTCTCCAGCCCCAGGAAGGAAAGAGGGAAGGAAGGAAGGAAGGAAGAGGCGGCATGATCGGAGAATGCCACCATTGCAAAATTAGAGCTTTGGGGTGCTCTGCAGACTGCAGCTGCTAAGTTAAGAAAAGCAGAACCTTTTAAGTAAAAAGAGGCCCCTCCATTCCTCTCCCCCGCCTCATCCGGACCTATTAGAACTTAGTTTGTTGCCCGAGGAGGAAGTGAGAAGCAGCAAGGTCTGGTGCAGCAGCGACAGTGGTGCTATTTTTCATGAAAAAGAGGTGCCAGTCCAGAACTCACCATGAATGCCTCCCTTGTTCTCTTGTAATGGCAATGGCGCCCACCTGAGAGGTGTCAGAACTGAGTTCCAGTGAGTTCCGGCTGGGGGGGGGAAAGCCCTGCATATTTCTCTTCTCAGCTTTATTTTAGAATAGGAAGATCACTGATCTTCGTGCACTTTTTCAAACACCACCACTACTCTGTTGGGAAGGTAGCATAATATACAGTTGGAGGAAGCACAGGTCATGGATTTTCAGGGTGGATAAAAATCAATGATTTTTTAAAATAAATAAAAAAAATCGGATTTTTTTTTTATTTAAATCGGATTTTTTTATTTAAATCGATTTTTTTATTTAAATTGGGGTTTTTTTAAATAAAATGCTTTTTGAGGAAAATATATTACCATCCAAAGGTTATTCCATCATGAAATAAAGATTAGTTTTCTAATTATGTAGAATAAGGTTATATATGTTTAATTTTGGGGGTAAATAAATTCCATTAATCCATTCACAATGTCATGCTCTTCCAGAGGTTTTTGTAAGATTATTGGGCAGTTTCTCTGCCTACAAGATATTATCACAGATGCTTGGTTTACTTTTGAGGTTCTCAAAACTGAATTTGACTCAACAGAGATCACATGCCTCTTCTTCACAGCAAAAATGTTATAACATGAACAGAGTTGAGAAAAAGACCTTAATCCTATTGTTCTACAAACCTATGAATACAGAAACAACCCCTTCAGTGCTAAGTTTCAAGAAGTTCAGTGAATAGAATAGAAACAATATTTTTCTGATTGTTTGGAGTGGACAGTATTGATTATTTTTCTCCTTCCTAAGTACAACAGTAAAGTTGTCCAAATATAAATGATTAACCTATTAAACTGGGGATAAAAAACTAATATGAAAAGTTGTTATTCTAAAAATCTTCATCTACTTGCATATTAAAGCTATACCAGCAAGAATTAGTCTTTATGTAGAAAACTATGATTTAAATCAAGCCTTACTGACTAGTGATTTAAATCGTGATTTAAATCGTGATTTAAATCAGTTTGATTTAAATCGTGATTTAAATCAGTTTGATTTAAATCAAATCCACCCTGTGGATTTTTATCTTTTATTTCTACTGAGTATTAGCAGGGCCGTCTCAAGCACGCCGGGCGCCTGGCGCTGTGGTGTGGAGATTGCTCCGGCGCCCCCGTCCCACTCCGTTTCTTGCTGCGGCTGGTAGGCGGCCACAGCATGGTTTCCGTGCGGCTCCACTACACAACACCCCCCTACTCGGCCGGCGCCCTGGCGCCCTGCGCCACCCAGACTACCCCTAGAGCCGGCCCTGAGTATTAGGTCCCCCCCTCAACTTTATAAGCAAGCACTGCAACAATACTTTATAAAAACGGTAGGGTAAGTCAACATATGTTACATTTGGGGGGGCAGTCTGGACAGAACCCTGTGCACCTCCCAGACCTGTGATCTAGGGTAGGGGGGGGCATGTAGAATGTATGAAAGCAAGCTAGCCAAACCAGCTCATTTGTCTGGATAGTGCATTTGTCTGGCAAGTTAAGCACCACAATTAGCATAACCAAATAAGTTGCTCTGTGCCATAAAACAAATGCCATAAGGGCGCTTAGGACTCGATCTCTCCCAGTTCCAGTGCTTTTTTCTATTAAAAAAACAACTGTTTAGGGGGTACTCTCATTTTCCTACTCATAATGAAATACTGCCCCTCAATGAGGCCAAATGTAGATGCACAAAATGTTTAGGGGTATGCCTACCTCTGCATCCCCCCAGAAAAAACACGCTGCCCACCATTTTATGAAATTGCCTTAAAACTGAATCAGGTTATTTATTGGTCCATCTACCGTGTTTTCCCCAAAATAAGACACTCTTTTATACTGTATTTATTTTTCCTCAAGAAGACACACTGTGGCTTTTTTGGGGGGGGGGTGTCTTATTCCAGTGGCAAGGGCCCCTGCTCCGTGTGGCATGGCTGAGGGCAGTGAGCTGTTGCCAGGAGACGCCACGTCCATGTCTTATTTTTGGGGTATGGCTTATATTGGGAAATGCGTTGAAATCCTGCTACAGCTTATTTTATGGGTATGTCTTATTTTCGGGGGAAACGGTAGCACAGAATCTACTCTGACAAGCAGCAAGTGTACAGTGGGGAGCAGCGAATGACCTCCCCCCACATTTTCTGGGAGCTGTTGTTTGGTAAGGGTGCTGGAGGCTATTATGACAGGGTGGTCCAATGTGCAGCCCAACCCTGAGGCCTTTTTTGGTGGCCCTCAGCAACATTTGACACCCCTACCCCCACCGCAGGCCTCATGCTGCCTTCCCAAAGCTGGGTAAGCAAGGCACTAGGCTTTGGGAAGAAGGTATGAGGGCTCTGAGAGGGTTCTAGAACCATTCCACCTCCTTTCCACGCCTCCTTCCCAAAACACGGCAACTCGCTTAGCCAACTTTGGGAAGGCCCTGAAATCCTGACACTATTTTGTGGCATTTTGGTTTGGTCCTAATGGAGGCATTGTCCTATTGTGGATTTTGGAGTTGTTGTTTTTTAAATAAAAATAAAAATTAAGACCTCCTGCATGCAAATCTTGTATCCTACCACTAGGGATAGGAAAATCTGTCAATTATAGTTCCTGTTGGTTTCAATTCTCCAATTATTATTTTTTAAAGTGCTCACAAACATTAGCGAATTTCTCCTAGCACACACGTTTATTTGAAATTTTGCCTAATATACACGTTTTTTGCTAAGCGACTCCCCCGAGATCATGAGTTTTCATGTTATTTTCACTAATATATGCACAGTTTTTAATGCACCATTTAAAATGCACAATTTACTTTAGTGTATGCATTTTGATACACGTCAGCTGGACAGAGAACTTCATTGCAAAATTCAAAGTAGTGCAAATTTAGAAGTGCGGCTGCGCTTTGGCTCACATATTGTTTCAGAAAGAGCACATTAGGTAGGTTTGCCTTTAAATATTAACTGAATTGAATTTCTGTTCTATCCCTACCTGGGAGTAAGTCCCATTTAACTTAGCAGGGTTTTAAATGCATGGTGTACATTTTGAGTAGTTGTCCTCTTCATCTATTTTAAGATAATTTGTTGTGGTTACATTTTAGTATCTCAAAATAATTGTGGCAATGCAGTCACCTCCCCCTTTTAAAGTGAATAGACTGCATGCACACCTAGTATACAGAGTTGGAATTAATCCGTTCCGGGAGTCTGTTTGACTCCCAAAACAGTTCGAAAACCAAGGCGCAGCTTCTGATTGGCTGCAGGAGCTTCCTGCACTCAGTCGGAAGCCGTGGAAGCCGTGTCAGACATTCAGCTTCTGAAAAATGTTCACAAACCGGAACACTCACTTCCAGGTTTGTGGTGTTTGGGAGCCAATTTGTTCGGGAGCCAAGCTGTTTTAGTACCAAGGTACCACTGTACCTGCATGGGAAAGGCAGATAAAGAGGAACCTCCAAATCTTCCTAGACTGTCCTTCTTGTGCTGACCCTTTCATTTTCCTTCCACATTAGACCGATGCTCTTAGGGTTGCTAACCTTATTTCCCCTCCAAATGCAAACCAAATTGAATTTATCTCCTACTTACCTACTTACTCCTGAGCTATGTGGCCCCCTCCTATATGAAAGCCTATAAAGTTGATCCTGGCTGAGGTTAGATTGCACTGCTGGATCTACGTATAAGCTAAACAAGCTATAGCATAGGGCCTTACTCTCTTGGGGGCCACCCATAAAATTAAAGAAAAAAAACCCCTAGATGTACATTTCCAAAATATAAGATAAAAAACAAATAAAATAAAACCTACATACAGCAACGGTGTTTTGTGTTGTGTATGTTTTGGTTTGTTATGTGCAAATGACTTTAAATACCTACCTATTAGGTCCATAAATTACCATATAGCACATATTCAACACAAAAAAATGGCAATTTGTTATTGACAAAAGGACAGCTGGACATGAAAGCATTTAAAGTTGATCCTGTCTGGGGTTAGATTGCAATAGTGGCTCATTTCTCTCACTCCAACCACAGTGAGCCAAAATGTGACGTAAAAATCCCATTAAATACTGCCTACAATTTTTAAATTGCACGGCGGGAAATTATTCCCAGGAACATTTATAGGATCCTATAAATACACACAACACAAGCAAGACTTGGGAAGTTCCTACCTGATTCCGCCAGCGATTTAGATCTTCATGTTCTCCTTGGCACCGGTGCAGCTAGTTCTGCTTTCGGACAGTCACTGATCTAGTAGGAGTTGCTATCTTTCTTTCTAACTTGTTTGAGAGAGTTGGGTGTTGCATGACTTAAACGTAAGGGGGAAGTGAGCTGGACTGTCTTCTTTCAGTTTTGTTTCTGAGAGATGGAAACATTGTGTTCTCCTTTTACAGTGACGGGTGATCGAAGGAAGGTGACAAAAGAGGGCACCTGGGCCTGGGGGGGGGGGGGGAGCTGGGGAGCAAGGGACCAGGTCACAGTGGTGGATGGGGACAATATTCTACATGAAAATAGGGATCTTCCATTGCCATACCAGCTGGGGATCTTGGCAGTTGTCGCCTGACTTCTTTGGTAAGCACAACAACAACAACAACAACAACAACAACAACAACAACAACAACAACAACTTATTTATACCCCGCCCATCTGGCTGGGTTTCCCCAGCCACTCTGGGCGGCTTCCAACAGAAAAATGAAATGAAATAATCGATTAAACATTAAAAGCCTCCCTAAACAGGGCTGCCTTCAGATGTCTTCTAAAAAATCTGGTAGCTGTTTTTCTCTTTGACATCTGATGTGAGGGCGTTCCACAGGGCGTGCGCCACCACCGGGAAGGCCCTCTTCCTGGTTCCCTGCAACTTGGCTTCTCACAACGAGGGAACCGCCAGAAGGCCCTCAGCACTGGACCTCCGTGTCCGGGCAGAACGATGGGGGTGGAGACTGTTATAAGAATCTTGAGGTCATATATATATATATATATAATAATAATTGTTCATAAAACATGTACATGAATGTACAGTACAGGCACATGTCTGAAGCAGCACAGGAAGACAGGCCTTTCTGACACCATTTTGACTCTCTCTCTGACCAGGTGTTCCTCTGCAAGGAAGAAGGGGGGTGGGGGGAACCTTCTCATTGTCTCAGGAATTAAAGTGATAATCCCTGGCATCCTGATACCTGACTGCCAGACAAAAGGGTGTGATTAACTTGGCTGGGAAACAGGGAAATGTAAATATCTCTCAATTTTGTTGATTAGGTTTTGGGGGCAGGGGGCAGGGTCCAGGGTGCTCAGATTACTGCCACCAGACCTCCCCTTTCATGATGTACCTATGATGAATCTAGGGAGGGGGGGTCTTGGGCTACACCCCTTCTGTGACATATGGATAATGCTTCTGGGGGGTGGGCTGAAACCAATTTCAAATCTCTTTTTAAGCACAAGACATCTTTGTTTGGGGTTCCTTCCTTGTTCTCCTGAGTGAGAGGAAGGACCCTGTTGCAACAGCGAAAATAAAAGTGCCTTGCTTCGTATGTCCTGGTTTGGTCTCTGTTATTTGGTAGGCAGGAGACGCTTAAATTCGTCTGTTTGCCTGGATCCTTGGGCTCTCCCTGGGCAGGATCCATTTCTCTGGGTTCATAGGAACCAGCTTAAATTTTACTACAAGACGCTCCTTCAGGTATACTGGACCGAGGCCATTTAGGGCTTTAAAGGTCAGCACCAACACTTTGAACTGTGCTCGGAAACGTACTGGGAGCCAATGTAGATCTTTCAAGAAAAAAAGTGTTCCCAAGCTGATCGGTTAAAGAGTGCTTTCACCAACCCTATATCCCCACATATAGTACTTAGGGATTAGAAGCTTGAAAAAACGTGGGATGCAATCAGAAACCAAGTCTATCTCCCTTCCTTCCTGAACTTAAGATTGGAAAAATGAAAAACTGAAACAAACAGATCCACTCGTTCCTAGTGGTAGGGTAGCACAACTGAAAGCTGCTCTAAAAATTCATTGCTTCTGCAAGTGGGATGGGTTTAAGACAGGGGTCAGCAAACCTTTTCAGCAGGGGGCTGGTCCACTGTCCCTCAGACCTTATGGGGGGCAGGACTATATTTTGAAGGGGGGAAAAAGAACGAATTCCTATGCCCCACAAATAACCCAGAGATGCATTTTAAATAAAAGGACACATTCTACTAATATAAAAACACGCTGATTCCCGGACCATCTGTGGGCCGGATTTAGAAGGAGAGTGGGCTGGATACGCCCCCCCCCCAGCCTTACTTTGCCTACCCATGGTTTAAGATCTCCCAAGACCAGGTTTTGGCTCTTCCTGCAAATTTCCGCTGCTCTCCCATTCTCTTAGCTGTTGCCTCTTCCAGCCCTGAAATAGCACCTTTCTCATTCCACTCTTCTCAGAACAATACAATTACACATCATAATTTGCGAGAGAAAGAAGATATGCTTTTTTTATTTAAAAAATGATAATAAATTGAATATTTTGCCACATTCAACACTCTTTCTCAGGGGCGTGTCAATGGGGGGGCGATGGGGGTGGTCCACACTGGGTTCCACTCTTGGAGGGGTGCCACTTGGTGCCCCCACCCCCGCAACTCCCAAGCCGAGCCTCCAGCCTCCCGAGCGGACTTTTTATCAGGAGGCTGGAGGCTCGGCTTGGGAGTCGCGGGGGTGGGGCGCCAAGTGGCACCCCCCCGCCTCGCTGAGTGGGCTTTCTACCTGGAGTTTGTAGCTGGAGGCGCACAGATTGGGGTCGCCGGGGGGGCGGCGATACCCCGCTACATAACACGCATGCGCAGCGGGATGCTGTGCATGTGTCGTTATGTGGTGGGGTATCACCGCCCCCCACGCCTCCAAAGCCACGCTACAAACTCCAGGTAGAAAGGCCGCTCAGTGCCCCCCCCCCCGGTTGCATGGCAATTTGCCGCCCCGGGTGTCGCGGCAGCTTGCTACGCCCCTGCTCTTTCTTGTTATAGTGGTTGCACATTTACTCAACGGCTGGAGAGAGGAAACAATTCCACCCCTCTGAGTATTGCAGCTGGCCAATGAGAGTGATCATATGACTCATTTTAAAACATGCTTTACATTTTTATTATTCAGCCTAGCATAACCATTATAGGTTACAGCACAGATTCAATATTCACAAGTGCACAAGTGCTTTGGGTTCATTTATTTCACTGCAATGCTGGAACTCCTCCAGATGTCCTGGGTTGAGCATTCATCCTGATTTGCTTACGCAGAGGTTAGATTATATCCGTTCTTCACTGGGCCTTTGTCCCGCTTTGTTTGCGTGGTGTTTATGCAACAAAGATGCATACATCCTGATTTGCTTGAGGGTGTTTTTAGGTCTTCCCACGAATCATTGGCTCATTCTGCACTTCCCAACGTATTTCCCCATCTCCTTTCTAACTGCAGAAGCGACAATCCTTTTTTAAAAAATGGATTTGATAAGATAAGATATCTTTATTGTCATTGTCCCCTTGCGGGAACAACGAAATTACTCGGTTGCTACATCCACTCCGATAAAGCATTCCGCATAATCCAAAATTACAAAAACCTAATTAAAAACAGTAAATATAATACAAAATAACAAGTAAAATAAGATGACTTCAAAGCCCAGGCTTTCCATTTAAGGCCAAAATCGCTCTAGAGAAGAAACTGTTCCTGAGACGGCTCGTTCTTGCCTGCATTGTTCTATACCTCCGTCCCGATGGCAGGAGCTGAAAGAAATGGTGACCAGGGTGCGTTGGATCTCTTGATATATCTAGTGCTTTTCTATGGCACCTGGTGGTGTAAATTTGTTCTAAGGGGGTGAGTGAGCAGCCAATAATGCTCTCTGCTGTTTTAATAATTCTACACAGCCCTGCTCTGTCCTGGGAAGTACAGCTTGTTGTGTTGGGGCAGGAGCAGGGAATCTTTTACTGCCTTCCTTTCTAGTTGTGGGTAGGTGGGGTCAGAGGCTAAAGTCAAAGGTGTGGAGCAATGCACATATACCAGTGGCTGAATTGGGGCTTTCGAATTTCAGCAGTGCCCTGTCTGGTACCAATATTCACCCCCCCCCACGCCTCTCACCTTCTGTTCTACATCATTGTTGCGGTGTTCCCTGCAGTGCCTTCTTAGCTCAGCACCCAGCGCAGGCGAACCCGTCACACTCCCCTAAACATGGCACTGCATCAGGGCCTTATTTAGGTTTGATGAGGCCCTAAGCTACTGAAGGTAATGGGGCCCTTTATATGTCCAGCTGTCCTTTGTCAACAACAAATTGTCGCTGTTTTCTTGTGTTGAATATATGCTATATGGTAATTTATGGACCCGATAGGTATCTAAAGCCATTTGCGCATGTTGCCATACAACCAGTCCATGCAGAATGTAGGCACCCTGTATATAGAAAGGAGCAAACCAGTGATATTTTAGGGAGCAAGCTAGCAGGCGGGGCCCATTACTTACATCATAGGAGCCTACACAACGCAAAACACTGATGCTGTATGTAGGTTTTATTTGATTTTTATCTTATATTTTGGAAATGTACACCCAGGTTTTTTCCCTTTACATTTTTTTGGGGGGCCCCAAGAGAGTGGGGCCCTAAGCTATAGCACAGGGTCCCCAAACTAAGGCCCGGGGGCCAGATATGGCCCAATCACCTTCTAAATCCAGCCCGTGGATGGCCCAGGAATCAGCATGTTTTTATATGAGTAGAATGTGTCCTTTTATTTGAAATGCATCTCTGGGTTATTAGTGGGGCGTGCCTGGTGTTTTTACTTGAGTAGAAAGTGTCCTTTTATTTAAAATGCATCTCTGGGTTATTTGTGGGGCATAGGAATTCATTCATATTTTTTTTCCAAAATATAGTCCGGCCCCCCACAAGGTCTGAGGGACAGTGGACCGGCCCCCTGCTGAAAAGGTTTGCTGACCCCTGCTATAGCATGTTCAGCTTATAGGTAAATCTGGCACTGCACTGCATACATTCCATATTTATAGGGCAGGCTATTTTCTATACTCTCCATTCAGGCGAACTAGAAGCATTATCAGAGTTCAAGGAGATTATCAGAGTTGCAAGGAGCTCAGTGGAACCTTCTTCTGAGTAGACACGAACAGGGTTCTGAAACATCACAGATACACCTGCAAAGCTTGTTTGTCTCGGCATGGTAGCAAGCATTAACAAATTAAGCATGCCCGCTGTGAGCATCAATGGCACAGTCTGCCACCTTCATCTCTCTCCGACAAGGTTTTTATTTTAGTGTGCTGTTGGACACAAAATGCAGAACAGCTGGGAAGGTGCTAATGTGCAGTTTGGGAAACAGAGAGGGAGGGAATCAGACGTGTGTGTGTGTGTGTGTGTGTGTGTGTGTGTGTGTGTGTGTGTTTATTACAGGCAATGCCAGGGACAGCAGGGACACAGGTTACATAAGGCTAGGGTGAGCTCAGTTTCCATACTTAAAACAAATGCCCAAACCATATCAAAACATCTTTTTGGCTTGCACGTCCTCTTCTTCACCTTCATCTGTGGGCAGGTGACACTTAGTCACATCCTTGTGAATAGCTTTAAGGCGCTCCTGGTTTTGTACTTGTCACACATTTATTTTTATTTATTTCATCAAATTTATACATAGATTGGTAGTAAAACAAACAAACCTCAAAGCAGTTTTCAGAAAGATAAAGACAATAAATAGAACCAAGAAAAATCACAACCCTACTTTAAAACAGGTTAAAATTTCTTATGTATGCACTGACTGATTTCATAAATCAATATATTGGTTGGCTGTGGCAAAACAACCCTCCAAAAGGTTTGAAAAAAGATTAAAACGATTAAATCATCAGTTAAAAAAACAACTATTTAAAACATTTAAAAATTGCTAAATTGACAATAAGCTAAAGAGCAGATTGAAACACACGGAAACATTTTATATATCTGGATGCGCTAGCCTAAACAAAAATGGTTTTAGAAGCAATACAGCGAAGGTGCCTGTTTGCCGTCAATAGGCAAGCATTGTGCACTCATTTCCCTCCTGGTCCCTCTTCCATGATCATTGAACAGCAGCACAAATGCTCTTAATGCTACTGAAAAGCTCTGGCTTCATCTTTAGAAACCCTCCTGCGAGGAATGAGCCTTGCAAGAACTTTTTTGCACACCAGCCCGTTGCCCTTACGTCAACCCTGCAAGTTCCAGCCACTGCCATTAATCGCTTTCGGTCCTGCAAATGCACAGTAATAGAAAAGACAAATTGTTTGCTTAGGATGCATATTGATTTCCCAATAACTTTTGCCATTTTTAAAAAATGGCGGTACAATGCACGGTGCGCTCCGCATATCAAGCTGTCGACACCTGCCTCTGAATCCTCCGTAAAAAAAATTCATGGGCCTCTTTCTTGTAGGTCATTGCTTGCTGCTTTCTCCCAGGCGTCAACAGCTAAGTGGGTGCAAGAGGTTCAGCTAGCTATGGCTGAGGTTTCCTCTACAAGGCAGATTCTTCCAGGACTTGTTTTCATAACACCCATGTGAGTAGCAACAACCATTTTTAATACAATTGCTGTCGTTTAGTCGTGTCCGACTCTTCGTGACCTCATGGACCAGAGCTCACCAGGCACTCCTGTCTTCCACTGCCTCCCGCAGTTTGGTCAAACTCATGTTGGTTGGTCGTCCTCTGTCGTCCCCTTCTCCTAGTGCCCTCCATCTTTCCCAACATCAGGGTCTTTTCCAGGGAGTCTTCTCTTCTCATGAGGCGGCCAAAGTATTGGAGCCTCAGCTTCAGGATCTGTCCTTCCAGTGAGCACTCAGGGCTGATTTCCTTCAGAATGGATAGGTTTGATCTTCTTGCAGTCCATGCAGCCTCCAGCACCCTAAGTCAAAAGGGTAGAATGATTATATTGTGCCAGCAACTTACTACTACTACTACTACTAATAATAATAATAATTTATTATTTATACCCTGCCCATGTTAATTGCCAACCTAAGCTGGGCTGCCACATCAAAACACAATATTCTTCTTCTTCTTTGGCAATCACTCATAGCCGAGTAAGATTGTCTTCCATAAACATGGTTTTAACAATTAGTCTGTCAGTGACTGTGGAGGCCAATTCTGGATCCACGTGTCCTTCCACAGTGGGGACATTGGTTTCCAGGTGGGAATTGATCACGGTGAGGGTTTGCCAAGTGGCTTGAGCGAAGTGTCTGGGCCGTTTTAGCTTCTCCTGATTGCTTCGGCCACAGAACCTTTCAAACACTTCTCTGCACATCCACAAGCAGAGGCAATGATGCTTCTGAATGCCAGTTGGTGGGAGTCACAGGAGAGGAGAGTGCTGTTGCGATCAGGTCCTGTGCGTGGGCTTCCTGCAGGCATCTGGGAGAACAAGATGCTGGATCTGATGAACCGCTGGCCTGATCCAGCATCTCTCCTTATGTTCTTACTTCTATATTCGTTGTGCCAAGCACAGCTGTTATTTTGTGCATTGGTTAAATCATTCAGGTGGGACCATCAGGTTGTTTCAAACTGCTTAACCCTGGAACTGTTTTATATTAAGAGTTGTCGAGCCCAGTATATCCAGGGATATGCAGTGACACTACTTACCAGAGTCGAGGAGAACAGCTGGGAACAGCTCTGCTCTCAATAGAAAAAAGGATCGACAGATATAATAAATTTAAAAACAAAAACAGAAGCCTGCATAGCAAAATGCTAACACAGGTGAGATCTGAGGACTGTCGACCGATTAAGGAATTAACCACCGGCTTTTTAACCAACGGATGAGCTGGTTACATTTCAAAGCATTTGCCCGTTAGTCAACGTCAATATAGATACCGTTTTTGAGGTATTGAAGGGAATGCACCTACAATTTAATAAACACTTACTGTTAAAAGGTAAAATCCTCTTTCATATTTCCCCTGTTACGGTTAGCATATCAGAAACGTCAGGGGGAAAGTGAGCCTGTTATACAAGCCCACATTCTTAGTTTCACCAACTAAAGAGGAAATTTATGGTGTACTTATGCTTCATCCTGAGGGCTTTTTGGTCCCGCTGGAATGTGTTGAACTCTGATCATGCCTTTTGCTTCTCTGGATAAAGGGTAGAAAGAGAGGTGTTTGCATGTGTGTGAAAATGAGCCTACTGCACATAGGAAGAAAGTTACTTGTGTTGCTCTGCCCAGTTCTGCCTTTGGCTCCGCCCACCAGCAGCTTGGAAGGTTCATAGAATCGTAGAGTTGGAAGGGACCCCATGAGTCATCTAGTCCAACCCCTGCGATGCAGGAATCTCAGCTAGAGCATCCCCGACAGATGGCTGTGGATGTTCCCCAGAAGGAAATACAGCCCTCAGTCTGGGGGAAAAAATGCACCCTTTCTCTAATCTATGGTGTGACAGAATAGTAAGAGGTGCAGGTAAAGTGGAAGGAGAGAGAGCGCGCGCTATGTTATCAATGAAACTCATTTGCTGAAACAAAATAAAAAAAATTCCTTCCAGTAGCACCTTGTTGTTGTTTAGTCGTTTAGTCGTGTCTGACTCTTCGTGACCCCATGGACCAGAGCACGCCAGGCACTCCTGGTAGCACCTTAGAGACCAACTAAGTTTGTCATTGGTATGAGCTTTCGTGTGCATGCACACTTCTTCAGATACTCATTTGCTAGTTCCGCTGTTTATTTCTACCCTGGCCTGTGGCCGTCAATGATGGAAATCATTCTGCTACAATGCCTTCTGTGAAATCAAAGGCCACTCCATGTACAACACTCAAGGGCCTTTTGCAGGGATGTGGGGGGTCATTTTAAAATATTTTCAGAGTCCCTTCAGCATCTCTCTCTCTCTTTTCAATGAAAGGGTGCAGGGAGCAAACTTGACTGACACATTTAAACAAACAAACAAACATTGATGTGCTTGGCATAGGAGCCAACTCCTAGGGGTCCAAGGTCCCTTTGATACCCCCCTAAAATATATGACAAGGCCAGCCCCCATGCAAATTGATGTGTGTGTGTGCCACATACTGTGATTGATTATGCGGGGCAGGGCTTACCTGGGTCCCCCGTCCCCCCAATGTTTTATATTGGCATCTCTGGTGCTGGAACGTTACAAAACAAGGTAGTCTGGGAAGTGACAGGTCCCTGCTCCGAGTAGCATACATACGCAGTCTAAAAACTGAGAACCTACTGGAAACACGTGAGGATGCGAAGGACGCCTCCAAGGCGGTTTCTGCGAGCTTTTCACGCCAACAGATCCGTGACGGCACCGCCCAGTCTGCTCGGGCAGTTTGAGTCCTGTGATATTTCTCTCCGTGCAGAAGAAATTGGTCTTAGGCAGTAGTACGTCTTCATAACACCAACACACACACACACACACGCCCGAAAATAAATAGCGGAGTGGTTTTTGTGAAAAAAATTTTTTAATCCATTCTCTGCACAGCGCCTCCATCTCTTGCAAGGAGGAGACACATCCCCGATGCACAAGATTTGGGAGTGGAGGAGGAAGAAGAAGGCTGCTGCTGTGTTGTGGGGTGTGCATTTTTTGGAGGGGTTGGGGAGGGGTTGAGCTCGTGTCTCTTTAAACGGGAGCGCGCAGGGAGCCGAGCCCGGCTGCTGGAGCCGGCCATGGGGTTGAGGATGGAGCTGCCCGCACCTCTGCAGCGCCTGCCGGGGGCTGTGAGGCTCCTCGCCGTCTCCTTCCACGTCCTCCTGCTACTACTGCTCCAGGCGCCCCAGACCTGCTGGGGAAAGTACGTGAAAGGGAACATCAGCACCAAGGAGGTGAGTACGCATCTGGGAGATTTGGGGTGGGGGTGGGGGCGGGAAGAAGGAGGTGCTCTGCCTTCTATCGGCGCTTGCAGAACCGAGCCGGGCCGCCCCACTCGGGGGCCCACGCGGCGCAGGCCTCCCGGGGCTCCCTTGCGCCGATCCCCGCTTCCTTCCTCCCCAAAGCCCCTGCGCGCTCGCTTATGATGCGCTTGCTGCGGTAACTGGAGCCAGAGCGCTGGCGGGGCATTGCTGCGCGCTCTCAAATGTGACCTCTCTCCCGCCGCCCCCCCCCGCCCCCTTCTGCCAGCACTGGAGCCTTCTCCCTTAAAAAAAGATTTTCTCCCCATTCATTTATGACATTTGCAATGGCCTTTTTTTGCCTGGGGGAGCCCAAGAGGCTCAGATAACGCCCCCCCCTCAAATAAACCACCCATCCAGATAGGCTTTTATTTGGATTCTCCCCCACGATGGGCTTTGGACGTGGCGAGATGGTTGCTAAGGCAGCTTCCTCTTCTGCCTTGACGCCTTGGAGGAGGCGGTGGGTAGGGAGATTATTCCAGGATGTAGCTGGAATTTGGGGTGGAGGGTTATTGGAGGGGACGTTCCGGATGCCTCCTTCACCCCCAAATGACAAACCGGGGCTTCGTTGTTCTCTACCAAGAAAGGCCAGTCTGCTTGCTTGTAAAAAAGGGGGGGGTTGGATCCATTTCACTGTTCTATAACTTTTGCACCCTGGAGCTTCCTCCGCTAGGCCCACCTCATAGGGTGCAGGCTCAAGGCCGTGCAATAGGTCACTTGTCGTTTAGCACACAGCCAGCAGCCTTTGCTGTTTGGAGTGGAGCAGTTAGAAGCGAGGTGGGTGGCTGTTTCTATCGCCTATTTAATGCATGCATAGATGTGGAATAAAAAAACCAGGAGGAGGCTTGGTGTGTCAATAACTAGGGGAGCTAGTTATTCTGGACGAACTAATCTGATATCAGTGGGGAGGGTCTTGGATCAGTGGCAGAGCAACTGGTTCAGTCCTTGGCATTTCCCATCTAGGGATGGGAACAGCCACTGTCTGAAGCCCTACAGAGTTGCTGCCAGTCAATGTAGACAGCACTGAGCCAGATCAGTAGCCTTCAACCTTTTCAGAACCAGAACCCACTTTTAACTGAAACATGCATCCTGGATCCCACTTCTTAATGCTTTTACCAGACTTTTTTTTTGGGGGGGGGTGGTAGTTAGGGGAGGGGTAGGGGACACATCATGGTCCTTCTGGGGTACTTGGCCCACCTTTGGTCCCCACCCTGCAATGAACTCTCACCTCTGGCTCCTGGAAGCTGTCAGCATGCAAGAGCGACCACACCCCGGGAACGGCTTCGACTGGCCGGCTAAACCAGGTGAGGGTAGCAGATGGGTCTCAAACCTTCAGTGAGCTAGGGACTTCCCCTGCAGGGAGAAGACAGGTTCTGTTGGATTGAGTGGAGGAAGCCAAAATGGGTCCAATGGTCAAGAAGGCAGTTTCTTCATAAGCTATAGAGGGAAGTTAGGGGCAAATTGAGAAGGAAAGCTCAGATCTTAAACCAGGCACCCCCAAACTGCGGCCCTCCAGATGTTTTGGCCTACAACTCCCATGATCCCTAGCTAATAGGACCAGTGGTTGGGGAAGATGGGAATTGTAGTCCAAAACATCTGGAGGGCCGAAGTTTGGGGATGCCTGTTTAAACCTCTGTTGGCTTGTGGGATCGGAAGTCTTTGGGAGAAGAAAAGGCTAAGGAGTAAAGTAACCCTGCTCCAACATTTGTATGGTGGTAGCGCTCCTGTTGCAATTCACCTTGGACCAGGTCATGACCCATAAATGTGTCCCAAACCACCAGTTGAAGACCAGTGAGCTAGATGGACTCTGACTGACTATAGAGTGGCTTCCTAAGTTTTTGCTGTTTTGCCTCTTTGCTGTGTGGGAGAGCATGACTGTGGGTCCTTCCAGGCTGTCACTGTTTTGGGGTGGGATTCACATCTCACACCAACAAATTCACGTTGCAAAATTGTAGTTGATAGGGAGGTCTTCATTTCCCAACAAATTTCCCAGCAAATCTGTTGTTGTGTTTTGTGTTTTTTTGTGTGGTTTTTTTTTTTTTTTTTTTGCAGTAAGGAAAGTGAAGGGAGAATGCCCTGGAAAGTGTGGGATGACACTTGCTTTGATGCAACATCGTCTAACCTCCCAGCAAACACATCACAATGAATACTCATGGAATAGCCAAAATCATCTAATCTCCTTGCAAACAAATCAGGCTAAATGTGCAATAAGCAGGTTGTCTGTAAGTGCCTTATGCCACTGGAGCAACTTTTAGAGGGGGTCATCTAGACTTCCCTTTGCATTGCTGTTTCTAGGCACAGCTCTGGACTTTAAAGCTCTCTGCCCGAGTGTTCCCTCCTCCCCCTCCCCTGCACCCGGTCCCGATGCTTTCTGAAGGAAAACCCGTGGTTTACCACTGAATCGGAGCAAACGGAAACCCACAGAAAACGCAGTTGCCATTTGCTCTGATTTGGCGGTAAAACACAAGTTCCCCCCTGAGGAAAGCGCTGCGACAAAAAAAATAAAAAAAAATAAAATAGACTTTCAGACACGGAGCTTTAAAGCTCGGACCTGTGCCTAGAAACGTGACACGACGGGAGGTCTGGATGATGAGCCCTTGGTCTCTTGCACCCACAAAAAACCCAGCAAAGAGTCTCATGTCACCTTAAAAGACTAGCAGACTTATTGTGATGTGATCCAGAGTCTGCAATATCGGAAGCAGAAAGTGTTATCTTAAGTTGGCGGGTTTGTGTGTATAATATATTTTCCATATGGATACAGACAGGAAGAAGGGAAATGGGACTGAGGCATCTTCTGTAACAGTATTGTAGAAAACCAAGATCTCACCCTATCACACCGCTGTGGCTCAGTGGTAGAGCATGCAGGAGGTCTCTGTTTCAATCCCTGGCATCTCCAGGTACGGCTGGTAGGGTCCCATTCCAAATCCTGGAGAGCCGCTGCCAGTCAGTGTAGACAGTACAGTACTAAGCTAGATGGGCTATTTGGTCTGATTCAGTATAAGGCAGTTCCCTAGGGCTGCCACCTGTCCTGATTTCCCAGGACATGTCCTGCAGTAGGACGCCTCCGAAAATGGCGTCCTGGATTACTTTCCGGAAATTGTGCATATGTCCTGGAAAACCGGCAACGGATTAAATCGTGCCGAAAATGCCTTAAAAAGCTCCAAAATGTAAAAAAAAATAAAATAATTGTAGCTTTTACTACAACTTTTGGGTTTTTCCTTTAAAAAGCTCAACAATTTGGGGTGTCCTGGTTTTTACTTTTTGAAATATGGCAACCCTACAGTTCCCTATGTTATAAACCACAATAAATGTTCTTTCTATGTATTTACAGTCAGCAGTGCAGCATAACTGCTGTTGTAAATGATCACTTTACTTGCTCTATAGCTATATAGAACATTGCCACAGACTATATATATACTTTTTGAGTTTTGTTGTCATTTGGCCTCATTCTGCTCCCTCTGCCCTTCCAATCTCTCTATATACTGCATGCTAGCTCAATAAACCTTACTATGCAATAAATTTGTCTGCTTTGGAGCTACCACCACTTGCCGTTTCTTAGGCCATAGAAAGGGTAGGTGGGTGGACTAGGGGCTGTTAGCATTGGGATTGCGGTATCTCCTTTGCAAATGGAGGGTCTAGGAGCAGAGAATGAGCCAGTGATTAAGGTGCAATCGCCAAATACCCTGGGTTATTTGATCCAAAGCACATATTTGAGTTTTTAATGTCAACTAATGGACCCACTTTAGCCCATCTGCTAATAAATTGGGTAAAGGACAGTTAAATCCTGTAATTGGATGTTTTGCAGTAGAATGAAGATTCTAATCCACTTTACATGTGACGGTCACACTGTACATTTAAAGCATATTTAAAGTGCATGGTTCTGTCCCCACAAAGAATTCTGGAAACTGTAGTTTGCCCTTCACAGAGCCATACTTAGCAAACTGAAATTCTTTGGATGAAGGCCTTGTGCTTTAATTGTATGTGAAAGCGCAGAACAAGAGACAGTATTCCAGGTTAAGTCATCTGATGTTAAAGCACAGAAATATAAGGGCATAAGAGTTGTGTTGCATCAGACTAAGGGCCTTACACCTCTTTCCACAGGTGTGACATGAACACAATAACCCTGCCCTGTTGTTGTTTTCTGATACTGGAGATAACATATGGCCATTGTGACTCGTAGTAGGTAATGATGGCAGGAATTTTCTGTTTTTGTGTGTTTGGCCACCAGAATAACCAGCACCTCTTTATATACGGTATATATATATACAACCACTATTAACACATTACAACAATCGCTTTGTGCAGAGCCACCCCCAAAGAATCCTGGGTACTGTAGTTTGAAAATGTGCTGGGAGTTGTAGTTCAGTGAGGAGGGAAACTACACTTAGAATCATAGAATCATAGAGTTGGAAGAGACCACAAGGGCCATCCAGTCCAACCCCCTGCCAAGCAGGAAACACCATCAAAACATTCTTGACATATGTCTGTCAAGCCTCTGCTTAAAGACCTCCAAAGAAGGAGACTCCACCACACTTCTTGGCAGCAAATTCCACTGTCAAACTTCCCAAGGTTCTTTTTTTTTGGGGGGGGGGACAACTTGCGTTTTAAATGTGTACTGAATATGCTTTAAATCTATGGGGCGGATGTGCCTTCCATAAATGAAATATGCTTTAAAAATGAGAATTAGCTCCCTAGATGTTGTACCCTAATTGGCAAAACATTCCCGCACTGTAAGGCCCTTGTGGTCTCTATCAACTTTACAATATGATTCTGTGAATCTGTCCTCTTCCCCAGCCCACACCTGACCGCTCTGAAGCTGCATGTATGTACAAAGAGGTTGGTTAACCTAGGTTAATTGATACCAGTCCCAAGGGGTACTAGTCGCCACTGATAACCGCTACACCCCTGCAGGATGGCTGCTGTCACCCCCCAGAGTCTCCTTAACTGCCTGATGCAACTACTCAGCCAGCCAATTCTCTGCTTGCCTTTGGCATCCCTCTGGGTGTTTGGGAAGATTGGGTCCTGAGGCAGAGGGCAAGGGAGTAACATGTGCCATGGGGACATCAGTTAAGATGGCGATGTGGCCACTCATGTCCTCCAAATCCTGGAGCTGGCATTGCAGAAGGGCTCTGCTGGAGGCTGGGGCAGGGAGAAGGAAAACTGACCACTTGACCCCATACAGAGGACAAAAGGGGTCTAGGTTTGGGGCACAGAAATGGGAGCCCTGGAGAGGAGAGAGCTTCAGAAAAGGATTTGAAGCATTGGAATTGTCTTGAATGTGGTGGTGGGCCACATTTGCACCAGATATTTAAAGTGCTACAATGCCACATCAAACACTGATGGCTCCCCCCCCCAAGAATTCTGGGAGCTGTTGTTGTTAGGAGACACCCCGCTGAGCTACAGTTCCCACTGTGGTTTAACAATCAATCCCCCTTCATTGGGAACTCTGGGAATTGTAGCTCTCTGAGGGGAGTAGTGGTCTCCGGGCGACTTTCAGCACCTTTAACAAACTACAGCTCCCAGAATTCTTTGGGGGAAAGCCACGGCTGTTTAAAGTGGTACCGTAGTGCTTTAAGTGTATGGTGTGAATGCAGACCGTTGACCCATTTAGCTTGGTACCGCCTGCTAATTAACAGCAGCAGGTTTTCATAAGGGGGGGGGCATTCCCAACCCCACCTAGAGAAGCCGGGATTCGAACCTGGAAACTTCTGCATGAAAAGCAGGTGCTTTACCTGAGCTCTTGCCCCTTCTCACAACTTTAACACAGTGCCTGTTAATTGCTGTTTGTTTGTAGGATGCAGCTGCCGAGGCAGCAGGCCTCACAAAAAACAGTATTTTTTGAGGCAATGCACCCCCAGGGGTTTATTTGGGGGGTGTTTCGGAGAGACCTGTGGCAGGCAGATAAAACTCAGGAGGCTGCTTGAAATCCAGGGAGGGGTGTGTGCAATCTGACCCCCCCCCCCTTTGGATCCTTCCCCCTGCCTTTGCCCCAGTTCTGGATTTTGCTTGTTTCCTCTGCCTTCTTCAGCCTCCGGTACGGTTTCCGTGGAAACCTTGAGCATGGGTTGTTGCCATGGGAACGCAAAGGGGATTTTAAGGGAAAGGAGTTAGGCCCGGGAATCGGACAGAGGAGAAAGAACGAGGAGGAAAAGAGGCTTGTTTCCTCAGATATCCATTTCCCCCTGGGGAGGTTTTATATACCTCCACCTAATATTATATACATACATTTCTAGACCTGGCAGACTGCTGCAATATGGTCTAGCTTACATTCCTCCCTCCCTGTCTGTTCTCCAAGTCCTTCGATCTGCCTCTCTTGCCTTTTCCCCTGACCCGAATTATTTCAGCCCCTCCTCTTGAGACTTTTGTCTGTCTCAGTTCTCAGCTGAGTCTATCAGTGGCTGTTGTCTAGTTGCAGCGGGTGATGGCTTTGGCCCATGAAACTGCGGTACGGTGACTTGACACCGTCTGTGGTATCAGGTGCCCAAGAAACAACAGTAACTGCACGGTATTTTGCTGCACTGTTTTGGCCGTGTAGGGCAAGGAGGTGGCTGCGACTCCTGGAAAAATGGGGATTCCCGATGGTCGGATCGCGGACACAAACCCCTTCCATATCGGCATTGAAGGGGAATAAACGGGGTTATTCCTGCCGCACTCAACGCTGTGCATTTAAAGCGCTATGATGGCACTTTAAACAGCCATGGCTCCCCCCCCCCACAAAGAATTACAGGAACTGTCATCTCTTAAAAGTGCCGAGCGCCCCCCTTGTTCCCATCACAGAGCTACAATTTACAGAGTGGTTTAACAATCAAATCCCTCTGGGAACTGTAGCTCTGTGAGGGGAATAGGGGCCTCTGAGCAACTCTCTGCACCCTTAGCAAACTACGGCTCCCAGAATTCTTTGGGGGAAGAAGCCACAACAGTTGAAAGCAGTTTCTTAGAGTGGCGTGAATGTGGCTTCTGTGGCATTTGCCATCATCAAGGTTGATTAGAGTTTGTGCCAGAAGGAAACTGAGAGAACGCTGTCAAGGGGGATAGGATCTGACCTTTTTTTAGTACCCTTTACTCCATTTGATTAGTGTGAACTGTCACGTAGCTGGCTTTTGGAGGATGCTCTGGGCAATCGGAGCTTACGGTTTATGACCCAGGTATCTAATTTGCTGTGCCTCTTTGTCACTCCCTAAGGAAAGTCACTTCTGACTTTGAAGTTTTTCCCCTGAAGTCAATAAAGAGCTGGACTCAAAAAGCAAAAAGTAACCATGGAAGCTGACAAACAGGACATCAGATCACCAACATCAGTCTGCCCTCAGGCATCTCCTACCGGTCTACCTTCCTACTTGCCAGTAGTCAGGGGGTAGCTCTGCCCATCATTTGTCTCTGGCGCCCCCTAATGTTGACTTCCCTGCCCTCCACCCTACGAACACCAATGGGCACTAGCCACCACTGACTATGTGCAGGTCATGTGCAAACAGGAGGCATGGGAATGGGGGCGAAGATGAATAATAAAATAATAGAACTGTATAGTTGGAAGGGACCCCAAGGGTCATCTCGTCCAACCCCATGTAATGCAGGAATCCTGCCCGCAGCCGTCCTTGTGTGAGCTCGAACTGCCAACCTTCTGGTTAACAGCCAGACACACTGACCCATTGCGCCACCAAGCAGGGGAATGAAAGGGTTTGCAGAATAGGTGGGGATGGTGGCTCCAGGGTTTTTGCAGAATGTGAAATAGAAAAGGTGCTTCTTAGTTGCCCTTTGTGAGAGGGGGGAGGTGCAGGAGGTTATCACTGGGGGGAGGGGTTGTGTGCAAGGGGAGGGGGTTTCACAAAAAGGAGGGGAAGGCATGGACGTGGTGGTGAAGAGGTGAGAACAAGGGTGCAAGGTGGGGCTGCAGAATAGAAAAGTGGCTTCAGGACTGGGATTGGGAAGGTGAAAAGAGCTTAGTAGTTGCACAGGGTGGAAGCTCTAGGGGATTAATGGTGCAATGGTCAGGTTTGGGTGATTGGAGCAATTAGGGTTACAGCCCCGTTTGTGTTTGTGTGTGTATTCCCATCACTCTTTTCTCACTCTTCTCATTCTCTCTGGTGGTCAGGATTTTAAGCAGAGGTTGGACGGCCATCTGCCGTGGATGCTTTAGCTGAGATTCCTGCATTGCAGCGGGTTGGACATAGATGGCCCTCGGGTTCTTCTGACTCTACCATTCTAGGAATCTATAAGCAGAGTCTGTGTTTCATAACCTGTAAGAAAGGGCTGCAGGGAGGTCGACCATAGCTTCAATATTTAAATCGGGGTGGGGAACCTGCAGTCCTGAGTCTGATTTTGTGTGATCCAAAACATCAACTGGCTCTCTGGACATTGTAGGGCCATTCTCCTCCTCCAGACCACCGCCTCTGAGAATCTCTTCCTCTTTGGCACTGTGTGTGCATGTGAGAGAGAAATAGACAGAATAGACCCAAAGAACTATGCAATCCTGCAAACTCCACCCTCTTTTGGCTCTGTTCCCACCTACCACCAGATCCAGCCCCCTGGCTCCGCCCACTTGTGGTTACACCCCCGAATAGACTTTTTCTGTGTGTCAATGGCCCTCCATAGGAAAATGTTCTCAACTCTTGTGTAAAAACATTTGAGTGGAGTGACTCACTTCCCAGGAAACCATGACAACGCTGTTAACAAATGTGGAGTGGCACATAATCTACATTGAGAGTGCATCTTGAGACTCAAGTAGCCAACACTTTTGGATCCTGTTCCCAGATCTGGAAGAGGTCCAATGGTTGGAGAGGTCGAGCCTTTGAATATGCACTGTAAGGGAGCATATCTGCTTAGTAGATGAAAAGGAAAGTTGGTTCTAGGAGTCTCTGCCAAGACCATATCTATACTAAAAACCTACAAAATTCTGTGCTAAAACTGGTAAACAGGAGATCAACACCTATAGGTTCCCCCAAATAATCAAAGTACGGTATTATATTAACTGAGGAAACCAAGCCTTATGAGGAATGGTTGAAGGAGTTGGGTAAAGAGGAGACTGAGAGGATAGCCATCTTCAGAGTTCTAAAGGACTGTCACATGGAAGATGGAGCAAGCTTGTTTTCTCCTGCTCTGGAGGGTAGGACCCAAACCAATGGCTTCAAGTTAAAAGAAAGGAGATTCTGATTAAACATCAGGAAGAACTTTCTGATGGTAAGAGCTGTTTGACAGTGGAACGGTCCCCCACTGGAGGTTGTGCTCTCTCCTTCCCTGGAGGTTTTTAAGCAGAGGTTGGATGGCCATCTGTCATGGATGCTTTAGCTGAGATTCCTGCATTGCAGGGGGTTGGACTAGATGATTCTTGGGGTGCCTTCAAACTCTACAGTTCTATGATATGAGCCTATGATATTGAGAATTCTTTACAAGAAATCCCATGTGAACCCCACTTCTTCCACCCAGAACCCTGTGGTCTGGGGTCACAGAACCCATTACTGCAGCAAGATCCTGGTCTCCTAAAATGGAGTCAAAATCGTGAAATAGCCCCCTGCCCTTGACTAAAATAGGGACCCAGGTGGCGCTGTGGGTTAAACCACTGAGCCTAGGGCTTGCTGATCAGAAGGTCGGCGGTTCGAATCCCTGCAATGGGGTGAGCTCCCGTTGCTTGGTCCCAGCTCCTGCCAACCTAGCAGTTCGAAAGCACATCAAAGTGCAAGTAGATAAATAGGGACCGCTACAGCGGGAAGGTAAACAGCGTTTCCGTGCGCTGCTCTGGTTCGCCAGAAGCAGCTTTGTCATGCTGGCCACATGACCCGGAAGCTGTCTGCGGACAAACGCTGGCTCCCTCGGCCTATAGAACGAGATGAGCGCCGCAACCCCAGAGTCGGACACGACTGGACCTGATGGTCAGGGGCCCCTTTACCTACCTTTACCTTTACTTGACTAAAATAAAAGATTCTGCTGCTTTCAGAACCAATTCCTGAAGCAGGCCACTACACCAGGCCACAGCACAGGGTCTGCCCGGTGCCCCCCTTCATTTAGGGGTCTGTAGCAACAAGCCGTTGCTACAGAGTGGGTCAGACTGGCCTGCCCTCTCTAGTTGGTGCACTGCGCTCTATTAAATTAATGACTATGACGTTAACCGCCTAATAGATTTCATTTTATGGGGATTGTTTGGGATGTTATTTATTCTTCCTACAGCCAAGCCGTAAAAATTTTTATGGTAACTGGTTGGAGCCGTGTTTGGGCTGCTGACACTTGAATAATTTTCAGGCTGGGTTGGGCTTACGCTAATCTCCTGAAATATAATGTTCTAATCATATTTGGATGCTTTCCACAGTGTGTTTCCATGGGATTGGGTTTGCAAAGGGCTGTGTCTCTAGGGTTTGGGCAGGAAGAAGACCCTCATGCAAGAAGACCTTAAAGGTTTCAAGAGGAACAAGGAAGCGGCTATATACAATTTCAGACCATCATACCCACCAACTGCCCCGGACAACCCAGGGACATCCCATTTCCCCCCTCAAGAGTACAGCGGCCATTTTGGGTGTCTTGCTCTCGTGTGATTTCTGGCCGAGATCTTGCTCAAAAAAAGCGCGTTTTTTCCCTGGGTGCGCAATCTTGTGCGGGTCACGTGACTCGCGCGGGATTTGGGACCCAGAAGATGGTGTCCTGGGTTTGGATTTAGGAGTCTTCTAAAAACTGTTTTATTCTGGCAGGACTTTCAAATGTGAGATTCTTTGCCAAGCAGCTCTTACTGATGGGTTTGATGCATTCATGGTGATATTGTATGTTTAGTCTGTATACTGCGGCAGCTAGACTGGTGACTGGGAGTGGCCGCCGAGACCACATAACACCGGTCCTGAAAGACCTACATTGGTTCCCAGTACATTTCTGAGCACAATTCAAAGTGTTGGTGCTGACCTTTAAAGCCCTAAATGGCCTCGGTCCTGTATACCTGAAGGAGCGTCTCCACCCCCATCGTTTAGCCCGGACACTGAGATCCAGTGCCGAGGGCCTTCTGGCAGTTCTCTCACTGCAAGAAGCAAAGCTACAGGGAACCAGGCAGAGGGCCTTTTCGGTAGTGGCACCCGCCCTGTGGAACGCCCTTCCATCAGATGTCAAGGAAATAAGCAGCTATCCTAATTTTAAAAGACATCTGAAGGCAGCTCTGTTTAGGGAAGTTTTTAATCTGTGATATTTTAATGTATTTTGGTATTTGCTGGAAGCCGCCCAGAGTGGTGGGGAAAACCCAGCCAGATGGGTGGGGTATAAATAAATAATAATAATAATACTGCCTTGGGATATGTTATATATGAAAATGAGGTTCATAAATATATTAAACAAACAAACAAAATGGCAGAGCTGGTATGATAAGAAACAACATATGCACATATTCCTTCTTCCCAGGACTGGGTATTCTTGACTCGATTCTGCTTCCTTTCTGACTATGGGCGCCTGGACTTCAGATTCCGCTACCCAGAGGTAATATTTTTATCTTTCAATCATATTCCTTTTTTTTTTTAGCCACCTCTTATACCATCTCAAAAAATTCAGTGCCTGCATAAAACTATTTTTTAAGGCAAGCCTCCGCAACTTCATATATGTTGGCATGCTCTAATCTTCTTTTTAGTTTGCTATTTAATTTTTCAAAATATTTTTAATGACATTGAACTGCTTTTATTGACATATTTTGTCAAATAAGCAAAATAAATAAAAAGCCTAACCTTTTTCGTATATGGCAGGAAACAGCCCCCCAGTTGTGGATGGACTCCAAATCCCATCATTCCACAGCCAGCATGGCCTATGCTCAGGGTGATGGGACGTGGAGTCCGGCCACATCTGGTGGACCACCGGTTCACCATCCCTGTCGTAGTATACAATGTGTTTGTCGTGTTGGGCCTATGTTGCTGTTGCTATCCTTACAGCCGTCCTTCTGCTTCCCTTTAAAGGCCAAATGCTGCGAGAACATCCTTCTTTATTTTGATGATCCTTCCCAGTGGCCCGCCGTCTACAAGAAGGGAAACAAGGTCAGTTTGGATGGGTCATTCAGCTGCAGTTAGACTTCCCTTCAAGAGGTGAATATGTCCCTGTGGGTTAGCTTCTTCTCTGCAAGTTATGCACAGTCGCCACGGAGGTGGAGGGAGAGAAATTCAACTCAGGTCTCTTTGGAAGCCGAATCTTATCAAAGCCAGGCTTTTCTACATTGATCTGCATTGGCTCCCAGTACGTTTCCGAGCACAATTCAAAGTGTTGGTGCTGACCTTTAAAGCCCTAAATGGCCTTGGTCCAGTATACCTGAAGGAGCATCTCTACCCCCATTGTTCAGCCCAAACACTGAGGTCCAGTACTGAGGGCCTTCTGCCGGTTCCCTCGTTGCGAGAAGCCAAGTTGCAGGGAACCAGGCAGAGGGCCTTCTTGGTAGTGGCGCCCGCCCTGTGGAATGCCCTCCCATCAGATGTCAAAGAGAAAAAAACCTACCAGATTTTTAGAAGACATCTGAAGGCAGCCCTGTTTAGGGAGGCTTTTAATGTTTAATCAATTATTTTATTCTATTTTTCTTTTGGAAGCCACCCAGAGTGGCTGGGGAAACCCAGCCAGATGGGCGGGGTAAAAATAAATAAATAAATAAATAAATAAATAAATAAATAAATATATTATTATTATTATTATTATTATTATTATTATTATTATTTTCAAAGCTATATGTGAACCAAAACACATCTGTCCTTGGAAATTCGCACTTATCAAAATTTTGCTTAACAACGTTTACAAAGAATGCATCTATGAGGGGAAAGTTTGCATAAGGATGAATATATTCGTGGGGGGAAACAAAACAAGAAGGCATTGTATATGGGAAAATTGCTTGCAGAAATGTGTCCATTAGCTATCACTGCATTTAAAAAAATGTGTTTATTAAGAGAAATCTGTAGTAAAATGCTGGTGAACCAATGTCCTTAGTGATGTTGAACTCCTGCTTCCATCACCCCAGCCAGCATGGTCAGTTTTGGGGGGTGATGGGAGTTGTAGTCCAGCAATAGACTAGCATTTGTTTAGGCTGTCATAGCTTCTCCCAGAGGATCGGGGGAACTGTCCTTTGGTGGCTGGACTGAGAATTGTCTGCTACAGAGTTCCCCTGTTGCTTCCCCTCACAGAGCAGCAGTCCCAGGTGTCACGAGTCTTGTGGAGATGTTGTGGAGAGAGTTTTTGGAGGATGAGGAGGAATGGAAGGAGCTTTTGAGAACTGGAAGGTCCTAGGGGGTTAGGAGATGAGAACTTGGGACCCCGAGTGGAGTCTGACCTGGGTGAGGGTCCCAGTGAATTCCACTCATTCTTCTCTGACCAAGAATGAACTTAGGGGATAGAGGGGCACTGTGATGGCCATTAAACCCAGTTTAAGTTCATTGTGCTTAAATCTTCCTGTTTGGATCTCAGCTCATGTGCGATATTGCTTCAATCCTATCCACATTAGTTGAGAGGAAGTCCCGTTTAAGTCAGCTGCCCCCCCATCCGCTTCTGCAGTATAGGGATAAGAATGATGACCTACTTTGCAGGGTTGTTGTACAGATTACCGAGGTAATTTATGTAAAGCGATTTGAGCTCTCGGAAAGCTCTGCATGAAAAAAGCGCAAAGTATGATGGTACGCAGGTTGGTGGAATGACAGAATAATGCTCTATTTTCCATAGCCAGCAATTTCTTCTGCTCAGCAATCCCTTATTAACAGAAATTGCTCTTAAACTGGAACGGGTCAAGAATTTTGAGGTTTCTCTTTCAAAGCGGTTTAAGTCAGAACTGGCCGGGGTCAGCACTTGCAATTTCTTCAGCACAGAGGGAAGCTGGAGAGGGGGAACTGTTATTAGGCACTACGAAACTGCAGCACATTTGCATATTTCAGCTGTACATAATTGACATAATTTCCATGATGACAGTGGGTGTCAGGGAGCAGCTGGGTGCCTTTCTTGTGCGATGTAATTTGCGCGCTTTCTGGTGTGAGATTAGATGTGGCAGTTTCCGGAGATATGAGCATCGGCTATCAGCAGAGGCTCGTTAAGGCTTGGCGATGAGAAGTGTTTGCTCACAAAACCTTCCTGCTGCCAGAGGAGCCACGCTAAGACCTGGTTCTACAGGTGTGCAAGGAAAGGCAGTGGGAGGGGTTGGGGTTGGGCGGTTGCTAGGGGAGACAATGGATTGCTCCCTGATCCCCTCCTGTCATCCTCTTCTTCTTCTTTGGCGATCACTCGTAGCCGAGTAAGATTTTCTTCCATAAACACAGTTTTAACAATGAGTCCGTAAGTGACTGTGGAGGCCAATTCTGGAACCACACGTCCTTCCACAGTGGGGACATTGGTTTCTGGGTAGCAGTTGATCACAGTGTGGAATTGCCAAGCGTGCCTTCCTCTTAGCACATTTCTTCCTTTATGTCCTGAGTTCGAGTGTCTTT